>NC_143251.1:123012500-124212500 GCF_984573655.1 Nuphar pumila | reverse complement strand
TACACGGAATAAAGATAGCCATTTTGGAGAACCGGTCAACAACTACTAAAATTGAATCAAAACGACGTGGTGTGCGGGGAAGGCCCACGATAAAATCCATGGACACATGCTCCCACGGTCGCTCAGGAATGGGCAACGGGGTGTACAGACCACTATTCTGACGATGACCCTTGGACACTTGACACACATGACAACCTTGGATAAACTTGACAACATCTTTGCGCATTTTGGGCCAAAAGTATCGTTCATCTAAGAGAGCGAACGTCTTATCATGCCCGAAATGCCCTGCTAACCTACCTTCATGTAATTCAGAAATCAACTGAAGCCTGAGGGAGAAATTGGGTACACATAATTGGTTGCCACAGAAGAGGTAACCGTTATGAATACAAAAACGGGGGTCAAGGTTACGAGCGGAGGAGGTGCATCCTTCCCAGACTTTGTGAAAATCAGGGTCCGTAGGGTATAACTCTTTGCATTGTTCAAAACCTATGACCTGCACCGACATAGTCATCAACAGGCTGTTCTTCCTACTAAGAGCGTCAGCCACCTTGTTCAGGGTACCCGATTGATGCCGAAGCGAAAATGTGTACTCTTGCAAGAAGCTGACCCACTTGGCATGACAGACACTCAACTTTTTCTGACTATTCAGGTACTTCAATGCCTCATGATCCGTGTACAAGACAAATTCCTTGTAAATGAGATAATGCCTCCAATAACGAAGGGCTTGTACAACGGCATAGAACTCAACATCGTAAGTGGAGTACTGGCACCTGGCCTGAGTCAGCTTCTCGCTAAAGAAGGCGACAGGCCTACGATTCTGACTCAAGACGGCGCCAATCCCCACTTTAGAGGCATCACATTCAACCTCAAAGACTGCACTAAAATCGGGGAGGGCTAAGACAGGGGCGCTGATCATTTTGTCCTTGATGATCGTAAAGGCTTTGCTCGCCGCTGGCGTCCAATGAAAGCTAGCACCTTTTAGGCACTCCGTGATGGGGGCCATAAGGGTACTAAAATTTCTCACGAAACGTCGGTAAAAGGTGGCTAACCCGTGGAAACTACGGATCTCTCCTATAGTCTTTGGGGTAGGCCAATCGACAATCGCTCGGACTTTAGCAGGGTCGGCCTTGATGCCATCAGAAGACACAATAAACCCTAAGAACACGACACTGGATGTCATAAACTCACACTTTTTGGCATTGGCATACAATTTTTCCTTTCTCAAAATATCTAAGACTTGACGCAGGTGACTCAAATGATCAGACAATAAAGAACTATAGACCAAGATGTCGTCAAAGTAGACAACAACAAACTTTCCAAGACACGGACGCAAAACTTGGGTCATCATGTTCATGAAGGTACTGGGGGCATTAGACAACCCAAACGGCATGACTAACCACTCGTACAATCCATCACGTGTCTTAAATGCTGTTTTCCACTCGTCTCCCTCGCGTATACGAATCTGATGATATCCGCTTTTTAAATCAATTTTAGAGAAAATGGAGGCACCGGATAACATATCAAACATATCATCTAGACGAGGAATGGGAAAACGGTATTTGACGGTGATGCGATTGATCGCACGACTATCGACACACATGCGCATGGACCCATCTTTCTTGGGAGTGAGTAAGGCATGCACGGCACAAGGACTAACACTCTCACGAATGAAACCCTTTTTCAGTAATTCCTGAACCTGTCTTAACAACTCCGCGTGTTCGGAGGGGTTCATGCGATAGGCGGGAAGGTTGGGTAGACTCGACCCGGGTACAAAATCAATGGCATGCTGAACCACCCTTGTCGAAGGTAATCCATCAGGAAGGTCATCCGGCATAACGTCGCGGAATTCCTCGAGAAGAGGGGCAACATCCGCGAGAATGAACACAGGTGAACTCATCACTGGCTTAGCCACCAGGGCATAACAATAGCCATCTTCCTGACAGTGGTCCAGGAAAAGCCGGTACGAGAGGCCTGCGAGTCGGGGGACTCGCTCGGGTTTGTCAACTGTGGGGAAACCCGTCTCCCGGATTGGTAGAAGGACGATCTTATGGCCATTAAAGATAAAAGAGTAAGTGTTCTTGCGGCCATCGTGAGTGGTTTGGCGATCAAACTGCCAGGGACGTCCCAAAAGAATGTGACACGCATGCATAGGGGCCACATCACACCACACCTCATCGTGGTAGTGTTCCCCCATGGAAAACCGGACTAGGCAACGCTGAGTGATGGGAACCTCATTTCCTTTCTTGAACCAGGCCATCTTATAGGGTTGGGATAACTTTTCGGTGTTGAGTTTCAAGGTAGACACCACACTCTCAGATACCATGTTCTCACATGCTCCGGTGTCAATGATGACATCACAAGCATGACCTTCACAGTTGCATCGAGTCCTAAAAATGTTATTCCTTAGCCATTTCGATGGGGTCAACTCTCGGGGTGTGGTCAACACATGACGGATGGACAACAAACTTTCGACGTTGCCGTCGAACTCTATAACTCCCCGCTCATCCTCAACCTCAACTAATGAATTGTTCTCACTATCACTCTCACTTGCGGACTCGACAATCCCTTCAACTAGATGGGTGTTCTTGCTCACGGTCGGACACTTGGACGCGACATGTCCTAACTCTTGACACCTAAAGCAACGAAGGGTTGACTCAGTAGGTTTGGTTTTGGACCGGGTGTGGAAAGCTGGACCTGACTGGTCAGATTTGCTAAGGTCGGTCCTAGGTTTTGAGTCACTAGGGGAGCTTGCTCCCCTGGTTGGGAAACTCGGCTTGGGTCGGTTGGAGGGCTCACTACGGGTCGTCCGATATTCCTGCCTCTGCTTCAGCTTGTCCTCGATGTTCATGGCATAACTGCTGGCTTGATCTAATGTCTCGACTGTGACACAACTAAAATCATCAGAGATAGCAGGGCGGAGACCCGAAATGTACCTCGTGACCTGCTGGCGAGCTGTTTCCTCGATCTGCACACGCAGGGAAAGACGATGGAACTCCGCGGTGTACTCTGCTACAGTTCGGGAACCTTGGCGCAGGGTCAGGTATTCTTTGTAGGCTCGCTCGGCGTGATCCGAAGGCACGAACTTTGACTGCATCAGTCTTTGCATTTCCTCCCACGACTGTACGCGTTCTAATCCCTGTCGCTCCCTTGATCGTTGTAACTCCACCCACCATGTCTGTGCTAGGCCTCTCAATCGTGTAGAAGCTAACGAAACACGACGATGTTCAGCAACTGTGTGATAATCGAAGAAAAACTGCACTGCGTAAGACCAGTCGAAAAACTGTTCTGCGTCGAATCGCCCCACAAACTCCGGAAGATCCAATTTCACGCCATAGGTGGAAGAGTGGTCTGGTGGTCTCTGTTGTCGCGGCTCCACTATCCCTGCAGGATGCTCGTTCCAGAAAATGTCGTCGTCCCAAGCTGCTTCATTGCCCATATGGTGGTATTGTTCGTCGGGATATTGGTGCTGTTGATCTCTCTTGATGGGGGGTCGGCGGTCGGGGCGCGCCGGTTCCTGCTGACATTGCCTCGGTCGGGTTTGCCCGTGGGCGGGCACCATCTGTGGCCGGTATGGTGGTACTGGAATGACGGGAAGTCCAAGGTTCGGGGGAAGGTTCGGTTGAGGTTCTGGTTCCGGACGGGTAGAATTGGTATAATATGGTTGTGGGTTAGGAATATGGGGTTGGGCCGGATATTGAGTTGGGTTTTGGGTCAGGTCTGGGTAAACGGGTTGGTTTGGGTTTGGGTATGGGTATGGGCCTTGGTTTGGGTAAACGGGTTGGTTTGGGTTTGGGTATGGGTATGGGTCTTGGTGTGTATATGGATGGGTTGACTCGCCCGATGGAATGTGAATCGGGCCCACTCCTATACTACTCGTCGGACCCAGATAGGGATGGGAGGGATCGAGGTTCGAATTTTGGGGATAATAGGCTTGGTCTGAACTCGATCCCCGATCCAAGAGATTATGGGTCTGGTTCTGACCCGGCTCAAATCCAAACTGGAGCTCCGTCCGGGTCCGATATGGGTCTGGGTCGGTATTGGATTCATTTTGGGGTTCGAAATTAATGGGTTGGGTTGGGTTTGGTTCGGGATGAACCGCGAACCAAACCCAATTGGATTGGCTGGGTGAGGGGGTTCGGATCCCGGACCCGCTCCCAGGGACCCAACGGATGGTCCGCGAAATCCAGGCCTGGGTCCTGCTGAAAACTGTTCCGGCCCGGACCTTTTCGGGTTCGGACCCATCCACACGGGTTCGCCAGGTTCCACCCGCTGGTTGGTCATCGCAATGCTTCTGCGCGCGGGACCAGGAGGGAGAATCAGCTCTTTCCGGGGTCGGGTTGCTGCGCTGGGGCTCGCAGCGGGGTCCCGCGTACTGCTGGGTCCTTGCGGACCCAACCCTACCTGCGGCAGACCCACAGGAAACCGAGCCCTGGTCTGGGGTGCACTCGGACCAAAAATTGCGGCAGGACCCGGCGTGTCGCTGGGTTCCTGCAGGCCCAGCCCTGCCGGTGGCATAGCCCCCATGACTCGAGGCCAGGGCAACACTGCACCAACGACATGGGGTTGCCCTGCCCTACCTTCTTGGTTCAGATGGGGGGTACCTGCTGCGTGTGACGCCGTGGCTGTCGAACCTGGGAATGGAGGAGGATCTGCTGGTCGTGGGGCAGCAACACAGTCTGGTTGGCAGGACGTCGGCTGGACTGCTGCCGCGTCTGCTACGACCTTCAGTGCACCCTCCAGTCTTTGCCTTGAGGTCGCAGTGGAATCCACCGGTGACTCAAGGGCAGCGACTCGGCCTTCGACCCCATCAAGTCGCCGGGATATGGTTGCCACGTCCCGACTGATACGCACCACATTTTCTTGTATTTTTGTCAACACCTCCATGACACGCAGCATTGGGTCTTCGCTGCTCGCCTCCTCACGCGCTTCGCCTTGTACCGGATCGGTTCCCTCCTCAAGAGCCATACCGTTGATGAAGTTGGAACGCTCGTTGCTCTGATACCACTTTGATGCAGCTCACATTGAAGGAGGAGAGAAAATAATGGCCCACCGTAAATCGGTGGGGCTGAACTTCTTTATTAAACTCAGAAATGTCTCAATAAGCAATGGAAAAATGCAGTAAACAGGGAAGAATGCAAGGGAAAACAGGAAATAAGTAAAAGAAAAGAAAAGGAAGACTGCAGGAAAAGAAAAGTCGGCTGGGCTTCTTTTAATCTTCAATGATCTTCACGCAACCCTAGACAGGCCTTTTAAAGACTGTCTACTGGATCGGGTCGTGGGTCCAGATTTGGATCCGACCCACAATCCAGTTCAGTCCTTCTTTGCAGCTGGTTCTGGGGCGCGTGAGCTCCACCACGCCTGACGTAGGTGCGCAGGGGTACCTCCCTGCGTCGTGGCTCCGTCCCTGCAGGTGAGTCATAGTCACGGGGTCTTTCATCTGCCCTGTGTGGTGGATCGAGTGGCACGGTGGGCCCAATCGGGTCCTGCCCTGCATCACAAACAAACCCAACAACGGTGTGTTTGCACTAATGATACAAACGATGGGGCCATTTGTGGCTTTTCCAATGAAAGTGCGGTTTGAGGTTGCCCAAGTGGTTTACTACCTAGAAGTAGGGGTGTCGACAGGTCGGGTTTACCTAGACCCAACCCGAACCAAACTTTATAAGATCCAGGTATAATGATAAATAATAAGACCCGATTAAGACCTGGGTCCAGACCCGAAGGTCCAATTAATACATGCACCCAGGTATAGTTTGTGAAATTGTATACCAGACTCAGACCCGAGTTCTGATTAAGACCCACAAATTTTCAATGTAAAAATGATAAAAAAATATGGTTTTACAGGGTATGTCCAGGTCTGGTTCATGTAGTTCTTATCGGGTCTGGGTATGGTTTTTCGTATAGTGGACCCGATTAGACCTAGACTTGGACCCGATACTATACCCGAAAATTGGGTCCAAGTCTGGTTTCACCTGGGTCTGAACCAAACCTGACCCCGTTGACAGCTCTACCTAGAAGAAGAGGCCCATTAACTGACCCCCATTTTTAGGCACGTGCTTCATCATGAAAAAAAAAGATTGGCCCGAAAAGCCGAAAGCTAGCAGGTATATGTGGAATGGAATTGGCCGTTAACATGAACAAGACTCGGCGGGTCTGCATTGAACATGAAAAACTCATGTCTGGATCGTCCGAGTGGCAGCAAGCCTGGGGAGAAGGTGCAGACCACTTTGTCCCAAGTTTGACTCTTACCAGATGTGCAGGTGCCTTTAACTGGTGGGCTCGTAAAGGCTTAGGTGTCTGTGATGTTGGATTTGGGTTCCCTCCATGTGGAGGACCCGGTCCAAGGAAGGTGAAGATGCACTTCACCATACATTTTTTAAAAGGCTTGAAAAAGGAGGAAAATAGTAAGAAAAGAGGGACTAAAATTGAAAAAGTGAAAAAAAGAAAGAAAAAGGTAAAAGAGGGCACGATGGCTTTTTGGCTGTGAGAGTCTCTTTGAGTTTTTTTGGCTCTTTGAAGAAAAGAGAGAAAGAGAGAGAAGAAAGAGGGTTTCTTCTTTTTCTTTTGTGTGGGGCTTCCACAAGATTGTGAGAAAGAGAGTGGGAGAGAAGGAGAAAGTAAGAAGAAAAACTTTGGTTGGTGTTCTTCATCTTCTTTTATTCCCTTCTTGTTTTGTAAAGATTAGGGCAAGAGAAAGAGGGCTTTTGTTGTGGGAAGGTCATCACTATTGATTAGGTGATATTCTTCCACTTTTACCTCTTTATTTGCTTTGATGCTTCTCTATTGTGGTGATTTGTGGGCTTATTGTGGGTAGGCATTGTGTATGCCCTTTTGTAGCCATTCTTTATATCATATAGTAGAGTTCTTGTTGGGTTGCTCTCAACCCCGTGGTTTTTACCTCTCATTTTGAGAGGGTTTTCCACGTTAAAATTGGTGTGTGCCTCTCTCTTATTGTGTTCTTTATTTTCTTTATTATCTCTTGCTCTTGTGAATCAAAGTATATATATATTTTTGTGGTATCCCTTGGATGATAAGGGCTTTATTTTGGAGTTGGGTGGAAGGAGTTATTTTATGTGTTATGTGCAAGACATAGAAGTGTTCTTCTTCTAGGTACTTTGTTGTCATTGCCTCCATTTGAAAAGTAGTTGCATTCGGTTTGCGCTTCCTCTTTTTCAACATCAGTGGTATTAGAGCCTCAGGTTCAAGAATGGATATAAGGACAAGTCGGATGATTAGTTTGAATGGCACAAATTACAATTTGTGGAAGAACAAGATGAAAGATCTTTTGTTTGTTAAGGCTATGCATCTTCCTGTGTTTGCTACTCAAAAACCCGAATCTAAAAGTGATGAAGAATGAGAATTTGAGCATGAGCAAGTGTGTGGTTTTATTTGGCAATTCATTGATGAGAATGTCTACAATCATATTCAACATGAGAATCATTTAAGGACATTGTGGACTAAGCTTGAAAATTTGTATGCTTCGAAGACCGGCAACAACAAATTGTATTTGCTTAGACGGATGATGCAACTCAAGCATAAAGAAGGGAGCTCTATAGCCGACCACTTGAATGAGTTTCAAGGACTTATTAATCAGTTGTCTGGCATGAATATTAAATTTGAAGATGAAGTTGTAGGGCTTTGGATGCTTGCTACTCTACCGGATTCTTGGGAGACATTTAGGGTCTCACTCATCAACTCTGCTCTTAATGGTGTTGTTTCTATGGAGCTTGTTAAAGCCGGTGTCCTCAATGAAGAGATGAGAAGAAAATCTCAAGGATATTCACCACAGGCAGAGGCATTTGTCACTGAGAATAGGAGGAGAAGTAAATTTAAGGGTGAGAAGGGTAGAGATAAAAGCCGAAGCAAATCAAGATCAAGATACAAGAATATAGAGTGTCATCATTGCGGAAAAAAATGGCACATTAAGAAATATTGTTTTCAATTGAAGAGAGAGAACAAGAATTGTGAAAAGCAAGAAAAGAAGAATAATGAGAATGGTGATCGTGTCACCGCGACTACTTCGACTGAGTTAGTTGTTGTCTATGATGATGATGTGGTGAACTTGACTAGTCATGATACTAGTTGGGTGATAGACAGTGGTGCATCTCTCCATGTTACTTCAAATAGAGAGTTCTTTGCTACTTATACTCCAAGTGACTTTAGAGTGTTGAACAATGATGGTTTGTCTAAAGTTGTTGGTGTTGGTGATGTAAATTTGCAAACCACCAATGGAACTATATTGATGCTTAAAGATGTTAGTCATGTGCCAGATGTTCGCTTGAATTTAATTTCAGCGGGAAAGCTTGATGATGAAGGCTTTTGTAGTACATTCAATAATGGACAGTGGAAACTCACTAGAGGCTCATTGGTTATGGCTCGTGGAAAGAAGTGCAACAGTTTGTTATGGCTCATTGATTTCAAAGGATGTCGTGAATGTGACTGAAAATGAGAAGTCAGTTGAATTGTGGCACAAGAGGTTGAGTCATATGAGCGAAAAGGGCATTGAATGTTTGATAAAGAAGAATCTACTTCTTGGAGTAAAGAAAGAGAAGCTAAAAAGATGTACTCATTGTTTGGTTGGAAAACAAAGGAGAGTATCTTTCAAGAGTCATCCTCCATCAAGAAAGAATGAAATTTTAGAATTGGTTCACTCAGATGTATGTGGTCCTTTGAAAGAGAGTTCACTTGGAGGTGCACTTTATTTTGTGATTTTCATTGATGATCATTCAAGAAAGTTGTGGGTTTATGCTTTGAAGAGAAAAGACCAAGTGTTTGATGCATTCAAGCAATTTCATGCTCTTGTTGAGAGACAGACAGAGAAGAAGTTGAAGTGCATTCGAACTGACAATGGAGGTGAATATTTGGGACCATTTGATGAGTATTGTAAGATACATGGTATAAGGCATCAAAAGACTCCTCAGTTGAATGGTGTAGCTGAGAGAATGAATAGAACTATTATTGAAAGAGTTAGATGTTTGTTGTCAGAGGCAAAGTTGTCAAGACCTTTTTGGGGTGAAGCATTATGCACAGTGGCTCATGTTATTAACTTGTCTCCTCATGTTCTTTTAGATGGTGATGTTCCTGACAGAGTTTGGTTTAGAAAAAATGTTTCTTATGACCATTTGCGTGTTTTTGGGTGCAAAGCTTTTGTGCATGTTCCTAAAGATGAAAGGACAAAGTTGGAAGCAAAGACACGACAATGTATATTCTTGGGATATGGTCAGGATGAGTTTGGATACAGGTTGTATGATCCTATTGAAAAGAAGCTTGTCAGAAGCAGAGATGTTGTCTTTGTTGAAGACCAAACCATTGAAGACATTGAAAAAGTGGTGAAGGAAAAATCTCAGAGCAGTGACAGCTTGATTGATATGGATCCTGTTCCTTTGTCACCTTTTCCAAATTCAGTTGAAGATGACACACATGAGGATGTTGAAGATTCACAACAGAATGTTGACAGGTCAGATATGTCTGATGGTGATGATGTTGAGCAGCACGAGTCAGGTTCCTCTTCAGCTGTAGAGCCACTTCGTAGATCTACTAGAGAGAGACAACCATCCACTAGATATCCTATACATGAGTATGTCTTGTTGACTGATGGTGGAGAACCTGAGAGCTATGATGAAGCTATGCAAGATGTGCAGAAAGAGAAGTGGATTGAAGCAATGAAAGATGAGACTCCCTTGATCGTTGTAACTCCACCCACCATGTCTGTGCTAGGCCTCTCAATCGTGTAGAAGCTAACGAAACACGACGATGTTCAGCAACTGTGTGATAATCGAAGAAAAACTGCACTGCGTAAGACCAGTCGAAAAACTGTTCTGCGTCGAATCGCCCCACAAACTCCGGAAGATCCAATTTCACGCCATAGGTGGAAGAGTGGTCTGGTGGTCTCTGTTGTCGCGGCTCCACTATCCCTGCAGGATGCTCGTTCCAGAAAATGTCGTCGTCCCAAGCTGCTTCATTGCCCATATGGTGGTATTGTTCGTCGGGATATTGGTGCTGTTGATCTCTCTTGATGGGGGGTCGGCGGTCGGGGCGCGCCGGTTCCTGCTGACATTGCCTCGGTCGGGTTTGCCCGTGGGCGGGCACCATCTGTGGCCGGTATGGTGGTACTGGAATGACGGGAAGTCCAAGGTTCGGGGGAAGGTTCGGTTGAGGTTCTGGTTCCGGACGGGTAGAATTGGTATAATATGGTTGTGGGTTAGGAATATGGGGTTGGGCCGGATATTGAGTTGGGTTTTGGGTCAGGTCTGGGTAAACGGGTTGGTTTGGGTTTGGGTATGGGTATGGGCCTTGGTTTGGGTAAACGGGTTGGTTTGGGTTTGGGTATGGGTATGGGTCTTGGTGTGTATATGGATGGGTTGACTCGCCCGATGGAATGTGAATCGGGCCCACTCCTATACTACTCGTCGGACCCAGATAGGGATGGGAGGGATCGAGGTTCGAATTTTGGGGATAATAGGCTTGGTCTGAACTCGATCCCCGATCCAAGAGATTATGGGTCTGGTTCTGACCCGGCTCAAATCCAAACTGGAGCTCCGTCCGGGTCCGATATGGGTCTGGGTCGGTATTGGATTCATTTTGGGGTTCGAAATTAATGGGTTGGGTTGGGTTTGGTTCGGGATGAACCGCGAACCAAACCCAATTGGATTGGCTGGGTGAGGGGGTTCAGATCCCGGACCCGCTCCCAGGGACCCAACGGATGGTCCCCGAAATCCAGGCCTGGGTCCTGCTGAAAACTGTTCCGGCCCGGACCTTTTCGGGTTCGGACCCATCCACACGGGTTCGCCAGGTTCCACCCGCTGGTTGGTCATCGCAATGCTTCTGCGCGCGGGACCAGGAGGGAGAATCAGCTCTTTCCGGGGTCGGGTTGCTGCGCTGGGGCTCGCAGCGGGGTCCCGCGTACTGCTGGGTCCTTGCGGACCCAACCCTACCTGCGGCAGACCCACAGGAAACCGAGCCCTGGTCTGGGGTGCACTCGGACCAAAAATTGCGGCAGGACCCGGCGTGTCGCTGGGTTCCTGCAGGCCCAGCCCTGCCGGTGGCATAGCCCCCATGACTCGAGGCCAGGGCAACACTGCACCAACGACATGGGGTTGCCCTGCCCTACCTTCTTGGTTCAGATGGGGGGTACCTGCTGCGTGTGACGCCGTGGCTGTCGAACCTGGGAATGGAGGAGGATCTGCTGGTCGTGGGGCAGCAACACAGTCTGGTTGGCAGGACGTCGGCTGGACTGCTGCCGCGTCTGCTACGACCTTCAGTGCACCCTCCAGTCTTTGCCTTGAGGTCGCAGTGGAATCCACCGGTGACTCAAGGGCAGCGACTCGGCCTTCGACCCCATCAAGTCGCCGGGATATGGTTGCCACGTCCCGACTGATACGCACCACATTTTCTTGTATTTTTGTCAACACCTCCATGACACGCAGCATTGGGTCTTCGCTGCTCGCCTCCTCACGCGCTTCGCCTTGTACCGGATCGGTTCCCTCCTCAAGAGCCATACCGTTGATGAAGTTGGAACGCTCGTTGCTCTGATACCACTTTGATGCAGCTCACATTGAAGGAGGAGAGAAAATAATGGCCCACCGTAAATCGGTGGGGCTGAACTTCTTTATTAAACTCAGAAATGTCTCAATAAGCAATGGAAAAATGCAGTAAACAGGGAAGAATGCAAGGGAAAACAGGAAATAAGTAAAAGAAAAGAAAAGGAAGACTGCAGGAAAAGAAAAGTCGGCTGGGCTTCTTTTAATCTTCAATGATCTTCACGCAACCCTAGACAGGCCTTTTAAAGACTGTCTACTGGATCGGGTCGTGGGTCCAGATTTGGATCCGACCCACAATCCAGTTCAGTCCTTCTTTGCAGCTGGTTCTGGGGCGCGTGAGCTCCACCACGCCTGACGTAGGTGCGCAGGGGTACCTCCCTGCGTCGTGGCTCCGTCCCTGCAGGTGAGTCATAGTCACGGGGTCTTTCATCTGCCCTGTGTGGTGGATCGAGTGGCACGGTGGGCCCAATCGGGTCCTGCCCTGCATCACAAACAAACCCAACAACGGTGTGTTTGCACTAATGATACAAACGATGGGGCCATTTGTGGCTTTTCCAATGAAAGTGCGGTTTGAGGTTGCCCAAGTGGTTTACTACCTAGAAGTAGGGGTGTCGACAGGTCGGGTTTACCTAGACCCAACCCGAACCAAACTTTATAAGATCCAGGTATAATGATAAATAATAAGACCCGATTAAGACCTGGGTCCAGACCCGAAGGTCCAATTAATACATGCACCCAGGTATAGTTTGTGAAATTGTATACCAGACTCAGACCCGAGTTCTGATTAAGACCCACAAATTTTCAATGTAAAAATGATAAAAAAATATGGTTTTACAGGGTATGTCCAGGTCTGGTTCATGTAGTTCTTATCGGGTCTGGGTATGGTTTTTCGTATAGTGGACCCGATTAGACCTAGACTTGGACCCGATACTATACCCGAAAATTGGGTCCAAGTCTGGTTTCACCTGGGTCTGAACCAAACCTGACCCCGTTGACAGCTCTACCTAGAAGAAGAGGCCCATTAACTGACCCCCATTTTTAGGCACGTGCTTCATCATGAAAAAAAAAGATTGGCCCGAAAAGCCGAAAGCTAGCAGGTATATGTGGAATGGAATTGGCCGTTAACATGAACAAGACTCGGCGGGTCTGCATTGAACATGAAAAACTCATGTCTGGATCGTCCGAGTGGCAGCAAGCCTGGGGAGAAGGTGCAGACCACTTTGTCCCAAGTTTGACTCTTACCAGATGTGCAGGTGCCTTTAACTGGTGGGCTCGTAAAGGCTTAGGTGTCTGTGATGTTGGATTTGGGTTCCCTCCATGTGGAGGACCCGGTCCAAGGAAGGTGAAGATGCACTTCACCATACATTTTTTAAAAGGCTTGAAAAAGGAGGAAAATAGTAAGAAAAGAGGGACTAAAATTGAAAAAGTGAAAAAAAGAAAGAAAAAGGTAAAAGAGGGCACGATGGCTTTTTGGCTGTGAGAGTCTCTTTGAGTTTTTTTGGCTCTTTGAAGAAAAGAGAGAAAGAGAGAGAAGAAAGAGGGTTTCTTCTTTTTCTTTTGTGTGGGGCTTCCACAAGATTGTGAGAAAGAGAGTGGGAGAGAAGGAGAAAGTAAGAAGAAAAACTTTGGTTGGTGTTCTTCATCTTCTTTTATTCCCTTCTTGTTTTGTAAAGATTAGGGCAAGAGAAAGAGGGCTTTTGTTGTGGGAAGGTCATCACTATTGATTAGGTGATATTCTTCCACTTTTACCTCTTTATTTGCTTTGATGCTTCTCTATTGTGGTGATTTGTGGGCTTATTGTGGGTAGGCATTGTGTATGCCCTTTTGTAGCCATTCTTTATATCATATAGTAGAGTTCTTGTTGGGTTGCTCTCAACCCCGTGGTTTTTACCTCTCATTTTGAGAGGGTTTTCCACGTTAAAATTGGTGTGTGCCTCTCTCTTATTGTGTTCTTTATTTTCTTTATTATCTCTTGCTCTTGTGAATCAAAGTATATATATATTTTTGTGGTATCCCTTGGATGATAAGGGCTTTATTTTGGAGTTGGGTGGAAGGAGTTATTTTATGTGTTATGTGCAAGACATAGAAGTGTTCTTCTTCTAGGTACTTTGTTGTCATTGCCTCCATTTGAAAAGTAGTTGCATTCGGTTTGCGCTTCCTCTTTTTCAACATCAGTGGTATTAGAGCCTCAGGTTCAAGAATGGATATAAGGACAAGTCGGATGATTAGTTTGAATGGCACAAATTACAATTTGTGGAAGAACAAGATGAAAGATCTTTTGTTTGTTAAGGCTATGCATCTTCCTGTGTTTGCTACTCAAAAACCCGAATCTAAAAGTGATGAAGAATGAGAATTTGAGCATGAGCAAGTGTGTGGTTTTATTTGGCAATTCATTGATGAGAATGTCTACAATCATATTCAACATGAGAATCATTTAAGGACATTGTGGACTAAGCTTGAAAATTTGTATGCTTCGAAGACCGGCAACAACAAATTGTATTTGCTTAGACGGATGATGCAACTCAAGCATAAAGAAGGGAGCTCTATAGCCGACCACTTGAATGAGTTTCAAGGACTTATTAATCAGTTGTCTGGCATGAATATTAAATTTGAAGATGAAGTTGTAGGGCTTTGGATGCTTGCTACTCTACCGGATTCTTGGGAGACATTTAGGGTCTCACTCATCAACTCTGCTCTTAATGGTGTTGTTTCTATGGAGCTTGTTAAAGCCGGTGTCCTCAATGAAGAGATGAGAAGAAAATCTCAAGGATATTCACCACAGGCAGAGGCATTTGTCACTGAGAATAGGGGGAGAAGTAAATTTAAGGGTGAGAAGGGTAGAGATAAAAGCCGAAGCAAATCAAGATCAAGATACAAGAATATAGAGTGTCATCATTGCGGAAAAAAATGGCACATTAAGAAATATTGTTTTCAATTGAAGAGAGAGAACAAGAATTGTGAAAAGCAAGAAAAGAAGAATAATGAGAATGGTGATCGTGTCACCGCGACTACTTCGACTGAGTTAGTTGTTGTCTATGATGATGATGTGGTGAACTTGACTAGTCATGATACTAGTTGGGTGATAGACAGTGGTGCATCTCTCCATGTTACTTCAAATAGAGAGTTCTTTGCTACTTATACTCCAAGTGACTTTAGAGTGTTGAACAATGATGGTTTGTCTAAAGTTGTTGGTGTTGGTGATGTAAATTTGCAAACCACCAATGGAACTATATTGATGCTTAAAGATGTTAGTCATGTGCCAGATGTTCGCTTGAATTTAATTTCAGCGGGAAAGCTTGATGATGAAGGCTTTTGTAGTACATTCAATAATGGACAGTGGAAACTCACTAGAGGCTCATTGGTTATGGCTCGTGGAAAGAAGTGCAACAGTTTGTTATGGCTCATTGATTTCAAAGGATGTCGTGAATGTGACTGAAAATGAGAAGTCAGTTGAATTGTGGCACAAGAGGTTGAGTCATATGAGCGAAAAGGGCATTGAATGTTTGATAAAGAAGAATCTACTTCTTGGAGTAAAGAAAGAGAAGCTAAAAAGATGTACTCATTGTTTGGTTGGAAAACAAAGGAGAGTATCTTTCAAGAGTCATCCTCCATCAAGAAAGAATGAAATTTTAGAATTGGTTCACTCAGATGTATGTGGTCCTTTGAAAGAGAGTTCACTTGGAGGTGCACTTTATTTTGTGACTTTCATTGATGATCATTCAAGAAAGTTGTGGGTTTATGCTTTGAAGAGAAAAGACCAAGTGTTTGATGCATTCAAGCAATTTCATGCTCTTGTTGAGAGACAGACAGAGAAGAAGTTGAAGTGCATTCGAACTGACAATGGAGGTGAATATTTGGGACCATTTGATGAGTATTGTAAGATACATGGTATAAGGCATCAAAAGACTCCTCAGTTGAATGGTGTAGCTGAGAGAATGAATAGAACTATTATTGAAAGAGTTAGATGTTTGTTGTCAGAGGCAAAGTTGTCAAGACCTTTTTGGGGTGAAGCATTATGCACAGTGGCTCATGTTATTAACTTGTCTCCTCATGTTCTTTTAGATGGTGATGTTCCTGACAGAGTTTGGTTTAGAAAAAATGTTTCTTATGACCATTTGCGTGTTTTTGGGTGCAAAGCTTTTGTGCATGTTCCTAAAGATGAAAGGACAAAGTTGGAAGCAAAGACACGACAATGTATATTCTTGGGATATGGTCAGGATGAGTTTGGATACAGGTTGTATGATCCTATTGAAAAGAAGCTTGTCAGAAGCAGAGATGTTGTCTTTGTTGAAGACCAAACCATTGAAGACATTGAAAAAGTGGTGAAGGAAAAATCTCAGAGCAGTGACAGCTTGATTGATATGGATCCTGTTCCTTTGTCACCTTTTCCAAATTCAGTTGAAGATGACACACATGAGGATGTTGAAGATTCACAACAGAATGTTGACAGGTCAGATATGTCTGATGGTGATGATGTTGAGCAGCACGAGTCAGGTTCCTCTTCAGCTGTAGAGCCACTTCGTAGATCTACTAGAGAGAGACAACCATCCACTAGATATCCTATACATGAGTATGTCTTGTTGACTGATGGTGGAGAACCTGAGAGCTATGATGAAGCTATGCAAGATGTGCAGAAAGAGAAGTGGATTGAAGCAATGAAAGATGAGATGCAATCTCTTTATGATAACCATACTTTTGAGCTTGTACAATTGCCTAAAGGTAAAAAGGCTTTGAAGAATCGTTGGGTTTTTAGAGTGAAGCGAGATGAGAACTCGTCACACCCACAATATAAAGCTAGGTTGGTTGTAAAATGTTTTAGTCAAAAGAAAAGTGTTGACTTTGAAGAGATCTTCTCGCCAGTTGTTAAAATGTCTTCTATCAGAGTTGCTTTGAGCTTGGCAGCAAGTCTTGATTTGGAAGTTGAGCAGATGGATGTAAAGACAACTTTTCTCCATGGTGATCTTGAGGAAGAGATATACATGGTGCAACCTGAAGGATTTGAAAAGAAAGGAAAGGAAGACTATGTCTGCAGATTGAGAAAGAGCTTGTATGGTTTGAAACAAGCTCCTAGAGAGTGGTATAAAAAGTTTGAATCTTTTATGGGGGAGCATGGCTACAAGAAGACTACTTCAGACCATTGTGTTTTTGTGAAGAAATTTTCAAATGATGATTTTGTCATTTTGTTGCTCTATGTTGATGACATGCTCATTATGGGCAAGAACATTTCAAGAATTGCTAACTTAAAGAAAGAGTTGGGTAAATCATTTGCCATGAAGGACTTGGGAGCCGCAAGTCAGATTTTGGGCATGAAGATTGTCCGTGATAGAGAGGTAAAGAAGTTATGGCTATCACAAGAGAAGTATATTGAGAAAGTACTTTAAAGATTCAACATGGACAAGGCAAAGGCAATGAACACCCCACTTGGAGTACAATTCAAGTTGAGTGTGAAACAGAGTCCTTCTACAGATAAAGAGAAAGAGGATATGCAAAAGATTCCCTATGCTTCAGCAGTTGGCAGTTTAATGTATGCAATGGTGTGTACGAGGCCAGATATAGCTCATGCAATTGGGGTTGTCAGCAGATTTCTCTCAAATCTTGGTAGAGAGCATTGAAATGCTGTAAAATGGATTTTGAGATATCTTCGAGGCACAAGCAATTTGTGTCTTTGTTTTGGTGAGCAGAAACCTACTTTAGTAGGTTATACAGATTCAAATATGGCAGGTGATGTTGATTCTAGAAAGTCTATATCTGGATATTTGATTACTTCAGTTGGTGGTGCAGTGTCTTGGCAGTCGAGACTTCAGAAATGTGTGGCACTATCGACTACAGAGGCAGAGTTCATTGCAGTGACAGAGGCCAGTAAAGAGTTACTATGGATGAAGAAATTTATGCAAGAACTTGGTTTTACTCAAGAGAAGTATGTTTTGTATTGTGACAGTCAGAGTGCGATTCATCTTGGCAAGAATTCTACTTTTCATGCAAGGTCGAAGCACATTGATGTGAGGTATCATTGGATACATGATGTGTTAGATGCAAAGTTACTTGAGCTTGAGAAGATTCATACAAATGATAATGGTGCAGATATGATGACTAAGGAGTTGCCTCGTGGTAAGCTTGAAGTATGTTGTTCTATCGCCGGTTTGGCGAAGTCCTCCACATAGTCGGTGAGGGGGAGATATGTTGGATTTGGGTTCCCTCCATGTGGAGGACCCGGTCCAAGGAAGGTGAAGAGGCACTTCACCATACGTTTTTTAAAAGGCTTGAAAAAGGAGGAAAATAGTAAGAAAAGAGGGACTAAAATTGAAAAAGTGAAAAAAAGAAAGAAAAAGGTAAAAGAGGGCACAATGGCTTTTTGGCTGTGAGAGTCTCTTTGAGTTTTTTTGGCTCTTTGAAGAAAAGAGAGAAAGAGAGAGAAGAAAGAGGGTTTCTTCTTTTTGTTTTGTGTGGGGCTTCCACAAGATTGTGAGAAAGAGAGTGGGAGAGAAGGAGAAAGTAAGAAAAAAAGCTTTGGTTGGTGTTCTTCATCTTCTTTTATTCCCTTCTTGTTTTGTAAAGATTAGGGCAAGAGAAAGAGGGATTTTGTTGTGGGAAGGTCATCACTATTGATTAGGTGATATTCTTCCACTTTTACCTCTTTATTTGCTTTGATGCTTCTCTATTGTGGTGATTTGTGGGCTTATTGTGGGTAAGCATTGTGTATGCCCTTTTGTAGTCATTCTTTATATCATATAGTAGAGTTTTTGTTGGGTTGCTCTCAACCCCGTGGTTTTTACTTCTCATTTTGAGAGGGTTTTCCACGTTAAAATTGGTGTGTGCCTCTCTCTTATTGTGTTTTTTATTTTCTTTATTATCTCTTGCTCTTGTGAATCAAAGTATATATATATTTTTGTGGTATCCCTTGGATGATAAGAGTTTTATTTTGGAGTTGGGTGGAAGGAATTATTCTATGTGTTATGTGCAAGACATAGAAGTGTTCTTCTTCTAGGTACTTTGTTGTCATTGCCTCCGTTTGAAAAGTGGTTGCATTCGGTTTGCGCTTCCTCTTTTTCAACAGGTGACCCCAACCGTGATTTACTTCACAGGGAGGCAGGCCCATTAAGCGACCCCAGGCCCATTAAGTGACCCAGTTATTGGCAAGAGAGAGAGAGAGAGAGAGAGAGAGGAGCTCAGTCTTTCTTTTGTCGAATTGGAGTCGAATTGGAGTCGAGCAAGACAATCAATTGACAATAAAGATTACATCTCGCCCAACAAGACATAAACATAGGTGTACATAAAATAGAAGGTTAAAAGAGAGCCTGCTTGGCAACGAAACCGCAATTACAATGATACTCGGAAATTATAATGGTTGCCACAAATTTTCCCAAGATAGCAGCTCAAGAAGTAAAATTCATACTTATAATATGTAACCAAGTTTCACATGATATCAATCCATACACCAAAACAATTTGATTGGGCCAATGAACAAATTATCTCTTATGATTTACTATACATTTGCAAATCCTCAATTCCTTGAACCATCTTCACTTGAGATGCCTCTGCCATGGAGAAGGCCGCTCACCTCCCTCTTTATAAAGGTTGGCAAGGCAAAAGCTGCTCTGTGCATCTGTGATTGAAAGACAAACACCAATTAGACTCTGAAGTGCAGATCTGACACTTTTTGTAGGTAGATATAGAATGGTGCCACTAGAATTGATGACGCCGATGGTTTATGGAGTCAAAGAAAACTCAAAACCAGTTCGCGAAGCGTACATATGGCACATAAATAACGCGAAATAAACTCGTGGAATTTCTTTTTTCTAAAGATGATCAGCATTATTGCAGGCAGGCTAGAGACTTGGTGCTGATACCAAAGAAATAGCAAGGCTGATGTCGGAAACCATATGCATGACAAAAGACTTGCAACAGACACCAGGGTTGCTGTTCTTCAATGGTTTAACTCTTCAAGGCCATTGTCCTAACCCTAACTTTTCATAAAGAAATAGACTTTCTGCTAGACTAAACAAATTGATAAAATCAGTTAAGAGCCCCCAAATCCTGACTCGACGCTTTAGGAGTGCTAGATGGTCAATTAGAAACTGAATAATTACCTCTGAATTATAGAATTTCAACTCTTTCCTTGAGTTCATGGCACCTTCTAACTTCTCAATTGGATTTACGGGATCTAAGAAATTGATAGGTTGGCCACCTTCGGTCGAGCACACCAAGAATCCAATCACACCACTACAAGTCCAGAAAGATAAAATAAGAATATGAGAAATCAAAATCAGAATGGTAGATTAAAAAGCTTTAGCCTGGGATGAAGTTTATAGATTAAAAAGAAACTCCACATCTTCAAGGAGAAGCATTCTTGATACATTCTTTCCTTGGAACAAGCTTCGGGCATGCATAAACTACATTACAACCGCAATATTTTGGACCCACGTGCTCTTGGATCTTGTCAATTAGGTATTGTTCTATGCTGGCCACACGCTATAAACTAAGTATTTAATTGTATAAAGAATAATTGATGGATAAAAATGATGGAGGCAATGAAATGTTGCATGGAATCAACACAAGTTTTCAACCAAACATAATTTAGATGCACTAATATAGATGGCAAAGAATAATGTCCAAGACAGTCATGAAATGAAAACAAGAAAATAAAGATGGAAGAGCATCAGGCACTAGGCAGGCTAACGTACAGCTAAATGCTTGCTACAAACTGAGTGGCGATTTTCATGCAAGTTAAAGGAGCTTAGAAATGCAAGAAATTAGAAACTACAAGGACTATGTGCTTGCAAAATATGAATCTGTGGAGAGAGAGAGAGAGAGAGAGAGAGAGAGAGAGACCTGGGATATGTTGGGACGCTTGTCCAGGCATAGTGAACTGAGCCCTTAAATACATCACCACAATTAGTGAGTATGTCACGGATAAGTTTTGTGCCCAACCACATGCTCTCCATTTGATTAATAAGGACACCTCCAGGCCTTAGTGCCATAGCGGTTGAGTTGAAAAACGGTGTTTCAACAAGCTCCACAGCTGGACCTGGATAAAAATGATCAATAGATGAGAAAAAGAAGACAAATTAGTGGTTCAGTTACATCACACACACATGCACACACTGCCTGTCTACTGCAACTGCTTCTAACAAATTGACATGCAGTCCTGCAGAATTCAGTATAATATTATGTTTTCATTTTTTGCACTGATTTCCCTAAAGCTCTTTGGCAAGCAAAATAGAAGACACCTTCCACAATCAACATGGAAGGCTGTCAACTCTCACTAATCTTCCTTTCCTTCCATAAGCTGCAGAGACATTGTCTGTCATTTGTTGTCTTATCTGAAGATGAAGAGAATACGAGAGGAATTCAGAACTCATTTGGCTTTGTTTATAATATTGCTTGTGAATTTGTAGTCATGATTTGACACTATATTAACATAGTAGTTCATAAAATTTGTTACTCTTTATACAGCTTTTTCCAAATGTTTTCACGCTTTCCCAAAAGCCATGTTTAAGACTGAACTATTGTGAGCCTAAAATCAGGTACTGGTTTCCAGGGATAGGCCTTCCAAATTATCAGTGTCTAATGTGGTCTGAGTATATGCATACAACTAGAATCAAGTGAAGCACTAGCCAAATTTGGATGGACTTAGTCCAGTTGAGCTACAATGAGGTTGACTAGGACTAGGCCACAAAGAGTAACTACACTTGGTATTTTGGTAAACAAGAAGGATACTATCTAGCCAATAATCAAACCCTTTACATGAGCCAAATGATTCAAGTTTTCAATATTCTATGACGTGACCTACTTTATTAGCACAGAGTTCTATTAAATTCATATGTCCAAATACTTTATTTAAACAAGGATCTAGAAAACCAGGTTTGTAGCAGGACTCCTATTACATCTATGAATACAGATTCTAAACCAAGTGAGACCTGAAGTATCAATTCTGAACCAGTTCTACTGTGTATGGTTCTGCTCAGTCAATCTAGGGTTGGATCTTAGATACTTGACCCAGCTGAATGCATTCCCATACATAGTGAAGATGTGCCACATTCCCCTAGCTTCCACAATCAACTAGTTTTTTCCAAAATTTGACCATTCATCGTCCAAATGTGGTCTATGATAAACATGATAACGGACCACCCTATTCTAGCGTGTCACATAGACATGGACATGGACACGACAAACACACAGGACAGAGGGGAATTTTGAGAGAGAGAGATTTTGAAGTCGAGATCATTAAAACGTCGTGAAAATAACAAATTCTGGAGCAAAACTGGCCCAACACATATGGACCCTGACATGTCATGGTGTGCCACACTGTGCCATGTGGCTCAAATCCACATGTCACTTTGACGGCATGCTGGATATTGCCTATTTCAGTCAAGCTACTTCAGTCATAAAGCTCATTTTACGATAGTTATGAGGTTCAAAACCCAAGGATCTTGTTTACAGTTCATTCAAGTTTGGCAGTTTCATCAACATTGCTCAAATATGATCACTCAGAAAATAACAAACTAAAATGATAAAATAGATGGTGAGGAGTACCAATTGGATCGGAAGAATCAACAATAATTGCATCATATAATCCTCTTGGTGCATTCCTCAAAAACTCTGTTGCTGCAGAGAAAGAAGATAAATAGCAAAAGTTAGCATGAGCAAATACCAAAAGTTACTGTGACCACAGTTCTCGGCTCAATAAATTATTTTCATCAAGCAAGAAACCAAAGACAATAACTTAAATTGGTTTTGTATAGTAAATGAAAGGTACTCGTAAGAAGCTGTGAGTGTATAAAGCATTCACACTTAGAAAAGCAAGTCCAAACATTCAAGATTCACATAAACAATATTTATAATGACAAAAACTAAAAACTAGAAAGAAAAAGTATGCATACCGTCACCAATATGTAGATGGACACGTGGATCCTGAAATCCAATGTACAATTCTGGGAAAAATTGCTCAGACACCTATAAAAAGAAACAGCTCATGTATTAGAACAGTCCTTAGACAAAAAAACAAGCATGCTCCAAAGCATTGTTGCCACTAACAGGCACTTGTATGTAAGACTCGACTTACATCAATGACCATTTTATCTATTTCACATATATCAATGTGTTCGACAGATGGATGCCGAGAGATTTCCCTAAGTACTCCACCATCACCACCTCCTACAACCAAAACCTGCATTCAGCATCAATCATTAAAGATATATAACCAGATAAATGTAACAGGAATGATTCAATTTCTCAGCAAAAAGGGAAAGCTTTTTTTCAACAATTTGCATTAATGTCCAAACAGTACATCAGTTGTGGGATTCCTATACTTTGCATCTTACATAGACAATCTGTTACACTTACTAATGGTATCTCAGGTCTCCACATTCGCTAATTGCTCTTAGGATTTGTAGATATGACAATTGCTATATTACCTTAATATAACTCGACATGCAACTATATTGTCTACAGGATTAATGCATTAAAACTATTGATGCACTTTTGTCATGGCATATCCACTGTCAGGAACACGGACAAGTGACATAATTGTTGTAAGATGATCAAAACAATAATTAAAGGCAAAGATCTAGCCTATTCTTCTGAAGTTGTTAACATGTTCAAATACCTAGAATCCAAGGCCTGAATTTTTCCCTCGGAAAGCTTAATTTAACCCTCAGGAAGAAGTGTTGACAAAAAATTGCGTCAGTACAGTGAACAAAATAGATAACAGGATTTTCAGGCTTTTCTTCTTTGTTTATCTGAACAAACTGCCCAAAAACCATAGGCATTGTTTTATATCTATAAAGGAAGAATTTCATATAAAAATTCTTTCTTTTCTTTTTTAACAGTACATCTTTGATTGTGGTTATCTGGACCAAAAAAAAAGAAAAAGAAAAAGTGGTCTCCTGTTTAACTTGGACCATACTTGTCCTAAAATTGGTTTATTTGGTTTAGATGGTCATACCATTCTCTTGATTTTTCAAATTCCAAGCTAAGAACAAAGTCTGATGTAAAGAAATTTGAGATGGCTAAATAAAAACACTTAGTTTCCTTATAATAAAAACGATACACACCAAGAATTTTACAGTCATGCCAATCCAAAAAAAGAAATTTACAGCCATAAGTTGCATTGATGAATCTTAGAATATCTTCTCCAAATGGTAATTGAACTACAACAAACACTGTAACAAGGCTTGGTTGTTTTGAAGTTCTGATGGGACTAGAATATCGTTAATGCTAATGCATCATGATGTTGTTCCTCCTCAAGACTAGGCTCTAAGCCCATTGCACATAAAAAATTCAAACAATACTTCCGACCTTGGCACATAAAAGAAATGGGTGAAGGATGGAAGCTAATATTTTACAAATGCAACTCAACAGACTCTTGATGTATCCACAGCCTGTTTTTTTGGGGGGGGGGCTAGCTACTAATCCCATCTATTCCTATGGCACAATGCAATTATTGCAACAGAAACTCATGGATATCCTTTCCTTGAAACAGTTACCAATCAGCTAACTGAACTCATTGACAGCCATTTTCTGCTTTCATGATTTTGAATCCATTTGTAGCATTAGTGCATTACTAGCAACGACTACCTGAAAAGCATATAACAGCTGAGTTGATGCAGGCCATCAAAAGAACCATCTAAATGCATGCACGTAGTCTGGACGTGCAGAAGGATAACAAGTATTGGCACCAGTACCCCAAATATAAGTGATCTCAGCCAGAGTTGCTCAGATAGTTTGAGAAATTAAGGCAATCTAATCACTACAAATGTGGCATTAATTCTTGAAATTTAATTTTACATAAAATAATATGTCAAAATCCACATGATTAACAGCTAGATGATTCTGTTGCAAGTTATCCAATGTGTATCTGCAATAAATTAAAATTTTGAAGTTTTAAATTAGAGGTAGTTAACCCAAGAAATAAAAGATTATCCAACATCTACTACTGGAAGCATTAAAGCTATAGCAATGATGCAAACACTTCCAAAACAAAATACAAATTAAAGCCAGCTAATACAATGACTGCATCTACAAGGAATTTCAATTATAAAGCATGTTAAAGAGCAAATAGAAAAAAAGAAAAACTATTGTGAGCATTGCAACAATAAAGCATATTGAAGAGCAAAAAACCCAGAACAGTCCAAAACAAAGTTCTAGCATAAACTACAAATTCATGATGAGAGATTTAGTCTTACGTTTTTGGGAGATCTAATTGAACAAAGTGGAAGATGAGCTATCATCTCTTGGTAGGCACACTCATCCTTCTCTGTCAACTGAACAATGCCATCAAGCACAAGCACTTTTCCATATGATGTTGACTGCCCAAATAAAAGACTGGATTTGAATACAATTTTCAAAAAACAAAAGGAATGATCTAATGTCCAGACTTTAATATTACAGTGTAAGGCTAACCTCAAAGACCAAGATTTCTTGATACTCTGATTTTCCTTGATATAAAATTTTCTCTACTTTCAGTGATTGTGCCTCTCCTGAAAACATGCAATTAAAATCAAAATCTGAAAAAGTGTACAGACCACCAATACAGGAACATTACAATATATGGAAAACAAAAAAGCAAAAAAAAAGAGATTGTGTCCCTACAATGATAAACATATCACCAAAATATGCCACTTATAATTCAAGAAAAATCTGAAAAAGTAGAAATGTGAAGAAAAAACATACTAAAGAATTCGATCATCAAGAAAACCAAATCAGAGTGTACATAACGCAGAGAGAGAGAGAGAGAGAGATTGACAAAAGAACAATTTTTCCTTTCAGTTATTCCATAAAAAAACAAGAACTGATCAAATAGTGATATGGCCTAAAGAAAGAAAGCATTACTAGATCCAGGAAGAATGCAGAAATGCCATCAGGTCTTCAAAGATGTCCTACAAGGCTGATACCCTTTTGGCCATTTATCCGCCAGAATGCCAGTTTGAAGAACAATGTGCACTTTGGCATTCACTTTCAATTGTTACAACACCTCAAGAGGTTACCATAAGTTTATCAGCTGAAACAGTTGCTTGGAATAGCAAAAGCAGACAAAAGACTTGCTGTCACAAAATTTAGAAGTTCCAGATTTGAAAAATCCCATGTTACTTCTTACTGCCACAAATTTAATTCTCAGTATGTCAATGCATCTCACAGATTTACTTTAAGTCTTGAGCAAAAGACTTTTGTTTAAATTTGCAGGAGAAAATATCAAAACATTCTCCATGAAGTCTCAATAATAAATTAGTGCAAATTTAACTGTCTGATGAATAACATTTGAATATATATCCAGACAAACGATAGTAATCCAGCTGCTACACTTACCAGCCCACATGGGATTGTGGTAGAACTGAATACTGTGATCTCCTGCAGCGATAACCATTAAAAAGAAAAAAGAAAATAACTTTGTCAGGACAAAATCCAATTTGTAGAACCTTGAGCAATCAAAGCTTGAAAATACTAGAAATTACCTGAGGACGACAAGGGTACTACAGAAAACCACCCAGGAACAACTTCAGCGACACATTTTTTGGAGGAATCGGGTATTGCATCAAAAGATGTCTCATTTGCTAAATCATTCTTGTCATTATGTCTTCCCTTTGGAGCCTCATGACACACTAACCTCTCAGATGTGCACTCCCCACTCATTGTTACCACTTTCCTTCGCCACTAGCTAAAACATGTACAAATATACAATAAAACGTTAAACTCCAATAGTCAACAACAAAGAAAACCAAGTCAAAATTTCCACCTCCACATTGGTATGTTCCAAAGAAAGATGATATTCGTCAAGGGGTTGTTCTAGTGATACAAGCTATTTTAATGTTCTACATGTACGGATTGCTTGCTAGTGGCCTGAAGTTGACTAGCAGAGATCTCATCCTAAAGTAGGTGGTACTTTGTTTAGTTCACAGGTACACGGTATTTGCTCATCAGTGGGTACGGTTCTGTTTTTTTTTTCTCTAATTTTTGTACAGTTATCAAATGTATAACATCTTTTATTTATCACAACAGGCATTTTTAGATGTCTACAAGAAGAACCATATCTCCACGAAAATTTAATATTATATATATATGACATTAAAACCCAATTGTGGGAAAAAGAGGGAAAAGGAAAATCAGTACCATTCTTTCATTAAATTTTGATGGCATGCAAATTGTGGACACACACACACACAGAAAAAGACAAAACAAATTTCAAGACCCTTGCAAAACAGAATTGCGCACACAAATTGCATCAGTATTCATGTCACTAGATTGTGTTTACATTTAGGGTTGACCATGTAAATGCGAATTTTCAATGGAATATATTTTGAATTCACGTCACTGCATATGAAAAACTAAAAATGTTTATGAGCCCCGTAATTTCAGCATTATGATTATGACCTCCATAGATTGCAATCTGAATTACAAAGGCGGGGGTCTACTTCTGTCCTCGTTTAAGGGGTAAAAAACGGAAATGATATCCTCTGTGGGAGGGAACCCCAAACAGTAGAAAAAAAGAAAAAAAAATTGTGGGGCCCAGTGAGAATTCTCACTTCTGTATCCAAAGCAGGAGGCAGATCTTAGCTTAATCACACTATTTTGATGACCTAAATATATATATATATATATATATATATATATATATATATATATATATATATAGAGAGAGAGAGAGAGAGAGAGAGAGAGAGAGAGAGAGAGAGCATAAAAACAATTTAGAAGTAAGCTCACACTTTCACTAAACCAAGCCAAAATTAAATTATGTAAAAAAAAACTCAAAACTGAATCGCCTGCAATTTCCGTGAATACGGTTCTAAAATTTAATCTTGCAGAAAACCAGAAGAGAATTTTACAGCATTGAAATAATAAATAAACAGAGCATTCAAATTCCTCCACAATCTCACCAAATTCACCATATAATTCCGCGACGCAGCAACATCATCACTAAATTCATTAAAAAAGAAAGAGATGTCCATAAAGGAACCAGTTCGACCGATTTCACCGAACTAAAAAACAAAAGCCAGTCATTGATATGGCAAAAAAAATGCAATGTATTCGAAAAAAACCACGCATTGAATCCTGATCGGCAAGCGAATTCTCTAAATTCAGAGGTAAAACTTAGCCTAAACTTTCAGTAGAACGAAACGAAGAGAAGAAATTCGCGAGACGGTTCATCAAAAAATTTACCTGAAAATCGAACGCTCGAAACTCCGAAGCATCAAAGTTATTTGCTTCAACAAAAACCGCGCGTGATCAACAAAAGCAGAGTGGGAAGAATGAGAGAAGAGAAGAGAATCAAACAAAGCTTGCGTCTCTCTCTCTCTCTCTCTCTCTCTCTCTCTCTCTCTCTCTGTGGCTGCTCGGAGTTGGAGAAGCTGTCGCTGGTTGGGTTGGCATAAATAGAGGGAGGAGGGAAGAAGACAGAGGGAGATGAATGGGGGGAAGACGTGGGACCCGCAGTAAATGATTTTTTTTGAATAATTCTCCTTCTGAATTGACGGTTTTGCCCCCCACATTCCAACAGGCACACGTACCACGTGGTCTATGTTGCGGACCCTTACCAGAACAACAACCGCCCATGTGATTTGATCCTGTGCCTTCAGCTTGACACAGGACCCCTTACCACATCGGTGGTGCCACTATGTTGACAGGTGAGGGTGAAGCTTTGTAGCGGGGTGTCGGTTGTGGGGCCTACCAGTGCCGGTGGGTGGGTGTGACCGTGAGAGAGGTCAAGAGGTAATACCGTTACGGTTGATCGCAGCCCTTCCTTTTTTTCTTTTTCTTTTTTAGATTTATAACCCCAAAAGACTTGTTAGCTTTTAGGTTAGCTTGCCATACTTATGATTGTCGTGCGGAGAAAGTAAAACTTCAAGGCTAGGACTAGGGGTGGTAAAATCTGCCAACCCGCTTTTTAGGCGGATTCGGATTTGGCTTAAACAAGTTCCTGTCGTAAATGGGTTGACCCCCTAACCTGTTTATTAAACGGGTCGGGTTCGTGTTAGAGGTATGCCAACCCGCCAACCCGGCTGACTTGTTTAATAAACGGGTTAAGCGGGTGGGTTAACCCGTTTACCCGACCCCGACCCACCAACCCGTTTACCTGACCCCGACCCTCCCACTAACACGAACCCGACCCGCCAACCCGTTTATCCGACCCGACCTGTTTATTAAATAGGTTAATCGTGTTGTGTCGGGTTACCCGTTTAATAAATGGGCCGGGTTCGTGTTTGCCACAGCCGACCCGTTTAATAAACGGGTCGGGTTCGTGATGAGGTATACTGACCCACCAACCCGACCCGATTGCCACCCCTAGCTAGGACCGCCTGCTCTCGAGGCCTATGCTATGCATTCGCTTGGGTAACGCTCATGAAAATCCAACCTTGACTGCGGGTTTAGCAGCCAAGGCTTCCATCCCACTAGGCCAACCCCTCTTGGGCCCCAAGCCCATGCTTGCCTTGGCTTTTGTGAAAAAGGTTTTTCCCTATTCTTTTTCACATGAAAAACATTTTTTGTCTTTTATTTTCTTCATTGGCTTTTTATGGGCAAAAAAGTTGTGAATACTAACCACTTAAGATGGATCTCCTCATATGTCAGATGATTGGACGCCCTTTCATTGGAAAGACTTTTCATAAGAATTGCACAGATTTTTAAAAAATTCTGTCACCACGTAAATAAATGGTAGGTAGTGGAAAAAACAGAAGCCCACTGGTACCAGCGTAACATTTTTCAGTTTAATGATTTGATGTTTGTTTCATTGGTGAAAAAGAATTACATCAAGCTCAGCACTTACGGATGAGAGTTGCAGGAAACAAACAGAGAACGATGTTGTATTTTTTTAAATTTGGTATTAAGTAAATGACAACCGATGGCTTTTGATGGTGGAGGGGGAAGGGGTTTAAACCAATATTGTCAAAGTAGGTTTCTGAATAGAATCGATTTTCTCTTAGACTCGTCAGGTCAATCCAAATAGCATCATTTGAGTCGAGCTATTTTAAATTTTTGATCTTTAAAAAACTTACAAAAAAATATAAAAATAAGTGTTATAAAAAATTATCTAAAATATAAAAAAATAGAGTAAGGCTCAATCAATTTCTAAAATATGCATATGCAATGCCTAAACAGCACATCGATTGCTTAAAACAACAAATTTAGAAAAAACAAACTAATTCAACATGATTCATGTGCCCATGGGGGGTTGGCATATAGTGGGGTGGGGGCTCCAAGGTTCGATTTTCATGGGTGTCACCCTTCTCTGCAAGCCATCCTATAGCATAGGCCCTGGTGGCTGGGGTTCTAGCCTCACAGTTTTTTGATGTCGGTACGACGACGTAGGTATGGCAAGTTGAGCCAGAGCGACTAGACCTTCATGCCGAGTGCAGTTTCTTAGGTTTATAAATTAAAAAAAAAACTTGATTCATGTAGTATCGAGCTAATTCAAGGTAAAATCTCTCTATTTTGCATGGGGCCTAGTTGCTAAAACTTTTGTTTTTTTTTATTTTCACTACAAGAAAAATGTTAAATAGCGACGAACATTTGTGACGGATTTTTTTCATCGCAAATTTACAATGAATTAGCGAGAGAAAACTATTCATCGCTAACATTCGAAATATTTGCAAAATTAGCGACGAATAGTTTTCTCTCGCTAATTTCGTCGCTAATGAGCGACGGATTAGAGACTGAATTTTTTCGTCACCAAACACTATAAGAAAATGCTAATTAGTGACGAAATTAGCGAGAGAATATTTTCATCGCGAATCTGTCGCTAATTAGTGATAGAATTAGCGAGAGAAATTTTTCATCTCTAATCCGTCCATAATTAGCGACGGATTAGCGACGAAAAAATTATGTCGCTACTTTTCGATTTAAACCGACCCATCTAAGGCACGAAATTTTTCCTCTCTCCCCGTGCGAAATTTAAACTGACTACTTCGTGGAGGGCCTCCTTGACTTCTCGAACAAGGACAACCTTGTGGCGGAGGAACACGAGGAAGAAGAGGAGTCGGAGTCGCCCGTCGGCGCTGGAGGACCAAGCCGGCCCGACCTCTCTGGTCTGGTAAGTGGTTTTCTTTTCCGAGCGTGGCTTTCTGTTTCCGGCCTAATGATTCTGTTGGGGGTTCTGGTTTCAGGTCGACGAACAAACGAGGGAACCAGGTCAAGAAAGCACCGGAGAGCGCGCCGGTTCGAAGGTGCAGCCACTGCGTTGTGCAGAACACCCCGCAGTGGCAGGCCAGACAAGCGGGGAACCAGGTCGAGAGGGCGCCAGAGAGCGCGCATGAGAGTGCAGCGGTTCGAAGGTGCACTCTCCTGCATTGTGCAAAAGACCTCGCAATGGCGGGCCAGGTCGGAAAAGCAGGGAACCAGGTCAGGAGGGCACTGGAGAGCACACCGGTTTTATGCAAAAGACCCTGCGGTGACGGGCCGTGCTGCTCGGGTGCAACGCATGTGTGGTGCGGTACAAGTTCGGCCTATTGGATTAACCATGGATATTATCCATCGCTAAGTTAAAATAGCGACGGAATCGCGACAGATATTATCCGTCGCTAATTTAAAATAACGACGAACTCGTGATGGATCATGTCTGTCGTTAATCTGTTACAAATTAGCGACAGAAGTAGCGACAACTCATTTCTGTCGCTAATTAGCGATGAAAAATATGTGACGGACGCTATCCATCGCTAAGTTGTTTAGCGATGGATAGCGTCCGTCGCTAATCCACATTTTTCTTGTAGTGTTTTATTTTTATTTTTATTTTTCAACCCGCCTATGACTAGAGGTATTATCTATCTCGCATGGAAAATATTTGTACGTCGTTCTAAGAAAATGGCCTAAGGAAAAAGCAAACTCATAAAATTCAGACTTATTGGGCTTTTCACCCTCTAACACTAGAAAACTAGGTTTTGAAAATTTGGGGTTTACGATGGCACGTTCACAAGCACTTTGGGGAGTGGATCTCGAACTATGTGAGAATCAAACTCTCTGAGATTTTGAATCACAAAGTCGATCCGGTGACTTCTTTTCTCTTTGAGTTGGAGAATCATTTTCTGCAATGATGTACTCTCATTTTCTGCAATGATGTATTCTCTCAGACAACCATAACAGAATCATTTTCTCATGTTTGCAATTACGTGAGAAAACTATTCTTCTGAGAGTCGTTCTCTGAAGCTGGAAAGAATGATTCTCAAAAGATTGTAAGTAAAGAAGCCCCAAAGCTTTTACCAATTCCCGGGATACTGAAGACCCATGTTTTGGCATATATTATTCTTACGCACTGTTAACTTCTGAGGTCCGTTTTGGACTTGTAAATCGGTTTTACAAAGTATATGTCTTATCGACTCAAACTAATCTAGGTAGCATGGCTTGCCTCCGCCAAGAGCGTAATATATATATATATATATATATATATATATATATATATATATATATATATATATGCAGGAGTAACGTAGGATGATGTTACTCCATCAAACGAGCGGACATGAGCTCTCCCGTCTTTTCCCCCCAAGGGCCCTGTAGTGATAAGCCTTTAGCGATGGTCGTGACTGCAGCTAAAAGCTTTTGGGCAGAAAAAAATGTGTTAAGATCAATGGCTCGGACTCGTCTGACCTGTCATTCAGTCTCTCTCTCTCTCTCTCTCTCTCTCTCTATATATATATATATATATATATATATATATATATATATATATATATATATATATATATATATAGAGAGAGAGAGAGAGAGAGAGATAGATGAAAACCTACCCAATATAAAACCTCATAAATCTACTCAATAATAAATATTTATCAGATTTTTGGTATTTTTTTGAATTTTTGATCTTAAAGATGTGTTCAGCATGATTGATTTACTATAAATCGATACTTGGATCAAGTATTTTGGATGGAAAATTTGCATTTGAAGCCTCAAAAATTTATAAAAGTGTAGGTCGTCGGTTTTTGAAACCTTATAAAAATATATCCATGCATTTGAATCAAATTCTCCAAGAACTGATTCCTATAAGGTCAGAATTTTAAAAAATACCTAAAATCTGATAAATATCTTTTATTGGGTAGGTTTGGTAGGTTTTTTACTGGGTAGGTTCCCATTCCCCTATGTATAAAAACATGTACAACCAGGGGTGTAGTTAGGATTCATGTGTGTGTGTGTGTGGTGGGGGGGGGGGGGCAAACACGGGTGTAGAAAAAAAATTTGGTGTGATAGTCTGGGGTTCTGAGGCAGCGCCCCCGATTTTTTTTTTTTGAGATAAAAAAATGGCTACAATTATTAATAAAAATCTATTTAATATGGACAAATCAAACTATTTGCTGCAGTCAGGGCTGGGCTAGGACTGGGGTTTTAAATTTTTTTTTTTTTTTTAACTGGGCCGGGCCCTCTCTCCCCCCCCAGCTCCGCCTATGTGTACAACAATGCTTTGGGTTTACTTAAATGTGTTTTTCAGAAACCCATTAAAATAGCCCACAAAGGCTCCACCCACCTGGTTAGATGCATCAACTTAAAGGACTTCCAGAGTTTGATACCCAAGGTCTCACGTCCATTGCTACAAGGCCTAAGCAGAAGACTTGTTGTTGGCCAAGAGAGGAGCTGAGGGAAGGGTTTTAACCACTTGAGGATGAGCCATATCACCTGAACTAGGCTTTTTCATCGTTAAATATCAAAAAAAAAGAAGGAAAGGAATAGCCATAAAAGAACAATCATTTGGTTTGGTTCATTCTTAGACAGCCCTGCTTTCGAATAGAGAGACTTGACCCTCAGAAAGAAAGAGCCGGTTGGCTTGGTCCAACCAAGAAAGGCATAATGAGAGTTCCAGTGAAGACTCGAGTAGACAATGAGCGCAGAGTGACGACTCGGAACCAGTCCTAAAGAGTTTAAAAAAAAGGGAAAAAAATCCTATTGGATAGTGAAACAATTGCTTCAAAGGAAACATACATAACAACCTTACCGTCACATTCAATACATGGCTGATCATGGATGAGTCAATTAGCATACCGATATATATATATATATATATATATATATATATATATATATATATAAGAGAGAGAGGAGGAGGAGGATTTCATAATCTTCATCGCAGAAAAAGCCAAAATTGTATAGTTTGTGCGGTAGGTAGCATGTAACTTCATGAGTTCAAGCAATAAATTGAACCAATACCTAACGTGTGTGATGACCTTTTATTTGTTTATATTTTTCAAGCCACCTAACGTGGGTACCAATATAATCAACCAAAATATTGTGATATTTTAAGGGCTATATATTTGCTATTATCTGCTGTATATCTATACAATCTTGTTGAAAAATCATAGTTGTAAGCTGTATCCAGTCCATCATAGTTAGAGGGTTTATACTTGGTACAAACAACTGTATCTACGTACAATCTATTTTGAATCTTACAGTGTGAGTTGTTTTGACACAATCTAACCTCATAGATGTGTTCAACATGCTCGATTTAGTAGAAATCGACTCTTGAATCATGTTTTTTCGATGAAAAAAATATGTTTTTATGAGTCAGAAAAAAGTGATGCCTTCATAGCCGTTGATTTTTTTATCACCAGAAAAACCTGTATACAAATAATTCCCGCAATCCAAAAGTTGGTTCCCACTAAAAAAACATGCAGATCACATCTATGGTTTTAGATATGAAGAAAAACAAGAGGTTTCATCCCATTTGCTAGGTCGTTTATACCAACAAAAGACTATAGTAAATCTTAACTCATAGTTAGTTTGCTATGGCTTGCACCTTGAAACATCTTTTCTTTTACATAAAAATATGTTTTTTTTTTAGTTATGAAATTTCGGTATATTGTTGGATATTGTTTTTTTTAAGTTCTTGAAGAGCCAACTGAGATGTTGCAAAATCACGAGCCAAAACCTATGTTCTACTGAAGAAACTATGTGCATCTTATATCTACGGTAGATCTTTAAGAAAAGTGAAAAAATGTAAAGAAAATAGTGTTTGTTACCATATTGCATGTTAGGATGGCAGTGGACCGGGGCGGGGGACAAGGCCTCCACCCCTGCCCCGTCTCAAAATTCAGTCCTCCGACGCCGCATGGGTTTTGATTTTAACCTCCATCCTTGGTCCAAATGGGGCGAGGCGGGGCCGTTTATCCCAGGTCCACTGCCATCCCTAAAGGCATTTTAGTTATTTTACTAACGGAGATCGGTGATGCTGTGTGTGTGTGTGGTGTGTGTGTGTGTGTGTGGGGGGGGGGGGGGGGGAGAAGAGAATGTGTAAGTCCATCCCTGCGATTTTAACCCGCCTCCATCTCCTGTTTCATGTCCTCCATCCTCGGTCCACTGCCATCCTTAAATTTGCATGTACAAACAACTGCAGCAAATTTAAAATTATTTTTAAAATATCCTAATATTTATTTTTATATTGGCTATGTCTAGGGAAAAGACAGGTTATTTTATTTTTTGTCCTTTCTAACATAGCTTTCTTCCTAGATTTTTTTATGTATTTATTTTTTCACAATATTTTGCTGGTAAAATATAAAAAAAATGGCTTCTCATGACAATTTAGCTGGTCTAGTTTTGCCGGTTGAAACTTTTGTCAACATATTTTGTTGGTCAAGATCGTCAGATGAGGATTTTTCTCTAACCCCATTTTTAGTGCCTGTTGTGAATCCGACACTCATGCATAATGACACTGCAAGTCAATAATGTTATCAGAATCTGTTTCTGAGCAGAATAGTTTTTCAAAATGAGTTGAACTCAAATAATTTTGAGTCGGCATTTTTAATGCTTTTATATTTTTAAATAATAAAAACCATAAAATAAAAAGTAAAAAAATAGAAAATTTTATGAAAATACAAAATAAAGTAAATGATGACTTAAAGGGTCTAATCAAATTCTAAAATATTCAATTAACAGACAAACAATCAAATATCCAATAAACATCATGATTATTATCCAAACTAAAAAATGAAAAGGAAGACCAATTCAGTCATGGATTTTCTAGAACATCGGTGAAAACTGCAAGATTCAATTTTAGGTAAATAGAACCGTCATATCATTTATCAGCACAAATAAAATAGGGGTACAAACAGATTGCATATAAGGCATCTTATCAGGCTGCCATTCATGTGTTATTTCCTTGTTTGCATCCTTCAAGATGGATTTGAATGTTCATTTAATCAGACTCATATTGCTTTTGGATTATTTTTGTAATCGAATCAGATTTGGATCAGTATTTTCTGTTGGGGCTAATTCGGATTCTGTTCAAAATCCGACCAGGTTGCAGTTTTTTTGTTTAAAAAAAAAATCATCAGATCCAGTAATACCACATCTATTTCAGATTCAATCCTACCATCAATATGATTTGGATCCTTACTCAAATTCGGATCTATGGCTTGCATTTCGGATTTGGATTCAGATCTGAGATGATCCGACCCATATTTTGATCTGTTTGCATTCCTAACTAAGGGTGTCAATCGGCTGGGTTTGACCTGGACCCGACCGACACCAAACCCTATAGGGTCATGGTTTAGTAATAAATAAGAAGGTCAGATTAGAATCTGGGTCGGGCTCAAAGGGTCTGCTTTATATATGGATCCGGGTATGGTTTGTGAAATTTTATACTAGACTCGACTTGAGTTCTGACTAAGATCTGTAATTTCTCAATGTAAAAAAAACAGATAAAAATATTTTTTTACCGGCTATGGTCCGAGTCTAGTTCATATAATCCATATAGAATCCAGGTATAGTTTCTCTTATGGTGGGTCAGATTAGACCTGAGTCTGAACCCGGTACCATCATCTCAAATCTGGTCTGAGTCTGAATCCACCTGAGTCGGAACCAAACCCGACCTGTTGACACCCCTGCTCCTAACCGATACGGGTTAGGGAGTGTGGCCATTTTGGTAGTTTGTTTTTTTTATCAAAGACGTGTTCCAAGGCTACACCCAGCAACTGAATTGCAAAGATGGAGCCTTCGTCGATTCGATCATGAAGATATTTACAGCTCGTGGTTGGTGGCATTCCAAGCAATCGTGTGGAAATTTTGGCAGATTCGGAACCGAATACTTTTCCAAGAGATCCAGTTCAGTCAGAACATTATGGTAAAGATTGAAATTGATGCAGTTCGTGAGTTAGTGCTCCCAGGATCCGTCATCTACAAATCCACGTGGTCAGTACAGGGCGGAACTTACCATCCACGGGGCCCGCCCACGTGGCCAGTCGGGGGGAGTGATTGTGACTTGTGAGGGTGCTGAGATGAAGGCACCGGATCTAACCCTACTAGTGCATAAAGCAGGGTGGTCGTGGGGCCCCACCCGGGTTTTTTTTTTATTGCTTTGCGAGGGTTTCTAGTCATATAAGACAAAGTAAATGGAAGAACTTAGTCCCATCGACATCTGCCGACATGTACATATCCATTTGGACCATCACTTGTAGAGCATTTTTTTAGCGAGTAATTGATTCCAACTCGATTCGCAAATAAACTATCAATACGTTACTCCTACGAATTACACTACCAAAGCAGAATTAATGAAAAATAAGTAAATAATGAATGCATAAAATAAAAAAAATACTCATAATCTCAATCATCAGCCTGTCTTAACAAACCTTATAACAAGTATTTATAGGAAAAGACCAGCAACCGTAAGTCTATTTGAGATTAAAAAGATTCAAAACTAAATAGAGGGAGGGTGTTGCGTGTTCTCCCCCTAAGAATGTTCGGGGGTTGGAATGAGCGACGTATATAAGCACATGGGGGCTCGTATCCCCGTGTGCCAGCATTACTTAGCATTGGAGTTCGGTGCGGTTGCAAAGACTTAAGTACCCTTTCCAGTTATTCTCGTCATGAAATGGCAGTTCGAGAAAAGGATAAAAATGCCCTTCATCCAAAAAAAGAAAACGATGGTTCAAGAAAAGGACAAAAATATCCTTCATTCAGAAAGTCGAGGATGATGTTAACTCTTCAAAGTCCAAACGTTCTGTTTTCGCCCTAAGCAATAAACTTTTGTACCATCTGCTGTAACAGGAGCTCCTTTTGATGACACACCATTTATCGTCGTCTACTGTCGTCGGAGGGGTCGTTGTTGTCATCTCGAGTCCAGGTTCCTACCTTGGTTTTTAGATTGTGTTACAACACATTGTCACCTTCTTGTTCTTGCCTTGTGTTACGAAACATTCTCGGGTTTGTTCCTACCTCGTGAAGATAACTATAAATCGATCGATTGGTTCGATCATTGGTGGGCATCATAGAGGCATTTGTCGATCATCTCTTTTTACAGTCTTCTCTTCTTTTTTATTTTTGTTAGGCAGTATGAAAAAAAAGCAATGACACACAAACATTCCAACAAGTGCCATTAAGGCGTCGTGAGTACCTTTCCATGTCATGCCATTGTTGAAGAACATATGTCATCGTGAGTGCCATTAAGACATTGTTTTGTTATTGTAGGTGGATCTTGTCCTTTCAACGGTTGGAAACTTAACGATATTTGTAAGATGCTGAGACCTGTTGACAAGAATGCTTGCTTACAGATGCAAGGAAGGGCCTCTACTTTATCCGATATCGTACATTCACTCAGTATATGCAATGTATCGCAAATCACGGTTTTAGTAACACATTACTGATTTGTGAGATATTGTTTTGTTTGTTAATATCGATTTGTAAGCTATTATGCTGAATTTTCGTATTGATTTGTAATATATTTTGCAATATGTATATCGATTTGTAAGATATTATGTATTTTGTAGTGTCGATTTGTAAGCTATTATGCTGAATTTTCGTATCAATTTATAATATAATTTGCGATATGTATATCGATTTGTAAGATATTATGTGTTTTGTAGTGTCGATTTGTAAGCTATTATGCTGAATTATCGTATTGATTTGTAATATATTATGCGATATGTATATCGATTTGTAAGATATTATGTGTTTTCTAATATCGATTTGTAAGATATTTATAGAAAGACTTTTAAAATATGTGTGTGCAGAAATACATTGTTATGCGCTTGCGGTGGCGATTTTCGTATTCAAATCGCTGCTTATTTAGCGATTTCTATCGCTTCACAGCATCATAGATATAATTAAATTATTGTCACATGATTCGCTATCGTCAACACATATATATGACAAATCATTTCTTTTATTAGCATGGTAAGTAATAACTTGATGCATAGTATAAGCAAATAACAAATCATTGTTGCTTTTATATTATGATTCATTCAATCGTTTCTTTGACTTGCTTAACCTTATCGGTATTCGTTGTTATATGCATCTTGAATAAATCGTAGTAAACGTATGTGTTCGTTAACGCAAAATGATATCTTGCTTATGATAGTGGTGAGCTTATAACCTGGTTGCAATGAAGATGATCTATCTCAATCATTGGAAATTTATGGAAAAGTGAACATGTGCACTAATGATGCACATGATAAGAAGGGTGCAGACATTGAATTTACTCTTGACTTGAATGTTCCAGCAGAAAAAATGCAATTCGATAATGAGGTAGATGATCATGAAAGTACACTTGATAAAGGTGCAGGCACTGAGAATGTACATGATAGTACACTTGACTCTGTTTTCGTAGAAAGAATGCAGTTTAATAATAAGGAAGTCGCATATAAATTTTACAATGATTATGCCTTAAAACTTGGCTTCAGTGTTAAAAAATATTCTTGGTCAAAAAATGCACAGGGTGTCATGGTGAGAAAGACATGTTTGTTCTAAGGAAGGTTGAAACAAGTCAAGTGGAAATCCAACAAGGAGCAAGCCGGATTCAAGATGTGGATGTCCAGCGAGAATGTTGTTAAGAAGATTTCTGAATGAGAAATATGTAGTTCGTACTTTAATCAGTGATCATAACTATGATTTAGCAACTTCATCTATGACTCCTATGTTAAGGTCACATCGTAAAGTAATTGAAGTGCATGGTGCAATTGCTAAAATAGCTGATAGCGCCAGCATTGTACCAAGGAAGACATAGAATTTATGCGCACACATAGATGGTGGTCGCTAGAACATGTCATTTACACCTATGGATCTAAGAAACCACTTGAGAAGAAAGATGGCAGATAACATAAAGAATAGAAAAATATGTTCTTTGGTTGATTACTTACAGAAGAAATCAAGCATTGACCATGGTTTCTTTAGTGCAATGCAACTGGATAAAGATGAATATGCTCTGAATATGTTTTGGGCAGATTCAAAGTCAAGAGTTTATGAATGCTTCAATGATGTGCTTATCTTTTATACGACAGTGAAGATTAATACTAAACAGTGGCCATTTATGCAGTTTGTCGGAGTGAACCATCAGTCACAGAGTTGTATATTAGGCGAAGCTTTTTTGTATGACCAGACCAAGGAAAGCTTTAAGTGGTTGTTCAAAATATTTATACAGGTAATGAATGGGAAGCAACCTGAAGTTGTACTTACAGATGGTGATCACGCAATTGTGGCTGCAGTGTCTCATGTATGGCCATATGCACATCACCGCCTATGTTTGTGTCATATCTTTCAAAATGCAACAAAGAACATATGGCACATATTTAATCAGAAGATAGGGTTTGTCAAAAAATTTGCAAGATGTGTACTTGAGAGCGTAGATGAGGTCACCTTTATGTCTGATTGAGAGAAAATGATTCAAATGTATGACATTAAAGACTATGTGTGGTTACAAAATTTATATGCAGAAAAAGAGAAGTAGGCATTGAGATATGGAAGACAATACTTTTGTGCAGGTATGATAAACACACAAAGAGGTGAATCTATGCATGCCACACTGAAAAAAACTTTATATTCATGTTTAATAATGTTTCGCTTTATGGAACAATATGAATTATTTATAGGCAGTCTTAAACAGAATGAGCATGAACAAGATATAAAATGCTTTAATACACACCTTGTAACTTTGGGCATGAAAATATTGATGTGACCTGTAGATCTGTATACACTAACTGTATTTGAATAGATTAAGAAGAAGGTTATACAGGTCATGAATCGCAACATAAAAGGATACGTGCAAACTGAGAATATGCACAAATACCATATTGTATGGGAGGACAAAAAGCATCAGAAAAGGCAAGAAACACATGTCACGTACAATGTTGACAATGAAACAATTGAATGTACGTGCAAAAGTATGAATTCAAAGGTATTTTATGTCATCATGCATTAAATGCACTTAATCAAGAGAAGATACAAGAAATACCTGAGTCATATTTAATATGAAGATGAACGAGATAAGCAAAGATTGAACTGCTAGATACAGATAATGTTAGTCAATCTGGTGTTAATGAGAAGTGCCACATAACCTCCCGTTACCAACAACTATATAAGTCACTTATGCATGTTTCAGGTTTGACATCAAAAAGTGAAGAAGCCTATGTATGCATGAGAAAAGTGTCAAAGAAGTTACTTGAAAATGTGCAGATAATTCACCATCAGTCTGTTGTAGCTCATGAAGACCAGTGCAAGAAAATGGGAGCGAACAACGGAGGTGAAAATCATGCTTCCCTTAACACTCATGAGAAGTTGCACCGAAGCGTAAACATCATCTTTAACAAGTCAGAAGTCAACATTATAGATTATGAAGAAAAATTTTACCTAGTGAAGGATATCAAAAGGAAACTTGCCTTTGATCGCAGTCGTCGGAGGACAAAGGGTGCACTAGAATTGGTTGGCAAGAAAAGATCTAAGAAACAACTAACTTCTAAGAAAAGCAACAAAGCCCTTCGCATGAACATGTATGTAATACATTATATTGCTTTCTATGTAAATTGCATTACGTGCAACTTATCAATATCTAACTTGTATAATTTTCAACATGCAACAATACCCTACAGACGTGCACTACAACGTTGGAACCTTAAACCCTTCTGACTAGTTTTTTTGGAACAATAGCTTCAGTTTTACAAGTCTTTTGGTATGTAATCAATGTTTGGAGGATGTTTACATTTCTTGTGAAACTTAATGTAGTGTCTTATATTATTTTGTTTCATAACATGCTTAGATCAATTCAAAAGTGAGTTATGGAACACATGAATTGCATGCGAATTCTGTTTAAGTCTTACCATAAAGTTAGTTGTTATGCCTCTTTGCATGACCCAATTTTCACATTGTCAGATTTGTTATGAGTTTAACAAAACAGGAGGTGAATATGCTTATACACTGGATGGTCTTATTAAGAAAGAGTTTTTGGATGAAGCCATTTTCATGAATTGTTAATATTTTGTGGATCACCGTTCATGAAAAACAGGAATCACGTGTGAATTCTATTTAATAGTGTATCTTTCACATATATAAATCATTGTAATATGTATCATTCATATGTATAAACCATTCTCTCATCTAGTCGTATATCGATATGTAAGATATTATGTGTTTTGTAGTGTCTATTTGTAAGCTATTATGTTAAATTGTTGTATCGATTTGTAATATATTACGCTATATGTATATCAATTTGTAAGATATTATGTGTGTTCTAGTATCGATTTGTAAGATATTATGTGTGTTCTATTATCGATTTGTAAGATGTTGTACCATGTAGTGTCTTATCGCAATCTACACAATGACGTCAATATCGGCCACAACTGGATGAAAATCGTAATATGCATGAGTACAAATCGTGATAAAAGTGCATAGACAAATTGTTGTCTCTTCTAGCCTTCAAATATACACATCATTGTATAACCCAATCCAATCACTGCCCCATCTAAACCCATAATACAAATCGATGTGAAATTCAACGAAAAGATTTGAGGTAAATTTGAAGTGATTTGCAACATGAAACTGATTTACGTTTTATACAAAATAATATTTTAGTAACAGTTGCAAATCGATGAGTAAATCATGATATTATATATTAATATCATTCACAAAGACAAACAAAGATATATTGTTGTCGTTGTAGCTTCTTAAATACAAATCGATGTTATTTACAACCACATTCATTTACCAAAAATATTAGTATCTATTTTTAATACATCATGACCAATGGTTTGACCATGAAATGATTTACGCAATGACTGATTAATAAATGGCCGAAAAGAAAAATAATAAACAAAGCCACACAATGTATAGACTTAATAAAGTACAAATCGAGAATAATTCAATGATACAAATTAAGGTAACTTTATAAATACAAATCGATAGCGATTTGTGTATACTTGCGTAAAACTCTGCAAAATGTAAAACCCTAATATAGATCTATATAAAGCCCGACCTAACCTGTTGTCTAGGTCTAAAACCCTAATCTATTTAACCTGTCTTCATCTTTTTTGCGGCAACACAACTTCTTTTTTCTCCTCCGCCTTCTTCTTCTTCTTCTTGCCCTTTTTCGTTCTTGTATTTTTCTTTCTCCTTCTATGTTTCTTCTACCTGTGCTTGATAGATGGGGTTTGATGTTGATAACGTAGTCGTTTCACGCTGTGAGGAAAGATTTGTATAGTCTTCGATGATGATTATGGTGGTTATCTCTATGATAGACAGAGGGTGATGTTGATATCCATCTATTTGATTTATTCCTACTGTTGGACCCTCCATTGTTCGCAAACCATACTTCACAGTTGAAAAAATCTCTGCCTAATCTTCAATATACTTTATGACAAATACGTAAAAATGATTTATCATGTTGCCCCTCGGCTCCTTCAAGGGAACAGTGCCTGAGCTTAAGTTGTGAAGCATATTGTCAAGAGTGCACCAATGCTAGAGTCTCTAAGAATCAGTCGCAGTCCAAGGAAAATGGTGCAGTGGGATACCATTACTAATGATCTCATTTTCTTGGAGAGGATGTATCCTCAATTGCACATAGAATCACTTTGCAGCAGGAAATGAACAATATAGATGCTTTGGTGATCTCTTCTGTAAAAATGAGAGTCTCTAAAAGATAGATATGCATTTGATGAAAATGTCCTCTCATAAATAGCTTTCCACATTCCCGCACCTAGATTGCATTAGAAGCACATCACTATTTTGGACATGGGTTTCATACTGGTGATGCTATCTGTTTTCTTTGATGATGATGGTCATGTATTGTATCTAATCCAAACCATTGGTCATGATGTATTATAACTAAATACTAATATTTTTTGTATATGAATGTGATTGTAAATCATGTGGATTTGTAGTTACGAAGTTACAGTGAGAATGATATGTCTTTGTTTGTCTTTGTGAACAAAATCGTTGAAGTAAAACCCAAAATCCTTAAACCTAAAACCCCAAACCCCCAACTCCAAACTCCAAACCCCAAAACCCAAACCCTAAACCCTAAATCCTAAAACTTAAACCCTCAACCTCAATCGCCCGTAAAAGCGATTAGAAAATATCGTTAACATAGACATAGCCCGTAAAAGCAAATCGTATTAGCCCGTAAGCTTCATACGTCATTGTATAAATCACGATGGTATAATGATTTACACAATGACGTCCATGTCGGCTACAACTGGATGAAAAACACATTGTGCATGAGTACAAATTGTGGTAAAAGTGCAGGGTTTGTGCAAATCATTTCAGTCGTTTATCAATGTTTGTGCAAATTGTTTCAGCCGTATATAAATGCTTGTTTAATTTTTATTTACCATAAAGTTATGGAACACAAGAATCACGTGTGAATTCTGTTTAACTCTTAACATAAAGTTAGTTATTATGCCTCTTTGCATGATCCAATCGCGTGTAAAATCTTTTACATGTATAAATCATTGTAATCGCTTTTCATTATACACAACACTAATCACTTTTACGATTTTCATTTATGAAGGACTAACATAACAACGATTTGCCTTTGCTATAAATAACAATCCAACTTATTGGCGTGTTTAGTAAAATTAAAATTTTATTTATTTCAACCCAGAGAGATTTACATAATTTGTATACACAGTCTTACAAAATTTGTATACAAAATTTGATTGTACAACCTATAAAATCTGTCAAAAGTCGATGCACATCATATTACTCCTGGGGGGGGGTCGCATCGTTCATTTCCTTATAGGTATTCTTGCCGATTGAGTTTTTTTCTCTTCCGCAATTAGAAACTTCGTCAATTTTTTGCATAGTTCTATGTAAAATCCAAGTATATCATTCTGCAACTAAAAGGTAATGTGACACCAATATATAAATTGAGTCCCCAATCATAGAGGATAATAAAACATGTTTAAGTGTAGAGCATATAATCTCAAAATCAGGTTCTCATCCATTGTATATTGCTTCAATATACTTCATTATAAATACGCTACAATCGACACCATTATTTTGTAAAGGAGCATCGTGTGCTAAGTGAAACCTCCTCTCGCCAATGTCGACACCCAGAACGTCTCTGACAAATCTCAATTGTGGTTAATGCAGAAGCAAGTAAATTTATGGCCACCGTACATGATATAATACCCTTATAGATGAAAACTTGCCAAATGCAAAATGTCACGATGTACACCAGGGTGAAAGTCCAATGAGTTGTAGCACTATATTCATTTTTTTCATAAATTCATCACTTATAAGACCCAATGTTGAGCAGTTTGCCAGAGTATAGGAATCAATATCTGCAAATCGATAAATATCTTACAAATTGATAGTATAAATCATGTTAGGACTGTTATGCTTAAACCTTGGACAAGAGGTTTCTTCACTTAACTTTTTACTTGACCAAAAGTCTCCACAGTGATCATCGTTATCAGAGTATGGTAGTCCGTCTTGAAATCCAATAGAGTATGGCAATCGGTGGACGAAACTTTGTTGAATGAAACAATGATAATAGTAAGGTTAAAACACAAAACAAAAAGAGTAAATAAAAAAAAATAAACATATAAGAGAACTGATATACCATAAAATAAGGGGTGATCATGCGTCTAGTATTGGTTATTGCGTTGTTTTGAATATACATGACAAAATCGGATATAGTCTGTTTGCAACAAATATGCATGTGTTAACATGCATACCCATGACATACATAATATATAACTGATAGTGGTTTCATACATACAAAATTATTGATAGTGTTTCCTTCTGCAAATTTGTTTTGCAACCGTTTGATGTTATCTTAGAGCTCTTTGCTGAGTTTTCGAGCACCGCTTTTTGTGGATGTTCCACTAACAATAGCAGAATATTCAAGAAACAATATTGAAATTTCTTTCTACAATACACAACATAAATCAAATATACGCCATAAAAAAGATAAATTTTGAAGAAACTCATCACGAGGTTTAGACAATATATGCCGATTCACCATCGTTGGTCGTGTAACTATCATCGTCTCCTTCCTCTACATCGATACCCCCCTTGCGATGAAGCATGTTATATGTTTGATTCATGAACACGCCATTTATAAAGAAAACATTGGTTCGTCTGTTCCTTAATCATGAAGCGACACTGTCCTGAACTTGTGTGACGTGTCATTCATATATAAAAGAAACATCGTTTCACATACCGCCAGTTTTCAAAAAATATCACTAGTTTTCAAAAAGCACGAGCAAATAAATTGCACTACTCTTCGTTTCATCTGCCTTTTATAAAACTAGTAAACATGATAAGACATATCAAGCAAATTACGATAGCACGTATCGTTACAGTGAAATTGATTTGCAACTAAGTCTCGATTTGTAGTTTACTAAGTCTAAACATCATGTCAATTTATTTATTATTTTTCTTGACATATCGTTCATGTAAGACCTACAAATTTTCAGTAACTTTCTAAATAAATTCATGAAGCATTTTCAAGTGAAAATAACATATAAATCTGGAATACGAATCAAATCAATTTGTACGAACCAATTGTACTTAGGATATCTGTATCTTCGCAAATATATGCTCAAATCGTCAGAGAGTCATAACTTCCTCTCTGAATAAAATCAAGAGATTTATATGAGCCAACTTTTTTAGTTACGCCAATACGAAGAGAATGGCGTACTTAGAATTAAAAAAAATCATCGAAAACCTGAAATTTTTGTGGGACCCACAAAAATATTAGTGAGACCCACAAAAATATTCTTAAAAAAATATCTAGTGAGACCCATAAAATATCTCATAAAATTTTCATGTGGGTCCCACACTAAAAGAAACCTCTTGGAATTCTTCAGAAAGAAAGGGCAAGAAGGAGAAACAAAGCATTAGATTTTTCTAGAAAAATCTTGAAAAATCTAGAAAAAGAAGGTTGCTTAGGGGCTAAGCAACCTTGGCTATAAATAGAGGAGCGCCCCCTTTGGAAAAATCGCCAACGCCGTCTCTCTCTTGCCTTCTCTCTCTCTTAGACCTCCCCCAGTAAGCCCACTTGGTCTGAACCTACCTGACCTGGCCTAAGCCTGCCTGATCTGGTCCTAGCCTGCCTGACCTGGTTCTAGCTCACCCGACCTGGTTCAAACCCAATTGACTTGACTTGAACCTAGTTGGGTTTGAAGTCAAAGTCCTTTTTTATCCCAAACCCTAGTTTGATTTTCTGAACCCAGATCCAGTCAACTTGTGCTAAGTCTGAACCTGTTGAGCCCAGTTGACTTGGACCAAACCCAGTTTGGTTCAAACCACTTAGGTTGAGCAGCTTGACCTACTCTTCCTCTTTCTCAACTAGGTCGACCTCATTTGACCGAGTCTGACCTCTCGAAGGAAGGTTCGAGCTCAATTCAAAGCAGTCGGAGCATCTCAGAGCCATTTCTTTCACGATTTAAATTAAGTTTGCTTCCACTATAAGAAAATAGGGAATTAGCGATGGACGTTTGCGATAGAATTGTTCCATCGCTAATTAGCGATGGATTACCGAGAAAAACAAATCCGTAGCTAAAATCCATAATATTTACGAAAATAGCGATGAAATTTCTTTCATCGCATAATCCATCACAAATTAGCGACGACTTAGCGACAAAAGGTTTTATCGTAATAACTATGACATTTAGCGACGTATTTGGCGAGGGACAATCTGTCGTCGCTATCTAGCGACGTAGTTAGCGACAGAATATTTCAGTCGCTAACTAGTTATGTAAATGTATGGCAGCTTTGCGACGAAATTAGGTCGTCGCTAAATGTCGTGTAAATCCTTTATCAGAGCCCTCTTTCTCTTTCCTGTTTTGATGCTCCCGCCCGCCGCCCTCTCCCTCCCGTCGCCCTATCCCGCTCGTCGGCCTCTCCCCAGCCCCCACCGCTCGCCGCTCGCCGCTCGTCGGCCGATGCTCCCCGTCAGCCTCCTATCGCTCCCTGTCAGACGCCCGCCGCTCGGCGACGCTCAGGTAATCGATATTAAATTCGTTTTTTTTCGGCAGGGGGGTCGCCCCTCTGCTTTTTCGGTAGGGGGTCGCCCCCCTTCTTTTCCGGCAGGGTGGCACCCCAATGCCTTTCCGGATGGGGGGCACCCCTTGCCTCTTTGGTTTTTTCGGCAGGGGGGTCGCCCCCCTGCGTTTCCAGCAGGGAGTCGCCCCCCTTCTTTTCTGGCAGGGGGGCGCCTCAATGCCTTTCAGGATGGGAGGCACCCCCTACCTCTTTGGTTTTTCAGACAGGGGGTTGCCCCCCTATATTTCCGGCAGGGGGGTCACCCCCTGCTTTTCCGGTAGGGGGGTTGCCCCCCTTTTTTTCCGGCAGGGGGTCGCCCCCTGGTTTTCCGGCAGGGGGTCGCCCCCTTACTTTTTTGGCATGAGGGCACCCCAATGCTTTTCCGGATGGGGGGCAACCCTTGTCTCTTTGATTTTTTCGGCAGGGGGGTCACCCCTCTGTGTTTCCGGCAGGGGGTCGCCCCCCTAATTTGCCACTAGGTGCTTGGGTGCTCGACTCTTCAACGCCTCCATCGTGCTCATGCTTGTGTGCACGGTGTGTGATTTTTGGGATCTCTGTGTTTGCTTTTCCTTTGCCGTAGCGGAATCGTGTCCCTACTCGGTGCTAACAGCTCAACTGCAAGGTTCCTTGTGCATCTTGCCAGAGGGCTTGACATGTAGTTTGGCAGACCACACTGCATCATTCTGTGAAACTGCGAATGACTCATTAAATCATGATTTCATCACTATGAAAGTTTTTTGATTGCCTTGTAACACATATACGCATGATTGTGATACATAACATATTTATTTGACAGCCTTATAAACCATATATGCATGCGTGAATCATTGTGACATTCTTTGACAACCTTAGAACACATATATGCATGATTGAATCACTATAAATTTTTTTTCCAGTCTTAGAACACATATCTGAATTCTGTTAATGTCCTTCAGTTTATTACTAGTCCATGTGTCATTCAACCATTTACTTTGTTGCATTAGATTAGGTGCATTGCATATAATTTATTTCATTATATTTTGTTTATAAATATTAATATTTTGGTTTTCTTATAGGATGCTGGAGATGATCAACGTAGAGGAGCTGATGAAGGCTTGGAGGGAGGGGCAGATCGAGAAAATAAAGGGGATGATGCCCCGAATCTTGGCGAGGATTAGATTCATGTGTTTAATTTATTTGACATACTTGTAACTAATTATAACTTGGCAAGGACTGTATTTGGTTGTTAAAGTTGTTTAACTTAGAACTTGTGTTAAATTTGTTTCACCTGTATATGTATTTTTTATGTGTACTTTATTTTTTATAAATAAATTGTATAACGAGAAATTTTTCTCGAGCTTCATATTTCAAAATAAATAAATAAAATATTTTTTTTAAATTAGCGACAGATATTATATGTCGCTAATTTAAATCAGTCGATGGCTTGCGATAGAATTTAAGTCATCGCTAATGTCAGTTGCCAAATTGGTGACGAACATTACGACAAATACGTATCCCTCATTACAGTTTAGCGATGGATTAAATTTTGTCGCTTAACCAAATCAGTTTCTATTTAGCAACGGATTAGCGACAGACATGATCCGTCACTAAGCCATCGCTAATTAGCGATGGATTGGCGACAGATAAATTCTATCGCAGTTTAGAGACTAGGATTATGCAACAGACGCTATCCGTCGCTAAACACATTAGCGACAGATTTTGCGATGAATTAACGACGAATAGCATCCATCGCTAATACACATTTTTCTTATAGTGTATCTTCATGTTCTTTCTCTTTCTTATTTATAAAAGCATTTAGAGTATTTCATTGATCCATACCTATACTTGGAGAAGTAGAAGAAATTTCTATAGAAGTAAAATTTGAGCTGCGAAGACAAATAACTTGTGAGTTTCAATTTTTTCCCTGATGGCTTGGACTCTAATTCATGAATTGAAGCCAATGCTAGTTGTTTTGGATCTGACATTATATGCCTACATGCAATAACATCCTTATTTGGTATGCCCGCAAGATGATACTTAAATCATGTTATTCTCCCATTAAAGTCTACCTTACAATAGTTGCAAAGTAATCGACCATCTGAATGTAGTGTAGCATAGTTCCATAATGCATCTTTAGGTCTCTCCATCTTTTTTCCTATATAGAACACATCAAAACACATCAAATATTTAGCAGAATGCATCAAAATAGAACATTTTATTGTTTTCTGTTAAGCACATCAAAACAGAACATTAAAATAGAATAGCCAAAATAGAAGTTTCTTGACATAACCAACAAGTAAGAAGTAAAGGCAACTCCACAAATTCAAATAATTGAAAAGATAAACTCTTTATGAGTTTGAACAAACTCTTTATGATCCAAGTAAGGAGCATCTCAGATTGTTTCCCAGCCCTAGTCTCAGATGACAATGTCGTCAACTATTTACTACATGGCCACTATCTCTAACTGTATGCATTTGTTTGTTAGAAACTATACCCCTGTGGAAATCAAAAAGTATGTTTGACACTTTATTTTTTCTCTTTTGGTTTGTTTGGTTTTGGAAGTAGGCACTTAAGATTTTGTTCTTTACTGATTGACATTATCTGAGCATTCTTGTTTGATGGCCAAAATATTTTGACTTACCATAGATGCGTGTAAGTTCTCAAATGTCCCCAAATGTGTGGTAAAAATTTAAAGTTGTATAATTTGTGATCACCGCCCTTTGGATGATAATTATTTCTTTGGAAGGCTGACTTGTACAAGCAATCCTATATTAGTGTTATATTATTGTTACAAAGACATTTTACCGGGAAGATCAACATTGTTTGTTATTATTTAAATATTACATCTTTCTCTCTGCATGTTTTTTTAGTCTGAATAGAAGATTTGATTACACTTATTTTCACTTCTGTGATAATGAGTAATAGGATCTTATTTTCTCATTGTTCTTACCTAACAACAGAGTTATATACCTGAAGCATACAAAGAGTTGATGGAATTGGCAGACATCCCTTGTCTATAGTAGGATTTAAAATCCTATTGTATCGCTGCACATGAATAATGTCAAGAGTAGTGATTTGCATTTGCAAACCCAAATAAGGGAAGAACTAATTTTCTAATTTTTGATAAGCATATAATTAACTTAAAAAATAATTTCATTTGTTGGTGCAAAAAAATTTTGTTGCGGTACCAATTATATATTACAAGAATGATGAAGGATATTTTTGCAGATTAGAACTAACATGGATAGCAAGATTATTAGAGCACTCTCTGTCAAAGGATGCTTGGTGGTAGCTTCTATCTAGAGTTGCACATGTCCGTTGTATATCATGTTGCAAGGAATAAGTACTAGCAAAACAAAATTATGCAACAATTATATTAGAACATGGCTATCTATAGCTAATTTCAGATCACTTCTACCAATTTTGATTGATCTGAAATAAGTTGCGGTATTGCCAAGGATCCAACATAAAGTGTTTTGCAAACTATCTACAGAGCACCAGGTCTGTACACAATTGGTTTGCATTGACAATGGATTTGTTGTTTGGCACAAGTCGAGCTTGGGTGAGCAGGTAAGATAAGAGTCTTGTAGCAGCTTTTACAATATCAAGATCTGCCACCTTTTTTTTTTTTTCCTTTTTTGGGTTACAACTACCTCTCATAGATATTGATTGGGAGTTGTTGTATTTGCAGCCCAAGAAAGGAGACTCTCTCCATATCCTAATACATGCTATGAGCCTAGACTGCAATGCCTGCTATGATACTAATGTGAGGCGAGCGCATGATGCTTTCTGTGACACCTAAAAGTCTCAAAGCATAGTTTAGTTTCTACATTTTATGTTAAGAGTATTGATGGCAGTGCTGGCTTGTGATATTATATAAAGTAACTTTTAAAGTTCATACTTTTGGCTGTCTTGTGTCATTTGTAGAAGCTGACATGGGATAATAGTTTTGATGGTGGTTGCATGGTTATCTGATGATGGTTGTAGTTGCAGCCTGACTGTAAATGTTGTGATAATGAAGAGCATTTGTTTGTAAGTCAAAGGTAGAGTAATACGGAAGTAGAAAGAAATAAAAAAAAGAAAAGGACATCCATCAGTCTAATTCACCTGCACTTAAAAATAGGTCCATATTATTCAAAGAATATGAGTGAAGTTTCAGTTCTGTCAATAGACCTTTCTAAATGGATTTTTGAAGCACACTTTTCCGGGTAAACTGGACCTATATTAGTTTGAGTATCTGAGGGTTGCAAACCTAATCTTGATTAAGATATTAGCATAAAATAGATTAATCTTGGGGCCTAAGGATTTGATTTTTTTTGTGTGTTCTTGCTCTGTTCTGCATTCAATACTAGGTCACTATGCTCTTGGAAGTTTGACAAATTTTTAGCAGCATTTGCTGAGCATAAGAGACCTTCCTGTAGTTTACTCATAGTGTGTAAAGACTACTGATTCAACTGCCAACAACAACTAATGCACAGTAATGCCCAAAAATAGAGAGATGCACAATGATGCCCAAAACAGAGAACAAACAAACAATCCTTTACCTCTCGCCTATTGACGAAAAAAACACACCTATAGCATAGGAAAGAGGACTCAGGAGAGAGAGAGAGATGAACCTGTTGCAGTCATTGTTAGTTGCAGTCGCCGGCTGTCGCCTCTCGTAGAGCAGAGGGTTTTTGTGTTTTTTGTAAACCAGTAGGGACCTAGGGTTTCAAGGGTTTTGAAAGAACCGTGAAAAAATAAATAAATAAAGTGTGATAAACATATCATGATATTATCGCAAGATTTAGTAAATCTCACGATAATATCGCAAGAAATTGTCAAAAAAAAAAAAAAATCTCGCGAGATTTAACCATCTAAAACTTTTACAGTTTATGTCTCATTTTTTTGCGAGATTTTCGTAAATATTACAAAATTTGTCACCATGGTCAGCGCAATTTTTACCTATTCATGCGACTCAAACTCCTGAGAGTCTTGTAGATCTTTATATCAAGAAAGTCATTCGTTTGCATGGCCTACCTATATCGATTATATCTGATCATGATACCCACTTTACTTCGCATTTTTTAGGCCAATTTCAGCAAGCTTTGGGTACAAAGTTGATGTTTAGCATAATTTTTTACCTTCAAACAAATGGTTAGTCTGAGAGGACAATTCAGACCTTTGAGGATATGCTGCGATCATGCGCTTTAGATTGAAGAGGCGATTGGGATAGTCACATGACTCTCGCAGAGTTTGCATATAACAATAGTTATCATAGGAGCATTGGCATGGCACCATATGAGGCACTCTATGGGAGGCCATGTAGATCACCTGCTTATTGAGATGATGTCGGCAACTACACTGTTGAGTCGCCTACGATAGTTCAATATTATACAGATCAAGTGTGGATTATTCACGATTGTTTGTGCACAACACAAAGTCGTTATAAGGGTTACGCTGATTGTCGATGTAGGGAGCTTACTTTTGAGGTATATGACCTTGTATACATCAAGATCTCTCTTAACAAGAGTGTTTTTCGTTTCGACAAGAAGGGTAAACTCAATCCAAGGTATGTTGGTCCTTTTAGAGTCTTAAAAAGGATTAGCAAGGCAACCTATCGCATGAAGTTACCACCGTAATACTTGCAGATTTATAATGTATTTCATGTATTCATGCTCAGAAAGTATGTTCACGACCCTTTTGACGTTATTCAATATGAGGATGTGGATATTCAGGAGGATCTATCCATCACCGAGAGACCAATTCAAATTATTGACAAGAAGGAACAGGTTCTATGAACCAGAATTATTCCTTTTGTCAAGGTTCTTTGGCAGCATCACTGTACCGAGGAGTGCACATGGGAACCCAAAGCGGGTATGCGAGAGAAGTACCCTCAGTTATTTGTATCTGAGTAAAATTTTGAGGATGAAATTTCTTTTAAGGGGGTGGGGGGGGGGGGGGTAGGATGTAAAACCTATAATTTTTTGAGATTTTAAATAAATAAAGAATTAGCTTTAACTTTGATTTAAAAATATACTTTTATTTTTTATGTCAATTTTGGGTATTTTATACGCTTAATTATATCTTTCTGACCAACAAAGGTAAAATAGTCATTTCAAGAATATCTTTAGATAAAATATTATTAAAATATTCAAATTATCCTAAAAATTAATTATTTTAAAGGGTCACAAACTAATCTTGGTGTTTTTATTGTCTTTTGAACTTAACTAGACACAGTTTGGTGATTTTTGAAACAAATTCGAATAAAGGGTATTTTAGTCATTATAATAAAAAATAATATTTAAAATATTCAATCTATCAATTAAACTAATTATTTTAGTGAATTATGAATCATCTAGGTGTTATCAAAGTGCTTTGAACCTAATTAGATATATTTTGGTAGTTTCAGAATAAATTCTATTAAAAGGGCATTTTAGTCATAAAATAATTTATGAGAAACACTCTAATCAATAAATTGCTATTTTTGGAATTACCAAAATCCTTGGAATATTTAAATATACAGGAATAATTTATGCAAATAAAATATAAGAAACTAATTTGAAAAAAAATGGGGATTTTAATATAGACCCAAATTTTATACGAGTTAGACCCAAATGGATCAATCCAAATGTAGAGTTCTAAGGGTTTTAAATAGTAAATGAAATTTTAATTAATTATAAGAATAGCTTTAGACAATATTTTGGTATAAGTAGATCTTATTAATCTCGATAAGATATAGTTTAGTATTGTTTTGGGGTTTTGGGTCATTTGGATCCAAATCAGATCCAAATAAGACCCATTTAGTTTCATGCAAAAAGAGGAAATGGGCGAGGCCATTATGGCATCACCAACCCTTCTCTTGTCCCCTCTCTCCTTCTCGTCTCGCACCTCTCTTCTCTTTCTTTTCACCAACCACAGCCGACACCCCCATTCTCACTTCCCTCTTCTCCCCTGCAACCCTCCTCCCTCTTTCGTTCTCTCATTCCACCCCAGCTGACGACACCCTGCAGCACGACCTCCCTGAGTCGTCGCTTCTCGTCCCCTTCCCCTCTCTGCAACTCCCAGTTTGGGTCGCCGGTGGTGGTGAGACCCTGTTCCAGCGCTGACCACCGCCTATCATCCACCTCTCACGCCGGAAGCCACACGGTCACCAGCTGCCGCTCTTCTTTTCTCTCCACCAGAGTCCCACCTGATTACGACCCAGCCGACACCGTTTCCCATAGATTTGGTACCTCCCATTTAGCTTCCTTAAATGAAATATCGAGCCATTGATCTGCATTGTCTCTTTTATTCGATTGGGGGAGCGTTAATTGTCGTGGGATGTTCGTAGTTGTTGTGCAATAGAATGAATTCGAAGGTAATCGGTGTTTGGAGAGGGTTTTGCTTTGTGGGTATGAGGATTTTTGGGTTTTCTGGGTTTGGTGTTTGTGATTCTCAGTGAGGGTGGATCTGTGATGATCATCAAGAATTGACGGATTTCTACGTTTTCTTTTTCATTATCTCTAGAGTGGTTGCCATTTTGGGTTTCTTTTAGCATCTATATCGGATGATACTTTTCAGATTCGAGTCTCTGGCCGTTTAGGCACTCTCTGATGAAGAAGATTGTATCACCGTACAGTGCTTTAGTGCGTTGATTTAATAGCGATGAAATAGTTACTGGTCCATGTATTGGAAGGAAGCTACCTGATCATAGAATTGCAAATTGATGAGCAGAATTCACTACTAATATATTCATGGTTAACACACCAGATATACAGTTTCATAATGCAAACAGTTAGCAATAAGATATGCATATAAGATGTTGCATCACCCAAAATATCAATCATATAACAATTGAAAGATCATGTTCACAAATAAAACAGTCTATTATCAGACAATGGATACCAATATAATAGATGTTGCTCTCAAGAAAATATTGGGGAAGAAAAGTCTCATGTTATATTGAAAAATGTGTTTTCTCAAAATGTGTTTGAATCGGAACCTTTATTATCGATTTTCGTATGTTATCTCGTGGTTTCTATTTGGCTTATTGATATACATTGTAAATTTTGACACGCATGTGTGAAAGCCTATTTCTATAAGTTACTCGTTACTCGTTATGTGTGTAACACTATAGCATGAGTAGCTGATTAGGTATGGGTGTTTTCTTTTGGTGTTGCATGTAGCACACCAAGTATTTTGTGTTTTGCCTATGCGGCAAACCAGTTATAGTTTTTCGCGAAACTTCTTGCTTTTCGAGTTTCACTACTTTTTTTCTTCGCATCGCAAAGGTAGGACTTCTAAACTAAATTTGCAGAACGTAAATTCTTGTTGTTTTGTATTAATCTCATGTATTTCAAGTACTATGTTGAGTAAGGATCCTAGCATAGTACAAATTTAGCAACTCAAGTTAGAATTTCCTAATTAGATGGTGTTGCAAGAATTAAATTAGCAATTTTGCTTATCTTGTCATTTGCATGATTAGTGTAGTGTATTAACATTGTTAAGCATGATGTATAATGTCGAAGTTAAGTATGTCTTGATACATATATAGATAGACTTTTAACTTCATAGCTTGATCATAAACATGTACTTGAGAGTGTGTGAAAGTGCATAGTTAACCCTATTAACACTTATCGCTAATGCAGTCTTTACATTGCACACGCATAGTTTATGTTCGCAATTGGGGTGTACTTAGATTAAATCAATAGTTTAGTTGTAATAGATTATAGTGCTTAGAGGTAAATATATTGCATTATGTCAATTCATTTGTAGGTACGAAGATGAGAAAAAAATAAATGTTACTTAATGTTAAGTATCGCTTGCAACTAGAAAAGTCATGCATATTGAAATTAATGCAACTTGCAAATCGGGCATCTACCCATGGTAAGTATGTAGTGCAAAATGCACCACACAATGAATTTACTTTTATTATATGCAACACTTTTTTGCTCATACACTCACTTAGTTGTGGATTTCTAGGATTGTTGTGAATGTAGTTCAGAGTTCATAATGAGCATGATTTGAATGTATGAGAATAGAAGTAATCTTATTTTTGTAGTTCCAAGATCATGCTCATCATGATTTTAGTTAGCAAAATATGAAGTGTGTTTGCTGCAGGTACATGTTGAAGCATGCATTGTATGAAATGCATGTTGCATAAATTGATGTGTTTGACATGATCACATTGAATGCTAGTATGAATTAATAACTGAGTAAAGCATGTCATGTATGTGAAGCATGTATCATGAGTGCATATTTTAGAATGAATGTATCATGCATGTGAACACGAATACATGTTAGTGCATATCTTGTTCGTGTGCTAATTATGATGTGATATGCATTATGCATGAAAAATTGAATCATCTGTGGCATGTTTTATTCATAGTAACATATGTGGATGAATCATGCATAAGGCGTGTTATAATTGCATCATACGTGAAAGCATGTTAGAAATGGATTATGCATAAGAGCATGTGTAGAATAAATCATGACATGATAGGATCATGCATGAAAGTAAATATGATTATGGCATGTACATGCATGAGGGCATGTAAGATTAAGTCATGCATATGGTATATACTATTTTAGTCATGCGAGAGAGAATGAACTGTTGATATCATGCATAAGTGCATAAGAGGGTTATCCTGTGAGATAATGATACTTGGCTATGACCTATGACTTAATAATAAAGATAACCCTGGACCATGGGTTCATTTGAGGCGTCGGTAAAGCCGGACTCTCTGAGATGGCTATGTCCGTCCCGATCTCTTGTCTTCTTGAGAGAGGGAAGAGAGATATAAGCCTCGTAGGACATATTGAGTTTTTGAGGGCTAAAGGCATTTCTTGTCCCCAATCTCACGAAGATTAGGAGATAGGTATACCAATGAGTCCTAGGTGGTAGTATAATAGCTCTGCTGAGTTAGGGATGCATGCCCATTTTTTTTGCTGGCAATTTTAATTTGGCGTAAGCTAAGACCTGGGACCATGGATTCGTTCTCTCAACCGCTGCATTGCAAGGCTGAATTGCTCGAGAAAGAACCAATTAAGCCATAGAAGGACAAATAAAATACATAGAATAATAAATACTCATGATTATTTCTGGATATTTGTACTTTCTTTTGTACTAAATGGGTCTGAATAAACAAAAAAAATAATTAATTAAATTTTTTAGAATCATTATTATCATATGCATAAACATATAGAAGTTAACACATTGAAACTATTAAGGTTTGCATGATTATTGCATATTATTTGTTACATGTGAATGAAAAAAACATGTTTATATTGGTCATGTGATTTGACCTGTTCATATAAGCCACGAGCTTGGTTGTTATATGTGAGGTGCTTGTGTGTGTGAGACACACGAGAAATGTCCAATCAAGGCCTCTCATATATATATATATATATATATATATATATATATATATATATATATATATATATATTTGAATGCAATGATGCATAAATGTTCTGAGAATGAACATAAGAATTAATGATTTCGATAATGTATATCATAGTCATGAATTGGACATGAATATGGTCTTTGAAGATAAAGAAAGTGAAAGTTTACATCTTCATGAACTGTTGTATTTTACTTCATTTCGAAGCATGCTATGAATTGTGATTTCTCATTTATTTATGCGAACACTTGTCATGAATATGAAGGAATGTAATGTTTAATATCATGAATGAGAATCAATGTGAGTTTGAGTTTCATGCATACAACTTACACAATTATGAATGCTATGGAATGAATGATGATAAATGTGGTTGAATGTTACATGCATGTTTTGTTGCGGATTCCATTGACCCTCATTTTTAAAATAATGGGAACCACACTTTGATTATACTATTTTAACTTGATTTGTATTCTCAAAGTTTAGTTTTGGGTTTCCTACGGGTAAGTAGTTGATGCCCTACAATATTATAGATAACCTCGTAGAGGACTCAACCGAAGTATGGGTTGCTATGCGACTGAAGGCTCCACTTTTATCTATTACGATCTCTGGTGGACCTAGGCAATTTTTGATAGTTATAAACTTGTAACAATTTAATTTTTTTGTTTGGATCTTTACGTTTTAAGAATTATAATATTTTGGAATGTGACGATTTCTGAATTCTGTCATTTCATTTATGCAATGGTTATGCTTATGGTTTAAAAACTTTAAATCTTTACGTAACTCTTCAATTGTCTTAAACTTTAAATAAATTTTGTCTTTTGTATTTTTTTACGTGTGAGAATCTTTAAAGTAATGACTCTAATCGAGTTGTGTTTATGGATGATTCTGTACTGGATCTGATACTGGAAGACTAATACACATTTGCACTTGCGCTCAGGTGGGCCGTCTAGTATTTGAAACGGTTGGAATGTGGACATCGACGAACTTGTTGGCATATTACTTTCAGGAATCATGCTAATTTTTATAATAAATAAAAAGTTTTAATTTTTTTTCAAAATTTTAAGTTTGGAAAAGTTTTAAAAAGGTTGGACTTTTTAGGAATGTTACACGCATGCACCACACGTGCATTCTATCAAGTCCGTGACTTGAATTATCAAGTCAATCACATGACCCTATACATGGCTTTTTCATATTCACATATATGCTCATATGCAATGACATATGTAAAAATTAGAAATTTTGCATGTCAACTTCTATATATTTATACACATTATAATTGTGAATCTACGAATCTAGTGCATTGTTTGTCTTGATTATTTTAAATTTATCTGGTATAATAGAGGGTATAGTAACCTATAAACGACTATAAGAGTATTTATTATGCTATGCATTCTATTTTTTCTTCATATGGCTTAACTGTGTCTATCCCAAGCAGTCAATTCTGCAATATAGTGATTGAAAGATTGACATAGAGTTTTTGTACCGACCTATGTTTGTGTACGTCGCTTGAGTTAAAAACAAAGAAAATATCTTTCCTTACTCTACATAGTTTTTGGCCATACCGATCATGCGTATATTTTGTATCTTATTCATACATTTTTATGCATGATCCAACAAAAAATTGCATTAAAAACTTATTCTTATCAATGTTTTTGAGAAACTGCTTTAAAATTCAAAGAAAAAATGAAATCACATATTTCAAACTTTTTCCTACAACTTTTTAGTGTTTTGCTTAGTTTCAAACTTTTTAATTTATAGTTTAATTAGTTTAGGAGTTTTAATAATTATTTCATTTTGTTTAGAAGTGCTCTTTTCTGAAATCATGCTTTTCTAAGTGGACTATTTTGAAAATTTTTAAAACTAATTAGAGTTTTCTGAAAAAATGTGTGACCTAATTTTTTAGTATAAAAACATCTTTTCCAGCTATAGGGGGCGTCTTCTCCTCCAGAGAAAAATGTGTTCCTCTTCCTTCCTCGCTCTCTTCTCTTCTGCCACCTTCTCGTTCCCAACCAGTTCTCTCTATTCTCTTCCTCTTTCTCTCTCGTTCTCGTCTTGCTTTGAATCTCTTCTAGCACTGGTTCTTCTTACCTCAATCGGCGGAGATATGTGCAGCTCGGAGAAACACTACAAGAAACCTGTGGATTAGCGACGACCTAAATCCGTCGTTAATCCGACGCTAATTCGTCGCTAAACAATTTAGCGACGGATTAGCGACGAATAACTTTCATCGCGAATTTTTTGACGCTAAGTAGTGCCAGAACTTATCCGTCGCTACTTTCATCGCTAATTTGCGACAGACATGATCCATCACGAGTCTTTCACTATTTTAAATTAGTGATGGATAATATATGTCGTTAATCCGTCGTTAAATTAAAAATAAAAAATAAAAAAATGCTCTCTATAGGCGCGTTCTCTGGCAAGGAGCAATTTTTTTTGCACAGAACCGGCGCGTTTCGGCATTGGGACGCTCTTTCGCAGCGAGTCAGTCACAGCGGGAGAAAGGGTCGTAGTGGAGACAGGATCCGGCGAGGGTCCCCATGATGAGGCAGCCGACAAGCGACGATGAGGTCCTTTCTGATGCGGTCAAGGCAGGCGGCGTAGCCAGGGTTGACGGTGGAGAACTTGCAGTAGGCGTCGGGCTGGACGACGACGCGGAGGATGGAGGTGTCGTTGGTACCCGAGCAGGAGGAGACGGGGACGGAGGGATCGCTGCAAAGCGACACACAATCCGAGATGGAGCAGGGCCCACCAGAGTCGGTAAGGATGCTAGCATTAACGACGAGGATGTAGGCCATGGTGAGGAACGTGGCTGTCCCTGCCCTGATCTCGGTGGTGAAGCTGGACCTGCGCTTCTCGAGCTTGAAGTAGCGGCCCACCCTGCTCCTGCCCACGCCGTGGTTCAGCTGGCTCAACGCCCTCTTCCAACTGCCCTCCGTAGTGCGAGAGGCCGCTGCGCGTCGTCAGAGGAAGGGCAGGGCTTCTGGCGTCTTGAGAAGCGCCTCAGGTGGGGAAGGTTTAAATCGAACGGGGGGAGGGAAAAACAGAGGGAGGGAAAATTTCGAACGGGGGGAGGGAAAATTTTGCGCCTTGGGTGGGACAATTTAAATCGAAAATTAGTGACGGAATTAGCGAGAGATTTTTTTTGTCGCTAATTAGCGACATTAGCGATGAAAAAAATCCCTCGCTAATTAGCAATTTTTTTTAGTGTTTTGGCGACGAAAAAATGTTGTCGCTAATCCATCGCTAATTAACGACGAATTTATCGACGGGGATATTTGCGTCGCTAATTTTGTAAATATTTCGAATGTTAGCGACAAATAGTTTTCTCTCGCTAATCCGTCGCAAATTTGCGATGGAAAAAATTCGTCGCAAATTTGCGATGGAAAAAATTCGTCGCAAATTGCCGTCGCTAATTCACATTTTCTTGTAGTGAAAGACCACGTTCTTCTTCTCAATCGCTCAATTGGAGGCGAATCGTGAGGTTTGCTTCTTCTCCCCCGTCTCTCCATAGATTATTATTTAGATTAATTTTTTTTTTAGAATACATGAATAATATTACATCATGGCATATAACATAATTTAATCTTCGTTTACGCATTGCATTTAGTTTCGATTACTTGTTTGTATTCATTGAAAAAAGAAAAAGAAAAAAATATATATAGATATTATATCTAGCATTGCATATGCGTAGTTTAGTTTTTTTGTAGTGTCATTGCAGGTAAGCGAACATAGATCGTTAGTTGTAGAAGAGTTTCTTTGTTTTTATGAGTTTCATTATTTTTAGATCAGATTAGGTTAGATTTAGTCTAGATTTAATTTAGAATAGCTTTTAATATTCAGTTTTCATGTAATTTTAATTATTTAGTTAAATTAATGCTAGCCGATTAGGATTTTTATAGAATTTCAATTCCTTTTTAATTTTTGGCAGTAGATCTAATATTTTATGTTTGTTTTCAGGAGTGGTTAGTTTAAATCCATTCGAATAATTAGAAATTAATTAGATTAGATTAAAATTATTTAGTTGATTTGTTCTTGCTTTCAATTATCAAGTTCTTTTTAAGCACTGTAGTTGATATTAATTTTTGTCTAACCATGATTAACCTGTAGATTAATTCCAGTTTTTAATTTATTTAGTCAACTTTAGTTTTGTTTAATTCACATTAATTTTAATTATTTGTTAATTTGATTGTTTAATTAAATTAGATTTAGTTGAATTAGAATTAGCCAATTTTAATTTTTTTATGTGCATCGAGATTAATTAATTAGTTTAGATAATTAACTTTAGTTATTTACTAAATCGAGAATTAGATTAGTTAGTGTAGATTTATTTTACTACGTTAGTTCAACCAGTTAGTTTAATTTCAATCTTGATTTTTAATTTTGTTTAGATTAGTGAATTAGAAATACAATAGTCGATTCTTTGTTTTTTGTCATTGTTAATTAAATATCAGTTTCCTTAGTAATTGTTGCAGCATGGTTATTAGTTTAGATGTATTTCTATATAGTTAGATAGTATTAGTTAATTAATTGGTTATCCGTACAACATATAGCTCTTTCTTTCTTGGTAGCTTAGTCAGTTTAGTTATTAGTTATTTTTTTTTATTTCAAGTAGTTAGCATATTAGTTAGAATCTTGAATTTGATTAATTAGTTTCTTGAATTACGTGTTTCTTGTTTAGTTAAATTAATAGTAGTTCAAATTTTGATTTTCGGTTAGCTTATTTTCTTGTTTTCTTAGTTAGATTGTTAAATTAGTTGTTATAAATTAATTTCTTTATTGTTATTTAGTTATTTAGTTTGTTATTTTGTCATTTAGTGGTTTAGTTTGTTGCATGTTAGTTTTTTCTTTGCATGTCACTTAGTTTGTTATAGGTTACCTTGATTTTTATTTTGTGATTTTTTATCAAACTAATATTAAATTTTTGTCTAATTTTTCTTGGTTTTGTTTTCATTTTGTGTTTTTATTTTGCAAAAAAGTTGTCGAACGTGCGATAGGCCCTCAAAAGTACCCCCAAAAAACCTTCAAAGGGCCCAAAAAGGTCTCCTTAAAAGGCCCTTCGAGCCTTTTAAGAGAGCCCTTCGTCAATAAAGTCCAAGAACAATAAGCAAAGTAATACCAGAAGAGACATTGCAAGGGACTAAAGCTCAGCAACTGAAGACCCCTTTTTCTTTTCTTTTAGATTAGGGTTATTTAATTCATTAATTTGGGTCTGTATAAGGTCATTTATTATTCTTTTTGAGCCCTCTGCAAGAGGGTAACACATTGTAATAGTTAGTTATTTTTATTTTTAAGACAATAAAGCTTGTTATTGTATGGAATACAAAGTTTTCTCCCATTCCCTGAGTTCAACCCGGATCTCACCTTAGTGTGAACCGGTTTTTATTAATTAGTATCTGGCTTTCACAAAACCGTTTTATCAAAAATATCTTTTAAAAATCTATTTCATAAAACTTACACCACCTACCCTATGAATTCCCGATTAGGCCTGTCCATATAATCTCTGTGAGACAGGTTCCCTCTCTAAGACAGACCCAACTATTTTTTTGAGATCGGGATGGACTCAACAATCTCTAAGAGCTTGGTTTCACCAGCGCTTCATTTGAACCCGTAGTTCCAAGGTTATCTTTTATTAAAGTCATAGATTATATTTTCGTGTTATTATCTTACATGATAACTCTTTCATGCCTTTATGCATGATTCATGTCATATTTAATTTATGCTTTCATGCATGATATATGACTCATTCAAATATGCTTTGATGCACAGTACATGTCATGATTTATTCGTGCCCCTACACATGAATCATTCAATTCAAATTTATATGCATGATATATTTATTGCATAAATGACATGCTTCATATGAAAACCTTTGCACAACCATTCAATTCAGCCATGCATTCATATCAATCACGCAACATTCTTTGCAATTATGCATATGCACACATGTACTTGCAAAAGCACCTCATATTTTGCTATTTAAAATCATGTCAAGCATGAACTCCTAAACCACAACAAAAATATACTTCTATTGTCATATATTTAAATCATAATTCACATGATCTCCGATCTACATTTCAAGGTTTGCACGATGCTTTTATATATCACACACACACACACTATGGGTCGTTAACTACGCATATTCGTGCTTTCTCTCATTCATTTTTATGATGCATTTGACATAATCGAAATCATGACATGAAAGTGTCTAAAATCACTTCAAAACTGATTTGTAAATACACATGATTGACTTTTCAAAATTGATTTTAAATCGCGTTCAAAACAACATCTAAATTTTAAAAAATTTCTGGCTTGAGCATTTTATCGAACACTTAGTGTGTTGCATAATTTCCAAGGGAAAATTGAAATTCTAGAGTTATTAATATGCAAAACAATAATTATGTTAAATAATCAATTTTAATTATATGCTCATATTGATAATTAATCAAGAATCAACATAATTCAAGTGTTTAGCATGTCAAAATCAAACCGTTAATATGATATTACACTATATGCTTAGACTAACATAACACTAATAACATGCTTGATTGCGCCAAAAAAATAAGACAATATTCTACAAGTTTAGTTAAGGGATCCTATCCTCGTAGATCTAGTATGTATATGTGGCAAAACATGAAAAACTGAGGGGTTTCACTAAATCCACAACAAATCACCACTTTGGCAATTCACCAAACACTTGGTATGCACCTGCAACACCAAGGGAAAAATAACAAGGGAAAAATAACGAATAAGGCTCAGTTGAGACTCTCTCACACTGGCAGAGAGTGTTACAACACTGGGCAAAACATGAGGTGGTGTCGGAAGTAATTCTGCACACAAATCAATGCATATCGAAAATCAGGTGGGGCGATTTCTCCAAAATCGACAAGAAACCCCAATTTGGCAATGTAGGCTAGGCTGATTCATCACAGTTGGGCATCCTCCACATTGGGTGCTTGCAACCCAATACTATATTACATGCTTAGACTAACATAACACTAAAAACATGCTCAATTGCAACAAAACAAATAAGGCAACATTTTACAAGTTTAGTTAAAGGATCCTACCCTTGTAGATCTGATATGTATATGTAGCGAAACCTGAAAAATTGAGGAGTTTTGCTAAATTTGCAACAAATCGCTTTTTTGGCAATTCACCGAAGACTTGATGTGTGCATGCAACACCAAGAAAAAAACAATGAATAGTTGAGACTCTCTCACACTGATGAAGAGTGCTACAACACTGCTCAAAACATGAGGTGGTGTTGAAAGTAATTCTGGTTACACTCAAAACATGAGGTGGCATCCTCCACACTGGTTGCACTTATCCCAATACCACAAATCTCTTGTTGCTGCACGTATCCCTACAAAATACAAAAATCACCTCCACTAGTGGTCACTAGTAGAGGAACCACAAAAAAATGAAAAAGATGATGAAGATGATGGTGAGGAAAACACATGGCCACAGTTGGGCATGAATCCCAATGTTGGGTACAATTCTCAATGTTGTTGCTACCTTCCAAAAAATCAGAGCTATCTCTTCCTCTGGATGATCGGCTAGTAGAGGAGCCACGAACAAATGGAGAAGAAGAAAAAAAAGGAGATTAAAGAAGGGGATGAAGATGGACCCGACCTTGGCATGGATGGAGCTGCTGTTGATGTCATGAATCCCTAGGGAAAATGACGGTTGAGATGAGTGTTGGGTGCAAATCCCCAAAAACAATATATATATATATATATATATATATAGAGAGAGAGAGAGAGAGAGAGAGGTGAAGAAAGGGTTTCTTAAAAAATGAAATGGGAATGAGTTCGGTTGGGTGAGGAAAAGAAAAGGGAGATAAGGGGGGTCAGGTGCCCTACTGGGCCCCACCCCACTCGATCTTCTCTATGTCTGTGCACCTAAGGTGATGGGTTTAAATCGGTTCCACTCAAGCGGGCCAATTCCCACCAAAATACACCACAACAACATATATATATAAAAAAACAAAAATATACAAAATCAGGTACTTTAGAAAAAAGAATTAATGGATTAAAATAATTATTTTAATAAAAATTTAACTCCAAGAAGACCCAATATATATTGAATCGGGTCGACCCATTGGATCCAAACCCACTTGGACACCAAAGTCCATATTGAAATCCGTTTCTTTCACAAAACAAAATTCTTAACTTGATTAAACAAAACAATTTATTCTAACTCTCATAAAGAATTGTTTTAGCAATTCCTTAGTTAATAATCATTTTAGATTAAAATATCTACTTAAATAATTTATAACCAAAATACCCTTTTTAATAAAAATTCATTAGCGATCTACTTAAATTCGTTTAGTGAAGCTCAAAACACTTTGATAAGTTAAAGGCACACTTAATATATAGTTTTAATTATAAATTAACTATTTTTAATAGTTAATTATCTAAAAAATTCTGAAAATATCGAGTATACCCTTATTGGCCAGAAATGAGTAAATAAACATATAATACATCAAAAAATAAAATTTAAAAACTAAAAACACATTTTTAACTTGATCATAAAGAAGTTTACTTTATTTATTTATAATTCTAAAAAATCACAAGTTTTACAAAATTCAATAACCAATAATATAGGTAAAATATTATGATATTTTGAAAATATTGCTAATTTGATAATATCATGATATTATCATGAGAATATTGTGATATTATCATGACAATATTGTGATATTCTCATGATATTATCAATTAGTTTTACTGCATTTATGTATTTTTTTACATTTTAAATATATTTTTCTTATTTCTTTTATATTTTTACAATTTTCTTTTGTTATTTATGTATTTTTGTATAAACATGATATTTTCTTATTTGGTTTTGTTATTTTTTATAATTTTTTAAGCCCTGAGAGTTTCCCGAGATTTATCACCAAACATATAATATGGTGAGAAATAGCCCCACCAAATATAGCTTATACTGATATATGTGACTATGGTTTAGACCTACACCCACTAGACGTTTAAAAGATTCTTCAAGAGCTTACATGTAGCCCCCCCCCTAACACATGACAAATTTATGTGTGTCTGCCTCGGTTTTCAAATACATAAAATAATCACCTACCTTTTTGCTTAATTGAGGTTTGTGATGGTTTTTTACCTTTGAAATTGATTTTTTTTTTGTTTTCTTTTAAAGGCAAGCTGGGGTTAGGCAGACTCCTACCAGATATCTCTTAAGCCCCATGTTGGGGAGAGATTCGAACCTGCGCCTTCAGCTTGGCACGGGACCCTGCTTACCACATGGGGGTACCACCTCGGTGGTAGAAATTGATTAATTACTCTTAATTACATAGCTACAAAAGCAATTCATCCAATGAACCAAAGAAAGAAAAAAGGTCAAACACGTTCTTTTAAAGAGTTAATTAGAGTTAGGTGATATAGAAAGGAGTGGAGGCCGTCATGATAAATTCCTTTAAAAAAAAAGTAGTAAAATAATATTTAAAAGCTAATGCAGCTAAACATAAACTTGCCATATGAGTAGGCAGCTATATGTAATTAAAATGCCCAAGATTCTTTGAGCAACGTTTTCGAACCGATCACCAACAAGATGTGTTTTACATCGCATTTTGTCTGCTTTAGACTCAAGAATATGCCATTCAAAACTTGCTTGGTAGCAAAGATTTGCTTGTCTAACCTTCAACACTTGAAATGCATAATCGAAAGGACATCATGAGCTTAAAAAAGTTGAAGTTGAGTTTCATATGGGAACCCCGTTGAGATGCAACAATCCGTACCAAGATATGCTAAAAAGGCAGAGACGACCCAAAAAGAATAAAGGAGATGGAAAGAAGGTCCATAGCAAAATCCAAAACTCATGTCATGCAAAGTTTGTTAAACCAAGACTACATTCTCTCTCTCCCTCTCTACAAAAACGCTTAACACATGCCCGTGATGCCTGAGTACGGTACAATATATCAGTGAATGATTACTAAACTCATTGTCTCCTCATTCCAAGGAGTCCCAACCGGTTGCTGCTGATCAATAACCAAACAAATATGCAATCAGGGGGGGAACCATTTCTATGAGAGAGAGAGAGAGAGAGAGAGCATAACTTGGAATTTGTAAAGGAATCTAATGAGTTGGACGCTGGATATGGTCGGGCTAAACCCCTTCTCGTAGTTTCTTAGCTCTCTCATGGAGATTGATAAATACCATTTGTAGTAAAGAATAATAGCTCACACAAGGATATGAATTAGTAAAGAAGTAACAAATATGTATGACGAGATGTTGGGGTTTGTTATATATATATATATAGCTAGAGATAGCTAGAGAGAGAGAGAGATAGCTAGAGAGAGAGAGAGAGAGAGAGAGAGAGAGAGAGAGCAACAAGTAGGGCATTTTATTACTCAAGCAAGTCAGCCCATGTGGAGACGTCCCTGCCCGCACACCGAAAAATTCACGCGCACATCCTCTGCGACACTAACAAAGCCCCACGGTGCCTACACTGCTGCAGCTCTCAAGGCATTGGGAATTTGGCAATCAGACGCGGCAGCAGCACGACTATACGCGCCAAGTCTCTCGCTCATCTCTCCTTCCTCTGGCTCAAACCCAATTATTAACTGGGCATCCAAATAAATTATCAACCATGTCCTAGGCAATATCATATGGAAAACAATCACGTGACAGCATTGCATGGGCTCCACAACACTTGAATGTGGGCCCCCGTCCCAGGTCGCTCCCAACTTCAGCAACCAGAGGTGGACATTGAACCAGTCAGACCAAGACCTAGGAATGTTGAAAGCCCGACCCAACTTCTATGGGTTTAGGGCCAAGCTTGTGTTTTACTTGGCTGACTTCTAGTTTGGTCGGGTCGGACTCTTTAGCCCTAATTAGTAAATGGGCCAACCAAACCAAGTCAAGTTTTATTATGATGTCAATTTGGTCCTCTTTGAATTTGCTGCGTTTGGGAAGGATTGAGCCTAGGGATGGCAGTGGGGCGGGGCGGGGCAGGGGACAAGGTCTCCACCCCCGCCCCGCCTCAAGATTTTATCCTCCACCCCGCCTCCATCCCCGGCGGGGATGGATTTTATCCTCCACCTCCGCCTTCATCCCCGTTTCATGTCCTCCATCCCCGGTTCAAACGGGGATGAGGCATGGTGGGGCAGGGATATTGCGGGGAAAAGTGGTCGGGGCGGGGATGAGGCAGGGATCGTGGCGGGGACGGGGATGGGGCGGGGCTGAGAAAAGTGCATGTCCATCCCCGGACGGGGATGGATTTTAACCTTCGTCCCCGCCTCCATCCCCGTTTCGTACCCTTCATCCCCGGTCCAAACGGGGAGAGGCGGGGCGGGGCCCCACTTTCCCCCGGTCCACTGCCATCCCTAGTTGAGCCAGGTACGTAGAGGCCGTTTGTTTCATTCCTACCAATAAGAAAAAAACTTCACGAAAAAGGCATCCCATGATGGAAAGGCTATCTCATGTATGAAAAATGCATACTTAAATCCATTCACAAGGGGTGGTGGTGTATATAGATTTACATAGTAAATGCATGGTCAACGTGAAAAAAAACCATGATGACTGTTGGCTCTACAAAAAAATGGAGTTGGCAAAATAAAGAGTTTCGTATGTAAACTTTTCTCTATTTTCACGTGCAAGTTGGGTGAAACAAACGCTTATTTCATTTTCACCAATAAGAAAAGAACTCCATGAGAAAGATATCCCATAATGGAAAGGCCATCCCATGTGTGAAAAAATCCATAAGTACTAAATCCATTCTAAGGTGGAGCAGTGGTGAGAGAATGGATTTATGTATCAAATGCATGGTCACCGTGAAAAGAAACCCTTGTTGATTGTGGGCTAAAAAAAATGGAGTTGGCATGTTTAAGGTTTCATAAGTAAACCCTTATTTTCATGTGCAAAATTGTAAAATGGGCAAAAAAAACAAACAAACAAAAAGAAGCCTTATTGGGCTCTCAATTACGCAAGTCATGATGAACTAGGCCCATATAGGGTCGGGTACCCAACTACCCATTGGATACTTGAGCTAATTCCCATGAATAATGTCATAAGCAATATCATGATAACCAATCACATGACGGCAATGCATGGGCCTCGCAAAGACTTGACGGGGTCTCAAGAAAGGATCAGGTGATAATGAAAATCACCACCAGTGGCGATTTTTAATATCCACCTTAGATTCTGGTGGATCAAAGGCCAGATGTTAAATGCACGTCAATTGAAAAGTATTATCAATGGTGATTTTCTTCAATATCATTTGATTCTTTCTTTCAAAAAAAACAAACAAACAATTTGATTCAAAACCTCTCTCGGATGCGTCCACTTGCCCAAATCTTCTCACTTGTCCCTCCTTTCTTTCTGGAAGTGAGTGCATCCAAATTCCTTTTTAAGTGTCACTTAACGAGACTTTGTGGATTCTGTAACATTTTCATGTATGAACTTGGTTAAGAATTAATCTTTTTTTTTTCAGAGAAGGTTAAGAATTAATCAAAACCCCGTTCTTGTAGGTTCCATTATGACCGGAAATTAATTCATAAATCCTGAGCATGGTTTGAACTAATCCGGCAATTCCTATAGAACCAATTGTTGAAAAAATCTCACTGCAGTCTGAAGCCACCCTGGGCCATGCTGGTCATTTCGCTAAACCATGATTGATCTGATTTTTTTGCCGATTATTGCGTAGGATTATGGGAAGGAGAGTCACGTTCTCTCTGTCTTTTTGCTGTTTGGACTGTTTGTTGGGAATCGAAACACACAAGTTTGGTTTGAAAAGCAAAAAAACAAACGCATAAAAAAAATGGCAGCAACAGTATAGAAGAATCAATAAAAAATTAATCTGCAGCAGTGATACAATAGTATTAATTAGTGAGGAGGAGAAGACCGACTACTTTCAGGTTTCACCCTCCCACCTAATCCATCGCCATCTCTCTCTCTCTCTCGTTTTAACATCGTTACAAGAAATCAAAAGCAAACAACATTAGTAACAGATAGAGGAGCTGAGAGTAAAAAACCACGTCTGCCAAAAGACAAGGTATAAACATATTTCATGGATTTGTCTACTTGAGACTTTACTGGTTTACAATTTCACTCGGATGTGATGTGCACTCAAGGGATTTCTGTTTGTCTGTTTGTCTGCTTGCCAAGCAATTAGTAGTTGAAGTGGGGTGTACTGTTTTATTGTTGCTATGTATATGATTATATATCATATGTAGTGGTTGCCATCATTTTCTTTTTTGCTACTTACGTTTGATCTGAAGAATTTGAATTACACTATTGATGGTGAGCGGTTTTCTCTTTTGTTCCTTGATGCTCATGGCGAATAGGGATCTCAAAAGAGTGGTGGAAAATTCTGAAGGAAGGGATGTCGGGAGAAGTAGTACAGAATGCTTTGTCATCGTCAATGTGTGGTTTTGCTCCGGAGCTGGCTGCTTATACAAGCAATCCCCAGCATGTCACAGTTAAGAGGAAGAGAAACCTTCCAGGCACTCCAGGCAATCTTCTTCCCTCTAACCCCTTAAATTTTCCTTTTTTAGCACTTTTTTTTACCTTATTTTTTCATTGCTTGCTCTACTCTCTCTCTCTCTCTCCACAAAAATTCAAAAGCTCTTTTTATTTCCTGAACCTCTAACAACAATCAGAACAGGCTTCATAATGAATCCGAAGTTGAGCATGCTTGGGGTCATAGTAATAATGTTTTAAATATTTTATAATAAACATAATCGTATAACAATTAGTTCGTAACTTGTGTTATGGATTGATCTCAAATTGAAAGAATAATCAAATATTCAGAGATAAAATCATTCACTATAGAGTATGAGGCCGAGAGACAAACGATTGATTGAACGAGAATAAAGATAAGAGTCCTATTCTACCTGCAAATGCCGACAACAATGCAATTTGTTACCACTGGGGTGGGGTTCTGTGAAGGCCAGGATTGAATTCCACTGGCACATGGGGGATTTAATTGCTTTATCACGGCTAGAGCATGTAAGGCTGGGTGGTTGTATCCTCTACCCGGAGTTTTACCTTGCCGGGACAGACCCATTAAGTGACTTGGTTCTGGGTGAGGGTTTTCTTCTCAATAAAAAAAAATGAAATTTGTTTCCACTAAGAGGAAAATTCAGACTTAAAGAATCATGAGGATTGAGTTCCTCTGTTAGCAGGATGAACCATCACATACTAGAGTGCTTATGTTGCACCCTTTAGTTTTTTACCAACTTCCCCACAAGACATCTTGGTCCTTAATTAGAACTTTTTGCTTAAGTTTAAACTTATTGTTTTGGTACAGACCCAGACGCAGAGGTGATCGCTTTGTCTCCGAAGACACTAATGACTACTAATCGATTTGTCTGTGAGATCTGCGGCAAGGGCTTTCAAAGAGATCAGAACCTGCAGCTCCACAGACGTGGGCATAACCTTCCATGGAAGCTTCGACAGAGAAGCAGCAAAGATGCAAGAAAGAGAGTGTATGTATGCCCGGAGAAGACCTGCGTTCACCACGACCCAACCAGGGCACTCGGTGACCTCACAGGGATCAAGAAGCACTACTGCAGAAAGCATGGAGATAAGAAGTGGAAGTGTGAAAAGTGCTCAAAGAGATACGCTGTTCAGTCTGATTGGAAGGCACATTCTAAGACTTGTGGAACCAAAGAGTACAGATGTGATTGTGGTACTCAATTCTCAAGGTCGATACTCAGTATTATCCTTCATGCATGGTTTATGTTTTGGATACAATAAAGCTATATGTACACGTAGCTTCAATCATGCATATTATTATGTATATTTCCCATGCTTCACATGAGCTAGAAGCTACCTTCATTTTGAAGCATCTAGACCATGGTTGGCAAACTCACCGAGTTGACTTGGCAACCTATTGCGTCTGAATCATGCGTTAAATGGGTTAATGAGTCAGGAAAAGTTGGTTCAAATCTAAACTCTGTTCGAAACCAACAAGACACTGGGGCTCCTGTTTTCTGGTCTGTGTTAGTTCAGTAGCCCGACTCATGTTGCGACAACATATTTTGTTAAAATTATTCATAAAATAGAGAAAACAAGGGTTTTCTTATTTGGAATAAATAAACATGTATATATGTATCTAAGATAATTACAATGGTGATAGCAATACATGCATATATGGCATTCTTGTATAAAATATAGAAGAACTTGATTCACTGAGTCTTGAGCAGCGCCTCACATGGTTTTTGCTCGGGTTACCAGTAGTGTTGCACATGAGCAAAGCTTGTACCAAGCTTGGGCTGTTCATGCTTGGTTCATTCACCCAACAGCATGCTCAAACTCGGTTTGACTCAAGCAAAATCCAAGCTTGAACATCTTTGTTCAAACTTGGCTCGGGCCAAACTTTAACTAGGCTTGGCTTGGCTTAAGCTGAGCTGCATTATTTTTTTCTTTCTCAAAAGTCTCCTTGTGAAGGGGGGGGGGGGGAAGTCGAACTCGTCACCTCTATTATATGAAGCAAATTTCAGACTGTTAAGGACCTGTTATTTGGTATTTTATTCAATATAAATAATACATATCCCCTACCTTTCTTTTATGAGTCAAGCTTAATATCGAGTTAATCAATCTTAATTGAGTTCAAATGGCTGTTTGACCTTAGCTCATTTAAGTACATCAAGCCTGAACCCTTGCTCAAGCTCGGTTCATTTACTTAATTGGACGAGTTCGAGCTGAGCTTAAACAAGTCGAACCCCAAGCAAGCTTGTGCAGCCCTAGTTACTTGTGTGGCTAATCACGGTATAAACTATTCTTAGAAGATACAAAGCTTGAATCATACTCATGTTTAACATGCTCGGAGAATTACTGGCCTTCTTTTCTTAGCTTAAATATAAGAAACAGCATCTTCATGCCTCTATTGTGGAACTAAAAGTGTTATGCTCTTTATCATTTCTTTCCCTAACTAACCATAGATGTTAATTTTATCTACAGAAAAGACAGCTTTACAACGCACAGAGCATTCTGTGATGCATTGGCTCAGGAGACATCAAGAGTTACACCAGACCCTTTCCTAGTGCAAGCTTCACTTCCTTCCTCTCTTGCCCCCCTCATGCGAGGAAATAATAGTCAGTGGATCAATGCCATGGACACCAGGCTTTCTATCTCTGATTTGCATCAAATAGCTTCCTCCAACCTGGCCGACGGGTACCCGAATATTTTCAGTAATTGCTTAACAGCCAAAGGGATGGAATTTGGAAGTGGGTCATCTCTTCCAGGTTTAGGCCTTACAAGCACATCATCTTCAAGCGCAATCAATAGATCATTCAGCACCCACATGGGCATCACAACTTCTATGCATGGCAGTAGTAGCAGCAACAACAGCAGCAGTGACATCATGAACCCATACCAACAGACTCAACAAGTTCACATGTCTGCAACAGCATTGCTGCAGAAGGCAACCGAGATGGGCGCGATGTCGCTAACGGATGTGTTTAATCACAGAAACTTTGAACTGAATCAAGATGCACCACTTTTAGGAGGCCAACCGGGGCTGCAAGAAGAGTACAACAGTCTTCACAAGAACATTGCTTTCAGTATGAGTGGTATGCCTCGGAATGTTAGGGGTGACATGCTGTCCCAAAAGTGTGAGGCGGAAGGGGGAGAAACGAGAGATTTTCTTGGTGTTGGTGACAGTGGAAGCCTTTTTCTAATGCCAAAGCCCAATATCTTTATCAACTAATGTCTGCAAAAAGGAGAGACGCTCAAAATGATATATGTACATGTTGGTTGTGTAACATGCAAAGTACCTGGAAGAGTACCAAGAGCAACATTTCTAAAACTATATAGATTGAGATCTAACAGAACATTTCAGTAAGGCCTTTGTTAACAGTGTAGAGAAATTAAGATAACAAAAATATGCGGAAGCAATATAGGATCTAACAAAGGCACAATCAAATCACAACACAAGGGTTTACGTGGTTCGGTCAACACGACCTACATCCACGGGGCACGGAGAGAATAATCCACTATAATGAAAGTAGAGAGTACAATGTAGAGAGTATAACGTCCAATAGCTTGCCCAAAGCTAAAGATAATAACAACAAAGAAATGACAGGAAGAAATGAATACAAGATTACCTCTCGGGTGCACAACCCGAGTCAAAGCCCACACCATAACCAACACCTCTCTCTGAGGATCAATGCGTGGTGACAAACCTTCTTCCTTTACTTCTTTCTACTCTCTCTTTCTTACTCTTTCTCTCTCTGCACACTGCACACAACCACTCTACCCTTCTCATCTTGCACACAACATCTACACCCCTATTTATAGATGGCATAGAGTCTTCTAGATATGAACCTCCTAGAAGTGAGCCTTCTAGACTCATTCTAGAAACCGAAGAGGTTTTAACTCTTCAACTTCCTGCATTAATGAGAGTTAGGTGGCTATTCCACTTCCCCACATCATTAAATGAGGGGATAGGGCTAACCCTTCAACTTCTTCTACATTAATGACAAGTGGGTGGCTAATCCAGTTCCCCATACCATTAATGAGGGATAGGGCTGGACCCAACAATCTCCCCCTCCAGCCCTAGGGGATACTTCAATTCAACTAATCAATTGAAGTTCATGCCGGCCAGTTGCCGACATGTATTTTGTTTCTCCATCGGTAAGGCCTTTGTCAGCATATCTGCACCATTATCATTTGTGGAGATCTTTGCAAGATGAAGCAAATTTTTCTCAAACACATCTCGGATCCAATGGTACCTGATATCTATATGATTTGACTTTGAGTGAAAACTCGGGTTCTTGGCGAGATGAATGGCACTCTGACTATCGCAGTACACCAAGTACTTGTCTTGCTCAAAACCCAACTCCATCAAGAATCTTTTCATCCACAACATCTCTTTGCAAGCTTCTGTAAGAGCAATGTACTCTGACTCAGTAGTAGACAAAGCAATACACCTTTGCAATTTTGACTGCCATGACACAGCTCCCCCTGCAAAAGTGAGTACAAAACCAGATGTGGACTTCCTCGTATCAATATCTCCAGCCATATCTGCATCTGTGTAACCTGTCAAGACAGGCGATCCACCACCAAAGCTTAAACAAACTTTGGAGCTCCCTTTGAGATATCTGAAGATCCACTTTACTGCTGCCCAATGCTCTTTTCCTGGATTTGCAAGGAATCTACTAGCAACACCTACTGCATATGCGATGTCTGGTCTTGTACATACCATCGCGTACATCAAGCTTCCGACTGCTGAAGCATAAGAAACTTTCTTCATTTTCTCCTTCTCCTCGTCACTTGATGGACTCTGCTCCGAGTTCAGCTTAAAGTGACTTGCAAAAGGAGAATCAACTGGCTTTGCATTGTTCATATTGAATCTGTCCAACACCTTTTCGATGTATTTCTCCTGTGATAACCATATCTTCTTGGTTTTTCTATCACGAGAGATCTGCATGCCCAATATTTCCTTTGCTGGCCCCATGTCCTTCATTGCAAAGGTCTTACTCAGTTCCTTCTTAAGCCTGTCAATTATAGACATATCTTTTCCAAGGATAAGCATATCATCAACATATAACAAGAGAATAATAAAATTCTCACCGAACCATTTTATGTAAACACAATGATCTGCAGTCGATCTATTGTATCCATTTTTAGCCATAAATGAATCAAATTTCTTGTACCACTGTCTTGGAGCTTGCTTCAGCCCATACAAGCTCTTTTTCAACCTGCATACAAGATTTTCTTTACCTTTGACTTTAAAGCCTTCTGGTTGCTCCATGTATATCTCCTCCTCCAAATCACCATGGAGGAAAGCAGTCTTCACATCTAGCTGCTCAATCTCCAAGTCCAAGCTAGCAGCAATACCTAGAGCAACATGAATAGAAGACATTTTAACAACAGGAGAGAAAATCTCATCAAAGTCAATACCTTGCTTTTGACCAAAGCCTTTCACAACCAATCTAGCTTTGTACTTTGGTTGAGAGCATTGTTCTTGAGTCTTCAACCTAAAAACCCACTTGTTCTTCAAGGCCTTTCTGCCTTTTGGTAGTTCCACCAAATCATAAATGTGGTTCTTCTGCAATGCATCCATCTCATCGTGCATAGCTATTAGCCATTGCTCTTTCTGCTCACACTCTTGTGCTTCCTGGTAACTCTCTGGTTCACCTGCATCAGTAAGCATCACATACTCATGTGGAGAATACTTTCTGGAAGGTTGTGACTCTCTGGAAGATCTTCTCAATTGAGGTTCTGGAAGAGGTTGTTCTCTAACTTCTTCCTGCTCAACATGGCCTGCGGGTAAATCAACATCCGCCTCTGCATCATCTTCCTGCACTGTTCTTCCTTCAACTTGTGCCACTGGAGGAGTAACTGGATCTAAGTGGATAGATCCACCTGCAGAAGTCTGAATTGACACCTCTTTCTTGATATCTTCAAGTGTCTGGTCTTCAAAGAATACCACGTCTTTGGATCTGAATACCTTCTGCTTCTCTGGATCCCATAGCCTGTAGCCGAATTCGGCATCACCATATCCCAGAAAAATGCATTGTCTCATCTTATCATCAAGCTTGGACCTCTCCTCCTTGGGGATATGTGCAAATGCCCTGCATCCAAATACCCTCAGGTGCTTGTAAGACACATCTTTTCCTGACCATACCTTATCTGCAACATCATTTGCTAAGGCATGAGCAGGAGACAAGTTGATCACATCAACTGTTGTCCTTAAGGCCTCGCCCCAAAATTTCTTTGGCAACTTGGATTGTGCAAGCATACACCTGATTCTTTCTGCAATTGTACGATTCATCCTTTCTGCAATTGCATTGTGTTGTGGAGTACCTGGAACTGTCAACTCATGGCGAATTCCATGAATTTTACAATATTCATGGAATGGACCTGTGTACTCGCCACCATTATCTGACCTGATGCATTTCAGTTGTTTTCCTGTTTCTCGCTCAACCATGGCATGGAATTGCTTGAATACATCAAGAACCTGATTCTTGGTTTTCAGAGGGTATGCCCAAACCTTCCTGGAGAAGTCATCTATAAAAGTAACAAAATAGAGTGCACCACTGAAAGTTTTCACATCAGTAAAACCATTAACAGTTTTTGTTCTTAGAGGACCACAAACATCAGTATAAACTCGCTCCAGAATGTGAGATTTTCTATGAAAGGCATTTCTAACAAAGGATACTCTATGTTGCTTACCAGCTAAGCAATGAACACACGGGTTTAGACGTGTACCTTTTAACTCTGGGAGTTGCTCCCTCTTAGCAAGAATCTGCAAGCCCTTCTCACTCATGTGGCCTAATCGACTGTGCCACAAATCAATAGAAGAGTCCTCAGTTGTATTCAACTGTCCCTTGCATACCTTGCCTTGCATCTTGTAAAGAGTACAACATCTCTTTCCTCTGGCCTGAACCAATGACCCGCTGCTGAGTTTCCATTGTCCTTGGCTAAAAACACTGTTTCTGCCATCTTCATCAAGCTTTTCTACTGAAAGCAAATTCAACCTCAAGTCTGGAACATGTCTGACATCCTTGAGCACCAACATGTACCTAAGATTGGTCTGGAGATGAATATCTCCAATACCTACAATTTCTGACGTTCCTGTGTTTCCCATTCGGACAACACCAAAATTACCGGTCCTGTATGTACTGAAATATTCTCTCTGCGGTGTGGCATGGTACGAGGCTCCTGTGTCTATGACCCAATCTGTATCCTGACAAACACAGATACATGGATCATTAGTAGTAGACAAAATCACAAGCTCACCTTCAACTGTGGTTGTGGTATCTTCTTTGGTTTTTGATGATTCTGTCTCTTTCTCTTTTTTCTGATTTTTCTTTGGCTCTTTGCACTGATTCTGGAAGTGTCCTTTCTTTCCACAATTGTAGCAAGTGATGTCCTTTCTTGACCTGGACTTGCTCTTATATCTGCGGTCATTTTTCCTGTCCTTTGACCGACCCCTGTCTTTGGATGAACTCACCATCAATCCTTCACCAGAATCCTCATTCGGTGATGGTCTTCTCCTAATCTCATTGGAAATGAGCGTACTTGTGACCTCTTCCATATCCAATGTTTCTTTTCCATAAATTATGGTTGTCACAAGATGCTCATAAGATGGTGACAATGAGGTTAGTAACAACAAAGCTTTATCCTCATCTTCAAGTTTAACATCCAGACTAAACAGACCAGCAATAATCTTATTAAACACAGTAAGATGGTCAAGAATGGGAGTACCTTCCTTCATACGAAGACTATAAAGTTGTTTCTTGAGGTGTAACTTGTTGGACAAGTTCTTGGTCATGTAGAGGCTCTCTAGCCGCAACCACAATCCCGCTGCTGTCCTCTCTTCCATCACGTTACACATGACTTCATCTGATAGACACAACTCAATCACACCAGGAGCCCTCAAGTCAAGATCATCCCATTCATCATCGGTCATGCTTTCTGGCTTATTCGCCTTCCCGACAAGAGCCTTGTGCAACCCTTGCTGTGCAAGTAGAGCTTTCACCCTTCTTTGCCATAAGGAAAAGTTTCCTTTGCCATCAAACCTCTCCACCTCAAACTTAGAGCTAACTGATTTAGAAGACATGATTTTCCACGAACCAGCTCTGATACCACTTGTAGAGAAATTAAGATAACAAAAATATGCGGAAGCAATATATGATCTAACAAAGGCACAATCAAATCACAACACAAGGGTTTACGTGGTTCGGTCAACACAACCTACATCCACGGGGCACGGAGAGAATAATCCACTATAATGAAAGTAGAGAGTACAATGTAGAGAGTACAACGTCCAATAGCTTGCCCAAAGCTAAAGATAATAACAACAAAGAAATGACAGGAAGAAATGAATACAAGATTACCTCTCGGGTGCACAACCCGAGTCAAAGCCCACACCACAACCAACACCTCTCTCTGAGGATCAATGCGTGGTGACAAACCTTCTTCCTTCTTCCTTTACTTCTTTCTACTCTCTCTCTCTTACTCTTTCTCTCTCTGCACACTGCACACAACCACTCTACCCTTCTCATCTTGCACACATCTACACCCCTATTTATAGATGGCATAGAGTCTTCTAGATATGAACCTCCTAGAAGTGAGCCTTCTAAACTCATTCTAGAAACCGAAGAGGTTTTAACTCTTCAACTTCCTGCATTAATGAGAGTTAGGTGGCTATTCCACTTCCCCACATCATTAAATGAGGGGATAGGGCTAACCCTTCAACTTCTTCTACATTAATGACAAGTGGGTGGCTAATCCAGTTCCCCATACCATTAATGAGGGATAGGGCTGGACCCAACAAACAGGAAAAAGATATGTTGGATCAGAGTGACAAGAATAGAAGTTTGAAATCATAGCTATGATGTTCATGAGGAGAATAGGCCAAAGACCAGAGTCTCAGATATATACTTCCACTACCATAGGTTTTTTTTGACAGTTTTTTTTTTTTGAGAGAACACTACCATAGATACATTGAAAAGCTTTAATAATAGACTTGTTTTGCTTTTACAGAGAGAAGCAACCTTAATGGATTTAAAAAATGTTCATCAAATGTGTGTGTTTAAAAAATCCAGATTTGGGTGATTTAAGGTCATAACCCAGAATGGGCCACCTAAGAATCTATAGCATATTTGACAATAGGAAATTGGTGTTTATATGCTATCAATTTGTTTTATAATTTTAGTCAATAGGTTGATCTCTGAAGAGAATATTGGGGTTTGAAGGTAGCTTTAGTAATAAATTGAAAGAATAATTGAGAAGTGCTTATTGTACGGCGTGAGATTAGTTTGATGTATTTAGTACGCAACTTCTCTTGAATCGGGCGATAATTTACATGTTATGACAGTCTTTTGGAATTTGATTAATAGAAAACTACATTCATATAAATGGCATGCCCTTTGTCCTTTTAGCGGTATCCATTTAGAGAGAGAGAATCCCATCACTCATCTTACATTCAATCCTAACCGTCTAACCAACAGCTAGGTTTAACTCATATTCTCACCTGGATGTGCACTAATTGTAGCCGTGTCTAGATGCATCAGTTGGATGGCTAGGACCAAGATAGATATGGTTCCTTTTTTGTCCGTTTGACATAGCTCCCTGCACATCTCTCCCTTATGTCCTCTCTAGCTTTTCCTTTGTGCCCGTGTAAATTCTGGCACATACTCCGCCAAAGAACCAACACCGCTCATTTGGTAGGAGCTGTTAGTGCACGTCACAATGTGTTGGGAAGTTGCAAGTTCAAAACTTAATGGTATGTTGTGTAAGTGGTGGGTAGTCTGCCTAACCCCACCTTGCCTTTAAAAAAAAAGGCCAAAAAATACACACGCTCCTGAAGATTACCTTTAGAGATTTCATTATGAAATGGTGGTGAAGGAACAAAGATGTATCTATCTAAGTGTGATTTCCTAAGCTTAAGAAATTACAAGTTATTAACACATTTATTGTAAAACCTGCAAATTTTAAGAGTTAAAGAAAATCTCGTTGATCGAGTTGGAAATCCTTTTCTAGGTTTTAAATTCTATTTATTGATGATATACATGTTTATAAAATTATTTTAGGCAACTAACCATTAACTATATATAATTTATAATTAAATATATGTATATTGAATGGTGTTGTGACTAATCAAAGTGATTTCACAGTGTTTTGAGGTTAACTTGATGAAATTAGTTAGCCTAGACTTAGATTTTGGCCATAAGGGTATTTTTGGTCAAAAATAATTAAGTGGTTGCTTTATTTTAATATAATAACTATTTAAATATTGTCAAAACAATTATTTAATAGAGTTAGAATAAATTTGCTTTTAGTTTAGCAAAGCTTAGGATTTGGTTTTAATAGCGTTTCTTATTGGATTTGTAAGTTTTGAAATTTTAAGTTTATTTTATTAATTTAATATACCTAGCTATTTTGTCTTTTGTTTATTCTTTTCTATTATTGTTATTTATTTTGTTTACTCATGGTGTGGTTTGGTTCGGGATCCAAACCAGTCCCGGTTTTGATTGGGAGCACAAAGGAAAGAGGGAGGAATGAGTGGGGCCCACTAGGGCACCTTTCTCCCCCTCTCTTCTCTTTCCCTTTTCCAAACCACACAATCGACACACCTAATCCCTCTTCTCCTTGAGTTTTGAGAGAAAAATTCTCTCTGTCTTTCTCTTCTACCCTAATAGTTGAACCCTCTCTTCTTGGTTTTCTTGGGTTTTGTGCACAACATTCCCACCTTGAAAGTCATGCCCAACAGATTCACGTCACCTTCATCATCTTCATATTCTTCATCTTTCCATTCTTCTCTTTGTTTCTTCTTTTAGCCGATTTCTACAGGAAAAACGATTTCCTTGGGAATCATGCTAGTTGAGAACTGTGCATGTAATGACCCCAAACCGTACCCCTGAAAAAGTGCAATTTTTTTTTTAAATCAATTACAAAAATCTTCTCAGAAACCTGGAGCCTTTACAGTTCTATTCTCAACTGGATAACTCAACCAACCACAAGGGATCTTACACCCATCTTTCAATCTAAACCCAAACTGAATTAACTTTATTAATTAAGAAATGATAGAGTCATGAGATAATTAAATAAGAACATTAGAGTGCATAAAAAAAATAAAAAGAAAGAGCCCCACTGTCCATAGAAGTCTGTCAAACAGTCATGTGATCCCCTCGTAGCTCCTCTCATGAGCAAGTCGCCTCACTTGGCATCTGAGGCTGCAAAAAATAACAAAAGTAGAGTGTCAGAATTCAAGAAATTCTACGTATAAATATCTCTAATGAAATAAATGAGTATAAAGAATACAGATAAGATTCATGCAATAATTAAGAGGGATGCTACTAGAATAATTGCACAAAACCAAGTAAGCAGTATGAATATTCATCATACAACAAGATGCAATATCATAAAATTCAACCAGACATCATAAGTAATGAACACAAATAAATATGCATGATCTAATGCATAATCTCAGTGCACATGCATGAATAATTTATTATCTTTAATCAAGTTCTCTTTTATATGCATATCCCTATTAGGATGCACATACACATTTAAGTTTCACTTGTTATTATTATCATTGCTCGTAGATACTCAAAACAGTTAAGAATTCCCGAGGTTAAGTAGGGTTCCCAGGGTAACTTAACACACAAGTAGTATTTTATTACTAGGTTCCAAACTTAGCCCTCGACCAAAATAACCTTTGAAATATTACATCATCCATCTAATGTCGGGACACCAGGGATCACCCATCCACAAGTGTCACTTTTCTTGGTATACCAAAATAATAGCCGTGTCTACACACCACCTCCAGGCAAAGTGACAGAAACTCTCTAAAATCGTGGCTAGAAGCAAGAACCTCAATATCGGGTTCAGGGGCAACATCGCACCTGAAGTTTTTGTATCCATTCAGTTTCCCCAAAACTGTAACTCCAAGAGTCCCGTACTCCCGATGAGACATCTCAGAAAGTACATTATACTATTTTTTTCTTTATGTTATTATCAATAATTATTTCTTTAATTTGTAATTCAGCATGCCAAATTAATATTATAAATTCTTATTTCCAAATGCGAGGCTCATCATGGGGCTCCAGCCCGTAGAAAAATGCAGAATAGTGTAATATAGAGAAAAAAGGTTAAAAATATGATTTTTGTAATGCATAAAAATAAGTAAATGAGCAAACCAGGCCCGTGATGATTCATTGGTCATCGACGCATCATATGCAAAAATCATAATAACATGCCAAATATGTAATGATGTCAACATGCTTTCCAATGCACATTCATATGTGTTAATTTAACAATGTGCATAAGCTATAACATTCATATGCATGTGTTTACTATTCATGTGCATGTGCTTTTATGTAACCATTCTACAAACATGCTTTCATTCATGAATCATCTCAATTTGGACAAATGAACAATCATTGCATTTATGTACATGCGAAACACACATTAATTCATGCATCACATGCACTTGAAACAAACTTCGTATAGCATAATACTTAAGTATGTCACATCAATTCAAAGCATGTGAAAGTTTTCATTCACAACATGTATTCAAATCAACCCACATGTATATAATGAAATTTTGGAATTTTAACATGCATATTAAATATCTAATTCTAGACTTGAATAACATAAATGTTAAGTGTATATATATATATATATATATATATATATATATATATATATATATATATATATATATATATATATATATATATATATATATATATATATATATATATATATATATATATATATATATATTGGCTTATCAAGTCTAGCCGACACCGTCGACTAGAGTTCAACCTCGACCTGGCTGATCCCAAACAAGCCACCTGCCTGTCACAAAAAAAAGTTTCTTTTTATTTATAAAAACTTTATTTTCAAAAATATAATTCATTCATCATATTTTTTTTTTGAAGTAGACCTATAGCCTTGCCGACCCCGTTAGCTAGGGGTTCAAACCCCACCCAACTAAACCCAATCAACTGGGGGTAGTAAGCCACCCACCTGCCACACAAGCTCTGTTTTTAAAACTTTTATTTTTAATTTTTTTTTTGAAACAAAAAAACCCAGCCTCTACCCTACACAGGTTGCACCTGTGCAGGTCTGCCATTTCATGATAGGTCACAATCATATTATTCATGCTATGCAAGTCCTTAGTTGAAACTGTCAATACCAGTCAACTTAATTTGTAGTGGATCCTCTCTCACAAATTCCTAATAAAGTCCCATCATTCAGGTATTCATTGAAATGTTAAGTTTCACATAAATACATGATACATAAATCAATATAACAATAGATTTAGAAAGTACCAGCACTAAATATAGCTAGGCAAGTTGGCCAGACTGAGAAGTTCATAATTCATTAGTACACTAGTTGGTTTGAGATATTATACATGTTTCAATATTACAGTAAACATACTTTTATTACAAGATTTTACTGAGGCTATAGAATAAAACATATTAATCTCGGCAAAATAAATATTCCAGTCCATACAATGATGAATATCATACAACTGTAATACAATTCTAAATTCATGGCACTGATGATGCCTGACAAGCCTTAGGTATACTTAAAATTGGAAGTTGGGACAACTAATGATCTAGATTTATCCAGCCTCGTGTAAGCATTGTCATCACTTAAGATAACCTAAACTTGTAAATAATAGAAGACAAATAAGTTTTAATATCAATAGTTATTGTTTTCTGTATGTAATTTTATCGAGAGAACATGGGGAAGCATTTAGAAAAGCATTACTATTGTTGTAATGCTTTTGATTGATGAAAGCTAAAAAGTTTGATGACCTTTCACTCTGTTGTTAATTACAGGGCAACCGCTGAACAATGCAACATGGGGGTTGATAATCTGCGGTTTTATTTGTGCAGCTAAACCATTTTTGCATGGAATCTCATTGGTTCATGGTTGTCGATTTGGTGATGATATGCTAACCTTTAGGATCCTAGAAATGTTTTAAGAAGGAATTGTGGGTCCTGGTTCCTGCTCTATACATTATTTAGGTAACCGAATATGCAGCTAGTTATGTCGTCGTCATTGTCTATACTTTGAAAAAAAAATCATCTCAGTGTTCCATGAAACCTGGTTCCTATTGCCTGTAATTGGTTCAATCCTGGCTGGACCCATCCGAGATCGTCAAGCATAGATATGTCCAGTGCAAATTGCAGAGTAGGAGACGACAAATTTGCAAACTGCAGTGCAGTATGCATGGCACCAATGGTTTAGAGTTTAGATATGCATGCATAAGCATAGATATGTTCATATAGAATCAACAAAAATAACCATGCTTATGACACCCTTCATGAACATTAGTATATCATCCATGGAGATCAATATGTATCAACAAAAATCTCTAAATAAACGCATTTACCACCAATAAAATTTTTGTTTTAGCATATACATAATTTTTATTGCATGAAAGAATGAAAATAATTAAGAGTACAATCATAAAGGGATAGAGTCCAGATCCATATGAAAATTATATTTTTTCAAAAAAAGAGTAGTTTATCGATTTGGATCAGACTAGATCCGATGAATTTCTATCAAATTATTGCATGAAAATTCAATCTATATCAATTTCTCACTTGTTTCAAGAGAGAAAACCCATATCTTGAGTGAAAAAAGTAGAGAAAAATAAGGGTTGAGGTTGAAAAATGTGGGTAGAGGGCTGGTGCAGCTCTCCTCCTCCTCTCCTTTCTCTTTCTTTCTCTCTTTTTCTTTCCTTCTCTCTTTCTTTCTTTCTCTTTCCTTCCTGTTTTTTGTTGTTTAAATAGACCAAGAGGGGTGATGCCCTCTCCCTTCTCCATCCCTTTCTAGATGGGCTGGAGATGGGGAGTTTTCTCTTTTGAGGATTCTCTCTCTCTCCCTTTTTAACTTTCTAATTCTTTAAAAATTTGACTTTTCAAAGTTTCCAATTTTTTTAAAGTCCCTTCTTAAAACTTCTCAAGCTTTATTTAAGCGTGAGTAAGCGTTCTATTAAGAAGTCCCAATCAGCAATAAAAATAAAATTTTAGAATAAATAAAATTAATTAATTAATTAGTATTAAATAATTAATAATTATTTAAAATTTCTAAAAATAGCCAAATTAACTAGAGAGGCTTTTAACCTTAGTTAACTCCAATTTAAAGCTACTAAATGAATTTAAAGCTACTAAATGAATTTAAAGCTATAAAATCATTGGGCATGGATTTGGATTTGGATCCAGATCCAAGACCCAAAACTATTTCTAAAAACCCAAATAGATTTTTGACTAGACCAAATCCATATTAATATGGGTCTTGGATAGAGTCCAGATCCATATTAATTTGGATCAAATCCATCGGATCCAGTCTGATCCAAATTCGGATCCAAATCGATAAACTACTCTTTTTTTGAAAAAATATAATTTTTGGGCCAACCAGAACTTGAATTCTAAAAAGTAATATATCGTTGTGATCGGCATTCCAAGACGCATTCAACGGTATATTACATGAATATAAATTCTAAATTTTGCTTAAAAATAACTTGAATTTTGCTTGAATTTAAAGGTCGAAAATAAAACCCTTTCTTACATTTTAAATGGCTCGTTTAGACCTAGCTAATGAGACCTGAGCTAAGCCCAGACTCAAAAGCATCAGTTTAAGGTTGAGGTTCAAACAATTTTTCTTCTTTACTTAGCCAAATTTTTGAAAAACCAAAAAATAACTAAGTATGAAAATATGTGATATTACAGTGCCACAGTGTAGAGGTTGCCTTGGAGAGTGTGCAAACACTGTGAAGGGTACCCAGTAGAGCGGAACCAGCCGACGAGCCCTAGCCACCATTGGCGATTTGGGAAAAATTGCCCTATCGTGTAGCAGAATTTCATGGAGTAGCTTCCAGTTCTACCTCGATCTACGTGCAGCCCTGTAGTGGTCACCAACAACATGGAAACACTCCAGTTGATCTATCTTTGTGTGGCATTTTTAAAGATTTTTGGTTATTGTAACCGTACACCAAGTATTCGGTGAATCACTTATATTGAATTTTTTTGCAGATCTGCGAAACTCCTTGACTTTTTGGGTTTCAATACACTATTTTTCATCATTTACGAAGGTAAGAACCCTAAACTGAATTTGTAAAATGCATATTTAGTTTCTTTTGGTTGCAAGCATGCAGTATTGTTGCGAAATTAGATTTATGCATATACTCTAGTTACCAGTTTTGCATAACTAGGGTATATGCATGCTTAGTGGTTAAATTAGATTAATTATATATCAATTAGTATTTTTTGATATGCAATATTAATTGTTTAAGGTATGTAATAAATTCTATTTTCCACTTTATATATGCTAAAAATTCAATTTTTCCTTGAAAATCATGCCCACATGCTAAGTATTCATAGAATCACTTATGTCATGTGCATAAACACAATGATGAAGACATGTAAAGTGCTAATGTTTATGATTATCATTACATATAAGCATGCATGTAAATAAAAAAGACATGAAAAAAATGGTTATGAGATAGACTAAATGATTGATGTCAAATGAGTGACTGAAATGCATATAAGATGCACGTGTGTGTGTGTGTGTGTGATATATACGAGAAATGTCATGAGAATTGACTTGTTCCTTAAATATGAAAAAGCATGAGTGCAAAATTAGTCATGAGAATTGACTTATTTTTCTTGTTTTTGCATTTATTAAATGTGGATTATATGATAAGCATGTGCATGTATTTTATGCTAAACTTGATCATATGATTGATCCTTATTTTCTTTTATGAAAGAATGATTATAAATGCCATAAATTGTTTAGACTTGTATATCGTATTTGCTTAAGAAATATGCACATATAAGATACACTGGAATGGTCAAATGTAATTTGATCAGTTTAACTATATGTGATATGCAAATGTATATGATAGCTAAGGACTCGTATATCCTGGATTGTGTGGATAGCATGTGTGTGTTTTTCACGTTGGATCTTGTTAATGGGACTTGACCTATTTTTTTATGCAATTATATCTATTATATAAAATTGATTTATTCATTTATGCAAATGAATGCAATGTGAATGAATAAATGAATGTTTGTAAGTGGATTCTCTTGACCCACATTTTATAAATGAAAGAACTCACATTATAGTTGTACCAATCAAACTTGATTGTATTCTTTAAGTTTAATTTGAGGATCTTACGAGCGTGTTGTATTAATGCCCAAATAAAAATTACAGATATTACCTTAGAGGATTGAGGCGGAAAGACATGTCTCAGCCTCTTGGAGGGCTTTGTTGTAACTGAGTTATCGATCTCTAGGAGATCAAAATATTTATTTTGAATTTGAATACTTTTGATGTATTAAACATTATTTTATTTAGAATGAAATGAAACCTTTTGTGTTATGTCATGGTTTGCTTTTAATTCTAAAGGTGAAGCTATTAAGCTCACCTCTTTTTAATATTATAAATCTGAATCTTATTACGTAATTTTGTAAATATTTTAACTTTTAAGTGTAATAAACTCAATCAAGTTGTATCTACAGATGGTTTCATAGTGTACCTGATACTGAGAGGCTAATATACGTTTGTGTTTGCTCTCATGCAAGCCGTTAGTATTTGAAACATGGTCCTAGATGAGTTCGTTGATGCATTACCTTCTAATGAAGTCATTTTTAGTTTTATACAAATAAAAATTTTCACATTTTCTTGAAATTTTGGGTTTTGAAAAAGGTTTTTAAATGTTGGATTTTGTAGGACGTTACATTTGCTTTGCTGAGTGATTCTTAAAGTTTCTTAGCTACATGTGACTGTTTTTTCACAATCAACCTACCTTACATGGCCCACATTTGAAAGCTACAAATACACCCATGCATGAGCGAGGTTTGATATGGTACCTTCGTCTCAGCACCCTCAAAACCACCTCACTCACCAGGCCGGTGAGTGTGAGGTCTGGGATCTCACAAAGGAATAAGATCTGAGCGAAAGAATATAGCATATGTATATAGTAGAATTAGGTCCTTCAGTTTTAGCATTCATTCTTGTTCAGTCATTTGATTTCACATAAGCTTACATTTACTTTGATTCATGCAGGATTATCTGACATTCAATGGTGAGTATAGGTTACCAGGTTCAGGACACAACCTTGAGAATAGACAATTGGCTTGACTCAGACAGTAGTCAACTATATATATTTGATTGTTATCGTAATCACAGAACAAGCAACACAAACATGAAAGGGTGTAATCTATGCTTATGAAATCTCAACAGAAAATTGAGACCAACAATCACAGGCCGATGAATCACAACTATGACCAAAACAAATGTGACTTAAGTGCCACATGATTAGCCAATTCAATTATGGATACTATACTTAAAATATTCAAGTTTGGACCAAGTTTGTAAAGGCTTATGGTGTCTTTGAATGTCATTAACATTCTCAGATCTTGAATCTGGCGTGGGTCCCATCCGAGAGCAGAAGCAAACGAACGTTGAACCTCATATCCTTTCCAAGAAGGGAGATGTATGCATAGTGTATTTTTAGTTGCAGAGCATATACGTATATATATTAAATCTGTATTTATGACACTGGGGCAAGCTGGGATTATACAACCATACCATTGGGATTCGAACCTGCAACGTCCCAAACACACTCACTGTTCCTACCAAACAAGCGGAGCCCCCCGTTGGTCTCAAATCTGAGTTTGTAATATCTCCGGTCTTGGAGCATGTGGTCATTCAAGTGAGGCTGGTAATCCGATCGAACAGCACGTGACTCGGCTCAGTTCAAGTTGTCACGAACTTGATCGGTTCATATAGCTGGCGAGCCAAGCCATGAGCAGCTAGTTTAGCTTAAATGAGTCTAGCCTGAAAAAAGAGTGTTAGGCTTGACTAGATTAAACACAAACACGAGGCAAGTCCTGAGCTCAACCTATCGGTAAATGAGTCGAGCCTGAACATGCCCTGTTTGATTATTTGGGGTCTTTTACCAGCTCTAAGCAAGTCCATGAATGATACTGTTTGGGAAATGTCTTTGGCGAATTGGGTCCGAAAGAAAAAGCAAGACGTAGGCTGAAACATTTTCTTTTATCTTTCATCCACACGAATTAGTAGAGATATAGAACCAACTAGGTTGTTCAATCAAGGAAGATAATAACAATCAAGAAATGAAGTTGTGGAAAATTCTTTTTTTTTTTTTAACAAAGAAGCTGTGGAAAAATTAACTGGGAAAATCCTATATCACCAAAGTTAAATAATAACATAATACGAGTACAGAAAATCGAAAGTAGATAATTCATACTAACCAAAGATCGGAATTCGATTCTAATTCAAGGAAAAGAATTCGAAAAAAAAAGAGAGAATAAAAGAATAATTGTCTTTGAGGGAATTAAATTCCAAGAATTCTGTTCATCCAATTTCCTGATTCCAAACAGGCTTCGCAAGTTTCAACCTTCAAGCCAGGTCACAGCCGGTACTGAAAGCCAGGAAACGAGAAAGAAGAGACATCGTCTACTGTCCACCAACCACGATGAGGTTCACGGACTCGCCGGTGGTGGAGCTGAGGGTGGGCGGCGGTGCCGGCCACCTGCTGACGATAGAGCAGGACAACGGCTCGATGCACGTCGGCACCTCCGTCTGGCCGTGCTCCCTCGTCCTCGTCAAGTTCGTCGACCGGTGGCTCTCCGCCCCTCCCGGCGCCTCCCCCAACCCTTACGCCGACCTCCTCTCCTTCCACAACAAGCGCGCCATCGAGCTCGGCGCCGGCTGCGGCGTCGCCGGCATGGGTCTCGCCCTTCTTGGCCTCGACGTGCTCCTCACCGACATCGCCCCCGTCATCCCCGCCCTCAAGCGAAACCTGAAACACAACCTCCCCTCCTTCTCCTCTCGCTCTCCTTCCCTCCCGTCCCCTCCCGTCAAACCCAAGATCGCCCAGCTGTACTGGAACAACAAGGCCCAGATCCAAGCCCTAAAACCCCCTTTCGACTTCGTCATCGCCACCGACGTCGTCTACCTCGAAGAGACCGTCGAGCCCCTCCTCTCCACCATGGCCGCCGCGACCGGCCCCGGCACCGTCGTCCTGCTCGGCTATCAGCTCCGATCGCCCGAAGCGCACCGCAAGTTTTGGGAGCTTTGCGGAGGCTACTTTGCCGTCGAGAAAGTCCCTCGCGAGCATCTGCACCCGGATTACGCCTACGAAGAAACCGATGTTTATATTCTCAGGAAGAGATTGTGATCGTGATCGATCGGTCCGATTGATCGTTTTCTTCCTCTTGATCTGCAATTTTGTGCGTGATTTCTTCCCTCGGTATCTCTTTCTTTGTTCAATTAATGATCGTTGAGCAGGTTTGATGAATTTGGTTGTTATTAGCATGCGTGATAACTCACAACTGGGTTGGATTTCCATGTTTTATTGTTTTCCTTTTGAGAACATTTTTGCTTGTGGATTATATACGATAATCAATCGAAGTGACCTCTGTATCATGTAAATTAATGGGGTGGTTAATTGTATGAGCTTTGTATACGTCTTCCTGCCGCTTTATTTTATGTCATTCAAGATTATTATAAAAGAACACAAATTGGGTTTTCTTTCAGGATCATGGTTGTATTCATTTGTTTCCCTTTCTACTGAGCGCTGATGCTCTGGCTTCAGTGTCGTGGTTTGCTGTTATGATTTCTCCAGTTGAGACTTTAATTTCGTCTCTGAGTATGGTTTTAGATGCTCGATCTATTCATGATCTCTTAATATCCCTTTTAAGTTCATTTTAATTGCTTATTTTGAAATAATTATGTCACCTACATGAAGCAACAGGGCAACACATCCACAACGTATTAACATGTAACAGAAACAAATAAGGCTGGACCATGATGACTATGATGAAAACCAAGTGATCTACGTGTTATACTAAACTTCTTCTTGTTTGCGCCATAAAGTGCTCGACAAAGCCTATATACGTTTTCATTCTTACACCTCACACCCGGAGGCAATTGCATATAAACCTCTTCTTTAAGATCCCCATTGAGAAGAACATTTTTAATACCTAATTATCATAATATTCATCTTTTAATTGCACTTACTGCAATGAGAATTTTATGGTCATTATATGTGCCACAGGTGTAAAATTTTTAACGTCTATTCCAAATTGTTGTTTAGTTTCTTCTACCATCAACTCAGCCAACACTTTGCTGCACCTGTGAGGGTAAAGGTGTTCTATGGAGAATTGCACTTCTCATCATCATATTCAACTTGTATCGGCATAAGAAATTCTTATGATATTTCTTCCTTCTCTTAATTGGTTCACATATTTTACATTCTTTGCCTTGTGCACATGAGGTGTGGACTCGATCAGTGCTACAGCACCACATTTCTGTTGAATAAGAGAGTAGCACTCCTTTATTGATTTGTTGTCTTGCCTTAACCCTCTTAACTCTTGAACTAGCTGGTAATTTATTGTCTGCATCTCTTTCAAGAATGACCAAGCATCCTTACCTCTTCAAACTTGGGTCAAAGTTATGGCAGTGCTTTGCTCCATTAAACCCAACAACCAAGATTTGATACATGCAATTCTTTACCTTCCAGTCTGCATAAGCATTTGCACAACCAGCTAATCCAACAGAAACTTTGAGCTTGGTACCACCAATGTATCCTCCTAGTTCTTTGCTTTTAGTTACAGTTTTCATAAACTTCGGCCAGTATATATAGTTAGTGTTAAAATACTGTGTATATATTTATATACCTAACTAATATATGTATATTTGTACAGCTAACTGATATATGTATATTTGTACAATATACATATATCAAGGGCATTTTGGTCATTTAAATGAGATGTAATATAGTACAGTCCAATAGGGACTGTTGAGCCTTTTTACTTTTTATTTTCTGTTTTTATTGTCAGTCAAATATGACTATTGGGATGGCAGTCGTTGGACTGCCTCCCTCTCACTATATGTGAGGCTCTAATAGAGCCTCACTACTCTATGTATATTAAGCTTTTCTAAGCTTATTAGCTCATATATAAAATTCAGTTTTTTATATTATGATTGTGTGAAAGTTGTGCCATTGTGCTCTTGTGGATTTTGTGTTTTTTCTCTCTTTTATGAGATTGTTATCGGTCCATTAGAGACCATATTGTATTTGTGCACTTGTATAGCCATTTGTTGGCATTGTGATTGTGCACATCTTGTTTCTTTACATGATATCAGAGCTTAAGGCTCTTGACGTGTTGAAAATTATCTTGGGATTGCTCTCTTTGTGGTGGTGCTTTTCAATCTTTAGTCTTCAAACACAAGCCTTCTTTATTATGAGGGAAAGAGATTCTGCCTTCGTCATCTCCTACAAGCTCAACGAAAGCAACTATTTGATGTGGGCTACCATAATGAAAAATCACATCAAAAGCAAAAAGCTTTGGGGGTTTGTTAGTGCAACTACTAATGAACCTCAACTTCAATTAACAAAAATAGAAGGAGATCAAGTCAAAGCTCTATCCGAAGAAGAAAAAGAGAAAGCTTTGCAAGAATACCAAAACAAGTTGGAGGATTGGGAAGCTAGTAATGCTTAAATACTCTCATGATTTATGAATACCATGTAGTTCAAGATCGCCACCAACATCATTAAATTTAAAAAGGCATGTGATGTATGGATCTTCCTAAAGAGCACATTCATTAAAAAAAATATGACTAGGCTATATTATCTTCAAGACAAGGTACGGAATACCAAACAAGGAGATAAAAGTGTAACAAACTTTTATGATATCTTGTTTCCTAATTGAGATGAACTAGCTATGTTAGAACCAAAATGAGAAGGTTCGGCTATTGAGATAAGAAGATTACAAGTTGAAAGAGAAAATCTTTTCTCTTTTCTATATGGTCTCCGCCGAAATTTGAACAAGTTGGGTCCTCCTTGCTTCATAGGACTTCGACTCCTTCTATAAGTGAGGCTCTTGCTCAAATTTGTCAAGAAGAAAGAAGACTTGGAATGCACAAGTCTAATGACGAGGTTCTTGCCGTATCAAGACCCAATTTTTTTTTGTAAAAACTTATAAACCACCTCATTTTGAAAGAAAATTTAATGGAGAAGAACATAATGGAGGAGTATACAAATGAGGATAAAGGGTAAAATTATTTGTCATCATTGTAAAGAATCGGGGCATATAAGACTGGATTGTCCCAAGCTCAAGCAAGTGGTCGTCGTAAGTGAAGAACCTCAAGAATCAAAGAAAATGGACAACTTCAATGATTTAACAATTGCCCAAATAGCAGAGACCATCTCACAAATTCTAAAAGCCACTCCTACATCCAGTGATGTCATGTCCTCTTCTTATCATCCGGGTCAGTCTTCTTGGATTTTGGATTCAGGAGTTTCTTTTCACATGACTCATAACGAGTCTCTTTTATCTGATTGCACTAATTCATATTTTTCATGTGTGTCAACCGCCGATGGTACTTTTTTAAAAGTTCAAAGTATAGAAAACCTCAACAATATTTTATTTTATTTTTGTTCCAATTGTGAGGGTTATTTCAAAATTAGATGTAAACCTTTTTTCGGTATCTCAAATTTTTGATTATGGGTGTAAAGTATTTTTCTCGTTTAAGGCTTGTTGGGTTCAGGATCTCCAGTTAGGAAAGCTGATTAGGCAAGGCCATGGAAGAGGATATTTTTACTATATGGATTTCTTATGTTTACCTAAAAACTCTTTTTGTAATCATATCAAATAAATTAGTTTAGATCTTTGGCATAAAAGATTAAGTATATCTAAATTATCTCATTTTTCATTTTTGAAATTTTTTGTAAGGATAAAGAATTTGTATGTGAAGATTGTATATTTGGAAAATTGCAAATGATGCCTTTTGGATCTAGAACTTCCTTGACTAATGAAATCTTTGAATTAGTGCATTCGAATGTACGAGGTCTCGCTCCCGTTATGTAAAAAGGTGGTTATTCATATTTTGTTACATTCATAGATGATTTTAGTAGACATACTTAAATATACTTTCTTAAACACGAATCCGAAGTTTTTTCATGCTTTAAAATTTTTTATAATCTTGTTAAAAATTAATTTAAAACAAATATTAAAATCTTCTGCTTTGACTCAGAGAAAGAGTTTCTTTCAAATGAATTTTAATCCTATCTAAAAACTCATGGTATTTTACACCAAAGATCTTGTCTTAAGACCCTATAACAAAATGGTATTTTCGAAAGAAAGCATCGTTATATTATTGAAACTACTATGACCCTACTCATTTCAAAAGAAATTCCAAAAAAAAATTGGGACGAAGCCGCTCTCACTGCAGTATATCTAATAAATAGAATGCTTTTAAATTTTGGAAAACAAATCTCCAATTAAAAAACTCTTTAAAATTTCCCCTAATTTGAAAAAAAAGACTAAGGGTCTTCGGATGTAAATGCTTTGTGCTTCTTGAAAAATATAATAAACTCTCCTAAAGCTATAAAATGTGTTTTTCTTGGATATGCCGAAAAAAAGGCTATCAATGCTATGATTCAAAAAAATGATAAACTTTATGTCTCTAGAAATGTAACAGTTCTTGAAAATAAAAATGAATTTGATCTTGAAAAACGTAAGGAAGAATCTGAGTATGCATTCTTATTTGATTTGTTACCTAAATCAAATAATGAAATTATTGATAATAATGATATTGATGATTTTGAGTCAAATAATGGACCAAAGTGAAGAAAGAGAACCAACTCATAACCTCTTGCAATACTCTAGACGAGATAACGGGGAGCATTCATGTGCTTTTTAAAAATATAGTCAACCAATAAATGTTGAAGAGTCTAGTGTTAGGAGATCTGAACGGATACATAGGCCTCCAAATAGGTTTGTCTCCTATGAATCATTCTCTCCAAACTAAAGGTCATGCCCTCTAGCAATTCATTCATATCATTAACCATCTAATCATAAAGAAGCAAAAAACATAAAAGAAGGGGTAAAAATTATGAAAATAGAATTAGATGCATTCTACAAGTCTCATAATTGAAAAATCTAACATCTTCCTAAGGGAAAGAAGACAATGGGACGTAGATGGGTATTTGAAGTCAAAATAAAGAGTGATGAGTCTCTAGAAAGATATAAAGCAAGATTAGTTGCAAAAGGATATTTTCAAGAATATGAAATAGATTATAAGGAAACATTTGCTCCAATAGTTTGCATGACCACAATTAGGGCTCTAGTTGTAGTAGCATCCATTAGAAAATGACCTATATATCAATTAGATGTTAAAAATGTCTTTTTAAATAAAAATTTAAGTGAAGAAGTTTACATGGATCCTCCCCCTAGTCTAAGTATTGGAAATAGAGTCATTATTCTTCTTCAAAAAGCTTTATATTGCCTTAAACAAGCTCCTAAAGCATGGTATGATCGGTTTAGTAGAACTGTGTTTAATCTTGGATTTAAATCTTCTTATACTGATACTGCTCTTTTTGTAAGATTTATATATACATCTTTTATCATTATGCTTTTGTATGTTAATGATATGATCATCACTAGAAATGATCAGAAGGAAATTGAAGTAATTAAGATTATGCTTAAGAAATCTTTTGATATGACTGACCTTGGTTTTTTGCGATATTTTTTAGGAATTAAGTAGCATATTCGCCAAGTGAGTATATTTTGTCTCAGATAAAGTTTGCAGCTGATATTGTTGCGCGTTCGGGAATTACAGACACAAAATATATTGATACTTCTGAAGTGATAAATACTAAAATGAGAACTGAAGGAGTTTTATTAGATGATCCAACTCCTTATAGGCAACTCATCGGATCACTAATGTACTTATCTATTATCAGGCTAGACATTGCACATGCAATACATACTGCAAGTCAGTTTTAATATACACCTACATCCGTTCACATGAGTGCCATGTTAAAAATAATTGGATACATCAAGAAAACTATATCTAAAGGGTTATTTTTATCCTCTTCATCATCTCCAAATCTTATTGCTTATATTGATTCTGACTAAGCATGAGATCCCAATAACCGTCACTCAACTACAAGTTTTTGTGTGTTTGTAGGTGATTCCCTCATTTCTTAGAGATGTAAAAAATAACAGAAAGTGTATTTATCTTTCACGAAACTGAATATAGGATGATGATTACAACAACAACCGAGGTCATGTGGATAAGATCATTACTTTCAGATATGGGTGTTGATGTTTCAGAACCTTAAAAATTATACTATGATAACAAAAGTGCCATATATATAGTCAACAATCACACATTTCATGAACGCACGAAACATATTGAGATGAAATTTCACTATGATCGAGAAGAATACTTGAAGGAGACAATTACTTCATCATATGTTCAGATTGCGGACTTATTTTCCAAAATTCTTCCTCTACCAAGATTTTTGTACCTTCTTAGCAAACTTTCGGTGATACTCACCGTAAGTTTGAGGAAAAGTGTTAAAATATTGTGTATATATCAGGGGTATTTTGGTCATTTAAATGACATTAATATATTACAGTCCAATAGGGACTGTTGAGTCTTTTTACTTTTTATTTTCTGTTTTTATTGTCAATCAAATATGACTGTTGGGATGGCAGTCCAACTGACTGTTGGACTGCCTCCCTCTCACTATATGTGAGGCTCTATAAAACCCTATGTATATTAAGCTTTTCTAAGCTTATTAGCCCATATATAAAAAAATCAGTTTTTTATATTGTGATTGTGTGGAAGTTGTGCCACACACTTGTAGAATTCCTGTTTTTTATCTCTCTTTTATGAGATTGTAATCGGTCCATTAGAGACCATATTGTATTTGTACACTTGTGTAGCCCTTTGTTGGCATTGTGATTGTGCACATCTTGTTTCATTACAGTTAGTTCCACCTGACTTAACATGAATGAAATGAATAAATTATCCTTTATCCATAATTTAAATATCTTCTAAACAGTCAACTCAGATCAACAAAATATCTCTATAGAAGACAACGAATCTACCTTACCTTCTACACTTCACAAAGGAAAGACACAAAGTTAGCAAAGAGTAAAGATTTTCCAATTATAACCTTCAAACTCAACAGACACATTAAACAGGCTTAAATTCAAACATGGTACCAACTCAATGGACCTCAAAACATGTCTGTCAACCAACCTTGCTGCCACAGGAAAAACCAAATTTTTGCTTTACCATGCCTCAAACTATCAAAAGAGGTAATTCCTCCTCTGGAATAATAACCCAAATGAGTCCAACTTGCCAAGTTATAAACTCAAAATCTGGTCATGAATCCATGATTTTTTGCAATCTAAAAGAAAATATCATAAATAAAAACAGAAATCTTTTGAAAAATCATTTCTCTTCCTTATTTGTCATAAAACCTGAAATGTGGTCCAAACTCTCCTATACTGGTGCTTTGACAGATGCACACACCAATTCCTTAAAATCTCGGTCCAACCGTCTAGGTGTCAGACTAGTGCTAACATTAGCTCTAGGTGTGACGCCCTCTCAAATAAGGATACCGTGAGTTACCAAAATTCTTATGTAGCCCTAAACTGACTGAGATACCCTTATGTAGCCTTAAACTGAAAGAGTACGATAAATACAAAGAAAGACTATCATAATCCTGTGAGTGAAAAGATAGAAATACTCCAGATAGAAGTACAATGAATAAGAGAATATAATATCATAAATGTGCACTGACCATGGAGAAATCTAGTATGGAGATCGAGTACTGAGCCATGGCCTCTGTGACTGTAAAAATTACTTGGATAAGGAGCTTACTCACCTCTTTACACCAGAATACCAGGAAATTCGTGTTTTATTGTCACAATAGATGTGCAACTTTATATCTTAAATCTATTGCAGCACAATAAAATAAAACATATTGAGATTGACAAGCATTTCATATGAGGATATTTTAGATCAAGATGTGGAGCTGCAGTTTGTTAACGCACAATTTCAAGTGGCCAAAATTGTGATAAAACCCCTTTCTTGGCACATCATTTTATGATAAAAGAAAAAGTCTTTGATGGTCATAGACCATGCTCGGCTTGATGTGGTCTGTAAGAGATAGACATGTAGGGGCATTCTCATAGTTTTTCATATAATGGGCATTCTGATCATTATATGTTAGTGCAAGGATAGATAAGTGTATCTGCAACGTATTCAGTTTGTATTACATCAGTGTAATACTAGATTATGACATCAAATGTATTAGAGTTGTACTCGAGGGTAGGCAGTTACTAATATAAGTATAAGAGATGCACAAAGGGATTCAGTTTGGGGCTCTTTCTTTGCAGCGATCAGCGGGTTTTTCTCTCATCTCCTTTTTTGTTTGATGGGCCTCTCTCATCTTCTTTATTGCTGCACGTACATAGAAATTCATCATGTCCATATGACTACTATTTAAAGGTGAAATATATTCTTCATTTCATTGGCCTGGTTTCCCTCTCTCCACTTGGTTGCCAATCTCTGTTGCTGATTGGGAATTTAAGGTTGGTTTTCATTGCTTAATTTTGTTTTGGTCTACGGGCTTCTCGATTTCTTGGAGGTATTAAAACTATTGTCACTTCAACAAAGATGCCTAGTTCAGTGCCATGTATGTGCATCATTTCCAAGTTGAACATGATACTTACTGGGATAACAATTGTTTGATTGTTCCACACCTGATATCTTGTGATAAGAGTAACTTCTGTATTGCACATTGGTAACACCTTCTAGTGAGTGCACCAAGCATTCCCAATCCGTAATGGTGGTAACATGTTATTTGTCCTTGCTGTGTTTTTTGCTGATAGTCAATTTGCAGACATATTCCTTAAATATTTGCATCTATCACATTTTCAGTTCCTCTTAGCAAAGCCTTGTTCATCTCATCATGAGCTTGAACAGGGTGTCCTTTGCCATTTTTTCTCTGTTTTGGTCTCTTACAAGTTCTACTCACTATTGCTTGCTTCATTTGATCAAGTACATATGGTATTCACCTATTGGGTAAAAGAAAAAAACTAGGAAAACTGCATTTCTGGCTAGAAGTATAGTTCTATTAAGTGTCGTGCATGTGTTCAATGCATGTACTGCAGGTTCACTTAATCTGTAATCTTAATGTTGTTTGCTATCTATGGCAATGAGTTTTGCCCACTTATGCATCATTAATAATAAATATATGCATGCCACGTGTATAGGCTCCTCTGGTCTTGGTAAGATGTTTGCCTGTGAAGAAGATGGAGGAATTTTTTATGGAATATTGAGTTTTTCTGTTTCTTTCTTCCACCTTTAATCCTTTAAATTATTATTATTTTTATTTCATTGCTATTACTTTCTTTTAAAGGAGAAATGATTTTGATGAACAGCAAGTTTTTGGAGGGAAAAGCCAATCGAGATGTTTAACAAAAATATGCAATCCAATTAAAGTGTTCTAGAAAAATTAGCACGGAACCCTTTTGTTGTTAGTAGTAGTCATATATTTTAAAAAAATGGCTTGGAAGATGAATTTTGCATCTTATGCAAGCAAATGCTTTTTATGCATTAAATTATGTGTATTTTGTTCATTATTCCTTGTCATTGGTTCTAATTGTTAGATGTTTGTTGTGTAAAGCGATTGATTGATTGTTGGAAATAGTGGTATATTCATTTTTGAAATTATGGCTGTTAAGCTAAAACTATCATGAAATGGTCAATGAAGCTAAAATGACGAGGGGAAAGGTGATACGTTGAACTTGAAAACGAGTTGATTCCTGGTACTGATGACATTTTCTGGCAAAAAAAAAAACTTTTTGATGATTATTATTTAATTTCCTTCATAGGGATTGATAAATTCAGTAGTCATTTTGATTTTCTTCTGTCATTTGTTTTTTGTTAATCATCCTTCTGTTTTTTCATAGGGTATGACTAAGTTTTTATGCTGGCTGTCACTGGCCTACCGCAACCCTCCTCCTTTATCTGGGTTTGGGACCAGTTATACACAGGCGGTGCACCGCTAGGTAAGGATACATCATGGTGGAACGAGGATGTCAAATTAGCTATTAAGGTTAAAAGAGAGTGTTATAAAAATCTAAGAGTCGTGATAATGAGAATTTGGAGAAGTATATGATAGTAAAAAAGGAAACTAAAAAAAGTAGTTCAAAACGCGAGAGATAAGGTGTATAAGGAGGTTTATGACAAGTTGGATACCAAAGAGGGCGAGAAGGATATTTATAGGATTGCAAAGATGAGAGATAGGAAATCGAGGGATCTGGGTATGGTTAGATGTATCAAAGATGAAACACAAAGGGTTTTAGTCAAAGATGAGGAGATTAAGGAGAGATGAAAAAATTATTTTGATAAGCTATTTAATGGAAGTCATGCACAGGATCTTGGAGACTTCTCCATTCTTTTTCATGAGATGAATCGTGACTTCATGCGCAAGATTCAAAAGAAAGAAATTGCAGAGGCTTTGAAGAAAATGAAATCAAGAAGGGCAGTTGGCCCAGATGGTATACCTATCGAGGCTTGGAAATGCTTGGGAGAGAAAGGTTTAGAATGATTGACAAATCTTTTTAACAAGATTTGGCGGACAAATAAGATGCTTAATGAGTGGAGGAAGAGTACTTTGGTGCCTCTATATAAGAATAAGGGTGATATACAAGATTGCACAAACTATCGTGGTATAAAACTCATGAGTCATACTATGAAACTTTGTGAGACGGTGATTGAGTCTAGGTTGAGGAAGATTGTCATGATATCGGAGAATCAATTTGGTTTTATGCCTGAAAGATCAATTATAGAAGCTATACATCTTCTTAGACAACTTATTGAGAGAAATAGAGAGAGGAACAAAGATTTGCATATGGTTTTTATTGATTTGGAGAAGGCATACGATAGATTACGTAGGGACGTTCTCTGGTGGACAATGATGAAGAAATGTGTTTCTCTCAAGTACATTAGTATAATTAAAGATATGTATGAATGAGTAGTAACCAATGTCCGCACTTGTGGATGGGTGACAACCAATTTTCCTATAACGGTTGGGTTACATCAAGGATCTGCTTTAAGCCCTTTCCTAGTTGCTATAGTGATGGATGAGCTTACGAGATCAATTCAAGAAAATGTGCCGTGGTGTATGTTGTTTGCTGATGATATTATTTTGATTGATGAGTCTAGAGCTGGGGTTAGTGCTAAGTTAGAATTATGGAGATAAACATTGGAAGCAAGAAGTTTTAAGTTGAGTAAGAGTAAGACAAAATATATGGAATGTCGGTTTAGTAAGCAACGAAGTAGTGATGAGAGTGTAGTGAAGCTTGGTGAGCAAGAAATACCGGTGGATGATGGTATTAAATATTTGGGATCTATCATTCAAAAGTATGGAGAAATTGATGGATATGTAAATCATAGGATAAAGGTTGGGTGGATGAAATGAAAAAGTGCAACTGGAGTGTTGTGCGATCGTAGAATGCCATTGCGGTTGAAGGAAAAGTTTTATAGGACGACTATTAGGCCCGCTTTACTATATGGTACGGAATGTTGGGCTGCCAAGAGACATCATATTTAAAAAATGAGTGTAGTTGAGATGCGTATGCTTAGATGGATGTGTGAAAATACAATAAAAGATAAGATTCGGAATGAGGAGATACGTAAGAAGGTAGGCGTTGCACCCATTGAAAATAAGATGAGAGAGAATTGTTTACTGTGGTTTGGACATATTCGGCGAAGGCCTAATGATGCTCTAGTTAGAAGGATGGAGAAATGGGAAAATATATTAGTTAAAAGAGGTCGGGGTAGGCCTAGGAAGACATGGATGGAGATGATAGGCCTGAGACTGTTCTTTGTTAAGGAGGAATGGCTGGCCTAGGTATAGCTACGAGGCAAAAGCCCATTTGGACGGCTCCAAAGAATGGTTTGAGAACAAATATGCCGTGAAAGTCCAATGGAATGAAGGTGAATGAGAAAAAATGTACCAGAGAAACACGGTGATTGTGTGCTTCCTAATGTTGGTTTTCATATTTATTCAGAAAAATGTATAGTTGCAGGAACTAATACAGAGAGAGAGAGAGAGAGAGAGAGAGAGAGAGAGTAGTGCCTTTTATATCAGTCTTAACATAGAGAAAAAAGTTTCTGATAAAAAGAAGTCTCAAAGTGTGGGTTGCACCCAGCCCCAAGGGGGTTTGGTGCAGTGGAAGGGGCCTTGGCCACTAGAGGGGTCGTCAGGATTCTATTCCCACCAGTGTCAAACCCCTTGCATTAATGAGAGCAAGGGATAAAAGTAAAGAGATAAGCCCTTGCTTATCCCTTCCTCAGCCGAAGCCTTGGGGGCAGGGGGTGCGCCATGGATTTACACCATCCGAAAAGCGACCGTAAGTACGACAAGCTTAGCCTGCACGACTAGGTCTGATCTGGAGGGTGGTTTTCCTGTCCATCATAGCAAAAAAAAGTATGGGTTGCACTTTTTTTTTTTAGAAAGAAGTGTTTCAATAAAACTCTCTTTCAACTACCTTTATGTTTTCTCACAAAGAACCTAATCTTTTTCAAAGAGAAACTCTTTATCAGATCATCAAATAGCCCTTAAAAAAAGGTTTCGGATCTTGAGATCAGGACAAGCAGGCCAATTAACCTAATGAGATGGGGTTTAGGATATAGAGACCTTAATCCCGATACCCAATCACTAATATTAAGGCGTGCATTTCATCACCAACATAACCCTAGCTATGCCTAATAACGGCTTGCCAGGTCCATCTCGGCTGGATAATCTAGCTAGCTGGCCTACGTTTTCCTACAGATTGGGCCTGAATGGAGTTGATCTGTGTCCAATTCAGCCTGTCCCTCTAGAGTGCATTACTCCCTAGTTCATCTTCATCTGTGAAGGCTTTATTTTACCAATCTGAGTCAGCGAATGTGTTCAACGTGGTCGATTTATTAAAAAAAAAAGCACTTTGAATCAGGTGGTTTCAACGTAAAAAGATAATTTTCTTAATATTAAAATTTTGACACATTGTTGACCACACCTGAACTCAATAGACCCATGAGTTGGTCTGTATCCAATCTTAGACCCCTTGAACAAATGGGTCTGTTATCGGGTATAAAAATTCAAGGGTTTTTTTTAGCTTGTCTAGTGAGGGACCTCGACATGAACAAGGGGTTCGAGGACTGGGTTCCAAATTGGTTTGTTGGGTTGGTTCAAGCTGGGCCCAACACTTAGAAGACTTTCTTCTTCTTCAGTTTCAGATCGAGTGATCCAATTGATGTTTCATCTTTCACCAAAGCACAAAGTATGCAGAGACAAGCTACCTGTTGGAGATCTGGGGTGGGTCTCTAGATCCTGTGCTAGTAGACTGGGGCGAACTCAAACCAGTGGTCTACCATGAAAAAGGGTATTGGAAGCGGGAAAAGAGATGGCGGACAGGAGGAATATCAAAGGTTTGCTATGCTGGACTACGGGTTTGCTCCCCGAAAAGGAAGAGACGAGGAATTGTCTGCTCCCGTTCCTACGACGAACTGGAATATCGTTAGGTCCCGGGCTTTTGTCCACACAACAGCACAAGGCAGATCAAACTCGGCTCATCTCCAGAGGTACTGGACTAACTATCAGGTACCTAAGCCAATGTCTCCCCCCCCCCCCCCAATTAATTTTGTGATGGTGGTAATAAAGAAAAATAGTAGTAGGTGAATTGTGCCCTAAAAAAGGAGTTAGTATTGAGAGAGGATCATGTCAGAGGCACCTGCCTTGAATGTGGTTCATCTTAAAAATAAACGACACCCACCAAAACAGTGAACAAGCTCGTTGTGAGCCATTTATTTTAAATCAGTTAGATGTCGTTCATCCCAAACGATAACGACATCGAAAAAAAGAGTGAGGCTCATCCAAGTGATGGATATGTCTCGTTAGGACAGGTTTTGGATGTTCGTTCATCTTGAAATCAGCAGCATCCAAAAGTACTTTGATGGTGACCCGACCTTGTCTTCTATAAAATTGGCTACACTCTTAGTTGTTAGAAGGATGCTTTTGGAGATTTGGTTAAGTACGTTTAAACTCGTGATAAGAGCATAACACGCGTAGCCTTTGGTATGCACAAAGGTGTGTGGGTTAAGAATAATTCTCTTGAGAATTGCATTAGCTGGTTACAGAGCCGGACCTGTAAAGAGGCTTGGGCCTCATGGCCCCTGGGCCCAAAAAATTTTTAGGGGCCCATTTTTAAAGCCCGAGCTCCCCATAAAAATTTTAGGGGCCCATTTTATTGTTATTTTGATTCTTTAAAAAAAATATCGGAGGCCCTGCCCCCAAACTCCTACTAGTAATAGGAGGCTCATTTTTTCCCTCTGCCTCGGGCCCCATAAAACACAGGTACGGCTCTGGGTGGTTACAATCATAGAGCTAGACGAGTGAGTGTTCAAGCATTTGTGAGTGATTTGGGTAGCATTGTTTGTTAAGACATATAATTGTCAATTGGCTGCAAAGCTTAGGTGACACTTTCAGGATAGGGATGGCAGTGGACTGGGGGAAAGCGGGGCCCCGCCCCTCCCCGTTTGGATCGGGGATGGAGGGCATGAAACGGGGATGGAGGCGGGGATGGACTGACACTTCCCCCCGCCCCGCCCCATCCCCGTCCTTTCCTCTCCCGATAGCACACCTTAACCCCGATAAACCCTAACGCAAACCCCTTCCCATTTCTGTTCACCTCCCCTCTCACGCAGCCTTATTTTTTCCCCCTTCTACCTCCCCGTGTAAGCTCCTCCTACGTTTGGATCCTTCTCCGTTTGCAGATCGGCCGGAGTCGTGCCACCGTCGTGACTACCATAACCTCCTGCACCGTCGCGCCACTGTCGGAAGCCAACCGCTGCTGCGAGTCCAATGTTGTCGCGCTACCGTCGGAAGCCAACCGCTGCTGCGAGTCCAATGTTGTCGCGCTACCGTCGGAAGCCAACCGCTGTTGCGAGCCTGCGCCACCATCGGGAACCTCGATTATCGCCAGGTAACCTTCTTCCTCTCTCCCTCTTCTTCTCTGCAACCCCCATTTTTGGGTTGCCGGGGGTGCTAAGAGCCACCATTACCCCCTTCTTCCAACACCAGCCATCAAGGGTGCACCATCCTACTTCTGGTTTCTACCAGGAGACGTGCGGGTGTCCAGGCTCTATCGAGAACAATGCCACCGCCCGGGGGTGACTCTCTCTATGGGCATTTCCCCTTCCCTCTATTGTTCCAATCAGGCGGGGACGGGGCAAGGATGTGGTGGGGGCGGGGATGTGGTGGTCGCTATGGTGGGGTGGGGCCGGGGCGGAGGTCCAAAGTCTCCCCCGCCACGGGGATGGACCGGGGATGAAGGTTAATTTTCTGAGACGGGGGTGGAGACCTTGTCCCCCGCCCCGCCCCTGTCCACTGCCATCCCTATTTTCGGAGGGAGAGTCAAAGTCTTGGTGGTGGGATTGTTAAATTTGGTTGGTTCGGAGGCGTGTGAGTGTCATTGTCTCTTTAAAAATCTAACAATAACTGTCTTCGCACATTCGTAAAGAGTACTATGACACCGTGTATAGGGTAGTGCGCAAAGTTGTGGCTTGGTCTATGGTGATGTGCATGAGGTGGTGTATAGGGCTGAACATCCGTCTAGGCAGCTGCACATGGGGTATTGTGCGGGGCTCAGGGCTGTTAGGCTGGGCAGGTTGGGTTTGCCTGACATTGCATGGGTTCATGAAAATTTAGCCCTGACCCTACTCTACCCTACTCCTTAGTAGAATTCTATGCCAGCAAAACACTTTAGTTGCCCTAAAAAAAAGGGTTAACATTGTTTACCATCAAGTGTACCGTTCACTCTGGTAGAAACGGTCCACTTTTTCACCCTTTTTTTTGGTGAATCAATGGATCGTTGTAGGCCCAGATCATAGGGTAGAGGAGAGATGGACCAGGTCCAAGCAGAAGGCCTGATCCATCCTGCGGGCTCATGAGCATACTGACCAGCACTATGGGTGGAACAACGGATCAGCTCTCTTGGCGTTTTGAACCCTGACCAAATTCTGGGGTTGAGAATCCAACTTCGAATGCAAGACTGCTCATATCACTGGAGAACAGCCTTTCTGTGATGAATCGGGCTCTGTTTGGAAGCCAGATATATGGTAAGAAATTCACAAATGCATGGAATTGACAACTCCCACTTGCTTGTTTGGGAGCACCTACCAGATCAATCTCATAATGCTGGGGATGGACTTCTGAAGGTGACTGTAGCTAGGATTTACTAATGGTGCACTTTAAAGCCAATGTCTGGAGGGGTTACTGGAGACATCAAGGTGACCGCCCAGAAGGAAACGAGCGTATGTTCTGCCAGTTCCTCCTTTTCCTATTTTTCTCATCCCAAAACGGGTCCGGGTAAACCCGTTTTATTGTACAAATTATTTGTATATTTAAAACTTTTAGCACCCTATGTAACTACTGTAGCCGAGTTTAATCAGGTTCAACCAAGCTCGATTACCTGTTCAAGCTCGGCTCGTTTATATGAACCAAGCCTAAGCCCTTGTTCAAGCTTGGTTTGTTTTATTTCCTCGGAGGAGTTAGAGCCGAGTCCGAGTCTGAGCCCGAGCCATCACCCTTACTTTTCCCTGTTTTTTTTGTCTCCCAAACGGGTTGGGGCGCTGGAGATCTGCGACTCCCATCTAGCGCCCTTCGAACAGTGAGTTTCCAAACACAGCCATCAGGGTCTTTTGTTTATTTATTTATTTATTCAATTTTAAGTTAGACATACTGACCAAAGTTATGGGTCCCTTGACAATAAAATGACGATTTATGGATATTAATTGTAGAAGAAAATGACAAATGATGTCACTTTCGAAATGAAGTAAAACAAATGGATGAAGAGAGAACAAAACAAAAGCAAAATGTTTCCATCCCTCAAAGGCTTCTCCTTGCACGCAACCAATGGGGGAGAAGAGGGTATCTGACTCAACTGGATCTTGGATTTTCTTAATTTTTAAAAAAAAAAACCAGAACTTAAAGAAACACCATACCAGTGCCATGCTTGACAAAGTAGAAATAACACTTGTTTAGGTCACATGGGATCCCGTGCCTTTGAACGGGACATAATCATTAATGGGTCGGGTTTGGTTTGAACCCAAGTAGAACCCGACCTGGTCCTAATTTTTAGGTATGATATCGGCTTTGAGCTTGGGTCTAATCAGACCCACCCTAAGAGGAAACCATACCTTGACCCGATAAAAACTACATGAACCAGACTCAGGCCATACCCGGTAAAAAAATATGGGTCTTAATTGGAATTCGTGTCGGGCTCAGGTATGGTATAAAATTTCACAAACTATACCCGAATCCATGTATTAATTGGACCTTCAGGTTCGAACCCAAATCTTAATCGGGTCTTCTTATTTATCACCATAGCTAGACCGTATAGGGTTTGGTACTGGTTGGGTCTAAGTAGACCCTACCCATTGACACCCACTAATAATCAGGGATGATATGGTAATTACAACACTACAATAACTTTCTAACAAAGAAACCATAAGGCGTTTGATTGCATGGATGGTGGTGTCCAATGTTGACAATATCGGTATCAGCCCTGTATCGTTTGGCCAACGATTTATGTGAATCCGGGCCGATGCCAATACTTAAGTGAATAATTTTGAATCAGAAAAAAATAATTAAAAAAGATTACGTGTCAATCAGAATGTGACATATGTTAAAGTCATTAAAATAATATTAAAAAATAGCTGATTCAGGAGTGAATCATATCACTTTTCTACCGATACGATATGCATTAGCCGATACGCACCGATACTGACAACATTGGTGGTGTCCTTCATCAGCGTACCTCACGCCCATGCAAATGTGTGATGCGCAGACAAACGGGATACCTTTGAAAAAGCGTCCTTCATGAACACTTTTTGGTGTTGGTGAGCTCTCTCATGGAAAAAAAAGAGGACAAGACACCTTGGACACTGTTGAAATAAATAAATGTCATTGAATGTTTCGGAGCTGTTTGCAGACAAGACAGGTTAGGAACATAGCGACAAAAGTTAAAAATGGCTAAACTCTTGGCAGACAACAAAACGTGGGAGATTTTGAAAATTTTCATAAATCTCACAATTTTTTGGCAAAGTCTTGGAAATAAAAAATAAATTAAAATATAAAAAAATAATTTTTATAAAAATATATAAATAAAACACATTTAAAAATAAAAATCTCGAGAGTTTTTACCATAAATATTTTTTAAAAATATAAATATTACGATATTTGTCACGGTTTGAAAATCTCACAAGAAATTGCCTTTTTAAACTTTCAGGCAATTTCTCACGGTATATGGGCGAGATTTTTATAAATCTCGCGATATTTGTCACAGAGGTTAGGAGATGATCTTACTGTCCAAGGCTGTCCACGAATCAAACGCCTTCAATGTATCAGCAATGCTCAATATGAACTGATCTGGATCTCGTAGTTCTGTCAAAATCTCGTCTGCCCTGGTAAGCCGTTGCCACTTATTGACCGCTTTAAAGGATTTTTGGGGGTACATGAAAACTGACCAATGATACATCACATCGACAACCATGGGCCCCACAAAAGTGCGATGCATCGAGGACGTGTCTACTTCAACAGACTCCGTCCTCAACACGCCAAACCTACCAATGCCCCATGCATTGCTTTTTCGTAAGGGAGGTGGGCCCCTTGAACAATCACTACTCTTTAGACATCAGCTCATGGGCCCACCACGTCACAAACACGCGGGTAGAAGTGTTGTCACCAATACCGATACTCAACTGAATCGTTCTGTATCGGCCCAAAAACAATAAAAAATTATTACGGTGTCAATTCTGAGACATGTTAAAATTATTTTAAAATAATATTAAAAATATTTTTTGGTTTTTATATTTATTAAAATATAGACGATTAAGGCCCCCTGCAGCGTATCGAATTTCTGCTGATACAATGTATATCGGCCTATTCGCACAGATACTGATAACATTGGGTAGAACCACGTAAGCCAGTTTGATTTTATTTTTTTGAAAAATAATCTGTTTTGAATCAATCTAACCTCATAAATGTGTACAACATGTTAATCGACTCATTGATCATGTTTTTTTTTTTACTTAAAAACATGCTTTTATGAATAAGAAAAAAATCATTGTATTGATAGCGGTTGATTTTTGTATCATAAAAAATTCTTGTATACATGGCGATACAGAAGCTGAAACCCACTAAATAAAATATGTTGATTTCATCTATGGTTAGATGTGAGAAAAAAACAAGAGTAGAAAAATGGGTTCTGCCCATTTTGCTAGATCGATTGATTGTATTTACAATCGACTATATACACAAGGGAACAACATTTAATAGTGACATGAGGTACAAATGTCTCTTTTTCATTTTTTTTAGCTGTTTCTCATGAAATAAACTTAGTAGTGTGATCTACTGAATTGGCTTTTGAATAGCCTGATTATGACGTATAGATGTGATTTTGTAAGGCTTCAAAAAACAATGGCTTACAATGTGCAATACTCTATTGGGCCATAAAATCCTCTTTTTCAACCTAAAACATGATTTAGAAGCCAGTTCCTACTATTTTTAATATGATGAAGACATCTATGAGGTGCGATTGGATCAAAACAACTTGTGCCTATCACCTTTAGAGGTGACATGATATTACAGAGATATTACCAAATATATATAGTTATTCTAATATTAAACTAGTTAGATTTAATAGTATTAAAATGACTAAAATACTCCTAAAAGAATGATATTTTTAAAAATAAATGATTACTATTTTGTACATTATAAGTCTTTTGAACTTATAGAGAATTGAAAAATCAAATGGCTTTTAAAAAAAAGTTACTTTAAGAATCTATCAAAGTTATTTTTTACCTTGAAAAGTAATAATTATTTTAAAAAATGTCATTTTTTAAAGCTATTTTAATCATTTTAATAAGGTTGAATTAATTTTATGTTAAACACAATTAGTTTAATATTAGATTAATCCATATATATATATGGATTAACATCAAATGACCCTCGCATCTAATGCACCTCATGCATTCAATCACACAAAAAGACCCTTTAGTGACAGTCAGTGATGCTAAAGGTTCATTTTTAACAGTTGCGTAAGTGTTGCTAATCATGCAGTAGTGGCGTGTGTACATCTGATGCAACATTCAACTCTTTGCAAGTTTGGCACTATATATATAATCAATTATATTTACAGTCTAGTTGTAATGTCACAACACAAGTTGTTTTGTCTCAATCTATGCTTATAAAGCTTTGTTTGGGATCTCGTGTTGAGGAGGAGATGACAAAGGGTGATTGGAGTGGAGAAGAATATGGGAGATGAGGCTGGAGTGGCAACATTCTTGTGAAGATGTAGTTGGAAATGGCCTATCTCCACTCCCAACACTATTCTCTTTTTTCAAAACATGGTTCTCAAGCACCTGTGAGGGTCTCTTAAAAAAAAACACCTATATGGGTAGGTGGTATTTATTAACTCTTCATTAAATAACCATGTGGTTTACTAATAAATGTATTCAATATGGCAATTAATGGCCCTTGGATCATTTTTTTTTATGAACAATCATGTCTTTTTAGTTAAAAAAAAAACAGTGCATTTACTACCATTAATTTTCACAGTGCAGAAAAAAAAACTGTACAGATGTGAGATTCTGGTTATTCAAAAGCCAGCTTTATTAAGAACAGCATGTGGATCACATTCATGGAAACATTTGGACAAAAAAAAACTGAGTTTGCTAAGTCTTATATATATATATATATATATATATATATATATATATATATATATATATATATATATAAAGTAACTATGTGTTCATGAGCCCAGGTCTCATATGCAACGAGAGATATGGATCCGGCACAACCCTTAACAATCCTTGTGGGAGTTATGGGCTTCTGTAAAACCAATGCTGCGGATGAAACCCTTGATCAGGGTTGTCACTTGTCAGTTTGGGAGTGTGATGGCCCAAAGTCATGTCATGAAGCGATGGGCGGGATTGTCTCCAATGAGGAGGGGCCCACCAGACCTCCACAATGCTAGCCATATAATATTGCTGAAAGGAGAAGACTCCCAAAAGGTGTGGCTCCCATGGTGATGCAAACCATGTGATTTTAGCCGCTACGGCATGGGACAGGCAGCGTTTGGGTGCCCCCATCCCTTGATCACTCCAAATAAGAGTGGTTAGGGTCACATTGTGTATTACCATCACGGTTGCAACCTGACACTCGATGATTACCTTTTTAAATCCATAGGTGCATCCATTACTGAAGAGTTGAGATCAGGTGGATTCACCTTCCAGCTGGTGTTTGTCCTCTATCTGCCTGTAAACAGCAGATGGTGAAGGATCAATGTGAAGAAGAGAAGAGGGGATTGAAATCGATTTTTGTAAACGGCCTGCTTCAAAGGGGGTTTATGCTCACACTTTATTCATACGCGGTGAGTAATCTTTTCTCTTATATATATATAAGGGTTGCTGGGAGTTTACCTTCCTTTGGGTAGCCAAGCTTATACAAAATGAGAGGATTATTCTGGATAAAGCCCTAATTCAAGGCAGTCTCAACCACTACAGAAAGAGTGAGCCCTCCTCTCTCTTTAACCTATGAAAAGTCTTCATGAAACATAGCCACAGTTACTGCCCTCCTCTCTCTTTAACCTATGAAAAGTCTCCATGAAACATAGCCACAGTTACTTACAAGGTGATCAGGTGTAGCAGTACATTGTATTTGTGCAAGGTGATTGCATATGATACAGCCTTTTTACTGAAAGGCCGCACACTTTTCGATAGGTGTGAGAGGATCTGGTTTCACCGATCCTCTATGTCATCCACTGTCATCATAACTTTTTGAGATCTCATTGATGCAAGTTTTTTTTATTGAATCTGACCTCTTAGAGGGATTCAGCGTGATCAACTGAATAGGAATCAATGCTTGAACCATGGTTTTTCAGCAAGAAAATATGTCAAACAAAAATCTGCACCTCAGTTGATGGAAATGTGCATGGGCTACACACATATCTCAAGTGAGCTACACTGTGGGGATTCAATATTGCAATCGATGATCAGTTATATACGATATGACAGTAGCTGCTCTCATCACAATTACTGTGCTACGTCATGACGTTGAAAACTATGTCGATGGAAAGTTGGGAAGATCAAGGGTACAAACTCAAAGTAGGGTTTTCAGTATTGCATCTTCAACCATGAATTTATTAATGGTTTTTGGTCTCATTCATGTTTCTAGTCCCATATCGTCATATCATCATCATGTGATATGACAAAGTTACCTGTACTTGGGGTTAAAGTATGGAAAATGACTGTTGCAGTCAATCTTGTTTCAAAATGCATGGCAGCATACCAAGACACCAAAAAAATTGAGGATGCTCACATCATGGTAGATTCTTCTCTTTCTGATCTCAGTTCCTCCCTTTCTAAGAACTCAGCTTAGTTATTTAGGAAAATTAGAAAACGATACATAAAAGCACACCAGCCAGAACAATGTCCTGATCATGCCATGATAAAAGGCTGCTTCGGTTTTGTTTCACTACAAGAAACGAAGCAAAAGGGATCTTGCTTCTCTTCACAAGTCTCCTTCTTTTGATTCCTCTTATTAATAGTTTTTTGTTTATTAGAAGTGGAAATTGATGTCAGGTCCAGAAATCTAGCGCAGTGCCAAGTTCTATCAAGCTATAGTTTATACGAGGGAGGATCAGGTGCAATGTGGTTGCACACTTTCAGTATGCTGCTACATATGATCACCTTCCATCTTTGGCATAAAGAAGCTGTGGGGCCCAGGCAATGATGCATGGCGATCAGGTGTAGCAGCACACTAAAAATGTGCAATTACATTGCACCTGATCCTCCCCCAGTTGTTTTGCCTAATGTAGTAAAACACTGAAGCCGCTCCCCTTGGCTACCAAGGAGCCTGCTTCTTGGACTTTATGGCAAGGGATGCGCATAAAGTGACCCACCTAGTTAGGTGCACGGAGCCCTTGTGGGTCTTTATAGTTAAGTTTGCCCATGAGATTGTTATTTTCAATCTTGTTAGACTACACGTGCGCGCACGCACACACACAAGAGCAACCACTCATCCTACCACCTTTTGCAGGTTGATCGCTTGTTAGGACTCTTCAAAAAACTATTTTCCTGGGTGTTTTTTGCTTGATCTGAAAAGCAGTAGAAGTGTTTATCGCAATTTACATAGCAAAAACATGCATTAGATTGGGTATTTTCATGCTGAAATATGTTTGTTTAGAGAGAGAAAAAGCCAATGGTTGATTTCTTACTAAAACTTGATAGTAAAATACTGAAATATTAAAAAAATCATTAAATCACTTCAATTCGAACATTTTTTTTCGTAAATAAGCAGTATTAATAAATACAATTATTGGTTTTGATCAATAAAAAATATACCTGCAACTATTATTTTCAGAGGGTCCTAACGAGTGACCTAACAAAAAAGTGTACAATGAGCGCTGCTCTTATGTGTGTGTGTGTGCGCGCGCGAGCCTAGAGAGAGAGAGAGAGAGAGAGAGAGAGAGAGAGAGAGAGAGAGAGGCCTCACTTAAGCAAAAAAGAGAAGCTGTATTTACTACCTCTTCATTTTATTGAAAACTCAGAGTGGTCGTTCCATTGTCTGGGTTGCTTCTCTAAAAATTCCCATGCCACCTATTTAAACAAGATCAACAACAGAATATATACCAGAAAAAACTATCATACCAATAGGCTACCATATATATTATCTGCTGTGTCACGCCTTTAGTTCTCTCTCCCCTTTTTCTTCTTCACATGTTGCGTGACATACAGCTCCATTCACACATCAATTACACCAAGGATACGTTATTCCCACAGCCATCGACTGCCTAGAAGAGATCATAAAACTGCAATTTGCCATGGTGCTGGCTCTCAAACCCCACTAAGCAAGCATACAAGTCTTCCATCGTAACCCCACCGTTCTCCATCTTCACTCCACCACCAGAACCTTCTTCTTCATCCTTTGCACTACTTTCTTCACTAGTCTTTCCTTGAAGAGATCCGCATTCATCATCAACGCTTTGGATCTCTATCCCACAGTTCTTCTTGAGCATCTCTCTGGAATACTGAAGTTCATTACCGAGCCTTGCTACCTCCTTCTCCAACCTCCGCTTCTCTGCGACGACGGACTCCATCTGAAGCTTGAGCGCGTTGTAATCGAGCTCGAGCCGTTGCGTCTTCCACCTCGCCCGCTTGTTCTGGTACCATATTGCCACCTGCCTCGGGTGCAAGCCCAGATCGTAGGCGAGCTGGACCTTCCTTTGTGGCTCCAGCTTTTTCTCCAAGCTGAAGCTCATCTCCAAGAATTTGACTTGCTCTTCAGTGAGCCTCTTCTTGTAAGACCTTGGTGGCTGCTCTTTTAAGAAGCTACCCAGTAAGGATTCACCACGATTCTTTCTCTGATAGGCATCCATTATGCAATTTTCCTTAGAATGGATAGATGATAAACTATTATAGAGAGAGAGAGAGAGAGAAGTGGAGGTGTGGGGAGAGGGTGGAAGGAGGGGGATAAAGGGAGGGGAAAGGGGACCAGGTGACCTTGATGAGCGTGGGATTCACGTGGGGGTCGGACCCAGCCTGTTTTGATTTGAAATGCTCCCACGGTGGTGAAGGAGAGGGGCGAAGGCGGATCAGGTGCAATCACATTGCACACTTTGGATTTGCAGCTGCGCCTGACTGCCCTTGATCTCTGAGGTACAGCCTGTCAGCTGTGGAGCCCAACAAAGATGAAGGGCAGGGCAGTCACAGCGGTAAACTAAAGTGTGAATCGTGATTGCACCTGATCTGCCGTCGAGAGGGGGCCGGGCATGGAAATCAGTGCCAAAAAGGATTGTCTGTATGTGACAGGTTGTGCGTATCCAGTATACTAGAGAGCGGTGGGTGTCACAGTGTTGTTACGCGTCTGATTGACAAATCATGTCGTTTGAAGAGGGGACCACATCCACCACCAGAAGGGACACTAAAATTGCGCGAACAACGGGGTTTAAGATGACAGATAACTCTGTATCGTGATATCAAGGCCAAGGGTATGATTGAAGGGTAGTTCCGGCATCCTACGGGACGAAAAAAATGTGGAGAAGAGAAATTTTAACAAACATTGGATGTGGCATACAGCGTTTGGTGCATCCATCCCATTCATTAACATGTGTTATTTTTTATCCACCTCTTTCCAGTTACAATACAACAAGATCTTCACGACGAGCTCGAGAGGGGCCATTTCGGTCATACATGCTCTGCTAGTGCTCGAAGGGTGCATCACCATGAAGATCATCTCGAAGGCAAAAGGTATGCCTCTAATTCTTACTATCTTAACTACAGCAGATTTCGAATAAAAGTGTTTCATTCACGATAGCGATAGTTTCTCTTTCTGTTCTAATTTTTTTACCTCATTGACTAGAGAGGAGTTTCTTTTGTTCGCGGCAGCAATCGAGTTGCTGTTGTGATTGAAATTTAGGCAATTAGAGAGGGATTCAATCGATATAAAATCTTCTTTGGTCGTGGGATATTTGGAACATTGCATCTTAGTACGGTCCAAACAAATATTGAACTTGAAACAGTTGTTACAGAACGAACATAACCAATGTTATGTTCCATCCTTTTTGGACAAGCCATCAAAGATACCTTAAGGAACATAATAGAGACACTGCTCAAAGATTTATTATGATCCTAGAAACTGCTTTGGTGGTTGTGCAAAATGTTTCACAATAGAGCATGAAACCGTTCATTCTTGGTGTCTGGCAGTTTCATGTACCTATTTCCCTTTAATGCTTATTTTGTTAAAAATGGTGGTTAACCTTCAACTAACCTTGCAATTGTCTGCATCACATTTATAAATTTATCATTCTCCATTTTCAGGAACAACGCTATAATATATTTCTCTTTGAACAACCATTTCCACCTGTCTTGCTGTATTCCCCGTAAATTTGCGTTCGAAGCCAGAATTCATATAGTCCCCTTAATCTCCTTCCTCATGTTGCCTACATATATCACATTTATGACTTTCCACCATATTTGTTTATAATCAAATATTACTCTAATCCTGGTCCTCGAACCCCTTGAATAAACGAAGAGTAAGTCATGTATCTGTTCAGAATATGAGAAATCAAAAGCTATGAAAAATGAATTGTTGAAATAATCTGGGTATGAATTTGTGAAATAACCACATGGGGAGCAACGTCTATCAAAAGGACAAATGGGGAACAACTATACAGATATTTATTCCCAGATTCTCTAACTTGGATAATTTTTCTTTTTTGCAGTGCAAAAATGTAATAATGGCGGTGTTACTTTCACAGAAGCATGTTGCATGACATGGTGGTGGTGCTGTTAGCATTGGTGGTGGCTAGAATGGTGATGTCAGAGCCTGTGCTGATGGTCGAATGATGGTAAGAGTGAAGAATAGCAAACAGGGTTGTGCTAAGGGCAAACAAACCTAAAAGAACTTAACAGAAAATGAAGACTTCTGAAATATTCAGAATAAAATTCTGAAAGCTCTGATACTTCTAAGTTTCCCGATTAAAATCTGTAGAAAAGATAACATGATCACGATGTGATTACGTTACGAGATCACATCATAATCTTTTCAGGTCGCGGTAAGGACCATATCCTCAGCAACCGAACACAACAGATTTGGTTGCTGATATGTCGCGAGCTTCACCAGATGCTATCTATCAGCTTGATAGATTCAGTTGCTGATATATCACCAACTTCCCAAGGCGCTATCTATCAACTTGTTAACCTCACCTTCAATTACGGTGTGCCCCATCGAATTTGTTGCGTTCTATTTTACATATCCTTGTCATCACGCAACATTATCTCTATACGGGATAACGTTGTTGCCGCCCATCGCTCCTTATAAATACTCATACGGACACAACAGACTGTGAATATATGATATAATGCACTTCATCCCGTGGATGTAGGCTTAATGTCGAACCACGTTAATTCTCGTTCTCACTTCTCCCTCTCTCCGATTTCTCCTTATTTTATCATGGTATCAAAGCAAGCTCAAATGAGCTTGTAATCACCTTCGCACACACCTCTATCATTGATTGATGGCAGAAAGAGAGAACAATTTGAGTTGCATTGGTTCTCCAGCACACATCGTGTCGAATATGGTAGTACAAGAGCAAAACCCAATGCTCAAGATCACTACCGTACCATTGAATGAATCAAATTATCTAACATGGTGGAAGGCTGCCACCCTCTTCCTCAGTGGAAAGTTCAAACCGGGCTTCGTCAATGGTAAGATTACACCTCCGAACCCTGAGGACCCGACTTATGATGAATGAGAGTTCGAGAATCACCTCGTCATGTCTTGGTTGTTGAACTCCATGGACCCCAACATAGTCGAGGGATTCCTATTTCTCGACACCGCTAAAGACATATGGCACTCCGTGAGAGACATCTACGGTTAACAGAATAACCTCACCACTTCAACAGGATATTGCCCACCTGACCAGGAATGATAAGTTGTTTCACTCATACCTCAGCTCTCTACATGCCATGTGGGATGAAATGAATCTATATAGCCCAATTACTAACGATATATACATCATTAAGAAGTGCATTGATGAGGATAAGGTATTCAAGATCCTTGCCAACTACGGACAAGACTACAACAACATGAGGAGTCAAATCCTCATGTTCAGGGAATTGCCTCGCTTTAATGAAGATCGTTCCATCATCCAACGTGAGGAAACACGCCGAAAAGTCATGAGGTCTGAACCCAAGCCCCACATTGAAACACACGAAAAGGCCACTTTTTCAAGCAACTCTAGGGAAAACTCGACCAAACCTCCACCCAAACACGGAGGGACCAAATACCCACGGAACTGAGTAAGGCCTCACTACAGTCACTACAAAAAACTCGATCACATACAAGATAAGTGTTGGGACCTTCATGGATGCCCTGAGCAACAGAAGCAGCACACGAATAGTAAGGGCTCAAAAGCAGCAACCACCATGGATGACCTCATGCAACTCCTACAACAAATCAATAAATCCAACCTAGTGGCAATACTCGAATAACAACAAAAGGAAGCTACATGTAACATGTTTGCGCTTAGCTCCAAACTCATCAATTCCAGGTGTGTCATTGACGCCGACACCACTGACCAAATGACGGGTAAGCTTGATTGGTTGACATACCACAGATTGGCCAACAAAAGCTCCGTTAGCATCACTAACAAATCTCAGATCTTCGTCCAGAATATTGGTGATGTCTCTCTCCTTAATGGTGCATGCCCCTCAGAAGCCCTATACATTCCCTCTTTTCTTTCTAGCCTCATGCCCATTAGCAAGATAACTGAAAGTCATAACTGTGTTGCAATTTTTCCCTCTAAGCATGTAGTTTTTCAGGACCTGAACATGAGGAAGGTGATTGGTATAGGGCACACAGTAAATGTGCTCTATCATTTTGATGCAGAAAGTCAGGCCCACATTGCTCGCAAGAAGACTAACACAGATAGAAAGTGGTACTCCAGACTCAGACACCCCTCTCATCAAATTCTAAAAAGGATATTTTCTTATATCCCATTATCTCAAATGTCGTGTGATGCATGTCAATATTCAAAACAAACCAGAATTCTTTTTTCTTTGTCTGAAACAAATAGTGATGAAAATTTCTCCCTTATTCACTCTGATGTATGGGGCCAACCCCTATCGAATCATACTCTTGTTTTAGATATTTTATAACCTTCACTGATGATTGCATACACGCAATGTGGGTGTACTTACTCAAACACAAAGATAAAGTTTTCAATACTTATATAGAATTCGAGAACATGGTTGAAACCCAGTTCAATGCCAAAATCAAAACCTTTCGTTCAAACAATAGGACAGAGTACGTCAACACCAAGTTCACTGAACACCTCACCAACCGTGGCATCACCCACCAAACCAGCTACGTCAGCACACTCCAACAAAATGGTGTTGTTGAGTGCAAAAATAGAACCCTCCTGAACATAGCCAGGTCTTTCATGTTTCACATGAACATCCCTAAGGGCTTCTGTTAAGATGTCATATCCACCGCCTGCTATGTGTCAAATCGTCTACCCAGCTAAGCCATCAACTACATGACCCCCATAAAAATGATTAAGGGAAAAAGCCTATCCTTGTCGCATTTATGAGTGTTCGGGTGTAAGTACTTTGTCCACTTATAAGAGCAGCATAGGGACAAACTTGAAAAAGGATGACTAAATGTATACTCTTGGGATATTCTTCCATAAAAAAGGGATACAAGTGCTACGACCCCTTGAACAAGAAACTTTTTATCTCTCGAGGCGTCAAGTTTTTCAAGGAAGAGCCCTACTACCAAGATAAGGACTCATCCTTGTTCAACGAAAAGCTTCAGGGAGAGGGGGAGTATACACCGCAGGATACTGCCCTGGTCCTACCCGCCATAAAGGTCAAAGATGCATCTCTCACCAAGGTTGTCAACAATACCCTATCTGTGTGTCCCAACACCGACACCATTAAAGCCTCCACCAATCTGGGTGCACAGATACCCGTCAAGAGTCTTGTTGAGCAAGTCATCATACCACGAAGATCATGCAGAATTACAAAATGTCTCAGCAGACTGAGAGCCTTCTACACCTACATTGCCTCCAAATCCACCAATCACACAATCGAGAGTCATGTATCATTCGATGGCTTCTTAAACACATACCTCTCAAATCTATGCAATGTGTACTCCAACACAGAACCATCAATGTTCAGAGAAGCAAATGCCCAAGAAGTGTGGAGAGCAACCATAGATGAAAGACTTGCAGCTCTAGAAAAGAATGAGACATGGGTAGTCGCCCCCCTCCTACTAGGCAAGAGACCGGTGGGTTGCCGATGGACATACAAAATCAAGTATCGTAGCGACAGAACCATTGAATGGTACAAGGCAAGATTAGTCGCAAAAAAGTACTCTTAGGTAGAAGGGCTGGACTATGACGAGACTTTTACCCCAGTTGCCAAAATGAATTCTATCAGGATTCTCTCGTTTGTCGCTGCCAATCGAAGATGACCTCTATATCAACTTGATGTCAAGAACACTTTCCTACACAGAGAACTCCAAGAAGAGGTATACATGGAGCTACCACAAAGACACCCCAATACGGGCAATCAAAACCTTGCCTGCCGACTAAGGAAAGCTCTATATAGTCTCAAACAATCATCCCATGCATGGTTTGCCAAACTCAGCAATGCACTCACACAATTTGATTTTCAAAGAAGCCCATCTCAGTACTCCATGTTCAGCAAAAGGAGCACTGCAAGGTCCGTCATTATCCTCGTCTACATAGACAATATCATTATAATAGGGGACGATACCAGGCTAATCAATAAAGTAAAGGACCACCTTTGTAAAAAAATTGAAATCAAGGACCTTGGAAAACTCTGTTACTTCCTTGGTATAGAAGTCGGCCGGTTAGATAAAAAAATATTTTTGTGTCAAAGAAAATATGTCATGGACCTACTCAAAGAAACCGACATACTCAAAGCTAAGCTCATCAACATGTCGATCGACCAAAACCATAAGGTCAATAAAGACGAGGGAGAATCCGTATGCAACATCAGCAATTTTCAAAGACTCATAGGACACCTAATGTACGTCACCGTTGTTGAGAAACTATGTTTTGATGACACATAATATGATATACTGTCATATAATATGATGATATGCCTTCATGAATAATGTCATACTATGACTGGATATGATTTGTCATGCATTTAACGAGTATTTGATGCAAGGTTATTTCCCCTAAGAAGAATGGAGACAACTTGATCAAGTACAACTATTTGATGGAATCATACTCTCTGAAGAAAAAGCTTGATGGGTCATACATTCTTAAAGACTATTCAAGGAGATCAGCTACTTCAAGATGAAGATTTTTTTTCTTCTTTAGAGTCATATGTAACAGAACCTTCAGAAGTATGCATATTGCATATTACATGATTTATCATACAAAGCCATCTATTTTCAAAAAGATATGTTCCATAAAAGGATGTGATTTTTCAAAAAGCACCTTTTTGAAAACAAATCATTGTACCTTCTTACATGTATTTATGAAAAATGTATTTTGACAAGATATAATAGCTCATGATTTCAAAAGCATTAATTGTACCTTCTAAACATACATTTATGAAAAAGACAACTTGAAAAAGAAACAAAAAGCAAATGATTTCAAGTATGAAAGAAAAAGACAAAATGAATTTAAGTCATAATCGACTATCTTGAATTAACAAAACAAATATTATTATATACAAAACAATTGTATTTAGAAAAGACTTTATTCACTCAAAAATGTCGACTTACTTAAAGTCATCATTCTTTTTATAAGCATTAAAAGCCACCTCAAAAGCATTTGAAAAATGACTATTTATTTATTAATAAAATCCCCACTCAAGAATGTCGACTTACTTAAAGTCATCATTCTTTCTGTAAAACATTAAATACCACCTCAAAAAGCATTTGAGAAATGACCATTTATAAATAAAGTACTCAACCAAGCATTTGATTGTACTTACATGCATTTAACTAAAGAAATGACAATTTGTAAGAAAAATACTAACACAATACAAATCATTAAATTAAATAAAGACAAAACTATATGATCTTACACTCCAACGTTCAATGTACTATATATATCGTTTATTATGAGAATAAACCTTTTACAAATTATATCATATTTAAAATACTACAACGAATAGTGTACTCCAAAGTATTACACTTATGGAAAGAAGACCTTTTCGAAAAAGCAATATAGTACATAAAAATATTTTGAAATGACTTTACATCTCACAAGGACAATCATTTCAAAAGGCAACGACTATTTTTCTAAGGCTATATATACACTAACAAAATAATATTTCAAACAAGACATGTGAGCTTACAAAGAGAAAAAATCATATTCAATATTCGAAAAAGAGAGCCAAGAAAAAGAAAGAGAAAAGAAAAAGTCAAGAATAGCTCTTTGACAAAGAGAATTATCTGAGTGAAAAGAACAGAACATTTTGAGAATCTTCATTCGTGCATTCATATCATTCTGAAGGTTCTATAGGAAGTATTATAACTTTCTGTTATTCACTGTATCCCTTCTCTGTTGAGAGAAGTAAACTTCTGAGGAAGAGAGTGTTTTCCCTTCTTTGTTGAGAGAACTAGACCTCTGAGGAAGATGGTGTTTTCCCTTCTTTGTTGAGAGAAGTAGACCTCTGAGGAAGAGGGTGTTGTACTATTTATCTGGTAATTCGGATGTTATAGTGAAAGGCTCAAGTATTTTGCTTGGGGACTGGATGTAGGTTAGTAACTCGACCGAACCAGTATAAATCTTGTGTTTTATGTGTTGTGCCTTATTGCCTATGTCTTTTAAATTATCGATCTTTTTCATATTTCACTATTCACCCCCCTCTAGTGGAATTTCATTTGGTATCAGAGCAGGTCTTGCTGATTTCGACATAACAAGTCTTTCTACACTTATGGCATCTACTTCTTATGCTCGTGATATTGAAGGACAACACGCATCTCGCCCTCCTTTCTTCAACGGCTCCAACTATGGATACTGAGAATGCAGAATGACAATATTTTTAAAGTCTATAGATTTTGCTGTATGGAAAATTTTTGAACATCCATACACATATCCATTCTCAGACTATAACTTATGGTCTGATGAAGAAAAAAAGATGGTTAATCTAAATGCAAAGGCTATGAATGCTTTGTATTGTGTCATTGATCAAAATGAATTTAACATAATATCTATTTGTGAATCTGCTTATGATATTTGGCATTCTCTGGAGGTTATTCATGAAGGAACCAACAAAGTGAAAGAAGCCAAGATCTCATCTCTGGTTCGAAAATATGAGTTGTTCAAAATGAACAAAGATGAACCCAACACAGAGATGTTTACAAGATTCACAAACATCACCAACGACCTCAAATCTCTGGGAGAAACCTATTCCCAGACTGATAAGGTGAAGAAAATCTTGAGATCTCTCACAACAGACTGGGAGAAAAAGACAACAACAATTGAAGAAGCTCAAGATTCATCCAAGCTTACACTGAATGGCTTAATAAGCAATCTTATGGCCTATGAAGCCCATATAAAGGAAAGAAGGGAAGATGAACAACCTACAAAGAAAACTCTAGCCTTCTCAGCCCTTTCTGAGAATGAGAACTCAGAAAAGGAATCTGAAATTGCGCTGCTTACTCGAAAATTTCAGTGCTTCATGAGAAAGAACAAGTTGTCAAATAAGCACAAGAAAAAGAAAGATTCTAAGGAAGATTTCATGTGCTATCAATGTAATAAGCCAGGTCACATAAGACGTGACTGTCCTCTTCTAAAAAGGAAATCCAAAATCGAGGAACCAAAGAAAAGGTTCTTCAAGAAAAAGGCTCTGCATGCTCAATGGGATGATTCAGAACTATCCATAAGTGAAGAGTCAAGTGATGATGAAGCCGAAACCACCAACATGTGCTTCATGGCAGAAAGCTCTGTAAGTGAATCCTTTGATTTTTCTTTTGAAGAACTTCAAAATGCTTTTCAAGAACTTTTTGAAGAATCAAGAAAAATGATTCTCAAAAACAGAAGTTTGAAATCTGAAAATTTAGAGCTTCTTCAGAAAAACGAAAAACTCAGTATTAAAAATTCTGAGTTAAAAAAGAAAAATTCTATTATTACTTCTGAAATTAGTTCTACTAATTCCAAGACAAAAAATCTTCAAGTAAAAATTTTGGAATTAAAAAGTAAAACTGAAAACCTTATGAAAACAGTTTTCAAGTTTACCAGAGGAAAAGAGAACCTAGATAAACTTCTATCCTCTCAAAAATTATCTTTTTACAAGAATGGTATTGGTTACTCTCATATAAGTAAACCTTCGTGTATGAATAAAAAGACTATTTTTATCAAGGGTTCTACTGAACCCAAACAGGAGTATTATAACCTAAATGTCAATACTATGTACTCTAAATTTTTAAACAAACCCAAATCAAAATGGATATGGGTACCAAAGTCTAACAAAAAGGGACCCGATCGGGTACCACAAAGAATTTTTACTTGATGTTTTGCAGGCTCCAAAAAAGAAGAACAGATGAATACTTGACAGTGGATATTCAAAACATATGACAGGACATCCTGATCTTTTTGTTGTTCTTCATCATAAAGAAGGAGGAACCGTCACCTTTGGTGATAACAACAAAGGGTTGATAATTGGTATTGGCAATATTGGTAATATCGATAAACCTCCTATCAAAGATGTTCTCCTTGTTAAAGGTTTAAAACATAACCTATTAAGTATAAGTCAAATATGTGACACAGATTATAACGTTAGTTTTAAACATGATGCTTGCCTCGTAGTAGACACCAACGAAAATATTATTTTAAAAGGTATAAGAAAAAATAATATATATGAATTATAACTAGAAAATATTACTGAACACTGTCTTATAGCTAATAATGACTCTCAAAATTTATGGCACATGAGAATGGGTCATGTTAACTCTAAATATATGTCTAAATTAGCTAAAAACAATTTAGTATGTGGGTTACCTAAAATATCATTTAAAAAATGACTTGACATCTCACAAGGACAATCATTTCAAAAGGCAACGACTATTTTTCTAAGGCTATATATACACTAACAAAATAATATTTCAAACAAAACATGTGAGCTTACAAAGAGAAAAATTCATATTCAATATTCGAAAAAGAGAGCTAAGAAAAAGAAAGAGAAAAGAAAAAGTCAAGAATAACTCTTTGACAAAGAGAATTATCTGAGTGAAAAGAACATAACATTCTGAGAATCTTCATTCGTGCATTCATATCATTCTGAAGGTTTTATAGGAAGTATTGTAACTTTATGTTATTCATTGTATCCCTTCTCTATTGAGAGAAGTAGACCTCTGAGGAAGAGGGTGTTTTCCCTTCTCTGTTGAGAGAAGTAGACCTCTGAGGAAGAGGGTGTTTTCCCTTCTCTGTTGAGAGAAGTAGACCTCTGAGGAAGAGGGTGTTGTACTATTTATCCGGTAACTCGGATGTTATAGTGAAAGGCTCAAATATTTTGCTTAAAGACTGGATGTAGGTCAGTAACTCGACCGAACCAGTATAAATCTTGTGTTTTATGTGTTGTGTCTTATTGCCTATATCTTTTAAATTATCGATCTTTTTCATATTTCACTATTCACCCCCTCTATAGTGGAATTTCAACCGTTACGAGACCTGACATCATATATGTGGTCAATCTCATCAGCCAATTCATGCACGACCCAAGGATTCCTCACCTGGCTATAGCTCACAGGATCCTAAGATACATTAAGTCGTCACCAAGAAGAGGAATCCTCACGCGTAGGTACGGTCATACTAAAGTCACTGAATACTTGGATGCCGACTGGGCAGGAGATCCAAACGACAGAAGGTCCACATCAGAGTACTGCACATTCGTGGGTGGAGATTTAGTTACATGGAGGATCAAAAAAATAAAATGTCATGGCTAGATCGAGCGCAAAAGCCGAATACTAGGCAATGTCCTCTGCATCCTGCGAGCTTATATGGATTAAAGCTCTTCTACGTGACATGAGATTTTTCAACATCGAGCCCATGAAACTAAGACGAGAAAATCAAGCAACCATCCACATAGGGGCAAATCTAGTTTTTCATGAGCAAACAAAACACATTAAAGTTGATTGTCATTTTGTGAGAGAGAAGATTCAAGCAGAAATCATATCTACCCCGCACATCAGAAGCGCTAACTAGTTGGCCGATATCCTCACTAAGGCTATCAACAATAATAAACTTCAAGACATTGGAGCCAAGTTGGGACTGGTCAATATTGAGTCCTGACCTAAGGAGGAGTGTTGAAAAGATAACATGATCAGGATGTGATCACGTTACAAGATCACATTGTGATCTTTCCAGGTCGCGATAAGGACCATATCCTCAACAACCGAACACAGCAGATTCGATTGTTCATATGTCGCCAGCTTCACCAGATGCTATCTATCAGCTTGATAGATTCAGTTGTTGATATATTGCCAACTTCTCGAGGTGCTATCTATCAGCTTGTTATTCTCTCCTTCAGTTACAATGTGCCCCATCGAATTTGTTGTGTACTATTTTACATATTCCTGTCATCACACAACATTATCTCTATCTGGGATAACGTTGTTCTCGCCCATCACTCCTTATAAATACTTGTTGTAACCGGAAGACACAACATATTGTGAATATATGATACAATGCACTTCATCTCGTAGATGTAGGCTTAATGCTGAACCACGTTAATTCGCGTTCTCACTTCATCTTCTCTCCAATTTCTCCTTATTTTATCAAAATCATATAGTCATCACCATTCACAAAAATACCCACTTCATGACAACACCGATAGCAAAATCATAGAAAATCCTTGTAATGGACAACCAAACAGTCCATTTCCTCAAATTTTGACAGAAAACGGAGACACTGTTAATATATAAGCAAAACTTATGACTACCACAAAACATTATCGACTTATAATTCAAGTTTAAGGAAAAAAAACCATCAAACCAATAAAAGTTATATTCATAACAGAAAAACAGATCAAGCATCTTCAATGGCAACCATAAAGGACCAAATTTGGGTTTCAAATATGAGAGGTAGTGAGATAGAGGGAGCAGTGCTCTCGTCCCTACATGGACTCAGATGCTGTTAGAGTTGTTGTTCCTTAAGCTAAAGATTAATGAACTATTATTTTTGTTGATAGGGAGAAATAAAAGACCAATCAAGATACATCTTTTCTTTTTTCCTTAGGTTAACAAAGAGTTTTCTTGTTGTGCTTACCCCTTTTTAAAAGATTAGTAATAGTTAGCTACTTTTGAAAAGGATAAGAGCAGGGTGGACAAGCACTTGCGTTAGAAGAAAAAGAGATTGGATTAACCGAAAAGAAGATCCTTGAAAGGAGATAGAGACTTGTTGTACCCTCAAAAAAGCAGGAATTGAGGCGTAGCCAAGTAGGTGGGGATCACAGGGGGGAGGAACCCTGTAACTCAGTTAACACCTCCTACACAGCAAAACCAGATTGAATTGGATCAAAGGGTCTAGCTCCCCTTGGGTTGGACAACGGGCCGGGCGGCCCGGCCAGCCTGCCCGGCCAGCCTGCCACAAGCCGGACTTGGGCCCAAGCTCAGCTCGAACCAGGCTTTTGGCCCAGCTCAGGCCCACACAGGCCGGGCCGCCCATATATATATATTATATGAAATATATATAATATACAATATATATATATATATATATATATATATATATATATATATATATATATATACATATATATAATAGACCTGGCCCTGATTAGGCCCATGGACCTAACGGGTGGGGCGTGGGCTGGGGTTTTCCCAATGAGCTGGCTCAAACTGGGCTTTTGGCCCGGTCTGTCTTGATCAGGCCGGCCTGTCTTGATCAGGTTGGCCTGTCTTGACCAGGCCGGCCTGGTCCATTAAGTCTGGGCCAGCCCGTTATCCACCCTCCCACCCACCCTTGTTGGGATGAGATGATGATTCAACCACTGCCACAAATATGGATCATTGTTTTTTAAATATCACTTATTTTGAAAATATCATGCTTTTATCGCGTTATTTACCATGCTATTAATGTGATTGTATACGTTTTTTATATTATATATGTTAATGGTTTTCTTATATTTGTGCATATTTTCTTATATACTTTCAACATCTAATTGTAACTGCATTTTCTCGAGATTTTACTTAGAAAAATATTTTTTCAAAATTTATTTCAAGAATTTTCTTTGCCATTATGACAGGCAGAGAGAATGTGGGAATGCAAATGGGTTTGGTTAGGCACTACTAGGGTTGGGAAACGAGATGAGCCCTTAGTGGCTTGACTAGTAAGGAGCTCATTCAAATTCATGAAATAGGCTTAACAAGCTTCAGCATGAACGATCGATGAATGTCTTGACTGAGCTTGGCTCCTTTATTATTAATAAATATATATATTTTTATATATTTTATCTTATAGAATAAGATAATTGAAGTGTTTGGCCTGCAAATAATAAGTTTTTAAGAGTTCAAATCCTATTGCTTATAAGTTTGAAACAAATTTTTTATTTTGTTAATGAGTTAGTTTCAACTTTGGCTTAGTAGGATGAAGGTCTAAATTCTATTGTTTTCAACTTAAAAATGAGCATATTCATTATCTCAATCTTGGCTCGGCTCGATGTAGTAAATGAGCCAAGCGTAAACACCATCTTTTTGGTTAGTTGGGCTCGTTTACCAGCCCTAGGTACAACAAGACAATGGATCTAAATTTTGAAAAATGGGTTTAGTTTCAAAGTTTCAAATCCAAATCTGACTTTGACTTCTACTGAAGTTTCACATCCATTAAATAAATGGGAGCCTATGTTAATAGATACAATGAAAGCGGGTTGAAATCTACTAATTCTCTTGTGAAAAAAGGAAAACAGGTTGAGTTAGACTTAGACCCATTTTCATGTGTCAAGCTGAAGGCCCATGATCGAATCCTTCTGCTACATGGGGTATGGAACCATGTCTAACCCGTTTATTAAACGGGTCAGTCGGGTTGGCGGGTTGGCATACCCCTAACACGAACCCGACCCGTTTAATAAAAGGGTTAGGCGGGTCAACCCGTTTATGACATGAACCCGTTTAAGCCAAACCCGAACCCGCCAAAAAGTCGGGTTGGCGGGTCCTGTCAGCACAAAACTCCATGGGCTTACCCCTTGCCCCTAAAGAGTCGCCATGCTTTGGCTTGCACAAGGGATGGCTGCCTAGGCCCCCATCCTACCAAGCCAAACCCCTTTGGGACACTTTAACATAAACTTCTTAACAATAGAATGCTTGCTTGTCATATTTCAGATCTAAACATGGCCTTCAAAGTCAGCCTTGTCATTGGGTTCCCTTTAGGAACCGTCGCTCATCGTCAACAGGGGCGTAGCTAGGGGGGGGCAAGACTGGAGAATCAACTCATCCACTAGTGACTAGTGACTTGAACGGGTTAATTTGATGACTCATTCGCCTGCATCTAGTAATTTATTAACAAAAAATTGAAGTACCGAATAGCTAAATTAGTGTCTTCAATTATAGATTAGATAACATAATTCAAGTAAAAAGTCTAACAACATTCATAGAACCCATTCTAACTTGAGTCTTGCTTTCAATAATCATAAATTCATTCAAACACATTATCATACATTCAAATATGTAACTTCATAATATGTTCATCAATTCATTAAAAATTATAAATTTATTTGATGCTCGTAAATTTCTTCAAATATTCAAAGTTCAAACACAAACTTATATCATTCAAACACAAATATAAATTACTTTTAATAACATTTAAACACAAACATAAATTCATTCAAACATATTATAACCTACCCATCAAACATTCAAACATGTATCTTCATAACCTGCTCATCAATTTATTTAAAAATATAAATTTATTCTATGCTCATAATTTTTTTTTAAACATTTAAAGTTCAAACACAAATATATATTATTTATATATGAACATGAATTCCATCTAATATTTAAACACAAATATAAATTTATTCAAACATATTTTAATATGCCCATCAAATATTTAAATATGTAACTTAATAACTTGTCCATCAATTTAATAAAAAATATAAATTTACTCACTACTCATAAATTCTTTCAAACATTACAACAACAACAACAACAACAACGCCTCCATCCCAAACAATTGGGGTCGGCGATATGAACCAAAAAGAAAATCATTATGTGTCCTCCACATGAATCCTTCTCCTCCAATCATTTCTATCCAATGTCATGTTCTCGGTAAGGTTCAAAGCATTCATATCATTTCTTATCATCTCCATCCAAGTCTTCTTAGTCCTACCCCGACCTCTTTCAAACATTCAAAGCTCAAATAAAAACATATATCATTCAAACACAAACTTATTTCATTTAAAGAAAGTACATTCCATGAATAATGTTGTGTGACTAAGCTCAACCTTTGATCTTGAAATGCATTCAACAAGACATGACAAAGAAACACAAATATCCTGCAAATAAATAACAAATTAATTAATTAAAATTCTAAAAAAGCTATAAAGAACATCATAAATGTTTTATAAATAATTAGAAAAAGTATAATTCACTTAAAACAAAAATGAACATAAAACATATTAGGAAATTTTATGTCTTTCACCAATTTATCTTTATGATAAGGCCAATAAATAAAAGCATCAATTCAACAAACAAAAGATAATAAAACTAATAAAAAACTGAAACATGAAACCTATTTAATTATTTCTCTAATCAAATCACTAACCAACTAAAGTTTTTTAAATGACTTCTTAAAAAATCATATACTAATTATTACTAACAAGTAACAAAAATATATAAAATAATTTTATTATTCTAAGTTCTAATCAAAAGTATTAAAAAAAATACATGAAACCCTAAAAGCATGATCCAAATTTATGTCATTTAAACAAATAAAAAATTAAAATCCTAATTAATAAAGTGAATAAGAACTGAATTAATTGAAACAAATATATGCAAATTGAAAAAAACTGAATGATAATTGAAAAAATAAAATTCGCATATAATCTAATTGAAAAAAAACCCCTTAAATTCTATTATTCTAAGCTTTAATCAAAATCAAGAATTAAAAAGGAATATCGCATGACACCCTAAAAGCATAATCAAAATTCATGTCATTTAAATAAATAAAAAATCAAAACCCTAATGCTTTCATCATTAATTAAACATTTATACTAGTCAAGCATGTAGAATCATGTTTAATGTTAAATAAAAAAATACAAAAATAACTAACGTAAAAATTTATTTTATTTAAAAACAAAACAAAAATATAAATTTTATTTAAAAAAAAACATAAAAAAACTCTAAAACCTAATTAAATACTCATGCTATTTTAAAAAAAACTAAATGAAAATCTCAATCCTACCAACTATCATTCATAGTTTTCATACATAAACTAATTGAAACAAAAAATAACAAAACTCCTAAAATTTTAACTAAAATCAAGCATGCGGATAATGCATAATGTTGATTAAAAATAACGAATTAACATTTATCTTATTAAAAATCTAAATTCTAATTACGATATAAAAAACACAAAAAGTCTTAAACCTAAATACTAATCAAAACCCTAATTCTTATATCATTAATTATGCACATGTTATCCAATCACGTAGAATCATGTTTAATGTTAATTAAAAAACACAAACTACCTAAATTAAATATTCATCTTATTTAAAAGCAAAATAAAGTTATAAATACTGTAAAAAATATAAAAACCTTAAAACCTAATTAAAGATTTATGCTATTTAAAAAAAATTAAATAAAAACCTCAATCTTAGCAAACATCATTCGTAGTTTTCATACATAAACTAAGTAAAACAAAAAATAACAAAAACCCTTAAATTTCTAACTAAAATCAAGCATGTAGATCATGTACAATGTTGATTTAAAAAATACAAAAATAAGGTGGAGCTGTAGAGGGAACAAATCAAGAAAAAAAAGGAGAGTGGGTGCTCGAGTGTGGGGTAGCAGGCATGGGTGAAGCCGCAAAAAGGGGGGCATTTCCATATGTGGGGTTACAGGAAGGTCGAAGGCCAAAAACTAATCAAGAGAGATAGACAAGCAGAGTAGATCAGTGGGGGCTGACTATAGGGTCACGCCCGCGTAGGCCGAGGCAAAGCCACAAAGAGGGGGCAACAAGTCTACAACCTAGGTCGCTGGGAGGGCAGAGCCGTGGATGGCCAGAGAGAGAGAGAGAGAGAGAGAGAGAGAGAGAGTTGGAAAGGGGAGGGATGTCCTGATTTTGTGGTCGAGACTCAGGGCCATCGGGCAGGGCACTAGCCTTACTCCTATATGCAGGGTGAGCACATACCCCCTTGGGGGGTTTCAGCTAGGGGTGTCAACGGGGCCGGTTTACCTGGACCCGCCCTTGGCCAAACCCTATAGGGTCCGGGTATGGTGACAAATAAGAAGAACCGGGTCGGGACCTAAAGGTCCGATTAATGCATGGACCTGAGTATAGTTTGTGAAATTTTATATCAGACCCGGTCCCGACCTAGGTTTCAATTAAGACCTATAAAATTTCAATTTTAAAATGATAAAAATATTATTTTACAGGGTATGGTCCGGGTCTGGTTCATGTAGTACTTATCGGGTCCGGGTATGATTTCTCTTATAGTAGACCTGGGTCCGAATCTAATACCATACTCAGAAAATCTAGTCCTGACCCATTGACACCCCCTAGTTTCAGCGGGTCAGGGTGGACACATGCCTTCCCAATCGGATGTAAGCCAATGGAGGTGCTCTTCTAACGGGGAGTTCTTAGTTTCTTCCTTCTATTTTTCTTTCTGTGAAACAATGGAGTATCCCTTACCACTCGGTTACCTATGGAGCTCTGGTCTCACGCGCATTTGAGATATTCTTTTCATGGCTGGTCCTTTTAGATCCCATTGCTCACCCATGATAATTTATGCAAGCGAGGTTTTTCACGGTCAGTGCATGCTGTTTGTGGGGTTGTATCGGAGTCTACCTCCCACCTACTATGCTTATGCCCATTCTTCTAGAATATCTTCCGGTCTTATCGGGCATTGGGAATATCGGCATTCGGGACCTGTTGCCTCTTCCTAAGTTCAGGTCACAAACAAGTGGATGGTTCTTTGTGTGGAGGCGTTGGCTTTTCACGGCTTGGAGGGGAGCGTTTGGAAGAAGTGAAATGCGAGAATTTTGAGGGACGTTCATCCGAGATGTGCGTGCTAGCTGGATAAACATATTTTTGGTTGATGTTCTTTCTATGGCCCAAATCAGGTGGCCACATTCATTCCTCCGGTGGATCCATCCTATTTTTGGCTAATCTGCTAGGTTTTGTTAACATTCTCGATATCTCATAGCCCTGAATTTTTGCACATGTAACTCAACTTTATTTATTTTAATATATAAAATATTTTGCTTACCTCTAAAAAAAAAAAGAGAAAAACAGGGATGCTTGCATCTCGTTATATGAAAATAAGCTTGTTTGATATTGTCTTTTACATGTTAAAGAAATTGCATTTTTTATAATGTTTTAATGATTGAAACTACACATATAACGTTGTGTGGGGAATTTTTAGTGTATTAATATAAAAAAATTTTTGAGAGGAAGAGGAATGGAGACTCGTGAGTGGGTGGGAGAAGGCCTTTCAGGGTAGTCGCCCGAACACGGGGGACACTCAAAGGGGATCAGACTTCGGGCAGTGGGGTTCAGCTTAGTGGCCAAGGACAGCGCTCGTGGTCAGAAGTGGTGGGTTCTTTAGAGATCCCGGTGCAAATAAAAGAATACACAACAACAACAACAACAACTACACCTTCATCCCAAAACAATTGGGGTCGGCGATATGAACCAACAAAGAAAATCATTCTGGGTCTTCCACATGAATCCTTTTCCTCCATTCATTTATATCCAATGCCATGTCCTTGGTGAGGTTCAAAACATTCACATCCTTTCCTATCACCTTCATTCATGTCTTCCTAGGCCTACATTGACCTCTTTTAACTAATATATTTTCCCATTTCTCCATCCTTCTAACTGGAGCATCATTAGGCCTTCGTCGAATATGTCCAAACCACCGTAAACGATTCTCTCTTATCTTATTTTCAATAGGTGCAACGCCTACCTTCTTACGTATCTCCTCATTCCGAATCTTATCTTTTATTGTATTTCCACACATCCATCTCAGCATACGCATCTCAGCTACACTCATTTTTTGAATATGATGTCTCTTGGCAGCCCAACATTCCGTACCATATAGTAAAGTGGGCCTAATAGTCATCCTATAAAACTTTTCCTTCAACCACAATGGCATTCTACGATCGCACAACACTCCAGTTGCACTCTTCTATTTCATCCACCCAACCTTTATCCTATGATTTACATCTCCATACTTTTTAATGATGGATCCCAAATATTTGAAAGAATCATCAACCGGTATTTCTTGCTCACCAAGCTTCACTACACTCCCATCACTACTTATTAAGCTTTCCTGTGAAGAACACATGAAACTCATCTTGAGAGCTACGACGTGAAAGTTGGCGGGGAGAGCGATGATTGTTAATAAATGGTTGCCGGAGAAAGGTTGAAAGTTGGAGTTTACTTCGACTATTCCGGTGTGCATAAGCTGTCACCATAACTATGGAACAAGTTAGTTTTTTAGGGAATAACAAACATTTTTGACGCAAAGGTTATCCCTTTTAATGAATATACAAGAAGATTAAAGAGATCCAGCTATGCCAGAATATGTTTAGAAGTGGAGACAGGATTTACACCAGTGAATAGTGTTGAATTGGGGATAGGAGGTAGAACTATTGTCCAGGCCATCTAGTATGAATTCATCATCTCGTTCTGCTATTATTGTGGATCCACTTATCATAAGAATGGTGAATGCTTAAAGAGATCCTCGCTCAGAATCAAGAGGTGAATGGGTTTAAGCCTTGCGACCCACAACAAAATGATGGCTGGCAGAATGTGAAGTTGAAGAAAGTTTGGCGACGGAAAAGGGGACACTTCAAACCAACAAAAGAACGACAATATGCTTGCAGGTCTTGATAATGACCAGATGAAGGTGGAAGTCAGTGAGACGTTCAATCCTAAGTACCAAAGACGTCGGATGCTGAGGGGGTGTTGTAAAACTCTGATCGGCTGTGGTAGTTAATATGCCGGAAAATAAGCCGGATAATGGTGTTCCGGTAACTAAATCCGCCCATGCAACTGGGAAGGAAGGTGACGCAAGTTTGCCCAATCGGGTGAGGAAGTTCCTTGTATAGTAAGGAGCTGGTTTTGGTAAGACTTGACAGGTAGATATGGTAAAACGATCCGAGCAGCTCGTAACTCAGCTTGATTCGACTCATCGGTCTCACCTTGGTTTGACTCGTCGTAATCGATTTGTATAGCTGGCGAGCCAAACTACGTGCAGCTCGTTAGCTTAAACTCGAGCTTGAACAAAGGGTGTTTTGGCTCGGCTCGGGAGAGCTTAAACGCTTCTGCTTGCACACGGGAGAGCTTATTTTATGAAAAAAAATAATGTATGGGTACGTTTGGTGTCACTAAAATATTGCAGAATTTCCTTGTTTAACTTTAAATAAAAATTTCATTTAGGGCACACCTATTGCTTAGTATTTCAAAAAGAGCCTCATATTTTTTGAAAAGACATTTCAAGACAGGCTTTTCGCTAAAATTTTCTAATGAAGACTTGAAATTAATTTCTTAGATAAGATCCATATAAATTGTGACTTTAAATCTATGGTTTGAAATGATGTTTTTTGTCTATTTTATTACGCAGTTGAGCAGTTTAGTAATTAATTTATTATAGGGAAGTCGTAGTTAACCTAAGTTAATCCAACTTAGTTTTCAATTTGATGGTTTTAGTGAAAAGTTGGGTTCTAAAATATCTTTTCAAAAAATCATAAGACTCTATTTTGGGATATCAGGCAATTCGTGGGACTCCAAATGAAAACTTCCCTACTTTCAAAATTAGATAGAAGATGTCTTGGCAAAAGGTGAGTCTAAATGAAAATTTTCCTACTCCGTCCCAAAGGGGTTTGGCTCAGTGAGATAGGACCTAGGCCACTAGGCAGGTTGTCTAGGTTTAAATCCAACGGGTGTCACCTCTTGTGCAAGCAGAAGCCTGGTGAATCTATTGGGGGCAAGGGGTAAGCCCACGGAGCTTTACGGTACCAGGATATAGTAAATACAACAAGCACCACATGGTTAACTAGGTCTCTGATCCTGAAAGTGTTTTTTCCGTGTAAATATCAAAAGCAATATGTCTTGCAACCCATAATGTCTGAGGTTTTTAAAAATCTTGGAAGCTTGCTTAAGGAGTGTAAAATCATTCTCTTATTTGTTTCTTCCTAGCAAAAAAACTCACTTTCTAAATGTAGATAGCTTACTTTTCTTAAAATGAAAACAAACATACCTGATATAGGAATTGCACCTTTTTTAATTAGAAGAAATTATTTTCCAATAAAAACTACCTTTCTATCATAGAACCTGCCTATATAGGTTGAATACAATTCCCTTACCATTAAAAACTTGTCATAAACCTTTTATGCATCAGTAACTATGTACAGTGACAAGCTGATACGACCCAGACATATATATATATATATATATGGATATTCTTTTCATACTGTATAATAGTGTTGAATAAATTTAAAAAACATTTCGATAAAAATGCATTTCTATATATTAAATTATCAAAAAATAGTTTTTATTGATTAAATATTAAACATACATGTTCTCATCCTATTTTTCAAAAACTTCACGTAGTCGTGTCATGTGTTGGACCATACCCGTATCTTTGTGACATAGATCAGCAACTCTATGCATGTTAAGAAGGAAAAAAACCATAAACATATTATGCATTCTTTTCTTCAAGAAAAGAAGAAGAAGAAAAAAATGAATCTTCATTGCTTCTTGTTGCATCATGTGGTGCAGGATGACATGTTGACTGGGACGGTGGCCTCCGTTGATGTAGCAACTGAAGACAATCTGGCCAATCTTGTAAAGATAGGAGAAGAACTCCTGAAAAAACCGGTTTCCAGGGTGAATTTGGAGACAAGACTCGTTGAACCGGTGGATGAAGGCACCAATGAAGAAGCTCTCATTAGGTAACCCTAGCTCTCCACTTCAATTCAAGCAAGCGACTCTCGTGTAGGGCTACCTGTCAATGGGTCAGATCTGTGTTGAGTATCTGACTCGACCCGCACCTGATTTCGGGAAGCCTAACATTAAGCATGCCATCTCCCCTTTATAAACAAGCTGAATGGGACGAGCTTGAAGTGTTCAAGCTTGGCTTATTCTTGTAGCGAGCTAAGCTGAGTTTGAGTTCATAATCAGCCCGAGTTAAACAAGCCGATTTCGAGTTGGCTTGTTTATAGAAAAAAATACATTGTTTGCAGCATTCTTAACTCAAATATTTATTGATCCACTGCCTCGGGGCCAAGGAAGCTGATGCAGGAGTGAATTTTTCTTATTCTGTTTTGCTTTGATATAACTTTCTTCTTTTTTTTATGCTAATATCGTCATTGTAAAATTGGCAATCTAAAAATCATAATTGTATAATTTTTCAAAGTTGAGTAGATCAGGTGATCTAAGTGATTTGACGTCTTCTCACGGTTCATTGATTCATCTCACAAGGACCTCGTGGTCTTTTGTACATATTGTAGACTGAGGATGCCAAATTACTTTCCTAAAAGTTATTTGGCAGATCACCTGATCTGCTCTCGTTTCAAAGATTAAAAAACAAACACTAGGGTTTAGTCCCACCCCCCGCAATATCATTAAAGAATTAAACAATTATAAATAGCTTTTAACTTGTGAAAGACAACATATATAAAACACCCCCAGCAAAAAATCTTAAATTTGTAGAAGATTTTGGGGTTAACCTTTTTCAGAAAAAATAGAAGGTTAGAACCGTTTCCAATCCCCATCTACATATAAAGTATAGAACCAGAGTGTATGGCCCTTTTTCAACATCTCAATGATCCAAAAGATCGACTAAATCCATTCAGTTGGTCCGATTGAGAACCGATCATGATTCTACTTGGTTCTAATTCTTTATTTGATCTTCTTACCTTTATGGTGGGGGGACAAGTTCTCCACCCCTGCCCCGTCTCAAAATTTCACCCTTCATCTCCGCTTCCATCCCCTTACGGGTTTTGATTTTAACCTCCATCCCCATTTCATGTTCTCCATCCTCGGTCCAATCGGAACGAGCCCCATTTTCCCCTGGTCCACTGCCATCTTTACAACGGGGGCTCCGTTTGTCTGGTAGGTGAGCTAGTGCATGCCACCTTGTGTTGGGATGTTGCAAGTTCAAATCTCAATGGTATCGTTTTATAACTGGTAGGGATCTGCCTAACCCCAGCTTGACATTCAGAAAAGAAAGAAAGATGGAGCATTCCTCAATACACATCATTTGTGCTAAAAAGGTGGTTTGCAAAGGGAGGGAGGGATATTCTTCTTGCATGTCAAGTGAGCAAGAGATTTATTTTATTATTTTGGATTTTGACATATGAAAAGCATATACCAGGTCATTTTACAGCTGACCGCACGCAAGGAATTTTACCATCTTTAGAGATAAGGTTCTCACCATGGTCACAAATATTGGCAATATTTTGAAATTTTTTAAAGGCTGGCATTATGCAAAAATATGATATTTTTAAAATGTCGCTGATTCCCAAACTTTGGACCCCAACACAGCAAACTCACCCAAGGTTGAAGTTGTATACAGCACAGAGGCATTTTCAACCAAGTTGGGTCTTTCAGAGTTCTCAAGCTTCCAAGATCCAATTAATGCCATTGAATGGACTCATGTGATGGATGAGTTATTCGAGCAGTACCAATTTTCAGATTTTCACAAAGTCATCCTGACATCTACTCAACTTTGTTTAGTAGATAAGATATGGTGGTTTGAGTTACAGAGGGACCGTGAGAGCCAAGGACAAGATAAGTTTTCAACATGAACTAAGATGATCTATATCTATCTTATATTCATAATTCCGTAAGTATCTAAACTCGAGTAGATACAACTCAATCCAACCAACCTTCTCTTAGAATCCATCCAAGATCTTCTTTAAGACCCAAATCCAATTTAAGAAGATTTGGATTTGAAACCATGTCCTGAATCTAGTTCTCTTATATTAGATCCTTCTAAACCCAATGTGAGCCCTCATATCCTTATACTTGAAAACCTTATGTTGGACCTAAACCTGGACCCGTTGAATCCAATGAAAGAAGAACTTTCACATGTTCTATCTTATAACTCGATCCAAAATCATCATATACACATCTTGCCTAACACAAGCCTACTTCAAACCTTCGTCATGACTAGATCTGATTGATAGGGTTTTCACAACTATCTATGGATGATGTTCCTTCAGAGTGGGTTCAAATTTTGTCTCAATTCCAAATTTGTTTCGCTTTGGAGGCATCTCATATGACTATAAGTGATTTGAAAAGAATATTCATAACTTTCACAAGCATTTTGAAACAGGCAGACCCATTTTGTTTTTTGAGTCATATAGAGATCCAGATCCATATTGTGGGCCCATAACCCACATCGAAAAGAAAGTTCAACCTTGGGAAAATGATGCAGGAGCATAATAGAAGAACCAGGTCATAAGGGTTTAATTAGATCATTTATATTTTGAATTTTTATTTTGATATTTTGGTTCTTGTATTTGGATCACTGTATCTTATCCACATTTTTAGGATAGATTTTAACTTTTAAAAGTTATCTTAGAAGGAAGGTCATTTTGATTAGAATAGGAAAATCTTCTTTTTTAAAAAAGGGAGATCTAATTGTTAATTCATAATTGAGGTTAATTAAATCCAATTATTTCAATTTTCAATTATTTCCAACTCTTTTCGTTGCTTTCCTTAGATCATTATAGATGACTAACCGTAGGAGTAATTGTAGTTTGATTAGATCTTCCTTTGTAAATCCGATCATGGGTTTACGTCAGTTCCACGTTCGGGTCCTGTCAAGCTATACCTTTTGTGGCTGTCATCAGCTCAAGATTCATTAATGCAGAAACACACCCTACAGCGTCTTGCAGCAATAATTTCGTTCATGTTTCTGTTAGGCCTAGAATCCGCAGGTCAATGATGGATCATTTGAGAACATGATTTATGAAATAGGATTTCTGTTTCCAAATGACTTGGCGGCTTCTTAATACTCTGTTAAACCTTTTAGCGAGATATTGTGTGTTGTACTCATTCACTGTTTCAAGTATTCGGCTATGGTGTCTAAGGATTATTTGGTGCCAGCTGAGTATGTATTGCAAGTTCAGAACATCATTCAACTACAGTTTCTTTAGGGCTTTAGAAATTTGGATTCAGACAGAATTTTGTTCACTGATTAGTGATTTGGGATTTGACAAGTAATTGGTTCATCTACACCTAGAGTTTTTTCTTTTTTCTTCTTTTCTGTTTTGGTTGCTGCTACTATGTTTTCTGCTACTCTTACACGGTGATTTCTCATCACCTTTTGTTGAGCTTAGTTCTTATTACATATTAGTAGATTACTTTCCTTTTTTTTTTTTAAAGGATAGTAGCTTTATTTAGCTACTACTGCTTAGTAGAACTGTTATGGAAACTACAACCAGAATGAAGCAAACCATGAGATAAAGTGAAGACAAGATTTACGATGTTCATCACTCAGGCCTACATCCACAGGTGAAGGAGAAGCAAAAAATCTACTAGCAAAATGTGAAGGAATACAATGGCAAGAGACAGAGCTCTCAAAACCCTAAATCTCTAATACAACTGAAAACTCTCATACTCAACTCTCAAAGAAGGCAGCTGTATATATGACAAAGGGTGTAAAATCCTAGCCGATACAAAAGGATGCATGTCCACCACATAAAACGACTTAGCTATCTTCGACCTTGTGGAAAGGAACACAAATCGTGACCCCTACTACTAACTAGGTTAGACCAGGCATGCCTATCACAACTAATCAAATGCCTAGTGTCTTGGAGTTGGATTTCAAATTAAGGGTTATAGTAGCAAAAATAGTGTGGCTTTTCACAACCCATAACTAGAATGTGATAGGATAGGTGATCCATTGTTGCCAAATAATTCTCCAACTTTGGCAGAATGCTATGATGGCAGCACGTCCTAGGATCGAGCCGGTTGGAGTTCATGATACAAGTTTGTTATGGGATACACTATGTTACATGGACATGCTATTTTGGCTGAGTGTTCTTGATGACATAGTTGAAATGCGAGTATACGACCAAACGTTGTGGCTAGTTATGACATGTACAAACAATTTTCCTTTTTTTTTTTTTTTTGGATAACTGGGGAACAACCACTTTGACTTTGCTTATCGAGTTTATTGGTGTAAAATCCTATATCCCCTTGTCCATCACTGTGGGGCACGCAGGGACATGCTGTCCCGGCCTGTCCAGGTGCGTCAATTTTTTTTTTTTTTTGCATATGGTGAACAGTGTCTAAACGCCGAACACTAGGGGTTACACTCAGCTTCGGTCTCATGACAAAGAACAATGCTTGTAGGCACTGCAACAAAAATGCTCTTCACTGGTGCAAGATTACTGGCGCAAACTAATGTTAGTAGTTTTGCTAGTGTATCTCTCGCCGTTGATTTTTTTTTTTCGGCGACGTATTAAGCATGTACCAGTGATGATGGTTCTTTTCTGGTGCAAAATTTGCGCCAAAGGTAGTTTTCGTTGGCGCGCACAAAACATCACTGTGTTGGCCAGCACCAACCTCATTTCCATTCTTTGCTGGCGCAACATTGTGTCGGTGTAGGAACATTACTGGCACATAAATGCGCCAGTGAATGATCCTTTACTGGCACAAATTGTGCCAGCATTTACCTGTTTCCTAACGCTAACACGCGTCAATGATGGCAATTGCGGTTCTCATTCCTGCTTTTTTCTGGCACAAAATTGTGTCGGTGTAGGACCATTATTGGCACAAGTGTGCCACTGAATGGCACTCACGAGCCGTCCCTACCAGATGAGTTGAGCCCTTGCAGGCATGAATATTATTTTACTTTTTTAATAAATTTTAAATTATATTAATAAAAAAGTAATATATATTACAATATAAAAAATGTTGTTGTTTAAAAAATAAAATTAACTCTGCATTGTGTCCTATTTTTTTCCCAAAAAAATTACAAACTTGAGTCTTGAACTCGTATAATTTGACTGGGCGTATCTTTGTATAGTGGATACTTGACAATGTCATTCAACCTCTCCAACCATCTGCTCAACCCTTAAGATTAGTAGGCATTAGTTTTCAGAAAAATAATGATGAGAGGTAACAGGTCAATAATTTGGTAGCTGAACCAGTGAAGCCACAAGAAAAAGAGTCGTCAAAAGTAACTTTAGATTAGTTGTGGCTCGACATTAATTAGATGTAAACGGGTCGGATTTGGTTTATATGTACGCTTTACTGAATCTGAATTAATTGGGTGATGCTAAATTTGAGACTAGCGGAAAATGGGTGTACCAAACTGGGATACGACTAGCTTAACATAGCTAACCGGATGTACATAGGTCGGATTTGGTTCGAACTTAGGTGGAACCAGACCCAAATTTGATTGAGATTAATATGGTACCAGGTTTGGACCTAGGTCTAATCGGATCCACCATAAGAGAAACCATACACTGATCCTATAAGAATTACATGAACCAAACTCGGACCATACTTGGTCAAATAATATTTTGTATCATTTTTACATTGAGAAATTGTGGATCTTAATTGAAACTTGGGTCAGGCCCGGGCCTGGTATGAAAGTTCAAAAACCATACCTGGATCCATATATTAATTGGACCCTTCAGGTCCGACCCTGATTCTAATCGAGCCTTCTTATTTATCACCAAACCCTGGCCCTTTAGGGTTTGGTACAGGTTAGGTCCAGATCAAACCCAACCCATTGACACCCCTAGATGTACAATTACATTGGATATCTTCCTGATTTATATACAATTCAGGCTTATATTGTGATCTAGATATGGATGTAAAACATCATACTGACCACAAATTTGATTGTTGATCGGATGCTCCTTACAGCTCTACCAAATCCGACTAGATGGATTTGTTTTTGGTCAAATATCTTACCCAAATCCAAATCATGGACATCCCTCCCTACTCGAGTCAGATACTAGACCCAGTAAAGTTTCACAAGTGGTTTCGAGGGAAGATCAGGTCATATTGAACATGAGCGATGATCAGTTATATTCAATCTCCACCGCATATCTCACTTGATCCAGATGTGTATGGGCCCCACTCTCATGGTTCTCAAGTGGGATGTCCTGTGGAGGATTTACCTGTTATATTCAATATCGACAAAGAGGTAGATGACACTCACTTTTGGCACCATTTCGTGTTTTGGTTGGGACCTGAAAAATATGACTAAGTATAGACAATTCACTACTCAAAAGATGACAAATCTGGTCAATTAATTTTTTTTTAATGGTTTTACCTTTTTAGTTTCTTGATAAATTAGTCACTTTGACTAAGTTGTCGTCTGAAAAAATCAGGTGCCATGTAAGTTTTTGCCTCGAAAAAATCAGGCAATTTTGTGCCAAGAAAACAGTAAATTGGCCATGTTTGTTATATTTTTCAGTTTGGGTATTGTGCTAATTAGTGTCACCTACGTCATTGTCCTTATTCAATATGACCTGATATGCTCTTAGTGGCTTCAGTCACCAATCTTACCAGCAGCTATCTTGCATCTTTTACCAAAGCTGGGTATACTTCCTGATGGGCAAAGGAGACTTGGGATTTTGTGCAGGTTAACTCCAGCAAGAGACAATTTTCTCTAATTATTTTGAAAAAATAAAAACATGGTTTTTTCTTGATTATTTAAAAAAAAAAAGGTTCATCTTTTTAGACTGTAATTTAGCAGTAAACAAGTCATGTCTCTTGAAATATCTTGATTAAAAGGGCGACGTAGTCGCTTGCGTACATTGGCAATTATCCTCCACCTGTGTTTATACACTTTTAAATGTTAGGGGTGTGTTCTTGCTGTGCCTGTCAAATTTAATAAACCGATGTAAGGCTTGCTTCCTTCTGACGCAGATGGTAGGTCAGCTAATACTGTCCCTTTTAAACCAGCAATTTATAACTATTATCATGTTGCCCACGGGTCAACTCCCAAGGATCATTTATGGCAAGTCTAAGAAGGGTGCGGCACAGCATGCACGTCAAAGAAAAAATAATGCAGAAATGTGCTTGTTTTGCTTTAGAAAATAATAATAATTCAGCACAAGTACCAATAATTAGCAAGTTAGTTCTAATGGATCTCAAGTCAAAGAAGGTTTTGGTGTTATCTAGCCCGAGTATAACTTAGTTTAAAAGAAGGGAGGAGGGCTGCCCATTATCCCCTTTTACTTTTTTATGTTGTCGCTGAGGGTCTCACCATGCTGTTTCGGCATGGAGATTGTCTTCATCAATCCAACATATTTTTTTATTTTGATTTGACGCTATTGCAATTTATCAATGATTTCATGATTTTTGGCTAAGCTTTCACTGAGCAGATGACCAAGATTTTATGCATCCTAAGGTTATTCGGGATGTTTTCAGGGATCCCATTGACATCATTGTTGCATCCCACATTTTTTATTGCCCTGTGAGAAAGTTGTCTATCTCCTACCTTGGGCTTCCTATCGATGGCCGAATGATATATAAACACTCATCTTTAGTCACCGGACTTAGATAAAATTGAGTTCTGATTGTATTCATGGCGAGGCAAATATCTCTCCTGACCCGGTAAGCTTACTCTCATCAAATCAACCATTTTGGCTATTCCCTTTCACTTTTTGTCAGTTTATAAGATGTTTGCTAAGATTGGGAGGCATATCGAGAGTCATGTTCGGTCTTTCTTATGAGGTGGTGACTCTGAGCATTCGAAGATTTTCATAGTCACTTGGTTTCGTGTGGTAAGATCGACTAAGAGAGTGGTTTGGGGATCCCCACCTTACATATAAAAAAATGATGTGTTGTCCAAGTGGTGGTGGGCTATTTCTTGTAATAAGGGTAACCTAACACCATAGTTTCATGAAAAATATGCCTTACAAGGCACTCCACTACTCCGAATAGGGGGACATGTGTATGCTATGAGATTTGGCTACAATGGTATAGGGTTTAGTCAAAGTTCTTGGACGTTACGGGCGGCCCTCTACAGTAGGGGTGGCAAAACCTAACACGACCCTCCAACCCGACCCGTCTCTTAGGCAGGTTCGGGTTGGGCTTAAGCCAACCCGTTTAATAAACGGGTCGACCCGCCTAACCCGTTTATTAAACGGGTCGGGTTTGGGTTGGGGGTATGCCAACCCGCCAACCCGGCTGACCCGTTTAATAAACGGGTTAGGCGGGCGGGTCAACCCGCCAACCCGACCCACCAACCCGGTTGCCAACCCGCCAACCCGACCCGTCAACCCGACCCGCCAACCTAACCTGAGAACCCGTTTACCCGACCCAACCCATTAATTAAATGGGTTGGCGGGTCGTGTCGGGTTACCCGTTTATTAAACGGGCCGGGTTCGTGTTTGCCACAGCCAACCCGTTTAATAAACGGGTCGGGTTCGGGTTGAGGTATGCTGACCCGCCAACCCGACACGATTGCCACCCCTACTCTATAGGCATGCATTTGGATTCATTCCCCTTCAAGCATGTTCACTATAGCTTCTTTCTGCCATGCATTTGGTGAAACAAAGGTTGACCCTTTACCATCAAAGTGTGTGTGGGATGGGGGGCCAACACCCAGATCCAGATTCTTAGCCTGGTTGGTGCTTATTGACACTCACACACGAGAACCTGTGTAGGAGGGGTTTCTTCTTGGTATTTGTGGTGTTGATGTAGAATCTACCCCGCACTTGTTGTGGTTCTATCCTTACTTCCAAACCATCTTCTCAACCTCTTAGCAGCAGTTTCTAGTCCTGGTTCACTCATCTTCTTTTGCCAGGGACCTCCTCCCTCCGACATTCCCTACTACCTTAGACCAACAATTGGTACTTTGTGTGGTGTTAGTTATTCTCTACTTGATGGGTTGTTTGGAGAGAAAGGAACACTAAGATCTTTAACCTAAGGGGGGACTTGCCTTGCATCTTCGTTGCTCTTTCATGTACTATCATATGTTTAATATGTCTAAGCAGAAACACTACAAGAAAAACTTCAATTAGCGACAGATATTTGCGACGGATATTTGCGACGGATTAGCGAGAGAAAAATATTTGTCGCTAACATTCAAATTATTTGTGGAATTAGCAACAAAAAACATTCCATCGTGAATCTGTCGCGAGTTAGCGACGGCCAAATTCCATCTCAAACTTTGTTGCAAATGCGCGATGACTCAGCAACAAAAAATTTTTGTCGCTACTTCGTCGCACAGTTGCGACGGAATTTGGCCGTCACTAAATTTTCCGTAAATCCCTAATGCGATCCCCTTTTTTCCTTTCTTTTTTTGCTGTCGCCCGCCTGCCCGCCGTTGTCGCCCATCGACCTCCCGTCGCCCCGCGACCTCCCACCTCCCGTCCAACAACCGCAGGTGACCCCCCACCCCTCTATCTTCTTCTTCTTCTTCTTCTTCTTCTTCTTCTTCTTCTTCTTCTTCTTCTTCTTCTTCTTCTTTTCTTTTTCCTTCTGTTGACCCCTGTCGCATCTCCCGCCCCCTCTCTCTCTCTCTCTCTGTGGTTGCCGGAGGGCCCACCCCCTCTCTCTCTTTCGGGTTGCCAGAGGGCCGGCAACCCTGTCGTGCCCTCCCTTCTCTCTCTCTGTGGTTGTCGGAGGGCTCGCCCCCCTCTCTCTCTCTGTGGTTGTCGGAGGGCTCGCCCCCCTCTCTCTCTGTGGTTGTCAGAGGGCCCCATCTCAAAAGGGACTGAGCTCTTCAGCTACGTGAACCAAGCTGGGCTCGGTTTATATTTAATTTTTTGTTATAGTCATGTCTACTAATTTTCTGAAAATATTTGTAGGCTTCGAATCACTTCGCGACTACGATGAAGGAGCAGGTTGCGAGGAAGGTGTGGCAGAAGGTGGCTGCCAATCGATTTGCAGACATGCTGCACAATATGAAGACTGCAGCAAGAAAAGCATATGGCGGGATAGATGATCCACTGCAGTAGATGGGTCATGAACCTCCTACTATCAGGTCAGATGTTTGGGATGCAATGTGTGACAAGTGGGTGGGGCATGAATTTTGAAACCACTCAGTAAAGGCTACACAAAACCAAGCAAAAATGCTCGATGCCCATCTACACACAGGTGGATCTAAGACTTTTGAGAGCCACCTGAAGAAAATGGTAACTTATCAATCTATATATTATTAATTTTATAAGGATTGTTGCAAACCTATTAAATAATTCTTTTATCATTTAACTTCGCGGGAAGCAGAAAAAGAAGGCATTGTGCCATACAAGGTTGTGTTTGTTGAAACACATAAACGTAAGACCACAGGAGAGTTCATATCAGAGAAGGCGAAAATGACAATGGTATGTATTTATTGTATTAATAAACATTATAATATACAAGTTATCATAAGCATTGTAATTCCTAATTATTAATTCATACTGTAATCATTACTTTGTATGAGTCATATGAGCAACAAATGGTAGAGCGATATGGCGATGACTTCACTCAACATCCAACTTTTGATCCTGCAATATGGGTGACTGCAATAGGTGAACCCAAAAAGGGTCATGTGTTCCGGTTTGAGAGTAATTTGAACACCTCACCGGTCATTGCTTCCTCCAGTCACGGCTCACAGAGTTCTCCTGTGAGCATCAGCTCCAAGCATTCGACTGACCCGCCTAATTCTTGGGATGGTGTACGCCAGCTTGTTAAGGACACAATGCATGACTATTTACATGAATTAATTTTTGACGTTGTCTGTAATGAGTTGTGCAAATTATTTTGGGACAGAGGAACTTCATCTGCAGGTGCCTCTCAGGTATGAAAGTTTCATGTGATGTATTGCATGTCGTTAGATTTCATGTTACTTTGATTGTCTTAACTTAGGTGCATTGCATATAATTTATTTCATTATATTTTGTTTATCAATACTAACCTTTTTTTTCTCTTGTAGGTTGTTGGAGATAATCAGCGTAGAGGAGCTTAAGAGGCAGATCGAGACAATAAAGAAGATGACGCACAGAATCTTGACGATGATTAGATTCACGTGTTGAATTTGTTGTACCTTCTTATTGTTTCAAAAATGTACATGTTCGCTTGTAAATAATTTGAACTTGGCAAAAATTATAGTGGATCGATAAATTGTTTTAGTTGCTTTTTATATATATATATATTTTTATGTGTACTTTATTTTTTATACACAGGAAATATAAATTGTATCACGAGAATTTTTTCTCGATATTTATGTTTTAAACAAAAAAATTTAAACTTTTTTTTCTTGTTTACGACGGATTAGCGACAGATATTTTTTGTCGCTATTTACTATCGGTGTCCAATTTAGCGATGGATTAGGGACGAATATTAATCCACCGTAATCGTGAAGCAGCCAATATTTTTGCGATGAATTTTAATTCATCGCTAAGTCTGTCGCTACAATAGCGATGAAATTAGCGACGAATTTTAATCCGTCGCAAAACCAAAATCTCCGTATATTAACGACGGCCTTGCGATGAATCATGGCATTCACTAATTCATCGCAAATTAGTGATGAAATTTGTGACAGATAGTTTCCGTCGTTAATTAGCGACTATAATTTTGCGATGGAAGCTATCCGTCGCTAAGTCGACGCTAATCTGTCGCTAAACTGTTTAGCAACGGATTGGCGATGGATTAGTGACGGATTGAGGACGTCGCTAATCCACAGATTTCTTGTAGTGAAATGGCCGATAATGGACCTTTGTTGGATTTACCCCACTTTTGATGGCTGCCATGAATCTTTCTGTAAAATTGATGATCCCCAAGCCACCCTATCACCTTAGACTTTTCTGAACTTATCTTTAAATAAAACTAAGTTTCTTTTTTCTTAAAAAACCTATATATAGTTAATAGTTAGATTTAAAACTATACCAATTTTATCCAAATTAAATATAGAAAATAATCGTACAACAAAAAAATGCTTCACAATTTTTGAAATTCACCCTATATCCAAATTCATAAATGTTTAACTTTTTTAATTACCATCTAAACCTTTGCATGAACTAGATTCACACTTTTTTTTTTGTGGACCTCACTAAGTTCACATAACCGAATTTATGAACCTCTGAGAAATATATGTAACTTCACAAATATTGACTAAATTAGCAAATCTACATATATAACATGCGATTTTTCATAAAGTTTTGCACTCTGAAACAACCTGGCACTTTGTGAGTTAAATTGACTAAGCTTGAAAATGACCGAGCATTCTCCAAAACAGTATCACAAAAAGAAAAACTGCTTGCCACTGATGCAAAAACTGTCCACCATCTATAAACAAAAAAGCTGCATCAATCATTTTGTCCAATAATTCCACACCCACCACTAGATCTGCTTCTATCATTTTCACCTCCACCACAGACCAGGTAACGATGCCAATTATGTTGAAAGGTGTTCTGAACCCTTTGCTGTCATGAAATACTCTGATGAAGATCAAGTGAATCAAGATTTTAACACTACTACCCTCGATTACCACAAGATGAAATTACAGGAGGATCGATTTCTGAATCATAGAAACCATTTCCTAAATTGGTTATTGAAAGAAATTGAAAAACAAAAAGGCTTTGGAAAGTTTATCATCCCATAATTTTATTACTGCCTCAAGAGAGAGACTGTTGAAATCTATGACAATATTTAAGGTTTTATCTAAATCTCAATTACAGCTTTTTCGATATTTGATGGATTAGATGAGATTCCATCTATCATTATCTTATCTTGATTAGTAACAATATGAGTTGTAGATAAAGTTTCTTGTAAGAAAGAAAGAGGGTGCCAGCTTTTTTCCTTGAATGTAGGTCTGAACCACATATATTAGATGTTTTTCTCAGTTTCTTCTTTCTATTTTTTAATTTTATTTTTATTCAATCCATATTTTATTTTTCACAGATCCCCTTACCGGAGCTGTTGGAAGACACTGAAGGTCATGGAAAACAGTGTTAGAGTCTTGACATCTAACCATGGCCAAAGTCTGACCATAGTTAGTTTGACGCCATCTTAACAAAAGGACTGTTTTGCAACAATGGTGAAAGAGGCAAGGACCCATTTGTAAAATGGTATAAGGCAGGGACTAATTTGCAAAAAAACTCTAAAATAAATGAAGTATGCATTTGAATTACTAATTTTTTTGTTATTAATGTGGATCATAAGATCTTTTTTGGTATGTTTGTGCAAATAAGCTTAAAATTTAAGATCAGTGTATAAAGCCTGAGCCATGATTTACTATTTTGGGTGGGGCCCGCAACCTAAATTTTCTCCCCACCACAGTTTTGCACTGGTCTTCAACAGGAGGAATTGGATAATTGTTGAATCCAATCCGAATACATCCTAGGTGCCAATCATGATTCCAAGATTTGTAGGCCTCATCCTTGGATCTCCTTGGACCCTGTCTGGACAAGTGAGTTCACAAAGATAACCAGATTGATGAAATGTTAAGCCGGTAAAGTACCATATCAAGACTCGAGTTGAAACCTGAACCCGTTAAGGCCAAACCAATAATACATGAACCTATTAACCGATATGGGTCTACTTTTTTAATCATACCTAGTTTCGAACCCGACCTGAATCAAAACGAATATACATTAATGACCCAATCCGCTGTATACTCAAACTCGTTAACCTATATGATTCGCAATTTATATATAGTTGAACCTGAACCCAAACCTGAACCAAAATTAGATTGTGTCAGGTTTGAGTCTTACTTTTGGACCCGATTCAAAATGGTAAGACCTGAACCCAACCTGACCCTCGACCCTACCGGTTTCGGTACAGGCCAAAATCAGATCATACCCAACCCGTTGACACCGTTGCTTTAGCATAATTCAGAATGAGTCCACTTGTCTGCCTTGTTTACTAGTTTGATGCAATTTTAGTAAGTGATGGTTAGTAATTTTGTCTCCATGTGCTCAGGCTTGGATTTCATGTCACAAGCATATAGTATCAAAAAGAAAAAAAGTAACCTTGGAGGGAGCTCAGTGGGGCCACACACTAGGAGCCTACTTAGCTTATTTTATGAAAAAAATAATGTATGGGTACGTTTGGTGTCACTAAAATATTGCAGAATTTCCTTGTTTAACTTTAAATAAAAATTACATTTAGAACCCACCTATTGCATAATATTTCAAAAGAGGACTCATATTTTTTGAAAAGACATTTCAAGACACAGCTTTTCACTAAAATTTTCTAATGCAGACTTGAAATTAATTTCTTAGATAAGATTCATATAAATTGCCACTTTTAGTCTATGGTTTGGAATGCTGTTTTTTTGTCTATTTTATTACACAGCTGAGCAGTTTTAGTAATTTGTTTATAGGGAAGTCGTAGTTAACCTAAGTTAATCCAACTTAGTTTTCAATTTGATGGTTTTAGTGAAAAGTTGGGTTCTAAAATATCTTTTCAAAAAATCATAAGACTCTATTTTGGGATATCAGGCAATTCGTGGGACTCCAAATGAAAACTTCCCACTTTCAAAATTAGATAGAAGATGTCTTGGCAAAAGGTGACTCCAAATGAAAAATTCCCTACTCCATCCCAAAGGGGTTTGGCTCAGTGAGATAGGATCTTGGCCGCTAGGCAGGTTGTCTAGGTTTCAATCCAAAGGTGTCACCCCTTGCGCAAGCCGAAGCGTGGTGAATCTCTAATTAGGACAAGGGGTAAGCCCACGGAGTTTTAAGCTATCAGGATAGTGACCGCAAATACAACAGGCCGCCCCCACGCGGCTAGGTCTATGATCCTGGAGGTGGTTTTTCCATGTAAATATCAATAACAAGATGTCTTGCCCAAATCCTTATTTCTAACCCATAATTTATGAAGCTTTTAAAAAATCTTGGAAGCTTGCTTAAGAAGTGTAAAAGCATGCACTTATTTGTTTCTTCCCAAGCTATAGCAAAAAAAAACTCACTTTCTAAGTGTAGATAGATTACTTTTCTTAAAATGAAAACAAACTTACCTGATATAGGAATTGCACCTTTTTTAATTAGAAGAAATTTATTTTCCCATTAAAACTACCTTTCTATCATAGAACCTGCCTATATAGGTCTTTTTTTGGTATTTTTTTTTTAAAAATATGCGTTTAAGCAAAGGTTTTGTGGATTTTTATGTTATTAAAATGTTTCTTAATTATTCACCATTCGCTTCTCATTTTACATATTGTTTCTCACGCCCACTTCTCAATATGGTGACAATTTTCTAACCTGATTAGATACAACCTAATCAGATTTTGCTGCACTGACCTTACCAAATGCAAGGATAGTATTTGAATACAAATTCCCTTACAAATGGTTGCATCTATCAATTCTTAGAAGTATTGATACAAATATGGTAAAATGAAACTTGCTAAATATGGTTTTCGGCATTTGGAGTATTCTTTTTCACGATTCCAACCCCATAGATATGTTTGGCATGCTCGATTTACTAGGAATTGACACTTGGATCACGTGTTTTCAATAAAAAAAAACGATATTTAGAGTCTAAAAATTTTACAAAGATGATTTTTTTAGCCTTTTTGGAATTCAACGCTCTAAGAGCTGATATCTATAAAGTATGCAGATTGCATTTGTATGGTTAGAATTTAAAAATGAAATGAAAAAATCCTGAAAAACTCATTTTAGCATATTTGCATCATTCTTAACTCAAATATTTATTGATCCCACTGTCTCGGGGCCAAGGAAGCTGATGCAGATGTTCTGGAGTGAATTTTTCTTATTCTGTTTTTTAATTTGTTTTTTATTGCCGTGATTTTGCCAAAAAACATGAGATTTATGAAAATTTTCAAAATCTCCGGAGTTTTTTAATCCAGAGATTTTGCCATTTTAAACTTTTATCATTATGTATAGAACCACAGTGTATGGCCCTTTTTCAACATCTCACAATGATCCAAAAGCATCAACTAAATCCACTCAGTTGCTCCAATTGAGACCGATCATGATTCTAATTGGTTCTAATTCTTTATTTCTTTACTTGATATTCGTAGCTTTATTTTTTGGTGGTATTGGTTGGGCTAAGAGAGAGTATTCCTCACCAACGAGGTAGGGATGGCAGTGGACCAGGGCGGAGGTTCACCCCTGCCCCGTCTCAAAATTCCGCCCTTCATCCCAGCATGGGATTTGATTTTAACCTCCATCCTCGCCTCCATCCCTGTTTCATGTCCTCCATCCCCAGTCCAAGCGGAACAAGGCGAGACAGGGCATTGTTTGCCCCCAGTCCCCAGCTAGTGCGCGCCACCTTGTGTTGGAACATTGCAAGTTCAAATCTCAATGGTATCGTGTAACTGGTAGGGGTCTGCCTAACCCCAGCTTGCCATTCAAAAAAAAAAAAAAAAAGGAGGGAGCATTCCCCAATACACATCATTTGTTTTAAAAAGGTAGTTTGCAAAGGGAGGTAGGGATATTCTTATTGCATGTCAAGTGACCAAGAGATATTCTTTTATTGTTTTGGATTTTGACATATGAAATTCATGAAAAACATATACCAGCTCATTTTACAGCGGGTCGCACGCAAGGAATTTTACCATCTTTAGTCTCACCATGGTCACAAATATTGGCAATATTTTTAATTTTTTTTTAAAGGCGGGCATTATATTAAAAAATTATATTTTTAAAAATGTCGCTGATGTTGCTAATATCATGTTAGGACAATAAACCATTTTTTTCAGAATTTTTATATTATTCATGTTTTTACTTGTACTGATATTTTGTGCGAAAAACTAGACTTCTCAAAAAATATATTGAGATTTTTCCTCCACGATATCCTTTCAAGAATGAGGCCTGACTATGGTTCTCATTGGCTTGGGTTGCAATCCAAGTTATATATATATATATATATATATATATATATATATATATATATATATATATATATATATAGAGAGAGAGAGAGAGAGAGAGCATAGGTGCTTGCCAAATGTGCTTGATGAGATTTTATGCTCTTTGGGTATTTTTTGGCAGTTCTTACCCCATAAATGTGTTGGGCATGATTGATTTAGGAGGAATCCGCAGCTACATCATGTGTTTTCAATGAAAAAAATGATATTTGAAGCCTAAAAAATTTACAAAGATTTTGGATCGTTGATTTTTTGAACCTTATAAAAACCCAGCCATATGTGAGAATCAAACACTTAAAGAGCTGATCCCTATAAAATCAAATTCATAGATCACATCTGTATGGTCAGAATTTAAAAATAAAACAAAAGAACCCTAAAAAACCCATCAAACACCTATTACAAGCACCTAATGTTCAAGCACCTCCGCTCTACTATACATATATATGGTAGTTCTGTAGCATGATGCCTTACTGTGGTGCACACCCTGCATGGATTTAGCAACCAAATGGTTTGTCTTCCCGGCGCAACACCCAAGCAAGAAACGATGCTCTAGGCAAAGGTCTTTTACGTCAAATAGTTTTATTTGGAGCCAAGACATACCATGTTCAGAATATTGATTTTCTTGTTGAGACCCTGTGTTCTATCTTTATGGGTTTTTCTGTTCTAAGTTTCTTTGTGCAAAGTGAACCTTGAGAAAAAAAGAAGAGGTTGAGTCTAGCTACGTGGAGGGTCTTCTCTGTCATTGCCTAAGAGAAGTTTCTGTGGGACCCAGCCATTAATTGGGGTTGGGAAGGCGTCCCCATAGTCCTTCCTTCTATATAATGCGTGGGTCAGGGGGCGCGTTTTGCCTACGAAATCGCCGTTCTTGGAGGCACATGGATTGATGCTTTGACCAGCTTATCCGTACTTTCACAAAAATATATACATAAGAAAATGTTAAACTCCAAATGCAAATCTTATTTGACTTTTCAATGTTATTATTAGGGTATATATATATATATATATAGAGAGAGAGAGGGTGAAATTGGTAGCTTCTCACACTTCAGTTCTCACACTTCAGGTGCTAAATGATACGTACTAAATAGGTTTTTCTGCCTTTTGGGGTGTTTTTTTCGCAGTTCCAACCCCATAAATATGTTGGACATGGTCGATTTACCAGAAATCTGCACTTGGATCATGTGTTTCCATGAAAAAAATAATATTTGAAGCCTCAAAAATTTACAAAGATTTTGGACTATTGAAGCCTCAAATACACCCTAAGATATTAGTGACAGAATCTTGTTCTAGTGGCTTATTTGATAGGTGGCAATGGTGCATATATGAGATGAGATGAAGATTGAGAGGAATTCACACATCAGGACATTCTTGGACCTCAAATCCCTTGTTTGCACAAAATGGGGATTTCACATGGGCTCTATCCCAAATTCAATCCATTCAAACAGTAGTACCATAGAAACAAAGATAAATAAATGTAGAGAGGCTTGATATGGTCAACCATTGGAGTCATTCATCCAAGATGATGATCCTACGCTTTATAAATTTGACATACATGAACTCTGTTTGAAGCTTGAATTATATGATAGATTTGGAAGTTTGCTTCATTAAGCTAAAAAAAAAAAGACCAATGTTCAGTATTGTTGTGAATTGGCCTGAATCAGCCAATTCTTATCATATTGACCCAAAAATGATACGAAACCAAGCTGATTCGGCTTATTTTTAAATATCTTTTTTAAATGGTTTAAAATATTTTTAACATTGTTTTAATATTTGTGTGATGCATGTCATCTGCTGGCTAAAAATTGGCTGAAGTTCGATTAGGTTCAGAATTGAGATCCGGTGATTCCCTGAGTTGTTTTGAAAATCAATTCAAGGTCTGATGCAATTCTGACTATTGAAAAACAAAAGGATCATTCGTCTATGAAGCAACCAAGCATTTGGTTATCTTCCCAACTTAGAAAAATCATTTGTTACTATACATTGTTGGTTAGCAATATATATATATATATATATATATATATATATATATATATATATATATATATATATATATATATATATATATATGTGTGTGTGTGTGTGTGGTGGTTCTGTACCATAATACCATATGGTAGTACACACTATTGTTTGCATAGATCTAGCCACCAAATGGTAAATCTAACCATACAGATGTCTTTGGCATGATTTATTTAGTGTATTAGAAGGTTTATCATGTTTAATACAACACAAGATTTTATTTTTGAAATGGTGAAAATCAACTGCTCACAATTCATGAAAATAAGGGTGGTTTAAAAATGATATAAAAGTCATATTTGAGCCAACTTTAACTCATGAAAATAATAAATAGAATATGCTATATGGTGATACAGTACCACCATAGAAACCCTATATATATGAAGAGAGAAAATCTTACGAATTGATGTATGAACTGAATTTTTTGGAAGTCTGATCATGTGGATGTGATCAACATGCTTGATTTTACAGGAAGTTTCTGGATTCGGTTATGAGGCTTGAAAGTCAAGTTTTTGGATCTGTTTATGACGAATAAGCAGGTGTTTCTTAGGCTTGAAAGTCAACGTGTCCCTTAAATATTCAAACTTTCGTCAAAAACATGATGTAAGTGTTGATTCTTATCATATAAGATCATGCCCAGCACATCTGCAGGGTAAGATTTGTCTGAAGTGTCGAAAATGTCAGTTCACTCAAAATTCACATATTTGGTTGTTTGCATACTCTCTCTTCTATATATATATATATATATATATATATATATATATATATATATATATATATATATATATGTGTGTGTGTGTAAGCGCATGCGTGCGTGACCGCTAAATGTATTTTTCGGTTTTTCATTGTTTTTTTCGTGATTCCGACCCTATAAATGTGTTGAGAATGATCGATTTATTAAGAATCGACATCTGAATCATGTGTTTTTGATGAAAAAAATAACATTTGGAGCCTAAAAAACTTACAAAGATTTGGAACGGTTGTTTTTTTGAACCTTATAAAAACCTACCCATGTGTGAGAAGGAGCTGATCCCTATAAAATCAAGTACATAGACCACATCTGTATGGTCAGAATTTAAAAATAAAAGGAAAAGAGTCCAAAAAAGCCCATTTAGTGCAATATATATATATATATATATATATAGGTGCTGACCCTTTCATCCCTGACTCCCATCCGTCAGGGCTTAGGTGTCAGTGACCCCACACCGAGTTTACCTGGCAGGGAAATGCAAACACGAGAACTACCATGTGATTTGCCTTCTCTCTAAAGTAGTTGTATTTGCCATTAGCTGCATATATTCTTGAAATAATGAAAATCTTTAAAAATAATCACATTATTGTGTGTGAGTCAACGCTGCTATTTCCTTCTTTTTAATGTTATTTTGTGTAATTCGGAAGATACATAATAAAGAGGGGAACACACCTTCTCAGCTGACAATTATGAAATCTATGCCGCGTTCAGTTGAAGAATAGCCCACGCTGAGGACGATTGATCTCAACTTTCAAGTGTTCACATGGACTGATCTAGAACATGAGATTATCAAAATTGGCCGCCCCTCATGAAAGGCTTTGCTTGTGTGCTTGAAAAGTCTGCTTTCGGTGTTTAGACAAACTGAGGCGCCGCGCCGTCCCGAGGGCCTTCGCTTTTAAGCCCGTAACCACTAATGACCTCTAAATGCCATACCTTCCTCCAAAAGCACTTGATCTTACAGGGGGGGGCAACCATTTTAGGATACAATTCAACAAGGGTTCAACAAAAAAAATCTTTGCCTAACCAAATAAATTCACACTACCAACTTCAAAACTATGTCCAAGGATCGATCCGTTTTGGCTGCGTGCCTCTATGTAACATGAATTGGACATGCCATGACACGCTGACACGACCCGGCCCGGCCATATACGGATATTATTTTTATATTATTTGTTCCTTAAAAAAGGATATTTTAATAGTTTTTAATGTATCTGAGGTCAAGTTGTCATTAAGACCATCATCAAACTACAAGTTTGTTTAAATATATATATATATATATATATACTCTAGCTGCTTGTGCCTCATTTGAAAGTGGTAGTAATTTCTAATATTGTGTTCAACATGTAAAGTTTTCAAGGTAAATCATTAGCATTTGTTTGTTGAATGTAGGGATGCCAATGAATTGGATTTTGTCTGATATTTGACCAAATTGGAGACATCCTACTCCGTAAGGTAAAACATATGGTTCTGAATTTTTGCTACCAAATCCGATGGATATTTAAATTTGACAGGCATCCAAATCTTAATGGGCCCCGCCTCTCCATGCAAGGAAAAACTCTGGGTTGAGTACACGACCACCTGACAGACATTCAAATCTGATTACATGTAAAATGCCAGATTCAGTACGAGTTTTTCTCCATGTAAATCCGAATCCATTAGGCCAATATCTAATTAGTCGGATCTGGTATTGACCATGACAAATCTCAGCAATTTTTACTAACAAAATGTGGCATATTACCCAGCCAATAAAAATGTAATTATCTGCTTAATTAATTCAAACTTTATTTTCTTAAATTTTCTTAAAAAGTTTGGTTTTTTATTTTTCTAAATGTTATTACTTTTTCTCCAAAAAAAAACGTGACAAATACAATATTCAAAATACGACAGGGAAGGAAGAGCCGGGCAGTAGTTTCCTAAATCCCAACGCGGATCTTGTGGTAAAAAAAACTGTTGTCTCCACAATTTTGGGGGATTTTCATTTGACAAAAAAAGGGAATACGAGGGGGACGATATAACTGGTGACAACAATGAAGGGCGTTGTGGGACTGTGCGGAAAATAATATACCAAGCTGTTCCACCCGTCCCTTCTCTCTCTTCTCATTCTCTCTCTACCTCTACTTTCTCTCTCTAACGGAGTCTGCCTTGACCCGCCATCCCTTCTTCCCTCACGTCCTACCTTCTTTCCTTTCCTCGCAGATGATGACGTCCCCATCTCTCCTTAGATGATTTTCCCCACTTTGTTTATTCACTAACCAACCAAAACCACAGCTACCAACGAATTGTTTTCTCACAAATCTCTCACACAAAATAATGACATCGAATTCCTTGTTTTTCTCATTTACTGCTTCTCTCCTAATCATCAGCGTTCCCCAAGTACAAACTTAATTATGTTGGCAATATTTTAAACATTCACATCAGAGACTTCACAGAGAGAGAAAAATGTATATATTTTTTTAAGATTGGAGAGATGTAGATGGGAGGAAGAGTCACTGGGTTTTGATTTCCTTGCATCAAAATCCAGAGGCACGCTTTAAGAAAGCACTCGGATTCGGTACTCGTTTCGTCTCCACCTTCCCCCGCTCTTTCCTCTTAATGAGAAAAGTCAGACGGACCCAGCAATTCCCTGGTCAACCCAACCTAATGAAGCATCCTTCCTCCTCGCAGACAGAATTCCTATCACAGTAGGACTCTATTTCTAGTCCTACATTGGTTGGGACTCAAATAGTTTCTAACGTGGGTTTTCTATGAAAGGTAGCTTTCTTCTGAATTTTTGAAGGAAAAAGGCCAAAGGAAGCAGCAATCTCTATTTTTTTTTCTTGGTGGGTATTCGTTAATTTTTTGGAGGGCTGAGTGGGGGTTGTATGATAAGGAAGAAGCTGTGTTTTTAGCAAGGCATTAGAGGTAGCATCAGCTGATTCCTTTGCTTTTTGGTTGTTGGTGTTGTGAATTTGAAGAGATGGGTGGTAGAGATAGGAGGAGAAGGATCAGATTTAGCAAGATCTACACATATGCTTGCGGCAAATCGTCTCTGACGAGTGACCAATTAGAGGTGGGAGGGCCGGGTTTCTCCAGAGTGGTGTCATGTAATGATCCTAACTGTTTCGAAGCCGGACTCCGCAATTATGCTACCAATTATGTGTCCACCACCAAGTATACGATGGCTACATTCATACCCAAGTCTTTGTTTGAGCAATTCAGGAGGGTGGCAAATATTTACTTTCTTCTCGCTGCCTGTTTGGCGTTCACTCCACTGGCTCCTTACACGGGTGTTAGTGCTCTGTTGCCTCTGGTCGTTGTCATTGGGGTCACCATGGCTAAAGAAGCCATAGAAGATTGGAGAAGATTCAAACAGGTGCGTGTTATAGCCTAATGTTTTTAGTTGCTAATTTTTTTTTTTTGCTTTGTCCTCCACTGCCTAACGCATCCCACCACCTCTCTCTCTCTCTCTCTCTCTCTCTCTCTCGCTCGCTCGCTCGCTCTCTCCGCTTTTATAATTGATGACGGTTTTGTCCAATTTTTCTAAGGACCCTATTTTTCGATAGGTTAGCCCAAAGATTTTAGTTAGTGAATATCGCTTGCTGCCGGATAATTTAGGTATAATATGATTCGGTTCATTTACTATATAGAGTTTCACTGAAACAACTGCGTCAGATATTAAATTGCACAAGGTTGGGTTTTATGTGATAAAATAGGCATGATGAGGATATAATATCTGCTATGCAATTTATTAGGAAGAAAATAATACTATTTTCGGTACATCGCTGGTCATTTTTTTCTTCCTTTTCATTCTTATTGAATTAGAAACAAGGCTCCCTCAAACCTTTGAAAATCCAGGAGCTATTATATCAATAATGATATGCCCTGATCTTTTTCTTTTAACAGGCTTGCTGTTTTGATCTTTAAGATTTGCAGAATTTGCAAAAAAAAATCATGGCATTCGTAAGCAACTTTAATGCCTGGAAGTCCCTGCTGGGGCGTGATTCTTATCACAACTTCCCCTTTCATGTTCTGCTTTCCTTTTTTACTTTAATTATAAAAAAAACTTTAATGCTTGGAAGTGTTGCATTGCAGGATATTGAGGTCAATAATCGGAAGGTAAAAGTGCACCTAGGATATGGAAGTTTCGACTATACAGAATGGAAGAATTTGAAGGTTGGAGATGTTGTGAAAGTGGAGAAGGATAATTTCTTTCCTGCTGATCTCCTATTGCTTTCATCAAGCTATGATGATGCAATCTGTTATGTAGAGACAATGAATCTTGATGGCGAGACGAATTTGAAGTTGAAGCAAGCACTAGAGGTGACTTCTAGCTTACATGATGAATCTAATTTCCAGCAGTTCAAGGCAATGATCAAATGTGAAGACCCAAATGCAAACTTGTATTCTTTTGTGGGAAGCATGCATTATGAAGATAAGCAGTACCCTCTTTCACCCCAGCAAATTCTTCTTAGGGATTCAAAGCTCCGTAACACTGACTATATCTATGGTGTTGTCATCTTCACTGGACCTGATACTAAGGTTATTCAGAATTCTACTGAACCACCTTCCAAGAGGAGTAAAATCGAAAGGAAAATGGACAAAATTGTTTATTTTCTATTTTTCACGTTAGTTGTGATCTCTGCTATTGGATCTATCTTCTTTGGCATCTGGACCAAACAGGATCTCAAGAATGGCAGAATGAAGAGATGGTATCTCAGACCAGATGATGCCACTGTATACTTTGATCCAGAAAGGGCAACCCTAGCAGCTTTCTTCCATTTCCTGACATCCTTGATGTTGTACAGCTACTTCATTCCCATATCCCTCTATGTTTCCATAGAAATTGTTAAAGTTCTCCAAAGCATTTTCATAAACCATGACCTGAAAATGTACTATGAAGAGTGTGATAGGCCTGCACATGCTCGAACGTCAAATCTGAATGAAGAACTTGGTCAAGTTGACACTGTGCTCTCGGATAAGACAGGTACCCTGACATGCAACTCAATGGAGTTCTTGAAGTGCACCGTAGCTGGTGTTGCTTATGGCCATGGCATAACAGAGGTTGAAAGAGCTATGGCTAAAAGGAAAGGATCACCCCTTGTCCAAGAGCTATCATCATCAGACACTGGAGATGACGACAACGTGGACGCAAAATCCCCAGTTAAAGGCTTTAATTTCAAGGATGAACGCATTATGAATGGCAGTTGGATCAATGAACCACATTCAGATGTCATTCAGAAGTTCTTTCGTGTATTGGCCATCTGCCAAACTGCTATTCCTGAAGTGGATGAAGAGTCTGGCAAGATTACATATGAAGCTGAATCACCAGATGAGGCTGCCTTTGTGATTGCAGCAAGAGAGTTGGGTTTCAAATTTTTCAACAGGACGCAGACAAGCATCTCATTGCATGAGTTGGATCCAATATCTGGGAAGAAAGTTGAAAGGTCAGAACAGAACTGCCTGATTTTATTCTTCGGATTTGCATCCTTATGTGTTGTTGCTGTTCAAGTTGTCCCAGGCTCTGATCAAATTTCTATTTTGTAGGTCATATGAACTTTTGAATGTTATAGAGTTCAACAGCTCTCGGAAGCGAATGTCTGTGGTTGTTAAAAACGAAGAAAAGAAGATACTTCTGCTCTCTAAGGGTGCTGACAGGTTCGTGGCATCAAACTCATGAAAACCACTTATGATTTAGTCATAGTTTATTCACAATATCTTATGTGAAAATGTTTTCTGTTTACACCTTCATGGACAGTGTCATGTTCGAAAGGCTTGCAAAAGCAGGGCAGGAGTTTGAGGAGAAAACAAGGGAACATATCAGTGAGTATGCTGATGCTGGCTTGAGAACTCTGGTACTTGCGTATCGTGAACTTGATGAAGAGGAGTACAAGAAATTTAGTGGGGAGTTTCTTCAAGCTAAGAATTCAGTAAGTGCAGATCGAGATGAGAAGGTTGATGAAGTGGCTGATAAAATTGAGAGGGATTTGATTCTTCTTGGTGCAACTGCTGTTGAGGACAAACTGCAGAAGGGGGTCAGTAACTGACTTTGAGAAATGCATAGCTATGCTTTTTATCTTTCACTTTTGGCACTTATTTTCTTTCAATTTTATTACAGGTTCCTGAATGTATTGACAAGCTAGCACAAGCAGGGATGAAGATATGGGTTCTGACTGGAGACAAGATGGAAACTGCAATCAATATTGGGTACGCTTTTGATAGCAAATATCATAAAGGACTTTGCTGAAATTTATGAATGACTTGGTTTCTTATAACTACATAGATACTTTTTTTGACTTGAGGAGCATTTGCAGCTTTGCATGTAGCCTGCTCAGGCAAGGAATGGTGCAGATAATCATCACCTTGGATACACCAGAAATCAAAATGTTGGAGAAACAGGGAGACAAAGATGAAATCGTAAAGGTAAAAACAAAATATTCCCAACATGATCTTGGAAACTTTTGCTATCAAACTATTCCATCATTAATATCATAATATGTTCATTTTTCTCCAAAAAAGTTCTCTAGTTATTTTATTACATTTTCAGATTATAAGTGAAATATTCTCAAGATTTCAAACCATTCTTTGATTAGTATGGTTAAACTGGCGCCTGATATAGAGTTGTATGCATGCTGGTCAAAGTTAACTGATGGGTACAGACTACAGAGACTGGTGGTTGTTTCAGTGATCTGATTAGAGCCGCGATTGTATTGTGTGACCGTAAGCAAGCATGGTGTAATTACATGAAAATCTTGAAAGAATCTATACAGAAATTGCAAAATATTCAAGAGAATGGTAGCTCTCAAGGCACGGACATGATGGATAATCTAAGAATGTCACTGTTAAACCAGTGCTTCCCATAATTAGAGGCTTGGTACCAGACTAAGATTCAAACCCTTTTGTAACAAAGGAAATACACCACAGTTCACAATCACCAATCTGGGACTAACCTTATGCATAGAATATTATAATGAAGAAAAGCAGACATAACATAAATATCAAAATAAGATAAACAAATGATGATTGTCGATCAAGTTTTTCTAACTCGTTTTAGATGCAATAATAGTCAGACAGTGCAAGTGAAAGTCTTGTCATATGTTCATGGCTTCCTATAGAAAAACATTTGTTGAGTTCTGTTGGGGTAACATGTGACAGTTTGAGCATATACCCTGTGCTGGGATTTGTGCTGCAAACTGAAAGCTTCCTATCTATGATAGCAGTTTGCAGAAATTTAAGTTGACTTTTGTGGCATTTGTATTCTGTTTTTAGCTGCTCTATTTGGCTTACTCTTGCAAAAATGTGACCGTGAGTTTCAATGTCTTTCCTTTTTTTTTGGTTTGGCATGTTATGCAACTCCCTTGATGTTTTGGGGTTCTGTTGTTAGATGTAGCTTCTAAATTGTCAATTTGGATGACTTTGTCAGGCATCGAAGGCGAGTGTAGTCCAACAGATAATTGCAGGAAAATCTCAATTGGTTTTGATGGCAGAAAGCACAGATGCTTTTGCATTGATAATAGATGGAAAGTCATTGGCCTTTGCCCTTGAAGAAGACGTAAAGTTCAATTTTTTGGAGCTGGCAATAGGCTGTGCATCAGTTATTTGCTGTCGTTCATCCCCCAAACAGAAAGCACTTGTTAGTGTTTTTTCTCAACTCAATAAATCATACTATATCGAACTACTACATGCCATTCAGAAACCTAAAGTGAGTAAATTATTCAGGTAACAAGGCTGGTAAAAGGGACTGGAAAGACAACATTAGCAATAGGTGATGGAGCTAATGACGTGGGCATGCTCCAAGAAGCAGACATTGGAGTTGGAATTAGTGGTGTTGAGGGAATGCAGGTAGTCTATACTATTTTTTTTTGTCCAGATTCCACTGCTTTAAATGTCTACTCTTTGCATCTTTCCTTTCATCAAGTACTGTATTTCCTTCCTTAAACCTAGCTGTCCTTGGTTTCTTTTTCCTTTTTTCCCTCTCTTTTCATTCTTTAATCACATGAGCTACTTGAAAATACCAGGCAGTGATGTCCAGTGATGTAGCTATTGCTCAGTTCCGTTTTCTAGAGCGTTTACTACTGGTCCATGGGCATTGGTGCTACAGGAGAATCTCTTCAATGGTACATCCATTTGCAGAACTAAACTGCTAAAGCTTCCTATGTCCTTGAGTTTCTGTAATAATATATTGTATCTGATGCTTTACAGATATGCTACTTCTTCTATAAGAACATGGCATTCGGTTTCACACTTTTCCTGTATGAGGCTTATGCATCATTCTCAGGTCAAGCTGCCTATAATGACTGGTATATGTCATTTTACAATGTCTTCTTCACATCACTTCCCGTGATTGCCTTGGGTGTTTTTGACCAAGACGTTTCAGCTAGATTATGTCTCCAGGTGAGTCCATGACTCAAGCAATGGTTAAACTCAATTTTACTTAGTTTTGTGCAATATGTTACATGAGTTGGATTCTTAGGAGAATCTATTATGAAAGGTATTCCTGGATAAAATAAAACACAAAGTATGATGATTCATTTGTATCCCATAACCGATGGTGAACATGAAGTGTTTGGTTAAAAAATGTGAGCTAATGCTAGTCATATCAAAGTTTCCATAGATACGAGTGATATATGACTCCACATTTGCTCCAAAAAATGCTTCCCTTGGCTTTCTTTTGTGGATGCTGCTGACATATCTAGGATAACATGGAATTATAAACAATTCTTGAAAGCTGGAATGCCAATACATTGGCAACTTTGCTATTAAATTGCACTGATCTTTGAACCCAAATCATCGTTTGTCAAGAATTTGAGTATTATTATTTGAAAAAAGTTCAGTTCTGATAAGAGTCGAATGATTTACCAGCAATGATAAGTTCATTTATCGCCTGTTGTTTTCATTGCAGTTTCCGCTATTATACCAAGAAGGTGTCCAGAATGTTCTATTCAGTTGGAAACGGATACTCAGCTGGATGCTCAATGGTGTTTACAGTTCCATGATTGTCTTCTTCTTCTCAACAAGAGCCTTGCAACATCAGGCCTTTCGTAGAGGCGGTGAAGTTGCTGGCAGGGATATCCTTGGTACAACCATGTACACATGCGTAGTATGGATTGTGAACTGTCAAATGGCACTCGCAGTTAGCTACTTCACATGGATACAGCATCTATTTATATGGGGGAGCATTGCAATATGGTATCTTTTCCTTCTGGCCTACGGTTCAATGACGCCGACAATATCTACTAATGCATATAAAGTTTTCATTGAAGCTTGTGGACCTGCCCCTTCCTTCTGGCTTGTTACCTTCTTTATGGTCATCACAGCTCTCATCCCATATGTTACATATTCATCAATTCAGTTGAAATTCTTCCCAATGTATCATGGAATGATCCAATGGGTAAGATTGTATGGGGAAAATGACCCTGAATATCGTGAGATGGTGAGGTTGAGCTCTTCTCGGGTAAACACTGTTGGTTTCAGTGCACGGCGACTGGCAAAAGCCTATGACCAAAAGAAATCCATGAAATGATTGCTTGAAAATCAAAACTGTTGTAAAATTACGTGCAAGTTTTAGAGCCAAAATAGTACATAAATTTGAGCAGCTATCCGGGTGACTCTGCTCTTCAGATTGTACATAACCCTACCATTGGCCCTTGAAGTGATGGAATGAGAAGAAGCAGTGAGAGGGAACAAGCATATAGCGGTTAATTTCAGATGCTGTACATTAGTGAAGTATTCTATTTTTTTATTTTTTTATTTTTTTTATTTTTTCACACCCTTTTGATTGGGTTGCATCTGTGTATCCAATGGGCGATAGAAATCCCTTCAGCTTGTAATTTTTCTTTCTTTCAAATTAATGCATGATTTGATTTCAGGAGCATGGTGCATTTGGGGAAGAGCATCGGATCAAGGATAGCAAATGTTGAGACCTGAAAGCTTTTAGAACCTTCTTTTTTTTTTAGAGGGGTGGGGGTGGGGGGGGGCAATGGAAATCCCTACATCACCTACTGCACGCTGCCAGGCCTCTGGTTGGTAAAACTCCTAAGGTCCCCCGAGTACAATTAGCTTTGACCTTGTGACAGGGGATGATGCCTTTCATGGATTTGAAACTCTTAACATCCCATCAACTTGGTGGCGTTCACAAGTCACCTGAGCGGAACCCTAGTGGGCAAACTTCTAAAATTGATTTTCAATCATAGGAAGATGTGTTAGTGATTTAGTGTTGTATCTTTTTTTATTGCACAAGTTAAGGCTATTTGCCTTCTATCTGATTATCAAATGTTGGCAGTTTGATTCTGTTGAGTAATGAGTTCTAGGCAACCTTAGATGCCTTCTAATAGAAGCAGTCTGAGCTATTGAATAATCTAATTTAGGGCTAGGCTAAGTGCTGAGCCAGGACGGGCTGGCCTGTTTTGTGGTTGGCTGACCAGTGCGTTGACGAGCTGCCTGGTCAAGCTGGCCGGGCCACCTTTGGGCTGATTGGCCTGTCACCCAGCCAGTCCTGATCCCGGAACTGACACTCAGGCCCTGATAATTTTAATCTACATATGGGTGGGTTATGGGCCTAATGAAATCGGCCCATTGACCTGGACCAGCGATGCCGGGCTGCACAGAAAAAGTCGGTTTTTGACAGAGAGGTCTAGCTAACGTGTGTTCATCAAGCTTCCTCCGAGTAGGTAGGTTTTAATCATGCTAAGATCAGCAAACATTTCTTTGAAACATATTTGCTACCCAGTTGCTGGGAGAGGTTGTTTTCATCAAATCTGAGATCATCGATGTGTTTGGTCAAAATAGTAAAAATAAACTCCTAGATCATACTTTTTTAACGTAAAAGTAGGTTTTAGGTAGGGATGACAGTGAACACCATAAAAATAAAGAAAAAATAAAGTTTTCCATTAGGGGGTTGCTTACCCATGAGAGTAGCAAACATTATACCCATGTGTAATGTCACTAAAATACTTTCCACTCATCATCTCTATCTGTTGCACGCATCTTTATCAATATGTATGTTCTTCTTTTGAATATGTTCCATACTATATGTACTAATGCAAGGATTGTTATAATCTCCTACTATCTTTTTATTTCCTGCGTATTGGGCCTCAATATGGATGATCTTTCCAAGGCTTGCCCACCCCAGTCAATCTAGCCAAAAACTTAGCTTGGCAAGGGATCACATTCAGAAAGGCAGAGAAGTAGGAAGGTGAAATGGAGGAGGGAGAAACTGGAGGCGATGGAGAAAGGGGGATCGGCCCTCCCTCTTGTGTGTGCCGGATCGCTACCGGCTGGCAAAGGGGGCTTACCCCTGTTTTGGTTGTCAGGCCACAAGGGTTGTCAGACCCTTCCCTTCTCTTGTTAATTGGACGGAAGGGCCGTTCGTCCCTTAACGTTGGATGAAGAGTTGTCTCCATTCAGATCTGGACACCGGCAAAGTGTGTTGCCATTCGAATCATCGGCCGATGAGGCATGTTGCCATTAAGGATCGTTAGATGGCGCAGGCGGGCAGTCGGTCAGTCCAGATGTTCTCAATTCTGATGGCATCTCAGAGTCATTTTTGGCCAGCGTCGGTGACCTTACAAGCCGTCGACTGCTGCAATCTGATTTGGTCTTCCTTTTGACGGACATCGGCCTCCAGATCGGTCGTTCGCTGGCGGGATTCAGCATTGGGGTCTATGTTCAGGCACTTCAGTAGACCGATGGTAAGGGCCCGATTTGATCAACACTCAGGGTCGGGTTTTCGACCAGCATCCCGGCAACCAAGGCTGATTTCGACTCTTCAGTTGGTGATGAGCCATGACCGGCGTACGCAGGGGTGTCAAGCTGTTTCGGCCATTCAGGTGGTACTGATTCATTTTTCAACTGACCGAACCGAGACTAGTTTGGTCCCCTGTCGACCGAGTCAGCGACCCTTTCAGCACCCATTGTCGACTTTCTCAGGCAGGGTGGTTCGGCTATCGGTTTCAGGCTGAGTCAGGTTTTTTTTTTGTTTAAGGCGGGTTCGGTCGTCTGGTCCTGGATAATTCGGCCCCTGTGCACAAGACCGGTTCGGTCCTGTGTTTTATCGGGTACAGGCCTCACAAGTGACCCAAGTCGGGCTTCGGCACCCAGTCTGCGGTAGGGTCGGCTTGAGTCACATTCAAGGTGGGGAGGCTGGCTGACCCGATTCAGTCCCATTCATTTTTTTGGGCTGAACTGAGTTGGGCGGCACTGTTGTGTGGGTCAGGCCAGGTTAGACCCGACCTAACTGCACAGGCTTGCAATCGGCTACAGATTGCTAGGTCTGACCCGATCGGGGTCAAACTAGTTTTTGACCCACACAGGTGGGTCCAGACAAATCTGATGGGTTGTACCCATGCACATGCCATGAAATAAAATAAAAAATTTGTGAGGACTTTATTATTTTCAAGACTATTAAGTGTGCATTAAGAGTCCCTTTATAGGGTCATATTCGGTTATTTTTTAGTCCTATACAAATTGTGATTGTATTTTCTTTTGTTCATATGCATGTATTAACGTATTTGAACGGTGATATTCTTTTCAAAATTAAGGGTCTGATATTCTATATTGAATTGATTAAAACAATATGTTGTCAAAGTAACCTCTATTGTGTAGATTAGCTCGTTTTGGAATATTGTGATGTTTATATGTTTGTGGTTCATGCGAATAGTGATCGGCCCAAAAGAAGATTATTATTTGGCTGAACCCAAATATATAATTTTTTGATAATAAATATGGGACAATTGTACGATTTTTCATGTGAATAACGAGTCAGTTTAAAGAAAGACTCATTGTTTGACAAGATTAATTGTCTATGTTTGATTACTGTATTGAGAGTATCACTTACAAGTTGACATTTTTGTCTAAAGACTAAATGTCAATATTATGTTGGGTATCTTGTGATGAGGTTCACCACAGTTTAAATATGTTATTTTATGTTAATGCATGTGAAAATGTATGTTAATCGTGAGCTTGTTTTATTCTTGATTCAGTTAATAGTTCTGTTTTTTCGATATCTATAAACATTAATTTTATCTCTTTTTTGAGTGGTTCTAATTTCAAAAACTAGAAAGAAAACGTTATGATTATTCTTGGATGTATGTATTTAGATCTTGCACTACGAGATGATCAACCACCTGCTCTTATGGATAGGAGTTCTATTGAGGATAAAAGAACTCTGAGTGGTGGGATCGATCTAATCGCATGAGTCTCATGATCATAAAATGTGCAATTCATAAATCCTTCAGGGACACTATGTCTGAAGAGGTTAATGCCAAAGGGTTCCTTAAATAAATTAAAAAACATTTTGCTTAAAACAAAAAGGCTGAGACTAGTTGGAAATAGGCATGTTTGGATCACATTACATGTAATTTTCATGCTTCACATTCATACTTGATCAATGTCATTTAGTTATGTCAATATATGTGATCATTAATAGGTCCAATTGCGTTATTTGTAATGAAGACCGCTTTGGTTTTATGTTGACATGACTAATGGATTGGATCGATAGAGATATCGATTGATAAGATAATATTTTTTTAGCTCATAAGGTTATAATGTGTGATTATAAGGTTACATATGTGGCCCAAGTAAAAGGTTGCTGAAAAAAATCGTGTGGGCCTACATGATAAGTCACACGTTATATATTGTCTATAGTTTAGGCCCTCTTTATGTGATCTAATTCGGTTGGGTCATATGATATCTCATATGGTGTGGTGTTATTATGTGAAGAAACCTCTTGTGTCTTTTTTTTTTTCAATTTTCAATTCTATAATGAGGTCATGGTCCCCAAACCTTATATAGTAGCCTTCTCTTGAGGCTCTCCATCATCAACAAGAGATAGCAGTCCCTCTCTCATGAGATTTAGAGAAAAGCAAGAGTCGGTTCTAAAAGATCATACCTGTCAAAGATCTGCTGGAACACCAATGGATTCAGGTATGCTTCTGCTTTTAGTCTTGCTTTCAACAATTTAGCGCGAACATGTTTGACGATTATTTTAGTTTTTCGATGTATTTAAAATCCAACAACTCCCCCTTAAGATACACCGCATCTATTAATGGCAGCAGACTGACTCCCATGGAGAATGAAGTTTAATATGAATATCATAGCTGCTACAGAGCCAAGCCAATAAGTCTTGGGCAAGAGTCGAAGATCACTATCCCGGCAAGCCTGGACGAGAAGCTGGTGGAGCCCCTCAAATGGACAGTTATCGCCAGATTCCCACGGGGGTTGGGCGACAGATATCTTTCTTACAGATACATGTTTGAAGCCTTGGTGAAGCAATGGCCCCAAATGCCAGAGCTAGCCTTATCCACTCTCAAGGATGGCATGTTTATGATATCAGTGCAAACGAAAGAACACTTCAGGACCATCACCTGTAAGGGTTCCTGGAGGGTCGCAAGGAAGACCTTGGTTACCAATTGGTGGAAATCGGGAACCCTGATACGACTTAAGGTGAGCATCACGGCCCGTCTATGGTTCCAACACCCCGACCTCTCTCTGGAACTTTAGCCGGAGAATATTTTTTAGGGTATTGAAACTGCACTAGGGGGAGAATATGTTGGTACTGACACTTGCACTAGATCGAGGGAGAAGCAGCAATATGTGGGGATCAGAATGGAGGTTCCCCTTGATTTTCAACCCCAACCAACAATAACAATCGAGATTGAGGAAGGTGTATCCTACCTGAAAGAGGTAGTGTATAAAAATAGTATCAAGTTTTGCTTTGTACGTGGGTCAATTGCCCACTCAGTAGAAGATTATGTTAGGTGTAAGAAGAAGGGTAGAGAGAATTCAAAGGAGAAACTGGGCTGTTTTGAAAGAGGTGGTCTTGATGAGGTGGAATAGTCCCAAATTGCTTTTGCTTGAGTTTTCTGAAAGCTTTATAAGCAATTAGTGAACTCATACACTTGTTCCTGAGAACAAGGGAGTGGGATGACCACCACACACACACACACGCGCGCGCGCCCGCCCGCCGTGCTGTGTCGTGTCGTGCCGAGCCGAGCCGGGCCGGGTTCGGGTTCGGGTTCGGGTTCGGGTTCAGGTAATTGGCCCTTTAGGGCCATATCCAATCAAGACAAGTATCTTTTTACCCAAAGTTTCTTTGGATTCGGTAACGGGTTATGGGAATGGATAACGGGTCCCGACTCCTCGTATTCTGTGCCCGTTATGACGCTTCGGATTCCATAACGGGTCTCGATCTTTCGAAGACCGTTAACGGATCACGTCTCCTCAGAATCCGTAATGGGTCCTTCCACGTTTCATAACCGTTCGTGGGTTATAAAAGCGTGGTGAGGGCTGGGGTTACGGATAGGTTGAGACAGGCGATTTCTGGCCGAAGCTCTGCGATTTCCCATCTCTCTGTTACTCTCTCTCTCTCTCTCTTTCCTTAGTTATCCCGAAAGGGGTTGTTCTGCAACTTTGGTTCGAAGAGGCTGTTTTCGAAGGACGACCCGCCGGAGTGCACCGTTCGGTTCGTCGTGGCTATTGTATCCTAGGGGAAGGACGCCGGACCCTGATTTGCACAGTATGTGGGGGCGAATCTTCTCTAAGGGGACTACTTTCGTACGCCTTAGCCTGCTGCATAATCTAAACATGTGCATGTTGTTTTCTTTATGTTCTATGCTTCTGTTTGCTCTGATGCTATCGTTTGGATTTTGGTCTGATGCGGAAAATGCCATGCTTGCTCCCTGTTGCTGTTTCGGTCGTCTGTTAATCATGCTATTTACACTGCTGAATTTCTTTATTTATTTCGTGTTTTATATCATGATGACGATTGTGAAACTGTGTGATTCGAAAAATGATCCAACAGTCTTAGAGAAGATTTTAAGCATGTCGACTTCTTCCGCTTTTGTACCAAAAGTGGACATGTCTGGTATGCCGGAAAAGTTTGCCGGTCAGAACTTCAAGCGTTGGCAGCAACGCATGAAGATCTGGTTCACTACGATAGGGCTGTTGAATGTTCTAGAAATCGACTGCCCTTCGGTGTCTGATACTAACCCTGACTCTTCTGCAGTCACTGCGGCTGTAGAGTGGAAAGAAAAGGACAGTATATGTCGTGGTTGCATACTGTTGGCTCTGTCCAACACATTGTTCGATGTGTACTGTTCTTCGTCTACCACTGCTAAGGGTTTATGGGACCAACTTGACAAGAAGTACAATACAGAAGACCAAGGTCTTGAAATGTACTCTGTTGCTAAGTTTCTGAAATATCAGATGGTAGAAGGCAAGTCGGTCACTGAGCAGGCACACGAGTTTCTGCTACTGCTCCATAGTTTGGCTGAGGCTGAAATGAAACTTCCTGAGAAGTTTCAGGTTATGACCATCGTAGAGAAATTTCCTAAGTCTTGGGTAGACTTCGGTATGTCTCTCAAGCACCGTAGAGGGAAAATTTCTCTAGATGATCTTATGGTAGCCATTGCCATTGAAGATGAGCATAGGAGCCAGAAACAGATCGTAATGCCAACTGAACCGCCTAAGGTGAACATGATGACCGGAGCTTTTAAGGGCAAAGGACAAAAATCGAAATCTGCAATGAAAAACCAGTTTAAACCTAAGGCCAAAATCCAGAAAAAGGCAAAGAACAAACCGTGCTGGAACTGTGGGCAGGTTGGGCACTGGGCTAAGGAATGTCCTTCCAAGAAGACCAAAGCTCATGGGACCACAGACGGAACGCCTCAAGTCAACATGGTGACTGAGGTTGTTGGGACCAGTACTGGGTATGTTTCTGTTAACCCACAAATCTATCACGTTTATGAACCAACTGAGTGGCTGGTTGACACTGGGGCTAATGTGCATGTTTGTGCTGATAAGTCTGTCTTTGTCTCATACCAGGCTGCTGCAGGCAGATCCATGACTATGGGCAATTCAACGGCTGTAAAGGTGTTAGGGATTGGACGCGTGGATCTGAAGTTTCCTTCAGGACGAGTTCTATCTTTACACAGAGTGCACCATGTGCCTGTAGTTAGAAGAAACATTCTAAGTGGTTCATGTCTTGTTAGAGAAGGTTATGAATTTAACTTTAAATGTAATAAAGTTGTTATTTTACATTCTGGAAACTTTATTGGCAAGGGGTATTTAGATGATGGTTTATTTAAACTTCGTGTTGAACATGTTTGCAGTGATAAATTAGAAAATAATGTTTCTTTTGACTCATTGTCTAATGTTGCTTATAACATAGAATCATCTGACTTATGGCATAATAGATTAGGTCATGTGAATTTCAACTCTGTGAAATGCATGATGAACTTGAAAATGATTCCTGAGCATTCCATTGATAAAACTAAAAAATGTGAAATTTGTGTGCAAGCAAAACAATGTAGGAAACCATTCCATACGATTGTTAGAGATTCTGAAATATTGGATCTGGTGCATACAGATATCTGTGAGTTTAATGGAGTGTTAACTAGAAATCATAAAAAGTATTTTATCACTTTTATAGATGATGGCACTAAATACTGTTATGTGTATCTGCTAAAATCAAAAGATGAAGCTTTTGATAAGTTTCTTAATTTTAAGAATGAAGCAAAAACACAAACTGGTAGAAAACTTAAGAGATTGAGGTCTGATAGAGGAGGAGAATATACCTCTAATAAACTCGATGAATATTGCAAATCTGTTGGAATAGTTCATGAGTTTACTGCTCCATATTCTCCTCAATCCAATGGGATTGCAGAAAGAAAGAATAGAACCCTAACTGACATGATAAATACTCTACTTGGGAGTTCTGGATTACCTACCTATATGTGGGGGGATGCTCTGAATACGGCTTGCCATATTCTGAATAGAGTACTTCAGAAGTATAAGGATAGTAGCCCTTTTGAACTCTGGAGAAATAGGAAAGCTAGCTTAAAATACCTTAAAGTGTGGGGGTGCCTTGCTAAGGTACTTGTCCCAGAACACAATAGGAAGAAGCTGGGTCCTAAAATAGTAGATGTTGTCTTTTTGGGTTATGTAGAGAACAACTATGCCTATAAGTTCTTAGTAATTAAGTCTGAGATATCTGGCATAGATGTTAACTCTATTGTAGAGCTTCGAGAAGCTACATTCTTTGAGGATGTATTTCCCATGAAAGTTGGTGTACCTCAGAATCTTTCTTCTTTAGATATACCTTCAACTTCTGGTTCCATTCCCGAACATGTGGAAAGGATGACAGATGGGGGGTAGAACCATCTTGTTCCCATCCTAGACTCGATGAGTCTGAGGAAGTGGTTGAACCTAGAAGGAGCAAGAGACCAAGGATTACCAAGGATTTGGGAAGTGACTTTATCACTTACCTTATCGAAGATGATCCTCCCACTTTCCGAGATGCAATGGCTTCACCTGAAGCAAAGCATTGGAAAGATGCCATCAAGAGTGAAATGGACTCCATTATCTCTAATGGTACTTGGGAACTGGTTGACCTCCCTCGTGGAAGTTCCACAATTGGGTGCAAGTGGATCTTTAAGAAGAAGTTGAAACCAGATGGATCCATTGACAAGTACAAGGCGAGACTGGTTGCCAAGGGGTTCAAACAAAATGAGGGAATAGATTACTTTGATACCTATTCTCCGGTTACCCGGATGACCACTATTAGGGTGCTTATTGCACTGGCTTCCATTTATGATCTCTCGGTCCATCAAATGGACGTGAAGACCGCTTTCTTGCATGGCGATCTTGAAGAAGAGATCTATATGGATCAACCTGAGGGTTATGTGGCTCCTGGTAATGAAGATAAAGTTTGTAGACTTGTTAAGTCATTATATGGACTTAAACAAGCCCCTAAACAATGGCATGAAAAGTTTGATAATATTATTTGGCTTTGTTGTCAATGAATCTGATAAGTGTGTTTATTGTAAAGTTAAAAGTGATGGTTGTATTATTTTATGCCTGTATGTTGATGACATTCTATTATTTGGTTCCAATATGGGAATTGTAAATGAGACAAAGTCGTTTCTTAGTAGTAAGTTTGATATGAAGGATATGGGTGTTGCAAATGTGATCTTAGGCTTAAAGCTGACTCGTTCAGCTTAAGGGTTAACCATTTCACAATCTCACTTTGTTGAGAAAGTACTTGTGAAATTTGGCTATAACCAAGGGAGATCTGTAGCAACTCCATATGACCCTTCTATCCCTCTTCATAAGAATATGACTGGTGTTCCTGTGTCTCAATTGAGGTATTCCCAGATTATTGGAAGTTTGATGTATCTTGCAAATTGCACGAGACCGGATATTTCGTTCTCCGTGACAAAATTAAGTAGATACACAAGTTGTCCAAATCGCACTCATTGGAAGGCATTGGACAGGGTACTTAGATACCTGAAAGAAACCATTTCCTTGAGTTTGCATTACAAGAGATTCCCTACAGTTCTTGAGGGATATAGTGATGCGAGCTGGATAACCATGAACTCTGGCAGTTATGGCGTGACAGGGTATGTATTTACCTTGGGTGGCGGCGCAGTCGCCTGGAGATCAGTAAAGCAGACCATCTTGTCTCGGTCTACTTTTGAGGCTGAACTCTGTGCTTTAGATGTCACTGGATTGGAAGCTGAATGGTTAAAGGGACTTCTTGAGGAACTTCCTTTAATGTGCAAGCCAATTCCTGCGATATTTGTGCATTGTGACAATATGGCCACTATTGCAAAGATTAAAAGCACAAAATATAACCAAAAGCAGAGGAGACACATCCAAGTCAGAATAAAATCTGTAAGGGAACTGGTGTCTCAGTTAGTGGTTGTTGTGGACTATGTTGGATCCAAAGAGAACACAGCAGATCCATTAACGAAAGGACTAGATAAGTCTTTAGTCCTAAAATCCAGAGAGGGGATGGGACTGAAACCCATCAATAGTTCATCTATAGTAGTAACCCAACCTATCTGAGTGGAGATCCCACAAAGTAGGTTCAATGTGGTAATAACAAGCTGTAGGGTGAACTAGATAGCACCTTATTTATATGATACTATGTATCTGTGTCTGTTCCCCTGTTTACTCTGGAAAGGTGTTGTAGCTGCAAGTTAAGGAAGAGTTAAAACTCTGAATGGGTTCAAAGTCTTCAAGGCGAGATGTTAGCAGTGCATCTTTGGAGAAGCCCACCTATGTGAGTGTGACTGTGTGGCTGCAGTTTAAGGAATTGGGTTATTCCTGAAGTCACTCATGAAACAGGATTCGGGCGCATGGCCATTAACGCGTCGCCCCTAAAGATTACAACCAGAACCTTTATCATGTTGTTGCTGATGGACACTCCTACACCAAAGGTTCAAGTTCAAGACTTCAGTTCACTTCGTTCCTGTGGGGGTAAAGTTAGTCAACTAAGGTAGTGATTCAAACCGGAAGGTACCATTGCTGAAAGCATGATATGTCCTGTTGCAGATTGTCTTATCTTGCATCTTGGTTTTCTCCTGTTTCGTTCTTTGAATTTGTGGGGGAATGTTAGGTGTAAGAAGGAGGGTAGAGAGAATTCAAAGGAGAAACTGGGTTGTTTTGAAAGAGGTGGTCTTGATGAGGTGGAATAGTCCCATATTGCTTTTGCTTGAGTTTTCTGAGAGCTTTATAAGCAATTAGTGAACTCATACACTTGTTCCTGAGAACAAGGGAGTGGGATGACCACCACACACACACATGCGCGCGCGCCCGCCCGTTGTGCCGTGTCGTGTCGTGTCGTGCCGTGCCGAGCCGAGCCGGGCCGGGCTCGGGTTCGGGTTTGGGTAATTGGCCCTTTAGGGCCATATCCAATCAAGACAAGTATCTTTTTACCCAAAGTTTCTTTGGATTCGGTAACGGGTTATGGGAATGGATAACGGGTCATGACTCCTCGTATTCTGTGCCCGTTATGACGCTTCGGATTCCGTAACGGGTCTCGATCTTTTGAAGACCGTTAACAGATCACGTCTCCTCAGAATCCTTAACGGGTCCTTCCACGTTTCATAACCGTTCGTGGGTTATAAAAGCGTGGTGAGGGCTGGGGTTACGGATAGGTTGAGACAGGCGATTTCTGGCCGAAGCTCTGCGATTTCCCATCTCTCTGTTACTCTCTCTCTCTCTCTCTCTCTCTTTTTCCTTAGTTATCCCGAAAGGGGTTGTTCTGCAACTTTGGTTCGAAGAGGCTGTTTTCGAAGGACGACCCGCCGGAGTGCACCGTTCGGTTCGTCGTGGCTATTGTATCCTGGGGAAGGACGCCGGACCCTGATTTGCACAGTATGTGGGGGCGAATCTTCTCTAAGGGGAGTACTATCGTACGCCTTAGCCTGCTGCATAATCTAAACATGTGCATGTTGTTTTCTTTATGTTCTATGCTTCTGTTTGCTCTGATGCTATCGTCTGGATTTTGGTCTGATGCGGAAAATGCCATGCTTGCTCCCTGTTGCTGTTTCGGTCGTCTGTTAATCATGCTATTTACACTGCTGAATTTCTTTATTTATTTCGTGTTTTATATCATGATGACGATTGTGAAACTGTGTGATCCGAAAAATGATCCAACAGATTATAGCAGGAAATTGATGATAGAGAAGACCAGAGGGGAAGAAGTTCAACAGGGTTGGACATAAGTTCAAATCTCCTGTCAGAATTGCAAACAAACCAAGGACCTACCAAACTGTATCCACGAGAATCAGTTTGAGATACTGTAGGGAGAGGTAGATGTCGAGCTTTTCAAAGAATTAGAGCTTCAAGTTGTGGATATGGGGGTCTAGAATCAGGAAAGGTCTCACTGAATATCAATATGGGAGAAACTGCAGAAAGGGGATAACCTTGCAGAGAGGAATGGAGGTCGAACCAGCAGAAAAAGGCCTCAAGAACAGTGAACCATCTTCTCTGGCAACTCATCTCACTGGGGATCTGAATGGCCATAATAAAGAAGAGAAGTCAAATAATGAAAACATGGAGCTAGATACGATGAACATTGACACGGGGTGTCACAAATCCTCTAGAAGTCATACTCGCGAGAGCGGGAACAAAAGCATTATTCTAAAGGAGTCACAGGCCAAGCTGACAGTTGTTGACCACACTGTGACACTTAGACACCACATATGTTCCTCTGATCTGATTTCCTTCCTGTGTAAAAAGGATCCAACTGAGCTCCCAACTACGGTTGAGATTGAACCGGATAACCCTCTTGAATTTTCCAATACAGTTCGCATCTCGTTACATGAGAATTGACTCACAAATTCGGATAATGGGGCGGGTCAAACCATGACCATGCTGTTTTGAACCAACAACAGTAAAAGATCTCGACACAGAGTCGCTGGCAAGAAAAACTCCAGGGTGGGATACACCTTTCATGCTCCCTTCAAGCGAAAAGAGTCCCTAATGAGCCAAAGCATTGAGGATGCGGAGAAGGTTTATTGGAGTTCCCCTTAACATCTGCAGGTGGATGGTGACTCGGTGGAATCTCTGAAGGCCCAAACATTGATTACTCAATTTGGATAAGGTTATTGTAAAGTTCTACTAGTTTAAAATTTTAGAGTCCAAAATGTTATCCTTAAAATTTTTGTTTTAAATATAAATTAAATTAAAGGATCTTAGCTTTTCAATAAGCTAAAAATAAGGTCAATATGATATCGGAATAGGAAGTTACGATGAAAACAATATAACTTGTTCAATGAAAATCCTATTTTCATGTAGGACCCGCTTTGAGTATATTTTTTACTACCAAAATGATTGAATTTAGTTTTTTACTTAAAAGATGAATTAAATTTGAGGATGTTAGCTTTCCAACGCATTAAATGATGCATTAATCTGACATATAGACAGAAAGTTATGATCCAAACAAGTTATCATCTTATCATAAATCTGAAGTACGATCCGATTTAAGCGTGGAGGTTCGAAATTTCATTATTCAATCCGTATGAAACCTTTACAACCACATCCACAAGTGATATTTGAATAGAAATCACTCAAAAGTCCTATCCCAAGCAAAACTCTTCTTGGATGTGTCTTATCGATCCTTCCATAAAGATAAGAACATATCCGTTTATGTTGGATTCAAATCCAAAAATTTCTAGATTCAGATCTCATGCAAAATTCTATAAATAGGAGCTCTTAAATCTTATACCTAGGTGTTGGCCTTGGAGATGAAGCCTACTTAAGTACTGCCTGCACTTTGTCCCGACGTCCCGACGTCATTGAAGAACACTCATACCTATGTAAAGGTGCTAATAGACAAAAAGGAACTTAAACGATAAAATGAACCCTCGAATTCGAAAAAGGTATTTTTCATATTCCTAATCTGTTTTTTTTTTATTTTATATAATCTTTTGATTGGGTGCTTATACACATTTTGCATTTGTTTGCGTACCTGAATCTGTAGTGGTGGGATTCGAGCTACAGAGATCAAAAAACTTGTCTAGGTTTTTTCCTTTCTCTCGAGCAAAGGACAATCAGATCTTGCAAGCATCGTCCTCACATTTAAAAAAAATGATTTTGCATAATCCTGATAAGTTTTGTTCTTCCCCATTTAGAAAAAATATCAACAATTTTTTGCGATCACGATGTAACACCATATTTTTTTTATTTTCATAGTTAGAAGCACATTGTCGGTACGATTTGGGTTCTAACGAACCCAAAACCTTTATATTTTGAGATTTTTTTTGTTCAAACGGCAAAAAACCCTCTTTTGTCCTATATGACCAAAATGGCAAAACAATCAGAGACTAAAATGGTAAAACCCTTTTACCGTTTGGTCCCTGTATTTTTTTTCTGAACATTTTGTCTTCCAAAGGTCGTATCTCAACACTTCGGTATTGAAATTGTGCATTTTTTCTTGTGTTGGAAAGATAAGATTCTTAACTTTATTTTATATTTTAGATATTTTTTCCTAAAACTACATATTTCTACCTCAAAAGTTCTCAGAAAAGTTATGTTCCTCTTCTGAGACAAATTTTTGGACAATTTATATTTTAGGAAGGTTATCTCTGCGCTCTAGTGTCAAAATCATGTGATTTTTGTTTCAACTGAAAGATAACTCATTTTTCTAAAAATTTTTGAAAGATAACTCATTTTTCTAAATTTTATCTTCTGTGAGTTTTTTCTAAAAACGAGAATTTCTAGGTCTAAATCACTCAGGAAGTTTCTATTCCCCGTTTGGTAGTCAGTGAGGCGGCAGAACAATTTCTATTTCGGGAGGTGTTTCTCTCTGCTCGAGTGTTAGATCTGAACAAAATTAGTTTCTTTTGAAAGCTGACATCCCAAGCTTTCTCTGATCATTTGGGAGAGAAATCTATAAAGATGATTTTCTTGATTACAAATCTTCAAAAAAAAATTGTTATTTTAGGATAGAAAAGCTCAATGATGTTTTGACATTTTGAATAGCGTATCTTCGCACTCTTGAATCTAAATCTCATAATTTTTATTTTTATTTCAAAGATAATATGATCCTCTTTAAGGTTGATTATTAGTGTCTTGCCTAGTGGTTCTCTTTTAAATATCAAATACAGGATTTGTATTAGGTCCATGCATACATATCAGGTTTAGGTTTTATCGTATTTTAGAAACACGTGCTAGAGAAAGTACATATCATACAAAAAATACAACCTTCAACAAGTTAGGGTTTGTTTGAGACATTGCTTGATCTCATTGTATACTCCTTATTTTTTATATTCCTCTCTTTTAGGAAAAGCGTATATTTTTCATTGCAATTTTTTTTAAAATCTCTTGTCCTATAATTTGGATCTTCATATTACCCCACTAATACTCTTAAGTTGTTAACCTGAGTATATCAGTGTGGATTCGAAAGATATCCCTGAAGAGACCTCACAGATCAGTGGATACAACTTTCTAGGGTACTCATTATTTTGAAAATCTCTTGTTACTTGTTGTGGGCCTATGTGAACCAATTGTTTAAGGGTATAATGCATACGTTATCCAAAACCCACAAACTTTAAATCTAATCCATCCTATATGAATCACCTTTGGAGAATCGTGCGTACGAGATGTCACCCCATATGATACAAAATATCGCATTCTATAAAAATACTGAAGAAAGGACCCACATGGACATTCCTGATGAATCTATGGATGACCAGAAAAAGAGAAAGACCTCGATGTTCCTTGAGTTAAACTCATGTCAGTACCATCATCGACCTCATAAAGTCCTGCATGCGGATTCCGATACAGTTATTTTTAGTATATATGAGTATACCAAAAGATGAATCTCTAGGACCTCGCATTTTAAAGCTTGGTCTGAAGAGTAACACCCTCACTAGTATTGTAAAGTCCCTCATGTGGATTACAAGATAGACAACTTTAGCATATATGAGTCCACTATTAGATGAATCCGTAGGACCTCACATTCTAAAGCCCAGTCCAAAGAATGGGATGTGATAGCACAAGAAAGACAAAATATGAAAAGGATTGAGGAGAAAATGAGATAGATCCAAGAAAGGTTGGGACAAGAACATGCACAAGCTGAAAGAATAGCCAGAAGAGTCAAGGAATCATAACATGAAAATGCACAGGCCGATAAAGAGATTAGAAGAATGGCCAGACGGACTCCAGAGCCAAAAGAAGACATGAAGTACAGTAAGTGGGGAAAGTCTCAAGTATCTGATGTAGAGAGGAGAGTCCACAAATGCAGGCTGACCCGTCAAGTCTAAACTATGTCGTTTGAGTCAGATAGAAAGATCAAATCACAAAAAAACATGCTCTAGAGCCTAACCTCAAGAATGAGATGTATGAACATGAACTAGAGAAAATACTTCATAAATGACTTCCTGCAAGGGGGATACGATGATGAGACTCCTCCAAAATTCTTAAAGTTCAGTAGAAAGTGAGACCCAAGAACTTACTTATCCTTATTCATGAAAAGTATGACCAAATATCGAAACAACGATAGGAGGCTAATTAATTGATTCCTCAAAAGCCTGAAAGGAAAGGCATTGGAATGGTTTGCCACCATGAACCTTCAAAATATTAGAGAATTTAAGCAGGTCATCAACCACTTCATGGAGAGGTTTAGATTTATTTTTTATGTCCTCAACTATAAGCCAACTTTATGACCTAAAGCAAAAGAAGAACGAAAGCACCCATAAATTCATCAACCGGTGGCTATCCATGGCAAGTAAGATGAAGGAGTAGATCTCAGACTCCCATGCAGTGGTCTTCCTGATGAACAACTTTTTTCAACCTTTACGAAGCCTCATTAGCATGACTCAGGTTGAAACATATGTCGAACTCATTAAGAAGTCTATCGCCTTTGAGGTGGACATCAGAAGAGGAGTGTATAATGGGTTCAAAACGAACAACAAAGACAACAATATATACAGGAAGTCAGACCCATGTAAAAGTTAGGTCAACACTATAAGAACCTCAAGACAGAACAACAATCAAGGACAGAAGGTAGGTAACCAGAAGGTCTCTCCAAAGAACCAGCACGAGAACGGATATGGGGGCAATCCCAAGTGAACCAAAGATCGAACATTCACCAAGTTCGAACAGCCTCAGTCACAGGTCTTGGATCTACTGTTACAGTTTTACCTAGTCAAGTTACCTGAGGTGTCTAACCTACTACAAATTAAAGGAAACAACCCGACTAAGTATTTTCGGTATCATTGAGATGTGGGTCATGACATCGAAGACTGCTTTATCCTGAAACACATCATCCAAGATTCCATAGATAGTGAGGAATTGTTGGTGAATGAAGAACAGTTAGAGCCGAACTACAATAACCTTGCCACAGAAGAAGTGGTTCGAGTTTGTGAAAACAAGAGAATTGATTCTTGGAGAAAGGTATGGAGTAAGGACCATCTCACACTATAATGGTTTGCGTTGCATGATCCCTCATCTATAGTAATTGTTATTGCTCGATGTTTCTAGTGCCCCAAATTTGTTATCAAGGAGGACAGAAAGTACAAGGAAAAGGAATTGCATGGGAGGACTAAGAAACCTCTCAAAAAATCAATCAAATAAACTTGACTCATTTGGGCTCACTAGACGACAATCACATAAATATTCCCAACATAAAAGGTCCATCATAGAAAAGGATGACCTTCCTGTACAGTCCGTATCATCCAAACCTGAGGGGCAAGTTGACATGTTGATTTTCAGTCAATTAAGGAAACGACCACATTCAGCGGGACTCACAATGGTCTTCATATCCCAATTATTCCAGACACTGGCCCAACCACATTTGGTGGGACCCACAATGGTCTCCACATCCCAGTTGTCCGCGACACTGACTCTACCTCATTCGGCAAAACCACAAAACAATCTTCATACCCCAGTTGTCCTTGAATTGATCTAACCTCATTCAGCAAGACCCAGAACGGTCTTGATAATCCAATTCACCTTAACTCCAATAGTCATAGGAAGATGATAGAGTTTTATCATGATGCAAGGAATATCATTGAAAGATCATTAAAGGTCAAGTATCTTCTCTCAAAATGGATCCATCTCTCTTCAAAATGGTTCTTCCCTCAAATATGTCTCTACACCCAAGAATCTACCACATAAGACATTCAAATCTTAAGAAAAGACAAGATAACAATATAATGAGGCTAAGGTGTTTTAATTCAATAATTCTAACACATGATCATATAAGGATGAATTATAGGGGCATGAGATCATTATCAATGCATAAGTGTCAAGCCGATGGAACCAACTTAGGTAACCAAATCTCCAGGAAATGAGTCGAATGTTGAATACCTTCAGTGCTAATCTCTTTCATAGGTTGGCCTCCTAAGGAGTCTTTTTCTTTATCTCGATAGGAAAAAATTTAAAAAAAAATATGAAAAAAGAAAAAAAGTATGAAAGAAAAAGCAAAGCACAAAAAAGAGTAGTGCATTTAAGTTGACACCTACTTCGAGCCCATGGCAAGGTGGCAAACGCCATGAGGTTGCCTTAGGAGTAGAGGTTAGAATGGGAAAAAAATATGAGAGCTAGGAGAATGCCAATACTTACCTTTAAACCTATGGAAATGTGTCAAGCTATGATCATATGATCTTTGAAGGCAAATGTTGGATAGCTAGGGGCATCCCTCTTGGACCAGGAAGGTACGAGACTCGTGGTTGTTAGGCATCAGGTCAAAGAATGACAAAAGTAAGGAATAAAGCCCTTTTGAGTTAAAAAAAATGATTCCAAAAAACTTACGGGCAAGAGGTGCACTTGAATATGTTTTCATTAAATCCTAGTCCTTTAGAGTTTAAGCCTTAGTGGAGACCATCAGACCTAACAGCAATGACTTGAAACATGATCGCATATCCCTATAACTAGTCACTTAAAAACTAATGCAGAATTAGAGAAAAAAATACTAGTGAACCCGAGTGTCGCTATCTTATATCAACCTGAGATGAGGAAAATTTAAAATATAAGAATCTTAAATGCAGGAATCAGCTTGTTAGGAAGGTTCTAATTTGGAGAAGAAGAAAAAATAAAAAAAATTAACCTTATATAATCAATCATTCATAGATGTCATAGGCTACCAACTCTACTACAAATGCATGAGCATCACTATATATCATAAAAGTTTATTGCATACATTAAAGAGTCTAGACATAGGGATCCTGGGTCTGATAAGTACATAGAAAGATTTGTCATCTCTTCGGTGTCACCTGACCGAAGTATGCATGACTCTCCTTACTAGGGCAAGAAGTCTTACGTCTAAATTGATCATTTTAGAAATGGTATTTCTGCCTTAATGCATTACTAGTCAACTTCACCCTATCCATGAGCCGATAAGAAGTATAGGACTCCTGACGCTTGCCCCTACAAATTCTCAAAAAAAAAACTCATCAAAAAATATCAAAAATTAAAGAGGCTTAAAAGGCATGAAAAGAAGCCACATTCCTCTTGTCATACCCCTTTTTGAAGCCCAACATTCTCTTTCTACTACAAAAAAAGTGTTTTCTGAACTAGCTCCACCTCATTCGGTGAGACCCATAACTATCTCCACATCTCAGTTTCTTACCCTTTTGACATTGACACCGACCTCATTCGATGGGACCACCAAATGGTCTCGACAATCTAGTTGTCCTTGCATTGGCATCGACCTCGCTCGGCAAGACTACCAAATAGTCTTGGCAATCCAGTTGTCCTCAGACTGATCCGACCTCGCTCGGCGAGACCACCAAAATGGTCTCAATAATCCAGTTATCCAGAAACTAGTCCAACCTCGCCTGACGAGACCATAGATGGTCTTGAAAGCCCAGTTCACCTCCTGACACTGGCCCAACCTTTCTTGACGAGATCACAAACGGTCTCTAAAACCCAATACTAGGAACATTGAGATTCATATTCTCAAAAATAAAATCAAGGTTGAAAACCCAATACTAGAATCATGAATCACTTTTCAAGAAATAAATAAATATCACATTTTCCTTTGGATTAATACATAACCATATGAGTCTCATTTAGATCCATATACGTGGCTTAAAAAAGAAGTTACCATGTCATTCAAGAGAAATTTTGGATATATACATCAAAGAGCTCTTGAAAGTTGTCAACATATCATTCAAACTTTGGATATTTACATCAAAGAACTTCTGAGATACAAAAATAAATGTTTCTTTCAATAATAATAAGGGTATTATCTATACACAATACAATAAGAGAATTCATATATCCATACCCAAACAAGGCAAAAATCTAATGTCATTTGAGGGCTTTGCTCTCTAAGGCAACTCTCTTCACTTTAAACTTATGGAGTTTTCCAATAATGATCAATATGAGACTAAGCATTTTTCATAAAATGGGTTTTTCCCTCCAAAAACCTTTCTAAAAAAATAGGCAAAAGAAAGAGTTATTTTGCCAAAAACCTTGGTTCCAAAAAGGTATATTTTGAGCCAAATAACATATTCTGCTAAGTGATAAAGAAACAAAATAGTTGTTACCCTTGCCCTAGTGGTTTAGGCATTAGCCCTTTAGATGAGAGGCAGAGAGTTTGAACCCCACACCTCCCATATTGTTTCCAAAGACTTTTTACATAAAGGTAGTCCAGCTTGAGTCGAGCCAAACACAGGTTGGTTATGGACAAAGGGTGTCAAGCTTGAGTTAAACTCATGCCAAGCTTAGACACTTAAACTTTTTTTAACAAGCTAAGCCAAGCAAGCCCAAGCTTAGCTCAAATCCGGCTAGTGTGCAGCCGTATGAGAAGGTGATCTGTATATCATGATAAACAACTTAAGATGGATGTAGTTTTGACCATGTTAGTGTTAGAAAATGTGGTAGGTCAAGATACTAAAAATAACCAATAAACTTTTTAAAATTCAAATACTATAATGAACATTATCAATCAAGTATGGCATATTCACATGTGATTGCAATTAAATAGAGAATTCCATTACTTTGTTTTATGATAAACAATGTCATTGCTTTTTTTTTCATTTGAAATAAACATACTTATGAGATAAGCTATATACTTTCATACATGAGTCGTGAAATATTCATGATCAAATCATTATTCTAAATTAATATATAAGGCCATTTATAATCAAATGAAATATCTAAGCATGATTAAATGAATCAAATTTCAAATAATCTACACTTGCAACTAAAAACAAACATGTATTATAATCAACAATCGTCGATATGGTTTTGATTAATATAAAAAATGAGAGCAAGTTTATTTAAATAAGCAATCAAATTTGACAAAATAGAGACTGATTGTCATATAATTTTAGACATAAAATAAGATAAATTTGCTTTTGATGTAAAAAGATAAAATTTAGAGAATTGAATAATCATTCTAACACATCAAAAATCATGAAATTCTGACATGCAATTACGAAATTATGGTTTTGGCAAGCCAATTATGTCAATTGCTACATGATTTTGAGTTATAATCTAACCCAAATATAAAATTAGGATCCAAACATAAATTTAAATAAATAATATACATAAATTTATAACAACATCAAAAGAGAGTGTGTGTGTGTGAGTGAGTGTACCTTTCACCAACCAAAGATCCCCAATCTATATTGATTGAAGAGATAAAAAAATAAGGCACATGGCTAGATCAACTTACTTTAACTTTAATCATCATAAAAAAAGAATCGAGCTCAAGCTTTTGTATTGACCTTAGGTTTACGAGCACACCGAATGAGACGAACTTGAGCTTTTCTCTTGATTACATGGCACAAGACTACTCGAAAAGAATTTTTTCATTGCTTTTTCTTGAGGTGTCACCTTCTATTTGTATGGGGGCTTTAGTCTCCCATTAAGAAAATGAGTCATAGTTGATGTCAACCTCCAACTACACTTTCTTAATTAACAAGGGCTTCATTTATTAAGTAATATTTTTAAATAAAATAAAATTATGTTGTAAAAATTTTAAAGATACCAAAAATAAAATTTAGCGAATATAATAATTATAAACATGTCTCAAAAATAAGACTAAAAAAAAATCGTTTGGCAAATCACAACTTTGACTCAATATATACATATTTACTAAAATGTTAATTGGGACAATATTGAAAGACATACTAAAGGTCTAACCATAATATAATGTGCTTACGCTAATCACTATTACGAGCATTCGAAAAGTTTTGCTCACCTAACACAGAAATATACGATACCAATAATGGGTACACTGATTGTCCAAAACCAAAGTTCACATAATCAATTATATTTCAAAGACTACTAACGAGTGTAGTTATTAACCATTGTCTAGTGTTGCTTGCATTTGCACATATCAAATTGCCTAACGGATAGAGAGATGGGTCTGTTGCAAGCATGTGCATACTCTACGATCTTTGTCAAGTCCTTGAGTGATTTTTTCATACTGACATTATGAGTATGTTTATCTCTTAAAGGTCTCATCTTCGAGAGACCTTAACGTAGAAATAAAATAAGATACTTTGCATCACCCTAACACACTCATGCTTATACTCCGTACCTGACTTGCAAAATATTAAAAACAGTGTATCCAAAGTTCTAAGGATGGTTTTTTTTTATAACCAAATTGACAGAATTTATATAAGTTTTTCCGATGAGCTTTATCTTGCAATCAAAACTGATAAAACTAAGATAGGATCTTGCATAGTTGAACGCAATACCAAAACAACAATTTATGAACATAATTAGTCATATTTAAATATTCATGAATTTTATTAAAAGTTATGCAAGGTCATTCAAAATATCCAACAGTTAAGAAGCCACTAATACCTCTAAAGGATGAGGCATTATCCTTGATCGGTTGCTTTTGTTTTCTCAAGCATTGCCGACAATAAAGACGGTGGACGTGATTTTGTATTTGGAGTGTTAATATGATTTTGGTATAGTATCTAAGAACGCTCCAAGATAATGTAGCAATATATTATACAATGCTTGAATTTCATTGATACAATGATGGCCTGGTGGGCTGAGAAGCCGTAATAAGTCTCTCTCTCTCTCTCTTACATATGGACAGGTTGGACCTACGTTAGATCTTTGGACGAGAATACCAGACCAAGCCTTGGGGAGTCATATCTGCTACCGACCTATTGTGACGAGTCCGGATCGGGTGCAATCACATGGCACAAAATTTGTGCATTAAGCACCTGATCGCCCTCCATCAGGCCTTGGGCCCCACAACAGACAGACCTGTCCTCAAGATGGAGGGTGATCAGGTGCTTAATGCACAAATATTTGTGCAATCAAACTGCACCTGATCTTTTCACGACAGGTACAAGCATTTGGCAGATTCTGGTCGGATAGTGATCATCTGGAACAGAAGTGTCATAGAATAGGGCATCAGGACAAGATTTTTTTTTTTCAAAATTAGCAAATTAAAAAATTGTGAAAATCCACGATTAAAAAATGAAAAATTGCACGCCCTGTTTCTCAAAAAAAAATCGAGCTCGTATTGTGAATCAAGTCGTGCCTGTATCTTTGTGACACAAACGCCAATAAAGTAATTATTAAATCGTCATGACAAATTCAAATTTTTATTTTTTGACCTGTTTGTACCCACAAAATATCAACCAAAATAAATAACTAACTTAAAAACAGGCTAGGCTGATTGAATTTGTACGGGATTATTGTGATAGCTTGACCCGTTATTGTGTGGGGGGCTGTTAATAGCTGATGTTGTCATGTGGCTGCGGTGTTAGCATGAATAGTAATATTGTGTTGATAAAAGGGATCAAAAATCAGTATTCACGTTGAATTTTTTTTAGCTTTAAAAAAATAAAGAAATTTGTTTTCTTTGTTCTCACTATGAGTTTTAAGACCATCAAGACTGAGACTTATAGCTTTTACATGAGTTTCAAAAAACCACCAAAATTTGTTTTCATTTTTTCTCACATTGAGCGTCGAGTCCTCAGAATATGCAGGAGAACAGAGGTTCATGATGGATGGTTTTAGGGACTGATGTTCACGTGAATACAAGTTTAATAAGGGTCTGATGATATGACCTTTACATTGGATGTGTGATAATTTTTGTACCTATGATCTGTCATGGTAAACTCGGCATAGGTTGAAACAGGGTGCCCAATATGGTTGTGAGTTAAACATGAATCATTGTTCTTGAGTAATTATGTTGCTAGAATGTCGATTTCCATTGTTTCACGCATACCAAACTTCCTATTTTCGATTATTAATTCAGTGATTCAAGTTGGGTATGACTAAATCGGTAATTATAACTCTTATGCATAGTCTGATTTTTTTTTCAATTATCAAATCATGCATACTTTGATTATTTTCCTATACATGAAATGATTTAGCCTATGCTTCTCGTATAGATTTGGATATATGCTTAATATGCTTCAAATCCGATTCTAGAATTAAGTTTGTCATGCCTTAAATAAATTTGATTATGGTATTTGAGACTTTACATACATATGTCTCATTTTATATATGAAATTTGTTTCTTTAAACTTAAATATTTGTATTCAATATGTCTAAGCATGAATTCTCATAAATCTGATTTTGGTTTTATTATGTTAAATCTAAATCAGAACCTAACTCGGTTGATATGTATCGGGATTCTTAAAATTGGTCTATTTTAGTTCACTATTAAGTGTATCGAAAATCTAGTTTAAAAGTTTATTTGAAATCTAATTTTCTTAAAGTTTCTTCAATCTGAATTTTTATTTAACCTTATTAAATTTGATTTTTCATTAAAAGTGGTCAAATCTAATCTGTTTTGGATATTTAGACAAATCAAGAATTTTTAAATGTTGAATCTGGTCGATCACAAAAGCTTGGATTGTTGGTTGATATAATAAATTTGAATTGCATGTTACAATATGCATTCTTTCATTTGCCATGAATATGCATTGATGTTGTGTACCGTAAACACAAATTGGTATATCTATATGTGATTGATGTTCATCGAAATTTGCAATATCATTTAAATTTTTTTAATTGTGTAGTGATTATGTATAAACTAGTGATGGGCTTTTGGACGCCAGGTGCATGTATTGCTCTTGATATAACAAGTTTTAAATGCGTTGCAAAATTATTTTATATTACTTTCGAATTAATTACATTATTAGAATTGACAGGGCAAAGACCCAAAATTAGTTAATGCATGTTGATTTGCATGATTGTTTTTATATAAAGAACTCTTAAATAAATTAAAAATGATATAAGAGATCAAACAATATAATAATTGTTCTTCCTTGATGGCTCTCTAAAAATGTGAAAACCTTGAATGACGATTGTAGGGGACCATAAGCTGTTGTATCTTAGTATACCGAGTAATGCCGTTTAGGGTGAGAATGCCCTGACGGTGGTTGTTTAGGGTGAAAATGCTTTGATGGTGATTGGCTAGAGTGAGAATACTCGATAATGTCAGTATGATAGCTTAGGGTGATGACGGCAATAGGTGAAGATGCCCGATGTTCCGCCTTAGGGTACGAATGTCTGACATTGATCGAGAGTCATGTAAGATTCAGTTAATAAAATACAAATTTTATGCTAAAACTGCCTTAAATTTTGAGAATTAGACCCATTTTTTGTAACCGCAAGTCTCATAAAGGATAAAATTTAATTGTGCTACATTAGTTTATGCATTCTGAAAATTTTATTTTATCATGATTTTTTATTGTTTTTAATTGAATTGCTTATAATGCAAGCTTAATCTAAATATAAATTATTATTTAGAGCTCTCTTAAACTTATGTGTGGTTTGATTTATGTTATCTTCCTTACTATTGAATTTCAAGAGTCTCACATGAAAACTTTGATTCTTACCTTATTTTTTTTAAAACATTTTTCAGCAGGCACTGAGACTCAGTGATAAAGAGACAGGTTGATTAGAGGGATTCAAGGTTATAATATGATGACCCAAATTCTTATAGTTTTTTTAATAGATGTTTTGAAAAACTTATTGAACTCTAAATAAAAACTATTCTCTTAAATTCAATTCAATTTAAATTCATAGTTCTATTTATTCTATATGAGAAATGTATGTTGGGTTGCATATATTAAATATGTAATGTTCCCAGTCTTTAGGATATCTTTTCGTAATATTTTAAAATTATTTATTCACTTAAAAAACCTTCTGCAAAATTTTTTTAAAGGTCATCATTAACCCCAAGGGTATTCAATATATAAACATATATCCAGCTCGATGGATCTAAAACTGATAAATAGGAGAGAATAGATCAACAGGATCCTAAATTATTTTTTCTTCTTTTTTTCACAAATAAGATTGATCCAGAACTCAAAGGTGCACCCATATAAAATGCCATTTTAAGATCAGGATATCCCCATATATGATCCATATATCAAGCATGAAAATGGTATAGAACATAAAATGTAGTCAAGCCAACAGTGATCAAGCCTTGTTCTAACAACCCACGCTAAAGCCCGTAGGATAAAATTGACTCAGAGACAAGTCAGGCATTACAAATAAGCATGGCGAGCATGTTTCCCGACTGTGAACCCATTTTGGAATTGACTGAGCATGAGTAGAATCCTGCTCGCAAAGAACGCAATCAACCAAATAAAGTATCCGTTCAACGTTTATGTTTAGCTAATCAGATTGTAGAACATAACAAGACATGAATTCACAGATCCAGTCTTAATCTATCATGACTGGCACATGTATGAATCGGAGGAGATGATCCGCGCATAATTGGTGATTTTGCTGAATAAAAAGTCACCTGATAACGCTGATCCATCATATAATACCATGATGAAATCAAACAATAAATGGGCTCAAACCTCTATCATGAATTGAAAGCAAAAAAATATCATATAACTTATGTGCTCCGTCAGTTAATGTACATATATTACATTTGCTGTATTAAAATTACCCATCAAATCAACTCTACCACAGAAGCTTGTTTTTTACAACTCAACAATCCGGCACCTTCAAATTCATTCTGAAGCAGTCTCATTAGACGCACCCTCAATCCAGAGGCCTCCTCAGGCTTGAACCACTTACTACCAAACTGGAGAATGCTTTAGAAGTCATGAACGTAGATCAGGCATGGGAAAATAGACATAATAAGAATACAACTTACCATAGCCAGATCTTTCATCCTAACTCTTTCAGGTGCGTCTTCAATAAATCTTTGGATAAAATAAAGTACAAAAAGACCACAATCATACTGATTGTTCTGCTGAGGAACCTGTAAAAGTTAATACAACTATCACAAAAGCCAGTGTCTATGTTATTTCATTCATGTGAAACTGTATGCTACGATTGATTGTACCGACAATCTAATTAGAATCCATCGATCCAAGTTCTTTTGACTTGATCTACCCTTGTAAATCGCGTGTTCAGCATGGACAATTTAGTAGGATTAGACTCTTGGATCATGCTTTTCAATGAAAAAGGAAAAGTTTTTTTAAGTTGAAAAGTTGTGCATTTATGGCCGTCAGTTTTTGCATCATCATAAAAACCTAGACGTGCAACAGGTTGCAGCGACCAAAAGTCATTCCTACTAAATGGAACATATAGATCATATCCATGGTCAGATTTAACCAAAAAAAAAAGTTGGGTTTTTTCTCAGTCAATTGTAGCTACAATCGATTGTAGCAACATTATATACATATATACACATTTGCATAAAGGTGCTCCAAAGAGCCAAGAGCCACTGCATTATTTCAAGGTGGTAGTTAGTGCACGCAAAATAAAATAAGAGCACATGCAGAAAATAACTTAAAGAATAGAAACTATGTGCAGTATTGGTAGTGATCACAGAACAGTTAATTAATTATCCATGTCCTTTTCGGAGGTGGAACTCAATATAATGCAGAAGTTCAGGCGAAAACAGCTGATGATGTGAAAAGCTTCACTTGTTCAAAGTGATGCATTATAGTTAGGTTCAGCGTCCTCAGGTTTTCTTTAATGCTTTTCTCATCCGTACAATAGCAAGGTTAACTTTATATTACGTGGATTCAAGGATACAACCACCAGGCAGGGGTGGACATCTGGTCAGGAAACTGACCCGTGATGGGCCAGGTTTTGGCAACCTGGAGCTCAATAGGTCCAGAGTAATAAGTGGGCCAAGTACAGGTAAGAATAAAAGCACATCTCAATGAAGCGCAACCCATTTACTATTTGAACTTAAAGGGCCCCTAACTGACCCACCTTAAGCCTAACCCGAACTTGACAAGCACCAGCTTGGACTTTCAGCAGGTCAGGGAGCTGGTTGGGCCTGTCAAGCCCCAGCAGGTCTCCGGTCGGGCCAGCCCAATGTCCACCCTGAAAGGAAACAAGGTTCTCTAAAATATATTCACCAAGAGAACAAAGTGGACACTCAAAGAGTTCCACCAAAGTACCAAACAAACACTCACAAGCCACAAAATGGGCTCACACACAAACACCCAATAAAGGGGCAAACACAAGGAATAAAAAATAATATTTTATTGATCAAGACCATGCAAGAAGCATGCATAGAAGAGGAGCTTTGACCCACATTTATACACAATGAGGAGACTCATAGAGCTTTGACTAACGTTGACTAGTTCAAAACTAAAAAGCAGAAAACCTAAAAAATCTAATCCTAGTTACAATCTAGTTATATATATTCATTTTTAACACACCCTCTCAAACTTACGGTTGGATAACCAAAAGTTTGTCCAAGAGAAAGTGAAATCTAAAAGCAACAAGAGGTTTGGTGAAACAATCTGTCAGTTGATACTCTAAAGCAATGTAGGGAAGATCAATAGTGTTGTGCAGAAATTCCTCTCGAGCATAATGACAGTTCATCTCAATGTGTTTGATTCGTTTGTAGAATGTCTGATTGTTGGCAATGTAGATGAAACTTTTGTTGTCACAGCACAGTCGTAATGCTCCTTTATTCTGAACGTCCATATCAGCCAGCAGTCTCCTTAACCAAACCACCTCCATAATAGTTGTAGACATGGCTTGGTATTCGGCTTCAATTGAAGAGAGAAACTTTTTAGTGCTTCTTACACCTCCATGAAATCAACGAGTCACCTAAAAAACACATAAAAATCAGTGGTTGAGTGTCGGTTATTTGGATCACTCCTCTAGTCAGCTTCAGTATAAGCAATTAAATATAAGGAGGAAGAAGCATATAATAAAATTCCTCAAAAAATAGAAGTTTTGATAATATGTAAAAGTGTTAACATATGAACAGTGGTGAGAGCATGCTAAAACTGACTCGTTGTATGAACTGTGTGCGCAATGTCAGGTCTCATAATTGAGAGATATGATAGAGCCCCGACAAATTGTCTGTATGATGTTGCATTTTCAAATGGTTCCCCATCATCAATCTTCATTTTGACATTTACAACTTTGGGAGTGTCAACACTTTTATCATCTGAAATACCTGGCCTGGCAACAATATCTAAAGCAAATTTAGATTGAGTCAGTAAATAATGTCTAGGGGAATAAGCAACTTCTATACCAAGAAAATACTTTAAAACCCCCAAATAAGTCATTTCAAAATGTGTTTTGAGAAGTATTTTAATGTTTTCAACTCTCTATTTGTCATCTCTTGTGATGATCATATCGTCCACATAATGAAGAAGAAGAATACTTGTATCAGAAATCTTAACAAACAAAGTTGAGTCAGTTAAGTAAGATTGAAACCCAACATCAAGTATAACTTGACCAAACCTATCATATCAAGCCTTTGGACCATGTTTAAGGTCATACAAAGCCATATCTAAACGAAGAGACTTTCCTTTAAAAACAACTATACCAGGTGGTGTTTCTATGTAGACTTCAATCAATTTACCATTGAGAAATGCAGTCTTAACCTTCATTTGGTACATAGAGCATTTCTTTAGAGATCAAGGCTACTACGTTTCTAACTGTGGTCATCCTAACAACAGATGCAAAGGTTTTCTCATAATTTATTATATACTCATGGGAGTATCTCTTGGCAACTAACATAACTTTGTACCTTTCAAGGGTTCCATCACTCTTGGTTTTTATCTTATAGACCCATCGACAACCTATGGGTTTCTTTCCTAGGAGAATATCTTGGACAATCCAAGTGTTCGCCTTTTCTAAAGCATCTAATTTTACCTTCATGGATTCTATCAATTCATAAAGTTTTTTTGCTTCAACATAGTTTGAGGGATCTATATAGGAATATATCAATGTAATATAAGCTTGATACTGACGTGAAAATGACTCATAGGACACAAATTTCTCAAGGGGGTTTGATACTCTCGATGACCTTCTAGTTTGTATTTCTACATGGCTTTCATTAGTATATTTTTTAAGGGCACAAGGATGTTCAGAACTACTACGACTAGAATATTGAATACATACTTGATTTTGAGATTGTTCTTCACTTATCTCAATGTCATGAGATTCTTCTTCACTCACCATATCATTTATGAAATCATGATCTTCATCACAATCACCAATCTTTAGAATTAGATCCAACAGGAAAGAATACTCAATTATGTGCTTATGATTTTCAAATTCAAAAAACTTTTTTTTTCTAAGAAAGACACGTTTCTTGAAACATATAGTTTCTTATTTTTAAAATCAAAGCATTTATACATTTTTTGGTTATTTGCATATCTCAAGAAGGCACAAGGAATAGCACAAGAAGAAAGTATCATTTTTATCAGTAAATACAAAACATTTGCATTCAAAAATCCTCAATCGAGAATAAGTTTGAAAAGTTTTTCAACTTGTGATATATTTTTCAAGATAACAGATAACATTTTGTTAATAAAATAAATTGTGGTCAAAGTGACTTCGACCCAAAATTCTTTAGGTACTTGATTTGAGATAAGCAAAGATCGTGTGGTTTCTATGATGTGCTTATGTTTTCTTTCGGCCAAGCCATTTTGTTGTGAAGTATAGGGACAAGATTTTTGATATGTAATACCATTGGATTCTAGGTAATCTTTAAAATCTTTTGACAAAAATTATCCTCAGGAATCAGTGCGAAAGATAGAGATATCCTTTTGAAATTGATTTTTGACCAATTCGTAAAATATTTGAAAATATAAAAAAAGTTCAGATTTATGTTTGAGAAAGTAAATCAATGTGTCTTGTAAAGTCGTCAACAAAGATCACATAATATGCAAACTCACCCTTAGATACAACAGGTGTTGGGCCCTAAACATCCAAATGTATTAACTCAAGCGGTCGTGTAGAGACAAAAGCTCTTTCTTGAAATGACAATCTTTTCATCTTCCCAAGAATACAATCTTCATATATAAAAATTTTAAGATTATAAATTTTTTTCAAATTTGGAAAGTGCTGGATTTTTGATCCACTAGGATGGCCAAGTCTTTTATGACATAAATCTAAATCCAGTTTTTGAACATTACAATAAAAGGCATTTTTTGGTATTTCCAAAAAATCCATGTAGTATAAACCTCCTTCCCTATGGCCTTCCCCATTCAGCTTCTCTGACTGATGATCCTGAACTTGACAACCAATAGAAAAGAAAGAAACATTATACTTATGGTCAGATAGTTGAGAGACACACAAAATATTTAGGTTTAACTTGAAAATATATCTAATTTTTGGAATAAAAAAACCTTTTGAAATATTTTTTAAATTTTTTATTCCATTTATCTTAAGGGATGTCCCATCAGCAGTAAAAACATTTGACCTGCTTGAATTATAACATTCGGATGACATATCACTATTTGGTGTCATATGAAATGAGGCACCTGAGTCAAGAAGCCAAATAGTCTTACCGGGGTCAGAAATGCCAACAAAAGAAACTGTGGCTCTAGTTGATGAAGCTCCTTTGAGAAGAGGTTGGAGAGCTTCTACAAGTTGAGTCAAGGACATGCTCCCAATGTTTGACTCTTGTGTAACTTTGAGCTCACTTAACTCTTGCAATCGATGCTACCTTCCTCTCATAGGGCCTCTTTAATTTAGGATAATATGTCTTAACATGTCCCGATTCACGACAATAATAACAAATAATTTTTTTCTTCTCAAACTCATTGCCTTGCTTTTCATAGTTCTCATTGATTGATCTTCCATAATATGATAGTTTGTAGGCATAGATATGGTTTTCCGGTGTAGACACGGCTAGGACCGAATCATCTTCTTTAGATATCTTCTTTTTAGTCTATTTTCCTCCATACTTAGCTCTTCAATAGAAAGAACTTTTTCTCTATAAAGAAGAGTCAATTTGGTAGACTCAAACTCCAGTCTTAGACCATTGATGAATTGTTAGAAATGTTCTGCATCAATTTGTCTTTGACAGAGGTCTATGTCTTCGGGACAACGCCATTGTGACTCAATAAGAGCCAACTCATTCCAAAGGTCGAACAACTCACTAAAGTATTCTCTAATACTTTTTCTTCCTTAAGTCATAGTGTGTACTTTGTCATGTAAGTTACAAATATGAGCAATATCTTTAAGAGAATACATTCTCTTGAGATAATCTCATGCTTTATTTTCATATTCAAATTTAACTAGAATCGTGCACTTCTTGATATCAATACTACTAATGAGCCAAGAAATAATCTTGGCAAGCCCCATTCTCCATTCTTTCCATTTTTTATCATATGTAGTTATAACCTTGGTTTTTTTCGCCTCAGTAAGAGGTACCTCATTTTCTCCTTCTATCTTAGTAAAGATTAGATTGGGTTCCAAATACGACCCATCCACTAATCCCCACAACCCTTTCCCCCATATGAAATGTTTCATTATTGAAGCCCATGTTACAAAGTTTGAATCGTTGAGTTTGATGGATTTTAGGGTGACATTATCATTGTCATCCATGTTTACAAGGGATAAGAGAAAGAATAGAGGATAGAGAGGAGATAAAAAAATATCATGGGCACTCCACCACTAAGAGAGCACCTTCAATGAAAAACACGAACACACGAGCACTCCACCACCAAGAGAGCTTCATCACAAACATACGAGCACTCCACCACCAAGAGGACACAACAATCTCACAAGCATTTAAATAAATTGTGCAAAAGAAACTTTATCTCTTCAAAATCTTGAGTGGCACACTTCCTAAAGCACCGAAAATACAGTTTGATCTCCAAGATTTGATACCATGAAAGGAAACAAGGTTCTCTAAAATATATTCACCAAGAAAACAAGGTGGACACTCAAATTGTTCTACCAAAGTACCAAAAGAACACTCACAAGTCACAAAATGGGCTCACACAAACACCCACTAAAAACACAAGGAATAAAAAATAATATTTTATTGATCAAGACCATGCAAGAAGCATGCATTGAAGAGGGACTTTGCCCCATATTTATACGCAATGAGAAGGAGACTCATAGTCATTGGGAGCCCAACGACTTCCTATGTTGACTAGTCAACTAATGTTGACTAGTTCAAAACTAAAAAGCAAAAAAACTAAAAAATCTAATCCTAGATACAATCTAGTTATATTACATATAACTATATGTAAATATATATATATATATATATATATATATATACACACACAACTCCGCCTGTGTAGTTATACACTGCCGGTCCCAAGCCCGGATAAAGGAGGAGGGTTGCGGTAGGCCTGTGACAGCCAGCATAAAAACTTTGTCATATCCTATGAAAATGAACCAATATGAGAATTTCGTTGGGGCGTTCCCTACTGAGCGACGCGCTGTACTCTCTAGGCCCGGAGGCAGTGATAAATGTGCAAGGGTTGCTAGGTCGTCGCCCAGAAGCGACGCGTCACACCGGCGCCCGGGTGTGGTGTCAAATAGGCAAGGGTTCCCTCACTTTGTTGGACGGGTGGGGGTAAAGAAGTTAGTCCAAGACCATAAAATTAGGTTAGCCACTTGGAACATAGGGTCTTTAACTGGTAAGTTGGTAGAGTTAGTAGATGTTATGTGTAGGAGAAAGATTGATATTTTATGTCTTCAAGAGACCAAATGGGTAGGTGAGAAAGCTAAAGTGATAGAACCTTGGGGATATAAGATTTGGTATACAGGAATAAATAGGAATAGGAATGGAGTAGGGATTGTTATGAGTCGTCAGTTTATAGATAATGTAGTTGAGGTCCGTAGGAAGGGTGATAGAATTTTACTTATTAAATTAGTATTAGGTACGGATATTATTAATATTATTAGTGTTTATGCACCTCAAGTAGGTTTAGATGATTCCATTAAGCATCAATTTTGGGAAGATTTAGATGGAGTAGTACAAGAGACATCTTATGGAGAAAAGCTTTTCATCGGCGGTGACCTTAATGGACATGTAGGCATTAGTAGGGATGGATTTGAGAATATCCATGGAGGCTATGGTATAGGAGAAAGAAATGAAAGTGGAGAAAGGATTTTAGATTTTTGTTTGTCCTATGATATGATCTTAGCAAACACTTGGTTTAGGAAGAGGGAGTCTCACCTAGTAACATTTAAAAGTGGGGTTAATACGAGTCAGATAGATTTTTTCCTACTTAGAAAGAGAGATAGGGGTTGTTGCATCGATTGTAAGGTTATACCAGGAGAAAGTGTAGCTACACAACATAGAGTCTTAATTTTAGATCTTAGAATTAGACAATGCCGCAAAAGGGATAGACATAGGATAGATCCTAGAATTAAGTGGTGGGCACTGAAAGGAGCTAAACAAGGAATGTTTGTAGAGCAGGTAGTTAAGGAAGTTGATTGGTGTCTCGAGGAGGATTCAGAATCAATGTGGAATAAGATAGCGGGTGGTATGAGAAAAGTAGCTAAGGAGGTATTGGGTGAGTCTAAAGGCGGTGCACCACTAGGTAAGGATACATCATGGTGGAACGAGGATGTCAAATTAGCTATTAAGGTTAAAAGAGAGTGTTATAGAAATCTAAGTAAGAGTCGTGATAATGAGAATTTGGAGAAGTATATGATAGCAAAGAAGGAAGCTAAAAAAGTTGTTCGAAACGCGAGGGCTAAGGTATATAAGGAGGTTTATGACAAGTTGGATACCAAAGAAGGCGAGAAGGATATTTATAGGCTTGCAAAGATGAGAGATAGGAAATCGAAGGATTTGGGTATGGTTAGATGTATCAAAGATGAAACGCAAAGGGTTTTAGTCAAAGATGAGGAGATTAAGGAGAGATGGAAAGATTATTTTGATAAGCTATTTAATGATAGTCATGCTCAAGATCTTGGAGACTTCTCCATTCCTTTTCATGAGATAAATCGTGACTTCATGCGCAAGATTCAAAAGAAAGAAATTGCAGAGGCTTTGCAGAAAATGAAATCAAGAAGGGCAGTTGGCTCAGATGGTATACCTATCGAGGCTTGGAAATGCTTGGGAGAGAAAGGTTTAGAATGGTTGACAAATCTTTTTAACTTGATTTGGCGAACAAATAAGATGCCTAATGAGTGGAGGAAGAGTACTTTGGTGCCTTTATATAAGAATAAGGGTGATATACAAGATTGCACAAACTATCGTGGTATAAAACTCATGAGTCATGCTATGAAACTTTGGGAGAGGGTGATTGAGTCTAGGTTGAGGAAGGTTGTCATGATATCGGAGAATCAATTTGGTTTTATGCCTGGAAGATCAACTATGAAAGCTATACATCTTCTTAGACAACTTATTGAAAGATATAGAGAGAGGAACAAAGATTTGCATATGGTTTTTATTGATTTAGAGAAGGCATACGATAGAGTACCTAGGGACGTTCTCTTGTGGACAATGATGAAGAAAGGTGTTTCTCTCAAGTACATTAGTATAATTAAAGATATGTATGAAGGAGTAGTAACCAATGTCCGCACTTGTGGAGGGGTGACAACCAATTTCCCGATAACGGTTGGGTTACATCAAGGATCTGCTTTAAGCCCTTTCCTATTTGCAATAGTGATGGATGAGCTTACGAGATCAATTCAAGAAAATGTACCGTGGTGTATGTTGTTTGCTGATGATATTGTTTTGATTGATGAGTCTAGAGCTGGGGTTAATGCTAAGTTAGAATTATGGAGACAGACATTGGAAGCTAGAGGTTTTAAGTTGAGTAAGAGTAAGACTGAATATATGGAATGTCGGTTTAGTAAGCAACGAAGTAGTGATGGGAGTGTAGTGAAGCTTGGTGAGCAAGATATACCGGTGAATGATTATTTCAAATATTTGGGATCCATCATTCAAAAGTATGGAGAAATTGATGGAGATGTAAATCATAGGATAAAGGTTGGGTGGATGAAATGGAAAAGTGCTACTGGAGTGCTGTGCGATCGTAGAATACCATTGCGGCTGAAGGGAAAGTTTTATAGGACGACTATTAGACCCGCTTTACTATATGGTACGGAATGTTGGGCTGCCAAGAGACATCATATTCAAAAAATGAGTGTAGCTGAGATGCGGATGCTTAGATGGATGTGTGGAAATACAATAAAAGATAAGATTCGGAACGAAGAGATACGTAAGAAGGTCGGTGTTGCACCCATTGAAAATAAGATGCGAGAGAATCGTTTACGGTGGTTTGGACATATTCGGCGAAGGCCTAATGATGCTCCAGTTAGAAGGTTGGAGAAATGGGAAAATATATTAGTTAAAAGAGGTCGGGGTAGGCCTAGGAAGACTTGGATGGAGATGATAGGAAAGGATATGAATGCTTTGAACCTCACCGAGGACATGGCGTTGGATAGAAATGATTGGAGGAAAAGGATTCATGTGGAAGACCCAAAATGAATTTCTTTTTTGGTTCATATCGCTGACCCCAATTGTTTTGGGATGAAGGCGTAGTTGTTGTTGTTGTTGTATATATATATACACACACACATTCATTTTTAACACACCACTGCTACTGTGATGCAGTATAAGGGTATGGACAAATTTTGGGAAAGTTAGGACATGGAGACACACACACACAATATATATATATATATATATATATATATATATATATATATATATATATATATATATATAATTGGTCATGCTGACCTGACCATTCAAATGAGCCACAAACAATAGACATGGGTCGTGTGAGCCAATTGTACCTCATAAATGGATTCAGCATGCTGCAAATGCTACAAACTGATTTTTGGAATGTACTTTTTATTAAAAAATACAATTTTACGGGCCAAGAAGATATCACAGATTGTAACCCATTGATTTTTCAAGGCACATAAAATTGTACCTTTGTGTCATAATTGGATAATTCAAGAACCAATTCCCACTAACCAAACCATGTAGATCACATCTGCAAGGTTAGTTTCGTGAAAAACAATAAAAAAAAACGTATTTGTTTGTAACGGCAACCTGACCAAAATAGGGAACAAAGTTTCCAGTTTCCACAAATGGAGAGTTCCAAAAAAAAACTACATGCCAATGAAAATGGAATAAAAACAAATACCTCAATTTTCTTTCTCTTTATTTTGGAAGGAAGCTGCCTCCAAACTCTATATGAGATAGGAAAATCTGGAAGAGCAAAACCATCCTTTAAGTGCTCCCATTCCTTCTCCAGGTATCTATACAAGACAGTAGCAACTTTCAAAATTCAAGAGGCAAAATGCTGCAGATAGAGCTAAGAAGAGTAACATGAACAGAACAAATGGACCTATGAAAGACAGATACGGCTGTAGATATCAAGATATAGCCTTTCTGGAGTTCACTGTTTGAGTACTATATAAGGGGATATGGAACTGGAGTAAAAAGAAAGTATCCATGCCGTTCAAAAGATAAGCACAAAATTGTGTTTTGCTAACAAATTTACTAGGCAAGAATGGACACATGCAAGTTGCAACATATGCCAAGCCGCTTTTTATTTCTATACTTTATGTTAATATGACTTTTCTTTGGTTTGGTATATTTTATGAAACATTTTTATTTATTTATTTTTTTATTAATCTTGCCATGGTTATATATGTATCATGTTGCTTTTTATTTCTATAATTTGTTAAAAGAATTTTTGTTTGAGTATAAAACTCATTAATCTCAAAAACTGAAAGTTATGCACCACAGAATGCACTCATTAAGTCGCACCCTAGGTAATGATCATCTAGGTGCTGCACCAAGAAATTCAAGAAAAGTGTAGAGTGCATGCTAAGTAAAAACTACCAACGACAAAAAGATGTGGATGCTAGGGAAAAGCAATCAATTGTAAAAAGAGCTCAACCAAAAACCAGATTTGCATTGAAAAGCCAGAAAAATAGACAGGTCAATAGAAAAAGAAAAAAGCGACTGAAAATCATGGACCTGGATATAGGCACCCTAAGAAACCACAAAAATAAAAAGAAGGGGGTATACTATGAAAAAACAGATTTCTGTTAAAGGTGGCCTAGAAAAAGAAGAAAAGCAACACTCAGCTGCTCGCAACACTTGGTAAAATCTCAGTATATTTCATTAGTTATAAGACAGATCTAGTTCGGATCTTATCAAAACCCATTCTAAAATCCAATCATGGTAATACGGCTAGAACTGAAAATTAAGTAGATTCATTAGGCAAACCTAACAATTAAAGCACTATGAAAACTGATATGCTCAGGATCAGGTTGGTCGTGCCCTTCAAACCCAATCATTCTTAGGTAGCGGGTTAGACCCAAGTCCTTTTGGGCTCACGGAAGCAGAGGCAAAACCAAAGCTGACCATCTTGGGTCAGGTACCACCTACCCTGGTTTCCATCCATAGTTGAGACATATGGTCAATTTGATCATAGATCAAACCAAACTGCACAATTATCCGATACATCTGAAAATCAAATTGGAGTGCTTTTAGGGATAAGATAAGCATCATTATACAATTAACTGAAAATAGCTCATGTCAGACACCCAAACTAGATTAACCATGCTCGTGAAGGTATGGTGAAAATAGCATATTTGATAGACAAGGGTTTGGTCTAGTTAGAGCTTTCCAGATCCAAGCAACAAAAATAGAAACAACTCGCAAATTTCAGATTCAGCAGAATAATATAAACGATATCAGAAATTAGAGGTTAGGTCTGATACCATGTAATAAAACAGTTAGAATGGACCCACCGTACACGTGAAGTGCAAGAAGGAAGGAGGTAGGATGAAAAGAAGGGCTGCGGCAGCAAAGGGAGACTCCTTTCTCTTAGGAGTCGTGCCCTATTCCATGTATGTATTTATATACAAAAAAACAGAAAGTGGGTTGGATCAATTATGATTTGGATCCATACCCGAATACATTAAAATTACACATTACATCAGAAACAGAAAACCCGATCCATATTAGAGACCCAACTTCAGTTTTATGATACAGTCTTAATACCCTCCCTCAAGTTGTGCAAGGTCCAGTACCATGGACAACTTGCCTTTGAGATACCAAAACCGCGCACTCATAAGTCCTTTGGTAAGAAGGTCAGCAACCCGATCTCCTGTTGGTACATAAGTTGGGATAATTTCTTTGTCCTCAACTTTCTGTCGAACAAAATGTTGATCGATCTGTATGTGTTTTGTTCGACCATGATGGATAGGATTGAAGGCAATTTGTATGGCACTTTGATTATCGCAAAACAGATTTGCAGTGTTCACCCTTGTTAAAATGTAAAACTGTACATATATGTATATATAATAATATTATATTATTATATATATATATATATATATATAAATACATTTTTAATTTCTTTCTTTTCTGTATTTTTTTTCCTTTATTTTTATTTTTTGTCTTTATGTCATCTAGTTCAGTTTGAACTAGAATGACTGTTGCTAGTCAAGTCCTGTCCAGACTTGACTAGCAATAGAGCTGTTGGACTGACACAGTCCAACAGCTCTTAATAGAGCTGTTGGACTGACACATTCCAACAACTCTAAATAGAGCTGTTGGACTGTGCCCAACAGCTCTATTGAGTCCTCTTTCAGCTGTGTATATAAAGGGGTGCAGCCCCTCTTGTATTTTACTCCAATGCTTCTTAAGCAATTGGTTTTTCATATCAATAAAGAATACATTTTTATTTTTATTTTGTTTCCAGTTATACCCTTTTTAAGGGTTATGCTTTAGTGTCATTCTTGACACTTGCTCTTGTTAATCAAAGCTCGTGTTTCGAAGATCCCCATTTCATTTCATGGTATCAGAGCTGCGGAAGTACTAAATCTTGAGGAAAAGCTGCCTCGGTTTCCGTGCCCGTTTGCAAAAGTGTTCGCCACTTGAAGAGAAGTGTTTTATCACTTCATTGGAGAAGATTTCACATCTTGTTGTATTGTTTTTTTTTTCTTTCTTTTTCATTTTCCTTCTTGTTTCTCTTCTATCCCTATTCTTTCTCTCCTTGTAATCGATGGATGACAATGATAAAGTCACCATCATGCCTATGAAACTAAGCGATACGAACTATGTAACATGGGCTTCAATCATGAAGCACCATATATGCGGAAAAGGCTTATGGGGGATTGTGGATGGTTCCGATTCGGAACCTAAGCTATCTCTTACTAAAAAGGAGGGAGATAAAGAGGTCCCTCTATCGGAAGAAGAGAAAATCAAGGCTATTGCCTCATACGAGAAGAAATGGAAAGAATGGAGAATATCTCATGCGAAGATAATGTCATGGCTTATCAATAGCGTTGACATTAAAAAATGCTCAAGTCTTGCCAAATTTGATCATGCCGATAAGGCATGGGAATACCTTAAGAATATGTATTCCCTTAAAGATATTGCACACGTGTGCAACCTCCAAGAAAAAGTTCGAATGATGACACAAGGAGACAAAACTATTCGTGAATATTACAATGGGTTGTCCGAACTTTGGGAAGAACTTTCCCTTTTAGAACCAAAGTGGCATTGTGCCGAAGACATCGAGCTTCGTCAGAAACAACTCGATGTTGAACATTTTTACCAGTTTATCACTGGATTAAGGCCGGAATTTGAAACCACTAAATCGGCCCGACTTCACCGGGAAAAAATTCCTTCTATTGTTGAAACTATTGAAGAGTTAACAATGGAAGAAAATCGTCTCCGGAAAGGTTCTTTAAAAATTGAAGATGATTCCGTTTTAGCCGTGTCTAGACCAGGGAATCATGTTCGATCATATAGGCCTCCTCACTTTAACCGACAAAATGGTGACTATGATAAGAAGAAAGTTATTTGTCATCACTGTCATGAACCGGGACACTACAGGCCACAATGTCCCAAACTTAAGGAGCTGAGAGAAAAAAGAGCTGCAATTGCTGGATCAGAGCCTAAAGATCAGGATGCACCAGTTTCCCTGGCCCAACTAATGGAGATCCTTCAGCCTCTCATCAAAGGTGCCTCTTCCTCATCTGAAGCTTCAACCGGCGCAGCAGCCTCATCTTTTTCTGATTTAGGTAAAATTTCTTGGCTTCTTGACTCTGGTGCATCTTTTCATATGACCCCAAATAATCAAAGTCTATCCAAATGTGTTAAAAATAAAACAAGTGTGTCAAAGGTCTTTACTGCTGATGGGACTTCTCTTGAAATAGAAGGAATAGGAGATTTTGAAAAAATTTATAAAACAAAAAAATTTTTTATTCCAGAAATTAGACATGTTCCCAAATTAAATTTAAATCTTTTATCTGTATCTCAAATTTCTGATTATGGGTGTAATATTTCTTTTTCTTCTCATGGTTGTTGGGTACAGGATCGCCATTCAGGCAAGCTGATTGGGGAAGGCCATAGAGAAGGAGGACTCTATTACATGGATTTTTTGGAAATGCCGAAGAAAGCTTTTTGTTATAATATTCAAAAAATAGAGTTGGAACTGTGGCATAAGAGACTTGGTCACCCACATATAGCCAAAATCCAACATTTTCCAAATCTAGGGAAATTTTGTAACTCTGAATCATTTGATTGTAAAGATTGTATTCTCGGCAAAATGAAAAGATTACCATTTCAGAACAGAACCTTTTTCTCTTCAAGACCACTTGAATTAATACACTCGGATGTTTGGGGTCCTGCACCAGTAATTTCTAAAGGAGGATTTGTTTACTATGTTATTTTTGTCGATGATTTCTCCCGACATACGTGGATGTACTTTCTCAAACATAAGTCTGAAGTATTTTCATACTTTCAAACTTTTCATAATATGGTTAAAAACAAATTTCAAAATGATATTACTATTTTTCGCACAGATTCAGGGGGAGAGTTTTTATCCACAGATTTTCAAAATTATCTTAAATTGCATGGCATCACACATCAAAGATCTTGTCCTTATACACCTCAACAAAATGGACTGGCAGAACGAAAACATCGCCATATTATAGAAACCACTAGAACTTTATTAATAGCAAATCAAGTCCCTAAAGACTTTTGGGCAGAAGTTGCCTTAACTGCCACCTATCTCATTAATAGGATGCCATCTTCTTCGTTACAAAATATCACTCCCATTGAAAAACTTATGAACATTTCTCCAGACTACTCTAGATTAAGAATATTTGGGTGCAAATGTTTCATATTTACTAACAAAAATGATAAACTTTCCCCTCGTGCGATTCCCTGTGCCTTTTTAGGATATGCTGAAAACTAGAAAGGTTATAGATGTTTTGACTTTAAAAATAATAAACTATATGTGTCTAGAAATGTTTCCTTTCTTGAAAAGGAGAGCTTCTTTGATTTTAGAAAATTAAAAGACGTCACTGAGTACTCCTTTTTGCTAGATCTAACATCAACATCTGATGAATATGACCTTGATTGTAACTTTGATGATGATCCAAGAATTATTGATCTTAATGTTGAAAATGAAGAAGTTCATAGAGATACTAGTATTCAATATTCCAGGCGACAAGAGTCTAATACTCCATGTGCACTTGAGAAATATTCTAACATTCCAACTAGACAATCATCCCGAATCTCGAGGCCTCCAGAAAAGTTTGTATCATACGAGTCTTTCTCACCCACATATAGGGCAGTTATTGCATTAATTCACTCATATGAAGAACCATCCACATATTTTCAAGCAAAAAATGATATCAAATGGATAGAAGCCATGAAAGTTGAATTAGATGCACTTGAAAAGGCTTCTACATGGAATATTCAAGATCTTCCTCCAGGGAAGAAAACTATAGGATGTCGATGGGTTTATAAAATTAAAACCAAGAGTGATGGTACTCTTGAAAGATATAAAGCCCGTTTAGTAGCCAAAGGTTATGCCCAAGAATATGGGATTGATTATGAAGAAACCTTTGCTCCGGTGGCTCGTATGACTACTGTCCGAACCTTAATTGCCTTAGCTTCTATCAAAAAATGGTCTATTTTTCAAATGGATGTCAAAAATGCTTTTTTAAATGGAAAGCTAGTTGAAGAAGTATATATGAAACCCCCTCCTGGTCTAAGTATTCCTAAGGGTAAAGTCCTTCGCTTAGAAAAAGCTCTTTATGGACTTAAACAAGCACCAAAAGCTTAGTATGATAGGTTTAGTCGTGTTATGATTGATATTGGTTTTCAATTCTGTTTAACTGACACTGCTTTGTTTATTAAGAATTCTGATGCAGGGATCATTGTGCTTCTTCTCTATGTGGATGATATGATCATCACCGGAAGCGATAAACAGGGAGTTGAAACAATCAAAACACTTCTTAAATCTCATTTTGAAATGACTGATTTGGGCTTGTTGAGATATTTTTTAGGCATTGAAGTTGCTTATTCTCCTAGAGGATATTTATTATCTCAGACTAAATTTGCTTTTGATATTGTTTTCAGGTCTGGTATTACTGATGATCAGAAAGTTGACACTCGAGAAGTTGTTAATGTTAAAATGAAGATTGATGATGGAGAACTTCTTGCAGACCCTACTCCTTACAGACAGTTTGTCGGGGCACTTTCCTATCTATCCATTACCAGACCAGATATAGCACATGTTGTTCATACAGCAAGTCAATTTCAACATGCTCCTACTTCTGTTCATATGGGAGCAGTCATGCGTATTATCAGATACATCAAGTCCTCTCTTTCACGAGGACTTTTCTTATCTTCCTCCTCTTCTCTTGATTTAATTGCATATACTGATGCTAATTGGGGAGGTGATCCCAATAACAGACACTCAACCACTGGCTTTTGTGTCTTTTTAGGGGAATCATTAATCTCGTGGAGGTGTAAAAAGCAGCAGAAGGTATCTCTCTCATCCACCGAAGCTGAATACAGAGCCATGACAACCACGACCATGGAAGTAGTTTGGCTCCGACGACTGCTTGCTGACATGGGAGTTGAAGCAACAAAGGCTTCACAAATGTGTTGTGACAACAAAAGTGCGATCTACATTGCCAGTAACAGAACATTCCACGAAATGGATTGTCACTACGTCAGAGAGGAATATCTACACGGGATAATTGATCTGCCATATGTCACTTCAGAATATCAGTTAGCAGACCTCTTTACAAAGCCTCTCGTTGCTCCCCGATTTCACTTTCTCTTAGACAAACTTTCGCTCATTGTACCGTAAGTTTGAGGGGGAGTGTTAAAATGTAAAACTGTACATATATGTATATATAATAATATTATATTATTATATATATATAAATACATTTTTAATTTCTTTCTTTTCTGTATTTTTTTTCCTTTATTTTTATTTTTTGTCTTTATGTCATCTAGTTCAGTTTGAACTAGAATGACTGTTGCTAGTCAAGTCCTGTCCAGACTTGACTAGCAATAGAGCTGTTGGACTGACACAGTCCAACAGCTCTTAATAGAGCTGTTGGACTGTGCCCAACAGCTCTATTGAGTCCTCTTTCAGCTGTGTATATAAAGGGGTGCAGCCCCTCTTGTATTTTACTCCAATGCTTCTTAAGCAATTGGTTTTTCATATCAATAAAGAATACATTTTTATTTTTATTTTGTTTCCAGTTATACCCTTTTTAAGGGTTATGCTTTAGTGTCATTCTTGACACTTGCTCTTGTTAATCAAAGCTCGTGTTTCGAAGATCCCCATTTCATTTCACACCCTCTCTCCTATTTCGATTAATAAATGTCTTAACCATGTAACTTCAGCAGTAGCGGATGCCATGGATCGGTACTCAGCTTCTGTACTGGAACGCGCAATAGCATGTTGCTTCCGACTACTCCATGCTATTAAGTTTCCATCAACATAAACACAATACCCGAAAACTGATTTTCTATCGTCTGGATCTCCTGCCCAGTCTGCATCTGCATACACTTCAAGCGGTCTATGTTCTCCTTTTGTCTTTGATTGATGATAAACAAGTTCATCTCCAAGAGTACCCTTCAAGTACCTAAGAATTCTTTTAACAACATTCATGTGTTCTGTATATGGATCATGCATGAACTGAGAGACTTGATTCACTGCATACACAATATCCGGCCTTGTAAAAGTAAGATATTGAAGCATCCCAACTAATCGACGATAATACTTTGGGTCTTTATATGCCTCTCCATCCTGAGCACTGAGTTTATGGTTTAACACGCTAGGAGTATTCAATGGCTTGCAATTCTTCATTTCTGATTTCTCCAAAAGATCTAGAGCATACTTGTGTTGGGTCAACAAGAGACTAGTATTTTGTCGATCCACTTCAACCCCCAAGAAATATCGTAGAACACCCAGATCCTTCATTTTAAACTTCTGACTCAATAGGACCTTTGTGGTCTCTATATGCTTACAAGAATTTCCTGTAATAATAATGTCATCTACATATATGAGGAGTAAGATGCTGACCTGGTGTTCTCGAAGGATAAACAATGAATGATCAAGTTGAGATCGAATGAATCCATATCGTTGTATTTCAATGGAGAAACTGTCAAACCATGAACGTAATGCTTGCTTCAGTCCATAGATGGCTCGTCGCAACCTACAAACATGTGTCTCAGGATTGTTTTCTGCATAACCAAGAGGCTACTTCATGTAGACTTCTTCTTTTAGATCACCATGTAAGAATGCATTTTTAACATCAAGTTGACTTAGAGGTCATCTATGCTGAACCGCTAAGGATAACACAAATCGTATGGTTCCCATTTTTACAACTGGACTAAAAGTCTCGTCATAGTCTTCTCCATATGCTTGTGTGAAGCCTTTAGCGACAAGTCTTGCCTTATATCTTTTAATGGATCTGTCAGGTTTGTACTTGATCTTATATACCCATTTAGATGTAATGAGATATTGCGGAAATATAAAGAGTGCATACAAGCACATACAACAATGAATAAAAGAGAAAATATCACAAGTCCACGAAGGAACAATACAAGCACAAGCCTTTAAGAAGGCAACAATATACAAAGCCTCTTATTGAAAAGAGAGAGGAGCTCTCCAAGATGAAAATACACAAGGGGATCACCCCTATTTATACAAGAGAAGGAGGAGGAAAAAGGAGGGCCAAAGGGCCTCAAAAGGAGAGCCAAAAGGGGGCTCCCATAGAGTCGTTGGGAGCCCCCAACGGTCACATTTGTGACCGTTGGGGGCTCCAACGACTTCTATGTTGGAGCCCCTTTTGGTCCTCAAAAATAATAAAAAAAGAAATGAAAAAATAAAAAATAAAAATTACATTTGTTCATAAAAGAAAAAATAGTTGTTTTCTAAAACAACTGTGAAATTACAAAAATACCCCTATCGGGTATTGATGTAATAAACAGAATATATATATATATATAATAGGTACATTTTAACACCCCCCCTCAAACTTTACGGGGGAAGGACGGAAAGTTTGCCGAGAAGAAACATGAACCGAGGAGCCGGAAGAGCTTTAGTGAAGAAGTCTGCTAACTGATATTCTGAAGTGACATATGGCAGAGCAATAGTTCCTCGTAAAAATTCGTCACGAACATAGTGGCAATCCATTTCGATATGTTTCGTACGTTCATGAAAAGTATGATTGCTTGCAATATAGATGGCACTCTTATTGTCGCAACACAGCTTGGAGGCTTCAGTAATATCAACTCCCATATCTTTAAGCAAACTGCGAAGCCATACAAGTTCCATTGTTGTGGTTGTCATTGCCCGGTACTCAGCTTCAGTGGATGACAGTGAAACTTTCTGCTGCTTCTTGCATCGCCAGGCAATCAATGAGTCCCCTAAAAAGACACAAAAACCAGTAGTTGAGACTCGATCATTGGGATTACCTCCCCAATCTGCATCAGTATAAGCAAGAAGATTCAAAGGGGAAGAGGAGGATAGAAATAGCCCTTTATTGATGGTATTCCGAATGTAGCGAATGATTCGGAGAACCGCACTCATATGCACGGTTGTAGGAGCATGCTGAAATTGACTGACTGAGTGAACCGCATGAGTGATATCTGGTCTGGTGATGGTTAAATATGTAAGAGACCCAATGAGTTGTCTGTATGGTGTAGGATCTTCCAGAAGAACTCCATCCTCTAACCGTAACTTGGCATTAATAACCTCGGGAGTCTCTACCTTCTTATCATCAGAAATCCCAGACTTAGAACATATATCTGCAGCAAGCTTCATCTGTGACAAAATATATCCTCTAGGAGAATATGCAACCTCAATTCCAAGAAAATATCTGAGAAAACCTAAATCAGACATATCAAAATTATCTTTTAACATATTTTTAACATTAATAATACTACTTTGATCATTTCCAGTGATAATCATATCATCAACATAAAGCAACAAAATTACGATACTAGAACCTGCATTTTTAACAAAAAGAGCAGTGTCAGTATAACAAGAATGAAATCCTAATTTTATCATGATATCACTAAAACGATCATACCAAGCCTTAGGAGCTTGTTTAAGACCATATAATGCCTTTAAAAGCCGAAGTGTTTGACCTTGCTTAATATTTATTCCGGGTGGTGGATCCATATAAACTTCTTCACTTAAACTTTCATTTAAAAAAGCATTTTTTACGTCAAGTTGATAAATAGGCCATTTTTTGGTTGATGCGACAGCTATTAAGGTTCTGACACTTGTCATACGAGCTACGGGGGTGAATGTTTCTTCGTAATCAATACCATATTCTTGGGAGTATCCCTTAGCAACCAATCTTGCTTTATATCGTTCCAAAGAGCCATCACTTTTAGTTTTAACTTTGAAGACCCAACGACAACCAATAGGTTTTTTGTGTGAGGGTAGATCAACTACTTCCCAAGTATTGGCCTTTTTTAAAGCATTTAGTTCAACTTGCATAGCTTCAACCCAATGAGGTATAGATTTAGCTTGATTATAGTGGGTTGGTTCAAAATAAGAGTGTAGAGTTATCAAACATGCCCGATAGTTGGGAGTTAAAGAGTCATAGGAGACAAACCTATTTGGGGGTATTGATATTCTAGAAGAGTGCCTAACTTGTGGTTCCTCAATGGAGTCGGAAATTTGAGAGTATTTTTCGAGGGCACTAATAGGTTTTTCTTGATTTCTTCTTGAGTAAACATTTATATTGGCATTGCTATCATGAACATTTGTATTTGAATTATTATCATTTGAGAGTGTTATGTCAAGAAGGGATACCTCGTGAGTGTCATCTATGTTTTCAAGAGAATCTTCTTGTATGTCATCAATAAGATCATATAAGAATACATAATCGATTTCATTTGTCTCTTCTATTTTATCAAAACCGTTTTCTTCTTCGAGAAATGTTACATCTTTTGAAATATATAGTTTATCATTCTTAAAATCATAACATCTATACCCTTTTTGATTTTCACCATATCCAAAAAATACACATTCAATTGCTTTGGGAGATAACTTATCCCTTTTATGTAGTAGGACAAAACATTTGCAACCAAAAATACGAAGTCGATTAAAATCGGGTGAAAACTTAAAGAGTTTCTCATAGGGAGAAGCATTTTTTAACTTAGAAGAGGGCATTCTATTGATTAGATAGGTTGAGGTAAGAACGGCTTCCGCCCAAAAAAATTTTGGAATATTTCTAGACACAAGCAATGTTCTAGCGGTTTCTATAATGTGCCTATGTTTCCTTTCCGCTAGGCCATTTTGTTGAGGAGTCCTAGGACATGACTTTTGATGACAAATGCCATTTTGGTTTAAATAGTTTTGGAATTCGTGAGATAAGTATTCACCACCGGAATCGGATCTTAAAATAGATATGTTACTTTGAAATTGATTTTGAACCTTTTTATGAAAATCTTTAAAGAAAGTAAATACTTCCGACTTATGACTAAGGAAATAAATCCAAACATACCGAGTAAAGTCATCAATAAATGTAACATAATATGAGTAACCCCCTTTAGACATAACCGGAGAAGGACCCCAAACATCCGAATGCACCAATTCAAAAGGCCTTGATGAGAAAAAAGATCTAGTTGGAAAAGGAATAGACTTCATTTTTCCAAAAATGCAATCTTTGCAATTAATTTCTTTTTCCTTACAAAATTTGTTTCCAAAAGGAAAGAGATACATTTTGGAATAACTTGGATGACCAAGTCTTTTATGCCAAGTTTCCATATTTTTTTCTTGGACATAAGAACAAAAAAAGTTTGTAGGGAGATCAAGATGGTCCATATAATAGAGGTCTCCCTTTCTATGGCCTTGCCCAATCCGCTTCCCGGACCGGAGATCCTGCACAAAGCAACCATTAGATGAGAAAGATATTTCACATCCATGGTCGGCAATTTGAGAAACCGAAAAAAGGTTTAAATTTAATTTGGGAACAACTCTTACTTTTGGAACACAAAAATTTTGAGAATCTTTAAAAGAGCCAATACTTGAAATTTTCAAAAAGGTTCCATCGGCCGTTGAGACACAAGAGTCCTTTGAATTGATGCAAACATCACTAAGTGCATTCTCATGAGGGGTCATATGAAAAGAAGCTCCGGAATCAAGGATCCAAGAATACGTACCGGGTGATGATGTCGAAGCAATGGCCGCACCCGATGTGGAGGAAGAAACTTTAAGCATTTGTTGGAGAGCCATAGATATTTGTCCAAGAGTTTCTTTAATGTCATTGTTTTTGCCTTCATCTTCTTTGGAGGTGGTTTCTTCAAGAGAGGCTACTTTAGGCTTGAAGGCTCCCATAAGCTTTGGACAAACGGGTCTAATGTGACCCGGCTCATTGCAATAATGACAAACAATCATTTTTCTTCCTCCATTGTAGTTCCCTTGTTTCCCAAAATGAGGAGGCTTATAGGTTCTAACATTGTTACCCGGTTTGGATACGGCAAGGACTTCATCAACATGCTTACTCATGTCAAGCCTTGTCTCCTCTTGAGTGATTTCGGCAATAGCATCCTCAATAGGAGGAAAAATAGATCTATGGAGAAGTGAGGATCTCACTTGCTCAAATTCGGGGCGTAGCCCAAAACGAAATTGAAACAATCGCTCTTGTTCCATTTGTTTTTGTCTTAAATCAACATCTTCCATAGAAACCCACTTTGGCTCTAAAAGAGCCAATTCATCCCATAGTGGGTTAAGGGCACTATAGTAGTCTTGAATGCTAGAATCACCTTGCTTGGTGGTTCTAACTTTTTCTTGCAAGAAGTATGCTCTTGCAAGATCCTTTTGGGTATACATACCCCTCATAAAGGACCAAGCCTCATTGGCTCGACGAAATTTAGCTATATTAGCACATACCTTAAGCTCCACATTGTTCATAAACCACGCAAGGATTTTTGCGTGATTGCTTTCCCAATCTTCTACTTCCTTTTGATGATTTTCAATGGCCTTGAGACGAGCATCTCCCTCAAGAGCTTTTTCTTGATCTTCTTCCATTTTTGTGAGCATAAGCTTAGGTTCCGGAACGGTCCCCATGACATAACCCCAAAGCTTCTTCCCTTTGAGATTATTCTCCATTGCCGATGCCCACATCATATAGTTCTTTCCATTGAGTTTGAAAGAAAGATCAATCTTTGTCTCCATGATGTTGCCAAGAAGTGAGAAGATGTCCACCAAAATAAGAGATACACGAACCACACCTTTCCTTCAAGAATCGAGTGGCTCTGATACCATGTAATGAGATATTGCGGAAATATAAAGAGTGCATACAAGCACATACAACAATGAATAAAAGAGAAAATATCACAAGTCCACGAAGGAACAATACAAGCACAAGCCTTTAAGAAGGCAACAATATACAAAGCCTCTTATTGAAAAGAGAGAGGAGCTCTCCAAGATGAAAATACACAAGGGGATCACCCCTATTTATACAAGAGAAGGAGGAGGAAAAAGGAGGGCCAAAGGGCCTCAAAAGGAGAGCCAAAAGGGGGCTCCCATAGAGTCGTTGGGAGCCCCCAACGGTCACATTTGTGACCGTTGGGGGCTCCAACGACTTCTATGTTGGAGCCCCTTTTGGTCCTCAAAAATAATAAAAAAAGAAATGAAAAAATAAAAAATAAAAATTACATTTGTTCATAAAAGAAAAAATAGTTGTTTTCTAAAACAACTGTGAAATTACAAAAATACCCCTATCGGGTATTGATGTAATAAACAGAATATATATATATATATATATAATAGGTACATTTTAACATTAGACCCTACAACATTCTTATCCGGCGGCCTAGGAACTATTTCCCAGGTCCTACATTCATGCAAGGCTCTCATTTCTTCATTCATAGCATCTGCCCATTTTGATGACAAGAAGGCTTGAGAAAAATCAATGGGTTCTTCCTGTTTTTCAACCTGCGCAACATATAACTGCATTTCTGTGGAAAAGTTCTCGTAACTTACCCATCTTTCAATTGGGTATCTAATCCTCTTTGAGTGTCTGACTTGCTCAGTTGTGTGGGGTGTATCTCTTCTCCTGGCATATACTGCCCCTTTAAACCTTTTGTCATCTGCAGTGGGAGACAACAGATTCCTGAGCAGTTGTCAACATGTTCCCTCTAGAATCTAGATCCTGCATTGGTTTCTATGGGTTCACACTCATTTATCATTGTATGACATGGAGCAGAGTTATCCATGTCCAGCTGATCAAATAACTCATTTGCAAGCCACGGTTGATAGCCTTCTTCTTCCTTAGTGGCCTTTCCTTCCTTGTTTGAGTCTTGAACATTGTTCTCATCAAAGACAACATTTTGTGAGACTTTAATGCGTTGAATGTCTGGATCATAGCATCGATATCATTTATATTCATCAGCATACCCAATAAACTTGCATCTACAAGCTTTATCATGAAATTTGTTACGTTGGGAACTATCAATATGAACATAGCATACACATCCAAACACTCGCAGTTGACTGTATTGAGGCTGGGTACCAAACAAAACGAAATAAGGAGTTAAATTATTTAACAACCTCATTGGTAACCGATTTATTACATAAATCGCAGTGCGAAATGCTTTTGTCCAAAGGCTTAAAGGAATTTGAGTGTCATGCAACATGCTTAAGGCACTTTCGACGATATGACGATGTTTTCTTTCCGCGACCCCATTTTGTTGTGGCGTATGTGGGCAAGATATTTTACGCCTTATCCCATTATTTTGAAGAAATTCAGTAAATTCCTTTGATAGATACTCTCCCCCTCCATCACACTGAAAATGTTGAATATTTGTCAAGAATTGATTGACAACAAGAGCATGGAATAAACAGAAGAATTTGAATACCTCAGATTTGTATTTCATAAAATAAATTCAAGTGTATCTGGTATAACTATCAATGAATGTAACATAGTAACGACTACTAGACAAAGAGGATTGTGGAGCAGGTCCCCAAACATCAGAATGAACAAGTTCAAAAGGAAAAGAAGCTCTTTCATTTATTGAATTAAAAGAAAGCACATGACTCTTACACGACTGACAACTAGAACAAAGGAAACCATCAACCTTATTACACTGACTTGACTTTGAAATAAGACCACTCGACACTATATTCTCAAGAGAAGAATTATTACAATGACCCAAACGACGATACCAAATATTTGACTTATTATACGAAGATAGACTTAAACAATCTTTAGATGAATCCAGCTTGAATGGTTGATCAATGGACGATTTTGGTCCAGCTCTACGAACAGAAGAAGGGGCTTCTTTTAGGATATACATGTTTCCCTTTCGTTCTCCCTCAACGAGCGTCTTCTTCGTGAGTAGATCCTTGACACAGACAGAAGGAGTAAATTCAATGCAAGAATGAATGTCATCAACTAGTTTAGAAACAGAAATGATGTTTTTGACAATATTAGGAGAATGAAAAACATTGGACAATTTTAGGGAACCATTGAAAAGAGGAATATTCACATTTTCAGTGTAAGTTATTGGATGAAGAGCTCCATCTCCAGTTTTAATACTTGCATTTCCATGATAAAGGATGGGTTTCGAAATCTTACCAATATCGCCTATCACATGTGCTGCAGCTCCAGAATCAATGTACCAAGTTCCTTGATCACCTTGTTTAAAATTTAATCCTGACAAAGTTGATATCAAAAGATTCTTGACACTGTTTTCATCCCATTGATTTCCTCCAGCTCTTCCCCTGCTTGACGATCCTGTCGTATTCATTTTACCTTTGCTTTGCGGGTTCTGCCGACAATTTGCCTTGATATGTCCCTTTTTGTTGAACAAATAACATGTTGGAACATTTTTAAAATTGTGATTTCCAGAAAAGCTAAATGTGCTAGGCGTGGGTAACAATCCACGCCCCCCTTGATTATTCCTTATCTGTCCATGTCCTCCTCAGAAGTAACCACGTCCTCTTCCTGAATTTGTCCCTGCAAACAGTACTTCTTGGTTTCCTAAATTGTTGCCTACATCTTCGCCTTTGATGAAAATTTCATATTGTAGTAATTTCGCTCGAAGATCCTCAAAGTTAGGAAGTGAAGGAAGACACAAGAGAGATGTAACCAGCATGTGATAATCTGACCCAAGCCCGTTTAGCACTTGTTGAACTTTATCCTTATCAGAAATCATACAACCCACCATAGCCAATTGGTCTGTGATGATCTTCACCCTGTTCATATATTCTGTAACAGTCATGCTCCCCTTTCTTAGGAGTTGAAACTCCCTCTTCAAATGCATAATTCTTGCTTCTGAAATTTGTGAATATGTCTTTGCAAGCTGTTCCCACAACTCCACCGCTGAACACTCATCTGGAATACCTACAAGAACCTCTTGTGAAAGAGTAGAGGTAATGTAGGCTACAAGAGCCTGATCTCATTTTCTCCAAGCAGCAAATTCAGGGTTTTGAATCAGCCTGTTAGAAGCCTCTCCTTTATCATCCATAACTTCTTGCACAATAAATTCTGGTGGTGCAGAAATCGTTCCATCTAGGTGTCCATAAAGGTCGAGACTCTTAATAAAAGTCAGTATTTGCCTTTTCCAGGTCAAGTAGTTGTTGTTATTCAATTTTTAAGAAATAAGTTGACCTAGAAAACTAGATGGCAGGGTAGGAGAATCCATGAAAACTGAAATTGAAACAAGGAAAATATGGCAAACGAACATGTCTGATTGCTGCCAAATACTCAAGGATTAACGTCAGATCTAAGATAGATTCTGACGGATGGAATATGAATGTAGGAGAAGTTTGGAAGGAAAAATCAAGCTGGATTGTAACAAAGGAAGAAGGAATAGAACTAGAAGAAAGAATTCAGATCTGAATTTGGGTTCAGATCTAAACAAAACGGGAATATTTAAACTGATGAAAGAAATCGCGCTTGGACAAATTTAGGCATCGGGAATCTTCAGATCCAAGACTGATAAACGAAATCACACACGATCTGATCTAACGATCAGATCTGGAGTCAGATCTGCAGTCACGCAAGATTTGGGTTCAAATCTAAACAAACAAGAATGTTCAAAACTGATACAAGAAATCACGCCTAGACAAATTCAGGCCTCGGGAGTCTTCAGATCCAAAACTAATAAAGGTAATCACGCACGATCTGATCTAATCGATCAGATCTGAAGTTGAACAACGCTCAGATCTGTGAACAGACCTGCAGCTACACAGGGTCTGATCTAATGATCAGATCTATCCCGATCGAGGGTACAAAAATCTATATTGAGATAAGAGAATAACAAGACCTTAAACAGAAAAATATTAGTGAGAAATAGGACTGGGGAAGGATTCAGATAGTAGAAGAGAGAGGAAGAAGAAAACTGGAAGGCACTACTCACCTAGAACGTCGGTCTCACTGGACACCTTCTTTGGAGACGATTCAATGCACAGAGGCCTGGTGCTTTGATACCATGTTAGAATGGACCACCGTACACATGAAGTGCAAGAAGGAAGGAGGCAGGATGAAAAGAAGGGTTGCTGCAGCAAAGGGAGACTCCTTTCTCTTAGGAGTCGTGCCCTATTCCATGTATGTATTTATATACAAAAAAAATAGAAAGTGGGTTGGATCAATTATGATTTGGATCCATACCCGAATACATTCAAATTACATATTACATCAGAAACAGAAAACCCGATCCATATTAGAGACCCAACTTCAGTTTTATGATACAGTCTTAATAAAAACAACTGTAAAAAAATACAAAATTTATGAGGATTGGAGGATAGATCCGTCTGATATATTTTTCTGTTTTGATGCTTTCAAAATGGGTGTGTTACATAAAAAGGGCATTTTTTTTTATCAGATTTAGCAGTAGCAGGTGTGCATTGCATGTAAAGAGCGTCCTTTTATTTTTTATTTATCAGATTTAGCAGTACTACATATATAATTTAGATCCAAATTTAATGCGGAATCAACCACTCCAGATCTTAATTGACCCAGAAATGTTGAATTCTTTATATATGTAGAACTGCTATATGTTGTACTGCATTTACACATTCAATTTTTAATGTTGAAGTTCTTTATATACACATGTATGTCTACATTTTCTAATTACCACACATCCCCTTGGCTGGGCCATTCTACTAGCATTTTTATTAATGAGGAAACTTCTAGCTTCTTGGCTTTTATCTAACCAACTAACTGAAAAAAATCTCAAAAAAAATATTGTAGATCTTTTACAATCATACACCGCATGGGGTCCATTCCCAACTTGAATCAAATCTCTCACAGATCCAGTACTTATATGATTCTAACTTCATTCTGGCCCTTGGATATGGAGTCATAAGAACTCTTGAATTCTTGATGCCCCAAACCATGCCATTGGTATATTTTAGGGTTATTAATTTATTGTCAAAAAAGAAAAAAGAAAAAAAAACAAACTAGAGTAGAATGTAGTGGCCAGCGCCTACATAGAGATCAGATTAATAAAATCACTAAAGTGGAACACAAGAGCTATTTAGCTCTTACAAATATTGCGCAAGTAAATTCTACTTTTTTTCTAGCTAGTCAAACTCTAAAAATGAACCAAATGATCATCTCTTCAAACAAAAGTGAAATATGAAAAAGCCAATGTACTAGACTGTGGAATCTAGATTAGATTAGCAATGAGAGTTTAGCTCTATTACCGTGCGGTCCTCTAAATGTCCATGACAAGGTGATACTATAAACCACAAACTTTACAACCATGAGTTAGGATATGAGTAGAGATCTGATAACACGAATATATATATATAGAGAGAGAGAGAAGGGGGTCCCCTCCAACCAAAGGTACAAAATCTACAACAGATGATGATTGGACGACTCTCCTCCAATGTTTGAGTATTTCATCAATTGGATATCATATATTAGTTCTTTATAATTCACTTAGTAAGAAACATGATTTACATGAAGGTTTTACAACATCTAGGCATGTTTTTTAAAACATGAAAAATCGATGACTCATTGAATTTTAAAATTTTGCAATACAATGTATTACAGGCTGTTGATTTTTAATGCTTTAAGAAATACATCTAAATATCGAAAAATCAGAATCTACATGTTGCTTATGAAATAAATGATAAAAATCTTATATGTAGAGTCCAATCGATGAAAAACGCAATTGTTGGAGAAGAAATGTCATTCGATCATCATCGGTTGTAGATTTTGGACCTCTCTCTCTCTCTCTCTCTCTCTCTCTCTCTCTCTCTCTCTCTCTCCACACATGCCCACGACGCCTCAATGAGCCCCTCTCTCTCTCTCTCACCACACATGCCCACGACGCCTCAATGAGCCCCTCCCCCAACAAATCACTGTCCCATCGATTCCCCCCAGCAGTGGCGGCCTAGCTGCTAGGAGGCAGTTGCTGGCAAGCTGACCGCCAGCAGCCAGGAGGCTGGTGAAGGAAAGGGGGTGGGGAGAGAGAGAGAGAGGGTGTGTGTGTGTGTGTGTTCCGGTGGCTATTGATTGTTGACTGGTGATCGTCTAGTGTCGCCAAGAAGGAAGCAAGGGCGAGGGTGGGGGACTGCAATAAGTGGAAGAAAGAGGGCAGGCACATGGGTACCGGGCGGTGGGATAGTTACATGAGCGAGGAAGGAGGGCCACCATCAGTTGTCTGAGACAACCGTGACCTAGAGGGAAGTGAAAAGGGGCAAAGTTGGGCAGCGCAAGGTAGGGAAGTGAAGGAGGTGGAGCGGAGGAGTGGAGAAGGGGTGACCCAGATGGGGTGTGGAGAGAGAGAGAAGCACCCAGGACCGTTCGATTTAGTATAATCAGACGGTTCTGGGTGTGTTGCATGGTTTGAACCGTCTTCACACAGGATGGTCCCCCTTCCTTACATATATAGGGAAAGTGGTAACTACCTACCACTTTTTGATCCTACCTCCAACCTACCAGTAACTAAGTGTTTCCGGGTTGTTTTTTGCAAAGTTGACCCAGAAGATGTGTTTTGCATGGTTGATTTGCTAGGAAATGATACTTGGGTCATGTCTTTTTGATAAAAAAAACATCATTTTTTAAGCAGTGAATATCTTTAAAAATTGTAGACCGTCGATTTTTAAATCTTATAAAAACCTACCTGTGTGTCGGAATTGGACAATCCAAGAGTTGATTCCTATAAAATCAAGCATGTAGATCACATCTGCATGGTTAGATTTTAGAAAAAAAATACAAAAAAACCCTTCCAAATCTCGGTAGGCTGGTGATAGGTCATAAAAGTGGTAGGCAGATACCTCTCTCTCTCTCTCTCTCTCTCTCTCTCTCTCTCTCTCTCTCTCTCTCTCTCTCTCAATATAGAGAGAGAGAGAGAGAAAGAGAGAGAATTGAGATGGTCCCACGGTAGTAACACATGAATGGGTTGTACAAAATGATGCATGTGAACAGCTCCCTTAATGCAGAACCACTTCTCTTTGCAGACCCAATTAATTCACTTGAGTGTAACTGTCCCGGGCCGATCTTTCGGAATAGAACATGTGCAATGCGGAGCTCTACTAAGTGAAAAATGCATCGAGTGTAAGAACGTGCTGTATGTGTTTGCTTGATCGATGATGTGCGATGGTAGCACGGCATGTGATAGGCATCGGTATCGTCGTTAGTGCATCGTTGTGTGGCGACACATACGTGGAGCGTTGTTCGGTTAAGCAGTGTCAGCGGATCAGAGGATGTTGCCTTTGGAGATTTGGTTAAGGACCTCTCGGCTTGCACGATTGGTCCCACGCGTAGCGGTTGAACGCACGGGGGTGCGTGTGGGTTAGGGCTAATTCCCCCAAGTATCACATTAGGTGATTTCAACCGAGTATGGTGACTCGGGACTAGGCGAGTGAATGCTTAGGCGTCGACGAATGAGTTTGGGTGGTGCTCTTTGCTATGGTATTCAATCATCAACTGGTCTTCGGATTGAGGGCCGCAAGGTCTTGTTCCTTCGGTGGTGAGGTTTTGCTATGTCATGCGCATGGAGCTGCAATACGCTTCATGGTACGCAAGGCTAAGGCAAAGTTTGTGCATCTTTCGGAAGTGATAGCTGGTATGGGACGGTTATGTACTAAGCGGCATGGATTACATGGAATGTACATTTGAAAATGAGCTTGATCAGCTTCCGCTCGGCAGTTGTGCACGGGGTGGTGCGCATAGCCAATGAAAATGATGCAGCACATGGAAAGGTGTTGGTACGTAGCCTTTGGCCGTTAGGCTAACCAGCTTGGCGCCTCACAGGTTTGCAAAGCATTCTATGCCCGTGACAGAGGGATAGAAAGGCTTGTAGCAGTAAGGAAGGACTGTCGCGTTGCACTGGCTTATTGAAAAAAGTAAACCCGTGACAAATTGGTATCAGAGCAGAAAGATTCACAGAGACTTTGTTCTTCATTGTGTGCGACACTAAAGAGGACAGCAATGGTTTATCTTGGTTACGTAATTTTATACAGCTGAAGTGTGGTTGACCGAGTATAGAAGCAAGATGTTGGCAGGATGGTATAAGACATCTTGTCGATGATAAGCAGAAGTGTAAGGTTACCGTTTAGTTGGCTAAGTGAACATAGATAAGCCAAAGATTCCTACCAATTGTGCCTTAGGCTCACAGGTGGAGCGTGATGTTTGTCTTGTGCATGCAGAGAATGCACGTTGGATTCAGATGGATGAATTTGCACCTTTGGGTATGGGAGACTCAACTAAACTTCTAGATTCTCTCCCAAGATTGTGGGTTAACGGAATGCCCATGTTGAGTAGAATACTCAATTTTTGGTCCCTTGAGTTGGCACATCCTCAATGGATTGTGTACAGAAAAAGTTGTTGTTCGTGGCTCGTTGGTTCCTACTAGAACGTTTTGCTAACTCTAAGAGAGAGTTACAGCAAGCTGGCTTCGGGAGGGGAGTTCCAACATTGGGCCAAAGGTGCCCATGTGAGGACGAGTGCCCAAGAAGACGCTTTGAAGGACCACTTTAAGATGATACGCAAGAAGACATCCCCCACTTGAGGACTAATTTGGACCGTTGGAAAACCGCAAGTTGGTGCTTAAGGGAGTTGAGATCCCTGCGACACGCATTGGTGGTCGTCTTACTCTGCGAGGATCACGAAGGGCTTGGAATTGCCCTTGTTGGGGTTGGAAGGCACCCCAGCCATGAAAATGAAGATGACAAGTTTGTCGTGCGGGCGAGGATGACCCGTTTATGTTTGAGACTGCACTGGAATCTCACGAGCAGAGAATGCTCAATGTTGATAAAGTAGAAGACCGTTGTCTAAGTGATCGGTGATGTGTTAAAGGTATGGGACTTGGCATGTTAAAGGTTATGATGATGGTGGATGTAATCCAGAACAAGTTGAGTAGGCTGAAGAAAAAGAGTAAACCAAAGATAAGTACAAAATGAAACTGACATATCAGTGAAGACTGTGTTCTTACCTGCACCAGCATTGTCGAGGACGATAATGGTTTTGAGTGCGGGAGAATGTCCCGAACTGATCTTTCGAAATAAAGACATGTGCAGTGCGGAGCTCTACTGAGTGGAAAATGCATCGAGTGTAGGAACGTGCGGTATGCATTAGCTTGATCGGTGATGTGCAGTGGTAACACGGCATGCGATAGGCATCGGTATCATCGTTAGTGCATCATTGTGTGGCGACACAAACGTGGAGCGTTGTTCGGTTAAGCAGTGCCAGCAGATCAGAGGATGTTGCCTTTGAGGATTTGGTTAAGGATCAGTCAGCTTGCAAGATTGGTCTCACACGTAGCGGTTGGATGCACGGGGGTGCGTGTGGGTTAGGGCTAATTCCCCCAAGTATCACATTAGGTGATTCCAACCGAGTATGGTGACTCGGGACTAGGCGAGTGAATGCCTAGGCGCCGGCAAATGAGTTTGGGTGGTGCTCTTCGCTATGGTATTCAATCATCAACTGGTCTTCGGACTGAGGGCCGCAAGGTCTTGTTCCTTCGGTCGTGAAGTTTTGCTATGTCGTGCGCATGGAGCTGCAATACGCTTCATGGTACGCAAGGCTAAGGCAAAGTTTGTGCATCTTTCGAAAGTGATAGCTGGTATGGGACGGTTATGCACTAAGCGGCATGGACTACATGAAATGCACATTTGAAAATGCGCTTGATCAGCTTCCGCTCGACAGCTGTGCACGGGGTGGTGCGTAGAGCCAATGAAAATGATGCAGCACATGGAAAGGTGTTGGTACACGGCCTTTGGCCGTTAGGCTGGCCAGCTTGGCGCGTCGCGGGTTTGTGAAGCATTCTATGCTCGTGACAGAGCGATAGAAAGGCTTGTGACGGTAAGAAAGGACCATCGCGCCGCACTAGCTTATTGAAAAAAAGTAAGCCCGTGACAGTAACTTTCATTTCACATATATTGACAAAGAACAGAGCCAGAATACATCAAGGGCTGGTTTGTTTCGTGAAACTTTCATGGGAAAGTGTTGAGCTGGCAATCCTTTTCTTTTCATTTTCCACCATGAATGAAACAAACATCAAATCATCATGGTGGTAAAGTGCCTTGCTGTCACAAGTGGGCCCCAGTTTTTCCCCACCATCTACCACTTTATGTGTAAATCCTTACATGCTCCCCCCTTGAAAGCTTTCACATGGAAACGCTGAGCTGGCAGGATTTTATAGAAATCTGTGCCCCTTCCCATGAAAGGCCTTACCCTTACATGGGAATGAAACAAGCGGACCCCAACTGAACAACAGAGATGAGATTCATTCCCAAGTCAATAAGTGCGAGCAATAGTGACATTCAAAAAAGAGTTATAAGCTATTTTTAGCTTGAATAACAGAATACAAGTGAAACTTATGAGGCAGATACAAGCTAGGAAGTAGGGTTTCCAACAGGTCGGGTCTGGCTTGATCCAAGACGGTTGATTTTCTGAAGAGTGGGTCCAAGTTTCAGATATGATGGCATCTCACAGTGAAGTTCAAGATCTGGTTGAGATATGAACCTCTGTGCACTGGATCGCTTGACACAGGTAAAATCTGAACCAAAATATGACCATTTTTCGCTGCCCATTTCCAGCCAAATCAAATACTTAATCATGTTTCCTCCAGATCAGACCCGTATTTAGATAATATGCCATCTGGACCTGGAAATCTGGGTCGGCTCCAGTTTGGACCCAGGCCAAAACTCAGATCCACTCGCACCCCTACTAGGAAGTGGTATTGTGACCATAAATGATATCTAAAAGTATATAAACATGATGGTGCTACTATGTCTGCTGTGACAAACAGGGGTCTTCTATTAATTAGAAAAATCAGTCACTAATTCACATGCACAAGCAAAAAAATGTTGAACCATTATTTTCCATCCTGGTTACACAGTCACAAACTATGTCACAGGGATTCGGCCAACCAGGTGCCGCACCCGCGTCGACGCGACGCGATGCGGGTGCGGGTGCGCGTGCGGCACCCGGTGCGGTCAACCCGACCATGGGTGCGCTCAACGCACCTAGGGTCATTTATGTCCAACTTTTGGACTTGAAAAAAAAGAGGCCCGCTGAAATGGGCATGACAGCCAGAAAACTTAAGAACTGGTTTGTCAACATGGCGAGTTTCGAGACACAACTCTTCAACTTTCTTTACGACAACCACATGCCATAGCCAACTACCAAGGAGTCTCTTCTCTAAATTGTTTCTTTGGGTCAAGCGCAGGCTCAACCTGCGAAGGTGCCCGGTTCAACAAGAATCGATTGACAACGGTGAAGAGATCGGTTCCTTCTAGCAGTGAGTGTCACTCGCCAAGCTTCTTCTGTCTCTTGAGTTGCTTCATGGTCGAAGGGAAATGATCCTCATCGAAATCTGCAGAGGGGATTGCGGTGGGGAGATACCTCCATTTCTTGGACAGGATGTTGGTCCTCACCGCAACTTTGATGGGGAGTGATCAGGCAATGCATTGATACTACACTTGGTGGCTTTCTTCATCATTCTCACCTTTCACTGAAGATCAGACACCTCTCGTAGTTGATAAGAGCTTAACTTTTCATGAAAATCTGGATGGTCTCAGAGAACAACCATACTGTATCCTGAAAATTGAAGAGAGCACAGATCAGGGTTACCGAAAGCGCCTAGCTAAAAGGGGAAGCGCGCTTCCCCGAAGCGTGGGGGGAAGCGTCCCCCTTTTCTGGGAAGCGCGCTTCCCTTTAATGGGGGGTGTGTTTTCCTTTAATGGGGGACGTGCTTCCCTTTAATGGGAAGCGCGCTTCCCCCACGCTTCCCCCTCGCTTCACCCACGCTTCCCCCTCACTTCCCCCACGCTTCCCTTGTTTTTTTCAATTTTTTGTATTTTTTTTTTTTCGCTTCCCCCTCGCTTCCTAGGTCACTTCTGAGACGCTTCCGAGACACTTCCCGAATCGCTCCTAAGTGGTCCCACGCTTCCCCGCTTCCTAAAATTTTGAAAGTGCCTCGCTTCCCGCTCCCGCTTCCCGTATTGCTTCCCGCTCCCGCTTCCTCAACTGGCAACCATGGCACAGATTGTTCTGTTACAATAGAGGGTTCAGGAAGGCAAAAGGGTAATGATGCCCATGTTGACCCGTACAGATTGCAGTCTATTGTACCTGCCTGCAAATATTAAATCAGATTTTGATTTCCTTCAAAATATGTGTTGGGCTGGAGGTTACGTACTACAAAAATTAATACAAAATATCTAAAGCCAATGAGCTGCCAGATTTTGGGGCAGGATGTAATGATCATGGACAATATAGCCTTTCTTCAGGGATGACCAGCTTGGTTACCATTCTAAAGTAGCTCAGTTACGGAACTAAGAGAGAATAACTAAAAGAGTCGGATGGAAAACCAAGCATATATGTCCTGGCCAGGGGGAAAATCGGGTCTTGCCCCGTTTGGACCGGTGTTCGTATCTTATTTGGTTCTTTTACATGTAATCAGATATCCATCAAATCCTGATATTTGTCTGATTCAATAGCAAAAAATTAAAACCATATATGCATCCAACAGTGCTCGATTAAACTATTAAACTCGGCTCAGACCAGTAGAGCTTAATGAAGAAACTCGATTAAGCTTGGTTAATATATATATATATATTACATTTTTGCCCCTGCCGCACCCCCCCGCACCCGGGTTTTTTGGAAGTGCTGAATCCCCGCACCCGCACCCATGTGACATAGGTCACAAATATTATTTATACTATCCCCAATGAAAAGGTAACACAAATAATCATCACTATATAAACATATATAGATACAAATCGCAATAAGAAAGAAAGCACCCACTACACATCAATTTGTGCAATACAAGATAATAAACACAGGTCAATTGTGATAGCAGGACTGAGAATAAACCAGTTAACCAAGGGGCGCAGTACCCTAGCTTGGCCATCAAAAGAGGAATATATATATATATATATATATATATATATATATATATGTGTGTGTGTGTGTGTGTGTGTGTGTGTGTGTGTGTGTGTGTGTGTGTGTGTGTGTGTTGGTTTTGTACCATGATACCATACGGTGGTAAACATTCTTGTTTGCATAGATAAGCCACAAAATGGTAAAATACTAAAAATCTAACAGTACAGATGTGTTTAGCATGATTTATTTAGAATCAAAGGTTTTATCATGTTTGGTATATCATAAGATTCTATTTTTGAGACGGTAAAAATCAATGGCTCACAATTCATGAAAATAAGGGTGGTTTAAAAATGGTATAAAACATCATATTTAAGTCAACTTTAACACATGAAAGTAATAAATAGAATATGTTCAGCATGATCCAACAGTTAGATTTTTCTTTTGGAGCTTATATCTCCGTAAGTCAAGTGTGTACCACAGTATACTATGGTGGTACTATGTAGACAAAAGACCCGACTAGTCGGTCTAGGCACAAGTAAAACGCCTAGGCTTTGCAATTTCTAAGTGGGTACCTTAAAAGTATCATTTTTGCCGACTAAGGCGCCTAGTCAGCGACTAAGCTGCCCCCACGTAGACACGAGGGCAGTTTAGTTATTTAATATTATTATATATATTCTTTTATTTTTGGTATATATATGTAATACCCATGAATTTTATAAGGTAAATAAACTTGAAATTTATATCCTTAAGCTGGTACAAGGATATTTTTAGTGTCGTATTTGTTTATTCGTATATGGATCTCGGATATCCTATTTGGATCTTTAATGATTGGAATCCCTGATATCCAGTTCGGATCTTTGATATTCCATTCGGATCTTAGATATCGGATCGCGAACATTAGATGGGATATTTAATAATCGTTTTGGTCAAATGGATCAGATATCTAGTTTTGGACCCTTATTATCAGGGTTAAATTCAATATTGAATCCAGGACACATGGAGTGGATCCGCGAAGTTTAAATCAAAACTGTAACGAGAAAATTTCTATATTGGGCCTACAACACTTTAGTGGGACTGGTATACCCTATGTAATGTTTGGATCCACATTTTTTCATTTGGATCCTGGACAACGAAGATTTAAATATGGTATGAATCCAATTAAAATTTTAATGGTTGGATCCATAATAATGTGTTGGAATCCACGATAGAGTCGTTTGGATCCATGAATAATAATTTGGATCCATAGTTCCAAATCATAGTATAAAGAAAACCTTGAATCCTTAGATCCGGATCTCTTATAGGGATTTATAAATAAAGTGGATCCTGGATCCATAGTAAGTTACGTCAATTTCAGGATAACGTAATTAGATCCATAGTAATTCAATTTGGATCCCTATTCAAAATTTTAAATATTAGTACTTCAAAAAAAATCTAAAAGATCCGGATCCACGGATGGATCCGGATAGGCCCAAAACGTGGACCCAACTATATGGGGGTCGTGGGTCACGGGTTCGGTCGAACCAAACCAGCACCCGTTGGTGCGTTAAAATGAAGTCACACAAAAAAATTTGTGTAATAAGAGGGGGGGGAGGGTCATTAGTGAACACGAAACCCTAAAATTTAGGTGAATAGGGGTTACGAAAGGGGATATCGAGAGGCGTGGAGAGGGAAAAACTGACTCCTCTCCCCCACTCACGATTTCTGTAACCGCCTCTCACATTCCCTCTCTATTTAACCGACCCTGCATTTCCTCTCTCACTCGTCTCCCTCCTTTCCTCTTGTCGTCGCACGACCAGGGACGAACGGCGCACAGCGGTACTGAAATCACTGCAGCAGCTGGTGGGAAGAGGAAGATCTTCAAAAAGGTAGGGTTTTACTACAATTGTTGGGGGTGTATTTTGTTTCAAGTTTGCAATGGGTTGGAACACACCCCAAATTAAAAGGATTTCGAAATTATAGAGAGGTTTTAAGTGGATGCAACAGTATGTGATTCCTTGGGTAGCTAATCAGTCAATACCTTCTGGTATGACCGATCGACATGAATATATGTGGCTTAACATTGGTAAGTACTCTTAAAATCCTGATCTGCGTATTTACAACAGAATATAGTTTGGTTTATGTTTGGTTCCATGAGTAAAAGCTGGATGTGTTTAATTATATTTCCTGAAATAAGTCAAGTCCCTGTTCGGCGTGCCTTAAATTTTGAAATATATACATATTGGAACTCTTGATCTGCATACTCTAGTTTAAAATTTGATATTGGGACTCTTGATCTGCATACTTAGCTTTGAAGTTATGTAATGGTATATCCATAGTTCTAATTTAGGTGTGTGTCAGTTTCAGAAAAGAGATTTGAACTTAAGATTTGAGTGTTATTGCTCTTAAGAGTCAGTAAGATATTCATCGAAAAAAAAATCCCTATACGATTATCTATTGTCCCAGTTTATCTCTGCGCACTCATACACAATCGTTGCATAAGATCATGTTTATTTATCACCCAGTTTGGATTCATCTTAAAATGTTCGAGTAATTAGTAAGGATTGGGGTTTTTGGTTTACTAAATGTTGATTCAGGCCCCATTTCTTTTATTCAACTATGCCATCTTTATAGGATGCTGAATAATCAATGAGTAGTGATTTTTGCATGTGTATCAGTTTTTGTATTGGGCTTATACTCAAAAATCGGTATTTTGTATAAGGTCCAGACCCTATGTTAGACCAACTTGCGTTTGTTTTGTTTTTGGCATGATTTCTTGCTGTTAAATTGTTGTCCGTAAATAAACTCAAGATCTGCTTGCTACGTCAGCAGTTATTGGCTTCCTGTGAAACTTTTAATTTCAGCATATTGTTTTGCTAAAAAAAATCATTAGCAGTTGGAAATTCTGTATTCAAAATTTCTGTGTTAGGTTATTGACAAAAACTTTGCAGTGTTGAGTCCAATGACAGAAATCGGTGATTGCTTTCTGTAGAAAAACTATGAAAGAAATGTCATTTCTTGAAATTGTGTGTTACATGCAATCAGATTATGTGAATTGCTCTTCCTTGGTCCACTGTGAATTCAAAATGTATAATATGGTGTTGGTAGTTACAGGAATCAATTATTGCACAAGATCAAATTGGTCAGCGATTTTACTGCATACGATAGAAAGCTTGTGAGTCTATTATATTGTTTTCAGAAAGCATCTTTGTTATGTAAATGTGCTCTTACTTCATACGTGAAACATATCCAGAGATGAACATGTTTATCTTGGCCATATTCCTGGCTTATTCAAGTTCAAAGGCAATCCAATTCTACTGTTGCTTTATGTATGTTTCATACTCTGTTTTATTTAAGAGTGCAATCTACTTTGGAAAAAGAATATTCGGCATATAGGTTCAATAAGAAAATGGGAATTATGCATTTCATGTCTCTGAAGTTATTCAACTACTTAAAAACATTGTAATGCAAAGGAACGACTATATGTGCCTTACTCAGATATAGTGACAAATTCAAGATTTAGTAAGCATAGAATTAGGCTGGATGAAATGAATATCGGTAAGAGGCTTTACACCTAGTGTTATGTGATTCACTTGGAAGTATAATGTACCCACAATTCTTAAATAATGAACTCATAACCGAGTTTGCGGGTCGGTTTGTTGTGGGCACATAAGTGTCAAGCCAGAATATTGAGGGTCACACACTAGTCCTCAAAGTTATAAAATGAATCCAGATGTAAATTCAAATATATATATATATATGAATACTTTGCTTGACTGGTTTAAAGGTATTGGGGCATTCGTGTTTGACGGTTTAAAGGTACCAGAACACTCTGGGTGGGTCACACTCTGGGTGGGTCTGCACAATTAAATGGATAAAGATATGGTTAACATACCCATGTAAGGTATGAATGGTTGGGGATCTACTACTCCGGTGGTAGAATTCAAATTTTTGGAAAAACTCCAGTATCTTTTAGCTACTGGGTTCAAAGCAGGAAAAACCCTGACAAATCGGGTAATACAAATTAATAAGAATAACAACCCACTCAGACTCGGGCATACCTTGGAGAGGGTAGGTGGTACACATCTCCGGGGACATGTGCTTTTAGCTTCGAGCGGCAAAGGCTCGTTAGTCCCTAGTTCTCGGAGTTAGGGGACCCGGACAACCAAATTTGTCCTAGGTGGTAGCTCAACGATCTTCTACAAAAGTTAGGGATGCATCCTATTGTTTGGGCCTTTGAGAGGTTCTCTCGGTTATTCAACCGCTTCCTTAGGATTTTCAGTTTCAGTTAGACATTCGGGTTAATAAAACATCAATGCATAATAAACTCTCGAATGTTCTCTTCTATTACGGTTGCATTGGCCTGCGAGTACCCGCGGGATAATTCAAGAGAAACATTAAATTTTACTTTTTATCAATCAGACCAAACATTGTGAGCTTTGTACTTGAATTTGTTAACTTGGGATTAGATAATTGAACATGTGATTAAGTATTTAAACCAGTGTTTACTTATCTGATTAGATGTTAATTCATGTTATGTTTTTGTGAGTTAGATTAGTGATATGCAATAAATTATTTCATGTTACTTGTTTCTTTATGCCATGTTTAGTATCATACTTCACTGTCTATAATTAAGCAAACGCATTGCATACTTGTTATATAGTACATCTGCAAAATCATAGTATTCTCCTACGCAGACTGGTTGTAGTCTGACATAAATTATTTTAGTATTTTTCAGGAGAAGAGTAAAAGATCAAGAGCGGTTGCGGGATGGTGTGCGGACCTAGATATATGATATATTGTGTTCCCGGGATGTCAAAAGTTAATTTGGCTATTATTAACTATGGCAATCAGTCATTCAGAAACCCTGACCTTATGTTTTAAACTTTTTATTAGAAATGAAATGAATGATAATTACTTTGAGGATTCCTTTGACGCGCCTGAAATGTTTAACCTGGTTAATTGTGAATCTTTCCGCTGAAATTAAAAAAAAAAATCCTTAAAAATTTGGGTTAAATTTCAAGGCGTTACAATATATGTATGTGTGTTTGTGTGATTTGTTCTAAAAACACGCTTTTATATATATATATATATATATATATATATATATATATATAGAGAGAGAGAGAGAGAGAGAAAGTGGCAGTTGTGCAATTACCAATGGGATGACACTGAGTGTCCATTGTGCAGCATCATGCAGTGCAATGGATGCTCAGCATCAATTTCCGCAAAAGATCTTTATTGGAGCACTAAAAGTGTGCGCCAGTAAAGGTCCTGAGTGCGCCGCTAAAGGTCCAGACCTTTACTGGTGTACACTTCACAAAAGTGTGCGCCAGTAAAGGTATTTTTGCAAAAATTGACATTGAGCGTCCATGCGCCATGCGATGAACGCTCAGCGTCATCCCGCTGGCATTACGCTCCAAATGATTGCGCAGCTACGCATCACTATATATATATATATATATGTTGTTACTTTGCTTTTGGAATTTTTTCTGCGAAACATTGAATCATGCACAATTAATTTTAATTGATTATGTTTTTTATATACGTGTGTTACTTTGTTTCTGATGAATTTTTCTATAAAAGCCTGAAAGCATGTTTAGTATTATGGATTACGTAATATGTTATTTATATATGTGTATGGTGCTTTTGTGAAAGGTTGAAAGCATATTTTGTTGGTTTTACTGAATATGTTATGAATAATTGAATATATATATATATATATGTGTGTGTGTGTGTGTACAACTATATATATGTATATTCTGGTTACATATATTAATATATTTTGTGAAATCATATGTAATTTCATACTTGTGTGATGAAAATATCTTATTAGTAAAACAATTAAGCATATTTTTATATATATTTTGTATACTTTTTTATATTCTAATTAGGGTATCGACTAGTCCCGCCTAATTCTCGACTAGTCTTTTTAGGGATCTATCGACTAGGCACCGCCTAGTGCTTTTGACTGGATAGTGGTGGTGTAGTACCACTAGGGGTGGACAACGGGCCGGGTGCCCGGCCCAAGTTGGGTCTGTCTTAGGCAGTCATTTGGTGACTAGGCTCGACCCGATAAATAATTGGTTTGGACTCGGGCTTTAGTCTAAGCCCGAGTCAGGCCCTTATACCCAGTATATATTTTTATATAAAATATATTTAAATTATAAAAATATTTTATCTTATACATGCCCGGACCATATTAGGAATTTAGGTTTTGAAAATTCAAAACCCAACCTATGTGGGGCGCCTTGTATGTGTGTTAAAACGATTGGAATCTTTTCTATTTTATAAGCAATGAGTGTCTTTCGCTCCCTTCCCCTCTACGATATGGGACTATTCTCCAAAAAGGTTTTCCTTTCTTCAAACTTTATTATTGTATGAGACGAGAAATGTAAATTTTTCTTTCGTAAATGATTTGCAATTAATATTCTCTCTCTCTCTCTCTCTCTCTCTCTCTCTCTCTCTCTCTCTCTCTCTCTCTCTCTCTCTCTCTCTCTCTCTCTCTCTCTCTCAAAATGGAGCATTAAATTTTTTACATTTTTAAGCATTCCTTGAAAAGAAAAAAACATAACATTAACTTTTTACCTTTTTGAAGCATTCCTAAAAAAAGAACATTAAATTATTTACCTTTCATGCATTATATCAAAAGAAGTGCAGCTTTTGATTTAGTCCCAATCGATGGAGCAGGGGCAAAGTCCCTCCAATGGCTATAAAAGTGGGGAGCCCCCATCGTGCAAAACTAACCGGGTAAAGCCAATGGGTTGCTTGCCCGACCCAATCTGACTTAGAATAGTCGGTGTCACCGGCCTGGTGGCTAAATCCAAGCCCGATTGAAGTGGGGCCCAGCCCTACCCAACAATTATTGTGTAGGGCTATCGACGGCCCCAAAATTTATTAGGTCAATCGGGCCATCGTGGGCCCGCTATTGGGCCAACCTATGTCACATGGGTGCGGGTGCGGGGATGCGGCACTTTAAAAAATCATGGGTGCAGGGGTGCGGCAAAAAAAAATCAGACCCAGGATTCGGATCCGACCTGGATCCAAACACGATAAAACATACTCGTGCTTATTTAAAGCACACAGGGTAGGGTTTCTCATTCGAGAAACCCTCCCCACGCTGCTCACTCTCTCTCCTCGCTCGCCTTCTCCCCCCGCCGCAGGCTCCCTCTCTCCCATTTGTTTTCCGACCACGTGACGCCGGCAAGCCCCACGTCCGGCGAGCTCCATGTCCGGCGAGCCTTGGCTTTCCGGCCACCCGATGTCGGTCCTTCCTGTGCCAGCGATGCGCCCTCCGGCCCCTTTTCAAGTGAGCTCCCTCTCGCCTCTCTTCTTCTTCTTCTTCTTCTTCTTCTTCTTCTTCTTCGGGCGAGTCTCCGTCGACGTGTTTTTCTTTTTCTTTTTTACATAAATGACCCTGGGTACAGTCACGCACACAGGGTCGGGTTGACCGCACCAGGTGCCGCACCTGTGTCGCATCGACGCGGGTGCGGCACCTGGTTGGCCGAATCCCTGTGACATAGGGCCAACCCAACCCAACCCGATGTCCACCCCTAAGTACCACTAGGGGTGTCAACGGGTCTGGCTTACCCGACAGCCGACCAGAACCAAACCCTATAGGGTTCGGGTATGGTAACAAATAAGAAGACTCGATTAAGACCTGGGTCCGGACCTGAAGGTCCGATTAATAAATGGACTCAGGTATAGTTTTTGGAATTTTATACCAAACACGGACCCGACCTGAGTTTCGATTAAGACCCGCAATTTTTTAATGTAAAAATGATAAAAAATATTATTTTACCGGGTATGATCCAGGTCTGGTTCATGTAGTTCTTATCAGGTCGGGGTATGGTTTCTCTTATAGTAGACCCGATTAGACCTGGGTCCAGACCCGATACCATACCCAAAAATCTGGTTCAGCTCTGGTTCCACCTGAGTCCGAACCAAACCCGACCCATTGACACCCCTAAGTACCACCATAGAAGTGCTTATATATATATATATATAGGCTAACCGGAATATGTTTCCTAGCATGAACCAAGATTTTCATAGTTTTTTATTTTTTTTCTAAAATTTTACCGTACAAATGTAATCTAGATGTTTGGTTTTATAGAAACATACTCTTGGATCATCTGATTACAATGTAAAAGAAAGATCTTTAAAGGCCTGAAAATCAACAGCTAGAATTTTTGTAAATATTCAAGCATTAAAAATCGCATTTCATGATCCGATTGTGATGATCCAAGAGTTGATTCCTAGCAAATGGACCATGTTGAATGCATCTGCAGGGTTAGATTTGCAAAAACAACATCGAAAATGCCTAGTTCATACGTAAACATATTACAGTTTCCTTCTATATATATAGGGAAATGGAAACCTACAAAATACAAAACCTACTAAATGAAATATGATAATGGATTTTCGGTTTTTTTTTTTAATTCGGACCCCATAGATGTGTTCAACACGATTGATTTACTAGAAATCGACACTTGGATCATGCATTTTGGATGAAAAAAATGGTATTTGGATCCTCAAAAATGATGCAGAGCATCCGGATATTAGCATAGAGCATAAGAGCAATCTACCATTAAAGATCCGATCCGGGAAATCTTACCCCAGAGGACACAAGCATAATTCGATCTGTTTGGGTCCAAATGGATCTTAAGGGCATTTTGGTTATTTTGCAAAATTTAATTTTCGGGGATTTTCTTCATCCATCTCAGAAAATTAAATTTCATATGTGGTTCAATTTTTGTGTCTTTTGGAATCACCTGTTTGTATTTTCTGTTTTTGTTTTTGTTTTTATTTTTATTTTTTTAGGGCGTTGGATTCTACGTATTCGGATAGTTCTGGTATCTATTAGGCTCAACTTTGGGTACTAGAGGGTACATTGGGAAAAAGGGTAGTTTTATTTTTTGATCCAACTTTGGATTTGGACCTTAGGTCCATTCTTTTGCTAAAGATCCAATTTTCAAGTTTGGATCTTGAGAGGGATCCAAAAATTCAAACTTTGGATCTACATTAGCCATCTTGAGTGTAATATCGTGCTTTTTCACACTTAGCCAAATTATGATTTTTCGAAGAATTGGCTAAGTCTGGGAGAAAAATTGTTTGGGGCTCGGTTTTTAGACTGATGTCTTTGAGTCTGAGCTTGGCCCAGGTCCCATCGACAAGGTCGCAACGAGCCAATCGAAGCAAGATAAAGAGTTTTATTTTTGACTTTTATATTCAAGCGAAATTCGAGCAAAATTCGAGTAAAATTTAGAATTTGATATTCGTGTAATATGTCGTTGGAAGCGTCTCGAAATTCTGAGCGCAATGATATTTTACTTTTCTAAATTTGGGCTACGGTTGGCCCAAAAATCGTGTTTTTCAAAAATTGAGCAGTTTGTCGAAATGGATCCGGAGTTGGATCAGGTTGGATCTGATGCATATGATCCGAATTATTATGGATTTGGATCTTATTTAAGAGATACTTAAATCTGGATTTAAACCAGATCTTGATCCATTTTCGTTTTGGGTATGGGTTTGGATTTTTGGATCCAGGTCCGGATCCAAATCTAAGCCACGCATTTTTCAGCTTTAAATTCAATATAAAGCTTTAATTTGGGGTTTAATAAGGTTAAGAATCCTTCTAGGTTAATTTGGCTATTTTTGAAAGTTTTTAGATAATTTTAATTAATTAATATTTAATAATTAATTAAATAAATAAATAATTTATATTCATTGCGAATTTTATTTTAGGGCTGTTTAGGACCTCTTAAAAGAGTCCATATACATGCCTTAGAAAGCTAAAGAAAGCTTTAGAAAGAGTTCTAAAAGACTTGAAAAGTTTTACGAAAAAAAAAAGCCATGGAAGTTTTAAAAAAAACTTGAAAACTAGAGAGATTTTCCTTATTTTAAAACTCTCCAGCCCTTTAAGAAAAGGCTGGAGAAGAGGGGAACGTCACCCCCTCTCACTCTCTTTATATTAATAAAAAAACGAAGAAGGGAAAGAGGAGAGAGGAGAGGAAAGAGAGGAAGAAGAAGAATCTTCTCCAGCCATCCAACCTCTATTTTTCGTCTCTTCCGATTTTCAATTAGGTACGGGTTCTCTCTTTTGGATCAAATGAGAAATTGAGTGCCGAATCGATTTCCATGCAATATTTGGTTTAAATCCATGGTTAAATAGTGAATCTATGTGTTCACTCTAGAATATATGGATGAGGATCCATAGATCCTCTTTTATATGGGTGTTTTCGGTTCTTTATGTATAAAAATTCTGTGTATGGGTTTTCTATACAAAAACAGAATTTTATTTCATGTTAAAGTGGGCTTTTTAACACATGTTTCATAGTGAATTTGATTCCTACGTTATTGCATAATATACATATGATACTAGCTGCATGTATAATTGTTATGAATAGGGAAAATTCTGTGTAAGCATGTATGGTTTCATAATAGTTTACATGAGCATGTCAATATCAAATGCATACTTGGTATTTGTCTTGGTATTTGTTCAGGATATTGATGGGCATTCCCATGGTTGGATTCTTGATTTCCTCCCATTATTTTTAAAATGAATTTCTGTATGTGTTAAAACAGAATGTTTATCAATGGTATAAGTGTTTACTTAAAGACTTGTTGATGTTGATATAGGGTCCACTTTAGGAACTTAGCATATGCATACAAAAATATATGTTGGGTCATCAAAAAAAAGAAAAGGGGTTTGTTTATATCTATGTCAGAGGGACTCGGCTAGAAGGGTGCCGTACCCACATCGACGCGACTCGACGCGGGTGCGGCACCGGGTGCGATCAACCCGACCCTGGGTGCGTTGACCGCACCTAGGGTCATTTTGGTCCATTTTTTTGTTTTTTTTTTTTTTTTTTTTTGCCCTATGAAATGGACCCGCGCCGGGGGGAACCCCCGGACCCCCCTTATATATATATATATATATATATATATATATATATATATATATATATATATATATATATATATATATATATATATATATATATATTTTTTACATTTTTTGCCCCTGCCACACCCCCGCACCCGGGTTTTTTGGGGGTGCCAGGCATGCACAGGCCCGACCTGTGCAGGGCCTGTGTGCGGGCACTCTGACCTCTCCCAGCCGAGTGGGCCTCGATTGGGGCTGCTAGTAATCATAAGAAAAAAAAATGTGAGTATATATATATATATATATATATATATATACACACACACACACATTGTCACGTGCGCTTTCATTTGAGCAAATTATTTGAGTTGCATGGGCAAAACACATACCGGTCTTATACGTAACTGTACACTCAAATTATGCATAAGTGAGGACTGAGTTGGCATATAAAAATTTTCAGTTATGCTTGTAAGTTTTCAGATTTACTAGTTGTATCATATTCAGCCCTGTGCAAGTGAAGAAATGATGTGTTTTTACTTTCTTGTGTTTGATAGATTATGCTGAATCAAAGCATCATTTCAAGGCCGCATCTTGTGCATGTGCATACATTATATTGTTGCATGCACCACTGCTTGATTGTTCATTTGTTTACTTGAGGAAGCTTATGACGAAATGCATGCATTTGACATGAATACATGTATGGAATGAAAGCATGCACTTATCATGAAAGTGTGAACTCAAACTCACGTATACGAATATTATTGTGAATGCACATCTTTTAAGTTAACATAAATGAATTTGCATTGAAAAGCATTTGAAATGAAAGCATAATGGTATGTTATTCATAATGTTTGTATATGAATGCATAGATGACCAAAATGAATCATCTTGGGCGGTGTGAGCCTCGAGCATATGATGCTCTGTGTTTTAGTGGTTCTATGCTTTATAAGAATCAAACGTGATATTATTGTTCTAATTACACTATTCTATTGTTGCCATGGGTGTAGGCCGTGAAGAGTTGTGCATGTGGATATGCGAGCTTATGTTATTAATTTTGCATGATGAGTTGCAAGTAATGAAAATTGACATTAATAACAAGATAAAAAAAAAGAATAGTGTAACTTACGATCCCTTGATGATCCTTCTAGGGAAAGGTAATCTTGGGTTTAGCGGTTTGAGGGACCGTGAGGATACTAAAACTATGTGTGCGTTATTGTTGACCCCTAAACCTGATATGGAGATTCTTCTCCTAGCCACGGTTTCAGGGAGAGTCCGCCACTTTGCCTGGGGGTGGTGTGTAGACACAGTTGTTGTTTTTCAAGAAAGTGACATTTATCCGTATACCAAGAAAGTGACACTTGTGGATTTGGATGTCCCTAGTGTTCTGGACATTAGATTTGGATGTCTAATGTTCCGAAGGCTGTTTCGGTCGAAGGCTAAGTTTGGAACCCAATAATAAAATACAAATTGTGTGCTAAGCTACCTTAGGAACCCTACTTGACCTCGGGGATTTTACCCGTTTGGTGTATCCGCGGGCAACGGTAATTAAAAATAAAAACTTAAATTGTGTGCATTTAATAGAGACATGCATATGAAAAGAAAATTCTACCAAGAGGTAATAATTTACTCTTGCATTGCACTGAAGCCATGCATATTCCTATTATGCATTAGATCATGTATGTTTACATGTTCCCTTAACTGTTAAATATTGGTGTATGCATAATGTTGTTCCCTAATGCATGTTAAATGATTGTATTGCTTAAATTGTGATCTCTGTTATTTATTAAATGTACTCTCATACTTAATAATTGTTATTTATTATATGAATACTTAATTGAATTATGAATTTGTCATAATTGCATCCCTCTAAACTATTGCATGAATTTTTATTTGTATTCATTATGCTCATTTGTTTCATTAGAGGTACTTGTACTCAGAATTTCGGTCCTGACACCCCTACTTCTGTGGTTTTTCGAAGCCACAGGAGATCAGTGAAGTGACTCGCATCTGGGAGAGCTACGAGTGTTACACGGTTGCTAGACAGCTTCACAGATGGACAGCGTGACTACTTTTCTTTCATTTCCTTTACATTTACTTGTTATCGCACTCTGGTTCTTTTTATGCAATTGTCTCGAGATTACTATTTCTTATTTAATTAATAAAATTTTGGTTTGCTATGATATGGATGATAAATGTAAGATCCCTTGTCATTGGTTGGTTATCCAACGGGGAGTGGAACGGTAAAGGCCCCGGGTTTCTGGGAATGTTTCCGCACTTGTTTTAAAAAAAATATTGCACTTTGGGTATGAGTTGGGGTCGTTACATTGAGAGAATGCATTTATTAGGTCAATGTGGATCTAGATCCACACTAAAGAGGCTTCTAGAAAAATCGTGTAAGGGGTTTAAGAGCCTCTTGAAAAACGCTAGATGCCATCATGGCTTCTTTTGACTTAATTTGAAAAGGCCTAGAAACTTGAAGAAGCTTTTTTAAGGCTTCCTATAAAATAGAGCTAGCATTAAACCTAGCTCTACTTTTGGAGTATTGAAAAGAGTTGGGTTTTGAAAGTCCATTAAAACCATTGTGGAAAAATTTTGGGGGGAGGCGGATCTTGTCATCTTTGAAAAAAAAAATTATGAAAGAGAAGGAAAGGAGAAGTCGATTTCCCTTAAAGGAACCCTAGCCGTGTGGAGGAGTTTGTCCATTGAGGCAGCCGTAAGGAGCCTTGCTATGCCGAGAACAGCGCTGTTGTGATTCTATATTGCTGTTGTCCACAAACCTTGTTGTCATTGCTGAGTCGTGGGTGTTGCTGCCATTGGAGACCTTGAAGCTTGGAAACTTACATTGTTTCAAGCTTGTTTGTGTGAACCTTTCTTCGTATGAATCTTGTTCGTGGAACACTGTTGTTGTTGTTCGAGTGAACCCTTGTTGTTCGTGAAACTTGGAGTTGTGACTTTTTCTGGAGGTCCCGAAGAAAACGTGTTTCTTGAATCGGCCAACCTTCATCAATTTCGGTTTGGTTAGAAACTGGATTATTTTGCTAAACTTGTGTTGTGAATTGGGTCTAGAACTTAATATTTCATTGTGATAATTCTTGTTTGAGTTCTCATTTAAGTCTACAACATTTGAAACTCAACAACATTTTAAAAGATTTCGGTTTTGTGAAATTGATTTTCATGTTATCTTGTGTTTAGTGAATCTCTCCTGTGTTGCTTGTGTTTTGATCTAACCAGAGTTGGGTTAAGGAGGAAAGGATATTGAACATTGCAGAAATCACCATTAGAAGTGTTTTTCTGTGGAGGTCAAACTTTAATCACCCAAAGATAAAATCGGCATATAATTATCTTGGTTGTGCTTGTTTATATTTTCAGTTTCCCGGTCCGTCTGACATAGTCTCAGTAAACAAAGCGTATTTCCTCAGATATAGGTCTGATTTATGTGTGCTTAGATTCATTGGAAAACTGACAAATTTTCCGACAACTTTCGTGTTCTGTCTGCCAGCAAATTCTGCCTTTACAGTCTCTAATAACGGACCCAAACTGATTGTGTTCTAGTTTATCAGTCAGTCTCAGTGTTGGTGCGCTATCTCGACACCCCAGTGTTAGAATTTTGTGTTCTTGGAGTCGTTGAAAAGCTATCGAAAATATTTGTCTTTTGTGTTCTGTCCGTCAACAGATTATGTCGTTACAGTCTCTGACAACGGACCCAAACAGAGAATACAGTCATTTGGGTGACTGTACTTCTGGTTTATCAGTCAAGCCCGTTCTTCGTTGTTAGATTTTGATCTTTCACCAGATCTGAATCTTGAAGAGGAAGAAGACGAAGAAGGAAGAGAGGCTGCAGAAAAAAAAACCACACGTTTTTGTAGTAACTCAACGTGGGGCAATCCATTTCTTAAGTATTAGCATAGCCTCAGCTGTTGCAGCAGCCATGAAACGGTACTCTGCCTCTGTACTAGATCGAGCCACTGCCTTTTGTTTACGACTACTCTAGGACACTAAGTTCAACCCAATGAAGATGCAATAGTCAGACACTGATTTTCTATCAATTGGATCACTCGCCCAAGCAGCATCTGTATATGTGATAATTTTATGTCCACCCTGTCCTGTCAAATCTTTTCTATAGACTATGCCATCTCCAATCGTCCCTTTCAAATAACGAATATTCTCTTTACCGCTTCCATGTGTCTTATTCGAGGTTCATGCATGAATTGAGAAATCTAATTCACAGAATACACAATGTCAGGACGAGTAAATGTGAGGTATTGCAACATTCCCACTATGCTACGGTGTGGGATCATGATATAAATCTCCATCTTGACTGTTGAGTTTTTTATGCAAAACACTTGGAGTGGTTAAAGGCTTGCAGTCTTTCATCCCTGTTTTAGTAAGAATATCAATGCTATATTTATGTTGAGTGAGAATCAAATCATCAATTGTTTTATCAACTTATACTCCAAGAAAGTATCTCAAATTGCCAAGGTCCTTCATCTTAAATCTTCGGCTTAGAAGTTCCTTAATACCTTGAACATGACTCTACGAGTTCCCTGTAATAACAATGTCGTCCACATAAGCAGAAGAACAATTGCATCTTTCTCTTTGAGAATGAACAATGAGTGATCCAACGCAGGCTTACGAAAGCCATGCTTCTGTATCTCAAAAGAAAAAGTCTCAAACCACGATCTGAAAGCCTGTTTCAAGCCATACAGGGCTCTTTTGAATCTGCACACGTGTATGGGGTTTCTCTTCAGCATATCCTACCGGCTGCTCCATATATACTTTCTCCCTCAATTCACCGTGCAGAAATGCATTTTTGACATCCAACTGATGAAGTGGCCATCCATGGCTAACGGCCAATGATAGAATAATACGAATAGTTCCCATTTTGACTACAGGACTGAAAGTTTCATCATAATCATGTCCATGTTCCTGAGTGAACCCCTTAGCAAGGGGTCTTGCCTTATACCTCTCAACACTACCATCCGGTTTATACTTGATTTTGAACACCCACTTTGAGCCCACAACATTTCGATCAACTGGCAGGGACAATTTTCCAAGTATCACATTCATGAAGAGTCGTCATCTCTTCATTCATGGCTTCAACCCACTTCTTAGATTTCACAGCTTGATAAAATGTGATAGGTTCACTTTCTTTGTCAAGCGCCGGCAAGAATAACTGAAAATCCATGTTGAAACTATTGTAACTAACCAACCTGTCAACTGGATGCTGAATTCTGCTGGATTTTCTGACACTCGAGGAATCTGAGCGATTATCAATAGGAACATTTGTAATGGGAGCAGCATCCATCACAATCGAATTATGTCATCTCACATAAGTAATACCGTGAAACTTATTAGCATCCAAAGACTCTGATGTGAAACCACAATTTCCCTCGCTTGAATTTGGCACTGGCAACTCTTGTCCACAATTTAATGAACTCAACCTTGTATTTGCAAATAGCTCTGCACTCAGCCATGGGTGGTACGTCTCAATACGTGAGGCTGACTCTTTGAGATGAATGGTATTATCACCAAAATTAAGCTCATCAAAAACATCCCTTGAAATTCCGATATGACCACTTGTAGGATTATAGCATCTATAGCCTTTATAATTGTCAGCATATCCAACAAATTTGCATTTCGTAGCATTTTCCTAAAACTCGTTTCTCAAGGAACAATCAATATGTACATAACAAATACATCCAAAGGTAATCAGATAGTCATAGTCAGGATCAACACCATATAGGGAAAGAAAAGGTGACTTATTTTCAAAAATCACCATGGGTAATCGATTTATCACATAAACGGCAGTATGAGATACTTTAGTCCATAAATCGATGGCCACATTACTGTCATGCATCATACTCATTGCGCACTCAATAATATGGTGATGTTTCCTTTCAGCAATGCCAATTTGTTGGGGCGCATGTGGGTAGGAGACACGTCGATTTATCCCATTACTTAAAAGAAAATTGATAAAGACTGTGGAGGAAAATTCTCCACCACCATCACATTGAAAATGCAATACATTCTCAAAGAATTGGTTTCTTACAAAGGAAAGAAAATTGCGAAAGAGACCAAACACTTCACTTTTGTGTTTCATAAAGAAGATCGAGGTATAACGAGAATAGATGTCAACAAAAATTAGGTAGTAACGAGATCCAGATTTTGAAACAACCGAGGCAGGTCCCCAAACATGAAAACATATGATTTCAAATGGCTTCGAAGCTCTTTTATTAACAAGATTGAAAGGTAACACATGACTCTTACAAAGTTGACAACTAGAACACATATGACTACCTTCTTCATCATCCAAACCGAACTTTGGTAAAACACTACGAAACACAAGCTTCTCAAAAAAAAAGACTGACTACAATGACCAAGGCGACTATGCCAAAAATTTGGCTTATTACATTTAGACAAACTTAAAAGGGACTCTGAAGAAGAAGAGGTTCATGCTTGCGAAAATGCTGAGAGGACAGGACTTGACATGAGCTTCGAAGAGGAATCAAGAATGGACTTAGTGGATGCAGTAGGGTCTTCCTTGAAGACGTACATATTCTCCTGTTGTTCCCCTTTAGCAAACGTCTCCTTCGTAAGAAGGTCCTTCACATAGACAGAAGAAGGGGTAAATTCAACAAAAGAATGTGTCATCAACAAGTTTGGAGACAGAAATGATATTCTTTTTAATACTTGGAGCATGCAGAACATGAGACAATTTGACTGAAGAATTAGGCATAGGAATACCTGCATTTCTAACGTGTGAGATGGAGTGATGAGATCCATCCCTATTGACTATACTATTTTTACCATAATAAGGGATAGAGTTTAAAAGCTTACTAGAGTCTCCTGCCACATGGGTGGCTGGCCCTGAGTCCACATACCAAACTCCTTGATCATTTTGCTTCAAATTAAGCCTTGATAATGTTGTCAACATCAATTCTTTCACTCCATCACTCACTTTTGTTGTATCTGTATCCTTCTTGATGTCTCTCTTTGGCTGTTTTCCCTTATTTTGAGAGTTCAACCAGTATTTTGCCTTGATGTGACCTCTTTTGTTGCATAAGTAGCATGTAGGGACTGTCCTTTGATCTTGGTTTCCTATATTAAAAAGGAGAGAAGAATTGGGTGTAGGAAGGATGCCTCATCCCATAGCGTTACTTCTCCCTTGACCACGTCCTTCCTGAAACCCTGCTCCTCCTCGCCCACGACCATAGGTCATATTGGTCACTAGAACATCATGAGCCGAAGGTGTCTGTGCAACAGAATCCTCAAAAAGACCTTTGAGGCTCATCTCATATCGTAGAAGCTTTGCACGCAGGTCATGAAAATTTGGAAGCTCAGGGAGGCACAAAAGTGATGTGGACAAGACGTGATATTCTGGGCCTAGTCCACTAAGTGATTGCTGCACCTTATCCTTTTCGGACACTTTATGCCCAATCACTGCCAACTGATCAGTGATGTTCTGCATTTTGTTCAAATATTCCATAATAGAAGAATTTCCCTTTTGCAAAAGCTGAAACTGGCACTTGAGGTAAAGAGCCTGCGCCTCAGATATTTGAGAATAAGTGTGAATCAGCCTATCCCACAACTGCACTGATGTACAATCATCTGGAACTCCCACTAGCACCTCCTGAGAAAGTGTAGAAGTGATATAGGCAACTAACGCCTAGTCCTTCTTCATCCATGCAATATAATCTAGGTTCCGGACAATCTTGATGACTGCAGCCCCTTTTTCATCCTTGTCCTCTCCAGAGACAGTCTCTGGTGGGCTCGGGACTGATCCATCTGGATGACCAACGAGATCTTGACTCTTGATGAAGGGATAAATTTGTTTCTTCCAGGTTAAGAAGTTGGAATTTGTGAGTTTTTCCGATATAAGCTGATTCAGAAAGCTAGAGAAGGGAAAAGTAGATTGGGAGAAGGGATCCATGACAAGAAGAGAAAGGAACAACACGCAGTCCAATCAGTCACAAATATGAGAATCGCAACACGCAGTCCAATCAATCACAAATATGAGAATCGACAGCCTGCGTTCTTTTTTTTTTTTTTGAGATAAGGCTGCCGATCAACAAAGAAAATTAAGTCTGCGCGCAGATGACGCAGACCTGACTTGGAATTGCAGAACTAATTTGTGAAAAACAGGAATCAAACGAAAAGAAATTTTCAAGATAAGAAAGGAAACCTTCAATCAGAAATGTGCAATAGGATTTCAATATGGAACGTGGAGCAAGAAATATGTTTTGGGACTGGACGATGAAACCAAACAATGATAAGGAATCAGAAATAAAGAAATCGCAGCTCAAATGGGCAGAAACTTACAGAGACAGATCTGAATCTGACGTCAAACACAGATTTGGGCTTGATGTCAAATTCAGTGTTAATAAAATTTTTAGAAAAGAAAACAGAAGATGGAAGGAGATGGGAATAAAGAAGATTTGAGAATAAAGGACTTGTGTTTGACGTCAAAAGGTTTAGAACTGGACATCAAAATCAGAGTTTTCCTTTAAGAAAAAAAAATAGAGATTAGGGTTTCGTTGAGAAAGAAAATTAGAGGATAAAACCTGGAATATTGAAGACGATCTCGCTGGGCATTCCTTCTGGAAAACAGTCACAGAACCGCATCTAAACCTGCTCTGATACCATGTCAGATTTTTATCTTTAACCAGATCTGAATCTTGAAGAGGAAGAAGACGAAGAAGAAGGAAGAGAGGCTGCAGAAAAAAAACCACACCCCTTTTTGGAGTAACTCAACGTGGGGCAATCCATTTCTTAAGTATTAGCATTACAATATTTAGGGGACATTTTTACCGCTGGTTACAATATAAATTAACAAAACAGTAGAAGCACAGCAACTATAAAACATATGAAACAAAACAGATTTGGATCCAGACCCAATCCAAAACTGTTTTGCATCCTTTTTATTCGTATCATATCTTAGCGTCTCGATATTGAAAAATTACAATTTTTGAAGCATTGTTGTTAACAATATTTTCAAATTCAATGAGCTACTGAGTCGAATTTCAGTAGTATCAGTCACTGTCGTATCTCTGAAATTTCATTTTGATAGCTTTCACAATAAAATAGTAGGTTCGGTGTCTTGGTCGCGAACTGACTAGTGGTCGGACTGCACCAGAAAATTTATGAAATTTGTAAGTTGTTAATTTTTGAAACCTTATAAAAAGCTATCCATGCATCGGAATCAAATGTTCCAAGAACTGATTCCTAAAAAAACAAACATATAGATCACATTTGTACAGTCAGAATTTCGAAAAAACACCAGAAATTCATGAAAATCAAATAGCATGTTTCCTTTGGTAGGTTTTGTATTTTGTAGGTTTCCATTTCCCTATATATATATATATATATAAGAGAGAGAGAGAGAGAAACATGCTAAATGGGTTTTTCGGGCCATTTCATTTTATTTTTAAATTCTGGCCGTACAGATGTGATCTATGTACTTGATTTTATAGGGATCATCTCTTGAAGTGTTCAATTCTGACACATGGGTGGGTTTTTATAAGGTTCGAAAAATCAACAGTCCAAAATCTTTGTAAATTTTTGAAGCTCCAAATATCATTTTTTTCATCAAAAACACATGATCCAGGTGTGGATTTCTAGTAAATCAACCATGCCCAACACATTTATGGGGTCAGAACCGCCAAAAAAGCACCGAAAAAGCCGAAAACCCCATTTAGCATGTTTGATTTAGCATGGATGTATTGCCCTATATCTATATATATTGATAGAGATCAGTTTGTTCAATATCTCGTACAAAAATCTAAACATGAAAAATAACAGAAACCAAGAAGAAAGGTGAGAAGGAATCTCAGAGCATTATAATTTTCTTACCAGATTGCCAGAACAAAAAAGGTGACACTACAATAAATTCTCAATGTGAGGCAATATAAACATTACAACTTACAAGGGTTGATTTAAATACCTTTCGATATTCCAAAAAATTAGATTGCTGTTATGAAGTCCTAGGGAATCCAGGTGAAGTATAATTGGCCCATGTTCATCCTCCTTTGCTGGGATGCAGATAATCACCAAACTCCAGTGCTCACTGATCCCATTTAGCAAATCATGTAAAACAAAAAACACTAAAGGTAAACAATTACTGCAAAAACTTAAAAAAGAATCTACAACCCATTATAATACAACAAAGGTATCCAATAGCCTTAGAAATTAAAAAAGAAAAAGAAGAAGCCTACTCATATCATGAGTTGTCGATTATGTCTGCACATGACACATACTCTGACATAAGTGTGGCATACAGAATAGAAATGGTATTCATGTCATGACGTACATTTGTCTGAATTTATCTATTCAACATATAGCATGGAGCTGTATTGGTTTTCCTCATTAACATTTTGAGCGTAACAAGTAAAGATAAAAGAAGACAAATGGAAGCACCTCGACACAGTGAGGGCAAGAGACTGCTGTGAAACAACACTCAGATAAGATTAACAATCATATTCACAGTTCTCGACATATTTCTAATGCACAACCCTATCATTTTTCTCTTCTTTCTCTTTTTTTCTTGTTTGGGAGGAAGAAAGAATCAGTACGAGAGCAGAATAAAAAGCTGGAAATTTGAGGCTAGCACCTTTTTGGTAAAAAGTCTAAGTACATTCATCACAATTAGCATCCAGACAAGAGAAATCATAGTCTATAGGCTTATCCTTACTGATAAAACCATCTCCAGTCTCTTTTACATTAAAAAAAAAAGTTTCAACTACTAATGATAAGGACGTCTGCAAAAGATATTATGCAATTTACGAACTATGACGTCAAAAATGTCAACTAGGTGCCTAGTCAGGCTAGTCGCTAGAAAACCTAGGAAGTGACGAAGTTCCTAGGTATCCCCCTTATGATGAGATGTGATGGCGTAATCATATTTATGAGAGCCCCCCCCCCTTCCTCTCTCTCTCTCTCCGCTTCTTCCTTTTGCTTCTCTTTGCTGCAGCGAGACGAAGGAGAAGAAGAATAGAGGAGGTACGCTGTCTCTCCCTCCCTGGTCTCGCTCTCCCCCCCCCTTTGGCTCTCTCTCGTCTTCCCCTCTTTGTCTCCCTCTCTCTCTTTCCCCGGTCTCAGTCTCCCCACCCCTCTTTGGCTCTCTTCTTCCCCCTCTTTGTCTCCCTCTCTTTCCCGTCTTCCCCATATGTCTCCCTCGACAGAGAGGGATAAATCGAGAGAGAAAGTGATAGAGGGAGACATAGAGGGGAATCGAGAGAGAGAGAGAGAGAGGAGGAAGACGAGAGCCAAAGAGGGGGGAGGAGAGAGAGAGTCAAGGGTTTCGGGGGGGGGGGGGGGGGGGCTTGTTTTTTGTTTTGTTTTTTTCCTGAGGTTCGGGTATCAGATATACCCGCACTGCTCCTGGAACTCATACCAATGTCGATGTGTGTTGACACAGGTGCGGCAGCTAAAGTGTTATGTCGCGGTAACATAGGTTGTTAGTTATTACTTGTTAATTTAATCGCTCATTTATTATTTTATATTCTCTATTTTAAGGTCCTTCTCATATTTTTTCCATTTCGCTATTTTGTGTAATTTTTATTTTAATTTTTTTATTTATTTTTTTAAATTCCTGAGATTTTCCAGAGAAAAACCACTCACTGAACAAAAAATGTGAGAAATTGCCTGGAATGATGCAGGTGACTATGCTTCATATATTCTGTTTTGGTTCTACTAATTCAAACCATTTTTCTCTATTGTGCTGCTCCAATGTTCTAGTATTGTTTGTGCATCTACTTTGTCATTTGCAAAGAGCATAGGCTGAGGGACCTCTTCTTGGATAGAAGATGTTAGTTCGCCTATGAGTATGACTGATACAAAAATGTGTATGCTTAAAATAGATCTTTGGTGTTCCCATATGTACATATATGTGTCTGTGCATGTAATTATATACATACATATATATAATATATCCGTGTGTTTGCGCATGTGTGTGTGTGTGTTTATATTATAAAAATTTGGTACTATTGTATGCTTGCTTAATGTCAATAAAGGCTGTGAATGTTTGCTGCTCCCTTCGTTGTGTGCTCTCCTCTTCTAACACTAGTTTCCATAATTAGTAGGTGGAGATCCTTAGTGTCAAACCATACAATCCATACCAATGAAATGGAATAGCATTCGAAGGAAAGAGAAATAAAAACGCAAACCTCCACTCAAATGAACCCAGGATCATAAGACAACTATAGCAAAGTGGAAAGACAAGCAATAGCGCTTCATATATCATCCAAGGAAAATATTAATAAATAACAAAGTTTATTGTGAGGTATAAAATCTCTAAAAAAGCAGAGAAACTCACTCTGAATATATTGGCAGAAATATGTACGACTTTTCAAATATATTGATCCCCTTCCACCACCTCCTAAGCTTCACAAATGAATCATCCTCATTTTTTCCCTGGAGTTACAGAAAAAGGTGAATTAACAGAACATATTTTATCAAACTAAAAATGCATCTACATAGTTTCAATGACAAAAGTTCGAAAAGATGACAAAGAATGTCTTCTGACTGATGAGAAAAACCAAAGACCACAGAGACCTTGGACATGTAAATAGTGTAGCTTTAAAATCAATCTTATGGCTCAAACTTCAGACCAGTTCCTTACTTTGTCACAAGGATAGGCTGTGGATACAGGGATAACGCCATATTTATGAAGTCCAATATGACTAGCATATAAGAGGATTTGAAACAGGAGACAAATAGATAATCCATGTGACACGTGACACATGGCCTACACCAATTGACTTTCCCAGATGCCAAAATTCACACTTTAGTTCTATGTCACAAGGACATGCCGTTTTGGGTGTGTCCCTGGTGGCACGAGTGGACAAGCTAGTACAAGACGATACAGACACTGACACGTACAGTTATTTTAATATTTATTAATAATATTTTAATACTTTCTGTTATTTTTCAATAAAAATATTTTTTACGATTACAATATCAAAAAAAGTTTTTATTGATTAAATAATTAAAAAAATCCATGCCCTCCTGTCCTGTTTTCCGAAAAACTTTTGAACTTGCGAGTCGAACTCACATCATGTGTCCTCGTGTCCACGAATCTTTGTGACAGCTTTAGATAAGTCATTAAGCTAACCACGGGAACCACCACATCACAGTTACCTGCATGTTGCCTCAAAAAAATAAGGTTACATGCATGGCTTATATTCATGAAACTGTGATTTCATCAGTTTAGCAAGTGTTTATCAAAAGAGATAATCGTATTAATAGAGTTTGATACTACATGTTAAGGTGTTAAAATAATCTATGCATCTTATCTTAGCATCGAATGGAAAAGATGATTTTCAATGCAAGTTTCAGATGAAGAAAATTGTTTGCTATATCAGGATAGCTTTCATAGTTGCCCTTTACAAGGCCATCAGGTATGAAGGATTAATAGACAAAGACTGGATGAATTTCCTGAAAGTTTTTCCATGCATAATATTAGCAGATGATGCTCCTACCCAGAGTTACCTGAAGCTTCTTAGATAGATGGGAAGCTCGCTTCCTGGAAACTCGCTTCGGAAGCACAATACTCCATGCTTCCGAAACTTGATGAGAACCTCGATTCCCCCACGTTTCTCCTATGCTTTCCACATGCTTCATCTATTCTTCTTATATGTTCTCCTACTCAACTTTTCATGTTTTTTTGTGTTTTTTCTCACTCTTCTCACTCACTTTCATGTGTTTTCTTTAAATTGGTAGTCATCATTTTTAGATTTTGTTAAAATTTTAATTCTTACACTAAAAAAATCATGAAATTTAATATTAGTCACTTTATTTTAGTTTTTATTTGTGTTTCATTTTGATTCTCATTCAACTCTTATATTCCTTTTTTAATATTCCTCGCTTCCCGCTTCCTAGACATTTTAAAATACATCGCTTCTCGCTTCCACTTCCCGTATCGTTTCCCACTTTCGCTTCCTAGTCTGGCAACCTTGCTCCTACCAGCATAACTTGAAAAGGAGAGGCCTTTTATTGGCAAGCAAATATCATCTTTGTCACGAAGAAGAAGAATGAACCCGCAGCATCTTTTAGATTGGTTTGGGGAGAATGGGAAGGCCAGTTGGACAGGATAGAATTAATATAAAAGGTTACTATTGAATACTGGATGAAATAGTGGTACTTTTTTTTAAAGGAATAGTGGGATTCCAGAAAAACTTTTTAGCAACAACTTATAATTCATTTCAATAACCAAATCGACTGCAAAATAATTATGGAAAGACCAGGATTGGGTCAAGCAGAATCGGATCCTTTGGAGATTTATGAATTTATGTGCCATATGTGTGCATTGTGAGCTATGTAACACGGACTCTTCTAACAGGGCACCGCACCCGTGTTGCACCTGCACCTAGGCGGGTGCGACACTTGGACACAGCTTCCCTTATGTTAGGTGAAGTCAACCACACTGAGGTCCATTTCTATCCAAAAGTAGATTCAGTTAACCCTAATCAAGTCCATTTTTATCTATATTATATATATATAAATACATAAATGCACAATTGCACACACATACACGTAGTGTTAACTTAAAATTGTTGAAAATTATATATATACCCTCCCTGCACCCTCACACCCAAGTTTTTTTAAAGTGCCGCATCACCGCATCCGCACCCGTACCCACACCCGCACCTATGTGACATAGATTGTGAGGTATTCAGTACTCAATTCATTTTTATAATTGTATGGTCTCTTCTTGGACAGCCATTCATTTTAACCTTTTAATGAAAGTAAAGAAAGAAAAAAAAAGTTGAAATTTCATATTGTTATCTTAAAAGTTAAAACTTATTAACTCATGCTCTTTTAAATTTTCAAAAGAAAATGTTTTTTAAGAAAATATATCTTGCATCAAATATTCAAAAAACTTTTAGTTAAAAAAGGTTCATGAATGATTTCAAAATTGTAGATTACCTAGGAGAAAAAGTTGCATCAAGTGGTCAAATATTTTCTGATTCCAGAGAATCATATGCACTATTTTCCAAATATTTGTAAAAATAGAGTATCTGTAAAATATGAACACAATTTTCACGTGAAATTCAAAATTGTAGATTACCTAGGAGAAAAAGTTGCATCAAGTGGTCAAATATTTTCTGATTCCACAGAATCCTGTGCACTATTTTCAAAATATTTGTAAAAATAGAGTATCCTTAAAATATGAACACAATTTTCATGTGAAAGTCAAAAAGCCTCAAGCAAGAGAATGTCTTGCCAAGAGCTTTTGATGCTTTATCACTATAAATATTGATAAAATCCTGACCGAGGAATTGCCCTTGTAACCCATCCAAAGTTCAGTAAGTTGTTATTAGAGTGTTATAAGTCATCTTGTTGAAAAAGAGGAGATACATTATCAACAAAGTTAGCAGCCATACACTTTTCATGTCAGTGTAGCATATACATCAAGGACAAGCTGATCACTATTTCTCAGGCTTAGGATGAATAAGAAAAATCAAATACCTATTAGAGTATTGCCAAAAATAGAAACAGAATCAACTTACAAATGATCAAGGAAAAAACTGTATTGGTCCTAGGAATATTCAATTTTCAGTTAGACAATAAAACAACTTGAATTGCCTCCATGCATTTACTAAAGAACCTCAAAGGAACAAACCTTGTATGATAAAGCTTCATCAAGCTTATTGTAGAAATATGTATTGAAAAATTGGTAATCACTTCGTGCCGTTCCAGTTTGAGATTGCATCTTTTGAAGGTATCTAACTCAAGTTGCCAAACAGAAAGAAAAATCAAACAAGTGAATAAAATTTTTACACTGAGTTACCAAATTCATCACAATGGTAATTTAGAATTCCGAGACAGGAAACTAAAGAACATTCAACTGTAGTTTTCCAGTAAGCACATGTAATCCATAGAAAGCTCACGTTGGAACGGGGGACTAGGGATAGAGGCTATAATAATTCAAATGAAACATGCAAAAAGTCCAAAGAAAGCTCAAATCCAGAGAGAGAGAGAGAGAGGGAAAGTTTCATCATTCAAATGCCACAACAAATAAGAAGATAACACTGTAGTAAAGGAAAACACGACCTAAAAGTACACAAAAGACAGTCACCCACCAATAATTGTTATCTATTTGCCTAGAAAGCTAAGTTTCTAAAGCAGTAAATAAGAGAACAAAACTTTACTCTACAAATAACATTAATTCTATTTAAATTTTTGTTTTCATGTCAAAATATGCTCCGAGTGAAGGAAAAAACAAATGCCCCAAAGCATAAAAATAGTTCATGAAAGATTTCGATACACATAAATTACCAATATATTACAAAGTATAGAATACAAGCTTAATACCTTGGATATGAGTACTAATCACTGTTTACACTAGATGATATATTAGAACCATTGTGCTTGACAAATATTTGAATAAATTGAGCCCCTATAACAAAAACTCTGGTAAACAAATAACAAAGCCTGCAACAGTTTAGCAATATAAATGAGAGGAAGTGAGAATGCAATCTCAAAAGCTATAGATCCAGATGTACTTACTGAATATAGAAATTCATAACAGGTGAGGACAAATATGAACAAGGTGCAAGGCAATCCATATCAGAGTAACAAATTTCAACACATTCAGCATTATCCCTGCTGGTACATCAAGAAATAATGATTGTGTCACCTATCACTTTTTTTCCAAAAAGCAATAAAGCAAATAGTAGCTGCAAATAATGCCCTGTAATGTAATAGAAAATCCATCAGAATCAAGTCCGCACCTAGATGGGTAGTAGATCTTATCTTCAAACCTGCAAAATCACAATTGAAAGAAAAACTGATAGTTGCTAGATGTGTGTCATGGCAAATTCAAATAGTGATAAAGTAGATTAAAAAATACAAAATAAATCCCATGAGCTCATTACCATCCATCTTGTTCCTTCTCAAGATCCACTCTGTTTGCAGGTTGGACATCATCTTCATCCAAGAGAATTACAGTTTCAACCTGTTTTGATTATACACAAGGATGCTAGCATATATATACACATTGAAAATAGGTGATTACATTGTAGAATAGATCATATGTGTACAGAAAGAGTATGATATGGAGACTTACACAAACACTGTAGATTCCAACAACAGAAAGATAAATAAAAATCAATGGAAGAAATCACAGTATTAAAAGTTCAATTTGACCTAGCACTCAGAGCTGTTCAGTCAAAGTACTAGACAGTACATGACACTACAACCCACCATAAAAGCAATGGCTTTTTGAAAACTTTGCTCCATCCAGTCAAAGCTTTGACAAGTTGGGTCAAAGTCTGAACCAAACCCATGTAAGCGTTGCCATCAGAAAGCAAATCCACTGATCATACCCAAGTCCAGAGTGCATACTAGCATCCAATCAAATTCAGGACTTCTATAGATTGTAATATGATTAAAGGGGGAAAAAAGGCTACTGGACTAGATTAAATGATGCCTCGGGAGGATTTGAAGACCATGGTTGACTAAGTGACAAGTTGAATGGAGCATCATTCTGTACTGGCAGAACTTCAGCAGAAGTTGATAAAGAAGTACCGTATTTTTGGAACCATATTCTCCAAGTTACAACCCCATCTATGTGATATAGGCACGTCACTCAGCATATGTAACCCATGTCAACATGACACAACACAGGAGAGTCCACGATACCTCATGGACGAGAAACCTGCTTCAGACACAACACTGTCCCTAAATTCTGTTCTTTTTAGACCTTTACTTTGTAATTACATGCATTTGTTTCCTTTTAAAATGTGTTATTCATATGCATTTCAATGTTTAACTTTGATTTCTTATTCAATGTTAACTAATCATAAAAATAAAGAATTTCGAAAGTAGGTTCTTAAAGATGCGATGGATTGAGAAAGGAATATATTTGATGCATCATACCATGAAGACGGAGATAGCCGATGAAGGCGTTTGTGGATGATCACCAATGAAGACATTCAGAGACTTGTGTTTGCGAAATTCTCTTATGCGACATAAACATGAAGACACTTGAAGACTTTGATCCTTCCCGTTGATTTTTTTTTGTATTTTCAAACTTTTGGTATATCACGCCGTAAGTTTGAAGGAGAGTGTAAAGTTGTGCATATATATATATATATATATATATTGTTCATAATGTATATATATATATTGTTCATAATGTATATATATATTATATATTGATATATATGTATATATATTTTATTTATAAATAATGTAATAGGTAAATACCCATTAAGGGTATTTTGGTCATTTCAGTTATTGTAATATGCTATGCCCATTAAGGGTAAAATAATACTTTATTTTATTCTTTTCTTTTTGTTTTTTCTGTTTTATAGGGACTATTTAGTCAAATACCAAATATAGCTGTTAGGTTCTTTTTGGAATAGTCAATAGAGCTGATGGAACAGTCCAACAGCTCTATTGAGGTCTTACCCTCTCTTGTATATGTATAAATAGGGGATTTTATCCTTTTATATTTTTCAATGTTTCTCTTAAGCATTTATGCACAATAAAGATGAATATTTTTATGTTTTGTGTTTTTCTATTTAGTTCTTTAATGATTTATATGCACTTAGTGCTTTTGGTATTGCCCTTTGTTGGTTATTGTATTGTCCCATAGTGGACTTGTGCTTGTGCACATTGTGATTAGTGGCATTGGTTTGTGCTTGTACACTTTTGTGATTGTGATCTTGTAAGCCCTTAGTGGCATTATTTTTGCATTTTCCGCTATTTCATTACATTTCTCACATGACATACTCTAACCAACTGGACAAACTGCCGTTTGTGGTAAATATTGCACTTAATTCCATATGTTACACTCTTATGAGCTTACAAAAGCCAAGCACCATTGTCCGTGCTTGACTTGTTTATGGTTAACGAGCTGGTCATGGCTTAGCTCGCCAGCTACACGAACCGAATACGAACGAGTTCATGGCGAGCTGAACTAAGTTAAGCCACGAGCTGCCCGGTTCATTTCTCAGCCCCACCTATATATATATTTTCTTCAAAAAAAAACATTTTTTTGTAGAGAAAATGTTGCAGATGTGATTTACATGGTTTGTTTGGTAAGAAGCTTGTTCTGAATTGTATGATTATGACGAGTAATTTCCCTTACCTTCATTAGTAGCAAATATTTGCCATATATTATACATATGGGAAAGAGTGTTGTCCAATCAAAGGTAGGTCCAAGATCTACAACCAAAGACTCTAAGAGCGGGGGCCCTAATGGCAAATAATAATAAAGAAAATAAAAGGAAAATAAAAAAGGAAAAAAACTAGAATATAGTTGTTTTTAGAAAATAACTATAATTACATACAAAAAGACAAAAATGCCCCTATCAAGGCAAACTAATACAAAGTAGATTTTATATATATATATATTAACACTCCTCAAACTTACGAGAAAATAACCGAAAGTTTGCTAAGGAGAAAAATAAATCAAGAAACAGAAAGAGCTTTGGTGAAGAAATCCGTCAACTGGTACTCTGATGTGACATATGGCAATGCAATAGTTCCTCTCGAATATCGTGTACATAATAACAATCCATCTCGATATGTTTAGTTCGCTCATGGAAGGTGTGGTTGCTTGTGATATAAATTGTACTCTTATTGTCGTAGCACATCTTCGAAGGAGTTGATTCCCATATCACTGAGAAGACTTTGAAGCCACATAAGCTCTATGGTTGTTGTAACCATTGTACGATATTCAACTTCAGTTGAGGATAATGATAATTTATGTTGTTTCTTACATCTCCATAAAATCATAGTCACCCAAAAATATACAAAAACCGGTAGTTGAGACTCTATCATTGAGTTTCTACCCCAATCTGCATCAGTTTAGGCATGTAAATCAAATAAAAAAGATGAGGATAGAAAACCCCCTTGGTTATAGTATTCTTGGTGTATCTGACAATTTTCAAGCCAGCACTCATGGGAACAGTGGTAGGAGCATGTTGAAACTGACTGCCAGAGTAAACAGAATGAGCTATGTTTGGCCGAGTGATGGATAAGTATGTAAGTGACCCAATAAGTTGACGGTAAAGAGTAGGATCTTCAAGTAGAGTCTCATCTCCCAGCCTCAATTTAGCATTAATTACTTCTGGGGTTTCTATTTTCTTCTCATCTGTAATACCAGACTTTGTACAAATATCAGAAGCAAGTTTCATTTAAGAAAGGATGTATCCTCTGGGAGAGTACGCAACTTCAATACTTAAGAAGTATCTTAAAAAGCCTAAATCAGACACATCAAAATTTTCTTTTAAAATATTTTTAATATCAGAGATTCCTTGTTTGTCACTTCCAGTGATAATCATATCATATACACAAGTAGAAGAATAACAACCATAGAACCTATACTTTTAACAAAAAGAGCAGTGTCAGTATAGCATGAATGAAAACCCAGATGAGTCATTCTGTAACTAAATTTATCATGCCAAGTTTTAGGAACTTGCTTTAGACCATATGAAGTCTTTTTAAGGTTAAGATTTTTTTTTTTCAATACAAAACCTCGGCGGTGGATTCATGTAAACCTCTTCATTTAATTCACCATTTAGAAAATCATTTTTCACATCTAGTTGGTAGATAGGTCATTTTTTAATAAATGTAATGGCTATGTCCTGGGCCGATCTTTTGAAATAAGGACATGTGCAGTGTAGAGCTCCACTGAGTGGAAAATGCATCGAGTGTAGGAATGTGTGGTATGCGTTGGCTTGATCGATGACGTGTGGTGGTAGCATGGCATGCGATAGGCAACGGTATCATCATTAGTGCATCGTTGTATGACGGCACAGATGTGGAGCATTGTTTGGTTAAACAGTGACAGCAAATCAAAGGATGTTGCCTTTGGAGATTTGGTTAAGGACCTCTCGGCATATAAGTTTTTTCACGCGTAGTGGTTGGACGCACAGGGTGCGTGTGGGTTAGGGCTAGTTCCCCAGGGACCACATTAGGTAATTCCAACCGAGTATGGTGACTCGGAGCTAGGCGAGGGAATGCCTAGGCGCCAGCGAATGAGTTTGGGTGGTGCTCTTCGCTATAGTGTTCAATCATCAACTGGTATTCAGACTGGGGGTTGAAAGACCTTGTCCCTTTGGTGGCGAGGTTTTATGGTGTTGTGCGCATGGAGTGTAATAACAAGGAAAAAATTTAATTGATTTGGGCCGGATCCGGACCCGACCTGAGGCTACCACCTCTCGTTGTCATTAAAAGACAGCAAGGCAGGCAGGAGAAGGGTTATGAAACCCCCTCACCGCCTTTCGCCCTCTCTGCACCCCTTCCCCTCTCACTCTCTCGCCTCACCGCCTCTCGTTGGCCCTCTCTGTACCACCCCCCCCCCCTGATTCTCTCTCGTTAGCTCGCTGGAGACCCCCCATCCGTCGTCGGCCACCACCTTCTTCCTTCTCTCTGCAACGAAGGCGCCGGCAACGCTCGCACGCCGACGACCCTCCTTCCGACGAGCTCCCTTCCAGTGATCTCCTCTCCGGCAACCTCCCCAGGTACTCCCTTTTCTCCTTTTTGCTCTCGTCTCTCCCCCGATCCCCTCTTTTCCCTCTCACCTCTCTGTTGCGCAGAGAGGGGCTGAGCCACCTCCCTACCTCCCTCAATAACGGGCTGAGCCACCTCCCTACCTCCCTCAATAGCAAGGGAGGGGCAAAGCCCCCCCTCCTTGCTACCTTAAATCGCAGGGGAGGGGCAGAGCCCCCTCCCTGCGATGAGTTTTGTGAGGGAGGGGCTCAGCCCCTCCCGATGCCTCTTGTTTTCTCGGCAGAGGGCGAGACCCCTGCCCTCTTGTGTTTGCCGGCAGGGGGCGAGGCTCCCCTGCTTTTGTTATTTTCGGTAGGGGGGCTTTGCCTCCCTGCCGCATGTTTTTCCGGCAGGGAGCTTCGCCCCTCTGCCTTGTGTTTTTCGGTAGGGGGTGAGGCCCCTGCTTTGTGTTTCCTGGCAGGGGGCTTCGTCCCTCTGCCTTGTGTTTTTCGGCAGGGGGGAGCGAGGCCCCTGCCTTGTGTTTCCCAGCAGGGGGCGAAGCTCCCCCTGCTCTCATGTGTTTTGCCGGCAGGGGCGAGGCTCCCCCTGCCTCCTTTGGTTTCCCAGCAGAGGGCGAAGCCCCCCTGCCTTCTTCCTGATTTCGGGCAGGGGGCGAAGCCCCCCTTCACCTCATTTGTTTTCTGGTTGTTGCTGGCAGGGGCAGAGCCCCTGCCTTTCTCGTTTTCAGCAAGGGGTTGCACCCCCTGTCCTGTTTCCTATTGAGGCAGGTTCGACAGGGAACCTCTGCTCCCTCCCCTGCCTTTTTTGTCCTGGCAGGCAGGGAGCATGAGGTCCCTGCCTCTGTGACTTTTTGTCGGCAAGAGTGAGGTCCCTGCCCCTGTGGCTCTTTGTCGGCAGGAGTGAGGCCTCTGCCTCCTCGTTGTTTGCTGATAGCAGGTCAGCAGGGGCTCACAACCCCTACCCCTGCTTTTTACGCTTGTGCATAAGGACACGATGCCCCTGCCTCTGCTTCCCTTACATCAGGACGGCGACAGTGCCCCTGACCTTTTATTTTTGGTATTAGCTTGCTAAGATCGTTACTTTTGCAGGTCGTGTGACTGATCCTGCTCACGCTCCGCGATCCGAGTCATTTATCGCTTACACTCGCAGACGCCAGCAAGCTTGCAACTCTCAAAAGTACGGGAAGATTGCACAGAAGACTTGGACAATTGAATTGAGTTCAATTAACTAAAAAGAACAATTAAATAAATATATGTGCATATATATGTATCATATATATTTATACGAGTACGCATTTAACTCAAGGACACGGTTTCGTGATCCTTGTCCTTTACTTTGCCGTCGCGCATCGCGCAAAGGTTTTGCGTTGCATTCCTGCTTACAGTCATTTACTTTGCTGTCGCGCAAAGGTTTTGCGTCGCACTCCTGCTTATAGTCTTTTACTTTGTCGTCCTGCATCGCGCAAAGGTTCTGTGTTGCACTCCTGCTTACAGTCCTTTACTTTGTTGTCACGCATTGCGCAAAGGTTCTGTGTTGCACTCCTGCTTACAGTCTTTACTTTGTCGTTGCGCTTTACGCCCAAGCTCTTGTTTTTGCATATGTGTTGTTATTGCCTTGCTATTGCAGATGACGCTCAGGTTTTCGCTCATTGCATACGCGTTTGAGGCATCCTGGTGGAGGATGCAAGAGACATCTACCACTCTCCTTGCGACAAGAGTTCAGTCGGGAGCTGGCGATACACCTTCGTCTAAGGAGAGGGATACCTCGCAAGGATCCTGGTTCTTCGTGTACACAGTCCTGCAGAGTCGACTCGAGATTTTAGGGAGCTACGCAAAAGCATCAAAGACTGCCCAAATCGAAGCATATGGAAGGATGTGATTGGCTGGTTCTGTTGAGAAACCAGTAACCAGTAACTTGAGTTCACTCTCCATGGCTTCTCTCCATTCAGTACATTGTTTGGCTTCTCCAAAAAAATTTGGTTCAAAATAAGAGTGAATGGCACTCAAACAAGCTCAATATTTATGAGAGAAAGAATCAAAAGATACGAATCTAGAGGGAGTCCTTCTAGTTCTTTCAGTTCTCCTAGGATGAGAATCATGAGTGGAAATAGTCTCACTAGGTTCACTATATAGTTCAATAGCACTCCTAAAGGTGCTTCTATCTCTATGCGAATAAGTGATGGGTTCTCTAGATACATTTTCTTCTTGAGGGGTAGAAGGGTTAGAGTTATTGTTGATCACAACCATTTCATTTTCACTATTATATGTTGATTCATCATCACTAGAGATATCATCATCCTTAGATAAAAGGTCAAAAAGAAAAGAGTAATCGGCATTTTCTAAATGAGATTCATTTTTTTCAAAACCACTATCATTTTCCAAAAAAGTTACATTCCTTGAAACATATAATTTATCATTCTTAGAGTTATAACATCGAAATCCTTTTTGAGTTTCCGAATAGCCAAGGAAAGCACAAGGAATGGCTTTTGGTGAGAGTTTATCATTTTTATCGGTAAGAACAAAGCACTTACAACCAAAAACTCTCAACCTATTATAATCAGGTTCTTTTTCATATAGAATCTCAAAGGGAGAAATTTTATCTAAATTTTTGGATGGAAATCGGTTGATAAGATAGACGGAAGCAAGAGCCGTTTCGGCCCAAAAATTTTTAGAAATATTTTGGGAAATGAGAAGGGTTCTAGTGGTTTCAATGATATGCCTATGCTTTCTTTCGGCCACACCATTTTGTTGTGTGGTCTTAGAACACGATCTTTGATGGACAATGCCACAATCCTCAAGATATTTCTTAAACTCATTAGAGAGATATTCACCTCCAGAATCGGTCCTAAATATCTTTAAATTACTATTAAATTGATTTTTAATCATCATATGATATTTTTAAAACATGAAAAAACTTCATGCTTATGTTTGAGAAAATGTATCCAACAATATCGTGAGAAATCATCCACAAAAATCACATAGTAAGCAAAACCACCTTTGGATATGACAGGTGCCAGTCCCCAAACATCCGAGTGAATAAATTCAAAAGGTTTAGTACTAAACATAGTTCTTGGTTCAAAAGGTATACTTCTCATTTTTCCAAGAATACAATCATTACAAGAGAAAGTATTTTTACAAAGATCTTTAACAAAATGTAGATAGGATAACTTGGTAATGTTGGGATGACCAAGTCTCTTGTGCCAAACATTTATGTCTTTATGTTGGGCCACATTATAAAAGGTGTTTTTAGGAATTTGAAGAAAGTCCACATAGTACAAGTCTCCTTTCCTAGAGCCTTCCCCAATCAATCTCCCGGACCGGTGATCCTGTATTAAACATTTATTAGATGAGAATTGAATGTTACACCCAAGGTCCGTGAGTTGAGAAACGGAAAGCAAGTTTAAATTTAATTTTGGCATAAGTCTAATTTTTGGAATAAAGAAGTTTTGGGTTTTAAAATTTCATATTCCATTAATTTCTAGAGAAGTACCATCCGCGGTCGAAACAAAAGAAGGTGACACATTTTTAGAATACTCGGAAAGAGATGAAATGTTTGGGGTCATATGAAAGGATGCACCCGAATTTAAGAGCCAAGAAGTTTTACCTGGAGGAGAAGAGGTGGATACAGCGGCACCGGAAATAACTCCCTTTAGAAGAGGTTGAAGAGCCTCCACAATTTGATTGAGAGATAAAGCTTCTTTTGAAGATTCCTCTTTTGATGGTTGAGATGTAGTTGCCATTGCTAGAAGTTTCTTCCATTTTGCGCAAACCGGTTTGATATGACCCGGTTCTTTGCAAAAGTGACACGAGATTTTGCTATAATCTCTTCTTCCTCCTTGATTTTGATTCTTAAAATAAGGAGGTCTATATGTTCTTAAATTGTTACCGGGTCTAGAAACGGCATTAACACCATCACATTCTTCTTGATTTGTGGACATTGCAAGCACACTAGGATTTTGCTTGTTAATGCTCATACGGGTTTCCTCTCCACTTAATTTAGTTAAGACATCTTCAAGAGAAGGAGAGGTAAAAGAGGATAGGAGAGAAGATCTTATTTGTTCAAACTCGGGCCTTAGCCCATTCAAAAAATTGAAGAATCGGTCTTCTTCTAATTGCTTATGACGAAGCTCTATGGCTTCTCCACTCCACTTGGGTTCAAGCATGGCAAGCTCATCCCAAATTGAAGAGAGTTCCGCAAAATACTCTCTTATAGACATATCACCTTGAACAAGAGTTAATGTTTTCTTTTGAAGATAATACTTATGGGACAAGTCCCTAGAAGTATACATCTTCTCAAGATACTCCCACGCTTGAGAAGCCTTTTTAAACTTTATAATGTTGGCATTAATCCTTGTCTCAACGGAAGAGAAAATCCAAGACAAGATCTTGAAATTCTTCATTTCTCATTCCTCATGTTTCCTACTATATTCCTCAAGAGCATTAGTTCTTTCATCACCCTCAAGGATTTTGATTTCCCCTTCTTTAACCAAAATAATTTTAGGCTCGGGTTCCAGAATCGAGCCTTGAATGTAACCCAAAGCCCTTTCCCTTTGATGTGAGCTTCCATATTTTTGGCCCACACATGATAATTTGAGCTATTTAGCTTGAAACCAAGAGAAAAATGGGAGTCTTTCTCACCCATTAGAGAGGAAAGAAGAAAGAAAAGAATATGTACCACAATAAGATTTTAAATCTTTCTTGTTGTAGTAATCTTCTAAAATATTGAATGAAGAAGGGCCTCCACTCCAATCACCAAAAAGTTGAAGGCACGTTTTTCGAGGCACTTGATATTGAGAAGAATCACACCAATTTCTTTCTCCAAACAACCTTGCTCTGATACCATGTGAAAATCTCTACAAAAAAAGATTGTGTGTAACACCACAATACAAGAAATACAAAGAGTTCACAAAGACACAAAGGAGAACACTCACAAGTGCACGAAGGCACGGATACACATGCACAAAAGCATGAAACAAAATGAACTTCAATTCATAAGTTCCCAAGATGGGCTTTACAATATTGCATATGCACTTACAAAAAAGAATATGTTTACAAGGGCCACTAAGGCCTATTTATAATGCAAAAAGAAGCCACAGGTGCAGCTCAATATGACTGGTGGAGCTGCACCCAACGGTCACATTTGTGACTGTTGGGGCAGCTCCAACAGCTATATGGAGTTGTCCCTTTCACAACAGTCAAAAAGAAAAAAAGTGTAAAAAGCAAAAGTAAATAAAAAAAGAAAAAGTAAAAATGTTAGCCCATTAGGGTGGCTGACACCTATTGAGTAAAAGGACTGAAATACCCCTGATGGGTATTTCAGTTTACAGTTAAAAGAGACATAATATTTTAACAAGCAGCGCCCCCCTGGAATTTTTTTTTTCTGGGGCTTATGTTTGAGACTCATGCTATATATATTTTTAAAAAATATATAAAAAGATCTTTTTTTATGTTTTTTACCATAAAAATCGATAATTTTTTTACTCAGTCAACGTTGACAGAGTCCAAAAAAGGACGGACTCGGCCTCAACTCGTTGACCGAGTCTGACTCGGCGTTGACCGAGTCCGAGCCGAGTCTGAAGCCGCACCCGTGTCGGGACGTGTCGACTCGGGTGCGGCGCCTCCCTAGCCGAGTCCGTGTGACATAGGTGCCTAAGTGGTGGATGTGTTGAAGAGCCTTTGGTCAGGTTTCTCTTCAAGTTGCCAAGGCATGTTCGAAGCACCGAAGCTGAAGTGCAAAGTTTCATGGTGAAGTTAGCATGAAGGTTGGTTTGTTGGAGGTGAGTTTGGTTATGTAGTAGGCCAACTATGTAGTCAGCTCATAACAGTAATGTGCAGTTCCTTTGTACCCGCATAAAAGTTGGTTGTTTTTCTTCATGCCTCGAAAGCTTTGCGAGGCACAGTGGCATACGGAAGGTGTGTTTGAAGAGGATGAATCCTTTGGGTCACGGCGGCACTGAAGAGGGTAGTGTTCGTTGGTTACGAGCTGACCAACCACCAAGGAAATGCCCTAAGAATCAGGGCTTGTGCGCGACAGAAGGTCGCTATGGAATGCGGTGGACCGTTGTTGGAGTTGTTGGAGGCACGCTAAGGTATGGGACTTAGTGTGTTCAACAGTTGTGACAACTATAGGTTGAAGCCAAAAGTGTAGACACGCCTTTGGGTTCGAGGGTGCCTTGGGTGTTGAGGGCAGCACGAGAAGAAGCTAGGTTGTCGCTCATGGTTTAGGACAGCGCGAGGAGGATTGCCTCAGTTGTCACTCTGTGTTGAGGGTAGTGCGAGGAGAAGCTCGGTTGTCGCTCGTGATTGTGGACAACGCGAGAAGGATTGCCTCGATTGTCGCTCTGAGTTGAGGGCAACGCGAGAAGGAGTGCCTCGGTTGTTGCTCGTGTGTGTTGGCATACTCTCCACGAACCACGATCCAGGGGATAGGTGGGGTGCAGTCAAGTATGGCCGAAGTGACGGAACCTAAAGTGACCGAGCTAGCGAATGGGCAATGAGGGCTTATAGGGGAGTCAAGTGAGGAGAACCCCTAGAATGGGCTTTATCTTGTTTTGGCGGTTTGTGCATGGGCCGCATGGTCGAGTGGTGAAGTGGGGGCGCCCAAGTGGGTAAAGTGGCAGTGTACAAAGAGGGCACACATGCGAAGTAAGCTGAGACGACAAGATGTCGTGCGAGCATGGGAGACCCGCTTGAGAATTGGGACTATGTTGGGGTCCAGTGATCGCGAGAAAAGAAAAGGAACTGAATGGGATGAAGGAGCACAGCATCCAAATGGGTTGTGTTATCGAAGTGAACTCCTTGAGTGTTAGCAAAGAGATCGCCGAGGACGACGATGACTTGAGTGGAGGAGAGTGTTGCACACAAAGTCTTGGTGAGCCTTGCAACGTGCCATTGGTATGGGACTTGGTGCGGTGCTTGGAGCGGAAGAGGAGTGTGCATGATCGTCGAGAACGACGATGGCTTGATTGGGGAAGGGTGTTGCACACGAAGTCTCGGAGAGCCTTATAACGTGCCATTGGTATGGGACTTGGTGCGGTGCCTAGTGCGGAAAAGGTGTGTGCATGCCACAGAGGGTGTCTTATGCCTGGATTCGGCACTGGACTGTGCAAGGGGCATGGCATGAACACAGGCGTGGTGCACCGCAGGTGCGGCAGCGAATGCATAGATGTGTGATGTACAGTCGAAGTACCCTTGTGTGGGTGAGAAGGCACCCCAGCCATGTGCATAAAGACGACAAGTTTGTCGTGCAAGTGAAGATGACATGCTTGAGTATGAGACTGCACGAGGGTCTCACGAGCAGAGAATGTTCGATGTTGATAAAGCAGAAGATTGTTGTTTAAGTGATCGGAGGCGCGTTAAAGAATGAGACTTGGCATGTTAAAGGTTGCGGCGATGGTGAATGGAAACCAGAACAAGTTGAGTAGGGTGAAGAAAAAGAGTAAACCAAAGATCAGTACAAAGGAAAACTGCATATTAGTGAAGACTGTGTTCTTACCTACACCGACATTGTCGAGGAAGACAATGATTTGGGTGGGAGAGAATGTCCTGGGCCGATCTTTCAGAATAAGGACATGTGCAGTGCAGAGCTCTACTGAGTGGAAAATGCATCCAGTGTAAGAACGCGCGGTATGCGTTGGCTTGATCGATGACGTGCGGTGGTAGCATGGCACGCGATAGGCAATGGTATCATCGTTAGTGCATCATTGTATGGCGGCACAAATGTGGAGCATTGTTTGGTTAAGCAGTGTCAGCGAATCAGAGGATGTTGCCTTTGGAGATTTGGTTAAAGACCTCTCAGCTCCCACGTGTAGCGGTTGGATGCACGGGGGTGCGTGTGGGTTAGGGGTAATTCCCCAGGAACCACATTAGGTAATTTCAACCGAGTATGGTGACTCAGGGCTAGGCGAGTAAATTCCTAGGCGTCAGCGAATGAGTTTGGGTGGTGCTCTTCGCTATGGTGTTCAATCATCAGCTGGTCTTCGGACTGGGGTCGAAAGACCTTGTCCCTTTGGTGGCGAGGTTTTGCGGTGTTGTGCACATGGAGTCACGATACGCTCCATGGCACGCAAGGCTAAGGTATTCGTGTGTTGTTGGCTTGGATGACTGAAATTAAGGAAAGGTGACTCGCAATGATACTTGAGGGCTTGGCATGCATCGGTAAAGGCTTTGGGGATGCGTCATGCTCCTTATACCCGTGTCGGATGTTGGTTAAGTCGGTAGTGTCATTTAGGTACGTTCTATCCTATCACAGTGTGCACTTGCTTGTGTGAGCAGCAAGATACGTTTGGTCATTTGGGTTGGAGGTGCTAACCGGTATGAGACAGTTATGCACGTAAGTGGCTATCGGATGCGCGACAACCATGTCGAGAGGATTTCTTAAAAGGAAAGTTCGCTAAGTTGAAGTTCCGTTATGTAAAAAGATTATGTGTGGAAAACACGAGCTTTGAAGTTGACTAGGCCGTAAGGCCTAGTGCCGCACGAGCATTCCTTGCCTTGAAAGGCGCGAAAGTGGGCCTTGGAATTTTAGCCTGTGACAGGCTATGAGGGTCCTAACACTAGTCATTCTAGCTACCGAGGCAATGTTTCTTCATAATCAATATCATATTCTTGAGAGTACCCTTTGGCCACTAACCTAGCTTTTTATCGTTCTAGAGACCCATCACTCTTGGTTTTAACCTTAAAAACCTATCTACATCCTATAGAATTCTTTCCTATGGGTAATGAAGTTATTTCCTATGTTTTAGCTTTTTCAATAGCTTTACGTTCTATATTCCCATTGTGGAAGATTGTTGGCTTCATTATAGTGTGATGGTTCATGATAGGAATGTAATGCTATTAGACATGACCTATATTTTGGTGTTAATGTGTCATAAGATACAAACCTACTTGGTGGGTTGGAGATACGATTGGTTCTTCTAAGTGAGGTTTCTTCTAACAACGAATTTTATGAATATTTTTCTAAAGCATTTAAAGGATTCCTTTATTCACGTTGGGTATAGATTTGAATATGTTTATCAAAAATATTATTATTTATAGATGATTCTCATTCTCATTAATTGAATGCACATTATAATTACCATTTTCAGTGTCATTTAAGGGATTATCCCAGAGTTGTCAGTCGAGGAAGCGGGAGCGGGAAGCGAGGCACTTTCAAAAATTTAGGAAGCGGGAAGCATGGGACTACTTAGGAGCGAACCAGGAAGCGTCTCGGAAGCAACCTCGGAAGCGTCTCGAAAGCGACCTAGGAAGTGACGAAAGAAGCGACATAGGATTCGAGTGAGAAGCGAAAGGGAAGCGAATAAGAATCGAAAGGGATGTGAAAATATAATTATAATATTATATACTTTTATTTTATCAAAAAATAAGATTTATGTCATCATTAATAAAATAAAACATGTATCTAAGACAATAAATAATATAAGTTGTAATTATCTAACAAATGCATCATATTGCAGTTGTCAAGCATTTAAAAAATCATACGTCAAGAGAAGATCATAATTCGCATTCTTGTTGCAACCATTTAACAAATACATTAAGAAAATAATTAAATTTGATTAAAAAGTGTACCTTTTTCAAAGAAAGAATCAAATGACTTGTTATTTGATGTTGTGATTGTTGTAAATCTTGTCATCTCTGCAACATAGAAAATGCGAAATCAATAAACTCAAAGATTACATAGAGATATGGTTAAATTTTTAATCTGTAAATTTCTAAATTGTAAATTATAAGCTATAAAGTTTTAAACTCTAAACTTAAAATTAACATAATCCACTACTTCACTTCATCATGCAAGATTCAAAATAAAAGTACATATCAAACCAATAAAATATTACAAGACCATGACAAAAAAGTAACATAAAAGTTTTTAAGTTGGATTACTCCAACTACATTATCAAAAAAATAATTAATAATTAAAGAGTTCATTAATCTATCATCTTTCTCTTCCCCTTCAAGTCAGCAATAGATCGCGAACTTTCTGCATCATCATGTGTTTCTTGTCCTCTACGACCATGTCTTCTGCTCCTTCCTTCATTTTCTATAATTAATACATTAAAAAATTAAAATGTTCAAAAATCATAATTTAAAATATAAAAAACACAATATCAACATACCTTGCCTAGCTCTCCTGCTAAAGAAACGATCAATCCGACCTTGAGGAACTGATGGTCGCTCTTATATGTTTGCAATTCTATTAGCTCTGTTGGATTGATTTGTATCCTCTTCAATTTCATTTGTACGTATGATTATTGGAGGTAATGGAGCTCTTGTTTGTGCATCTTTGGGTTTGGATTTGGAAATAGTGCTTGATTGTTGTGCACTATCATCCAAATCTCTCAAACGCATGTCCTCTAATCTCAACGTATTTTCTTTTACAATAGGAAGTTCTGGATTGATATCCCATTTTCGACTAGGTCCTTCTTTGTAGCGATTATTGCACCTTTTTATAACAATAATATAAAATATAAATGGTAATAAATAATCAAGGATAGAAAAAAAGAAAAAAATACCAAAACAAAAGTACAACATAATTTAATCATACTTGTCAATCAATCGAAGATTGAAATAAATATACACTAAGGTATCAGCATGATCTTCATTGAGCCTATTTCTTTTAACATTGTGAATATAACTATAGGTGCTCCACACTCTTTCTGCAGAAAATGTGCTAATAGGCTGAGATAAAACCTTAATGGCTAATGCTCTCAACTCAGGTATATCACCACCATAAAAACTCCACCAATTAAGCACCGACATTATAGGATTCAGTGCATATATTCTTGTTGCATTTCGGCTAAATCTTTCACTTCTTGATGCAAAAGTCATAAGTTGTGACCTATAAAGTGTAGATAGCTCTTCATTTCCAACAAATATCACTTCAAGCACGAGCATTGCACCGTCTAAGATATCATTATCCTTTTCTACAAAAAAAAATGTTTAATAACTATAACAAGAAAATGCAAATAAAATAATAAAATCATTAAATCATTAAACTTTAAACTTTATTAAATAGATAGAATAAAATTTTTACCAGGAGAAACTCGTTTGACCCCTCCTGCTGCTGGGATCTTGAGATACTCCGACTCGTAATATTTTGGAGTAAGCATCCGGGTTAGACTATGGAGAAGCACATTCATTCTATCTCATCTATTTAAGACAATCTTATGAATCTTTTCATATAAATCTGGTTGTCCTTTTAGATTGTCTTTGATTTCCCCCAACATGTTGTTCATGCCTTCATACACTTCACCAATTATAGGGCCTTCCTGATCACAAAATTTAATCATCTTATATGTGGGTTTTGTAATCAATAATGCTAAACGTACAGAATCCCAATATTCTTCGTCAAGAACAGTTGTTTCTATTGTATCAGCTCTTTTTTTCATAGTTTCATCCGTGCATGACTGCTTCCACTCACTCCATCTATCTGAAATTACTGTGAGCCTCAAGCTCTCCCGCACATCAAGCAAGCGCTTCAAAGTAGTATAATGTGAAGCAAACCTTGTTTTTGCAATCTTTATTAACTCTAATTTTTCATTGCTTCTAAAGCTTGCTAGTGCCTTTGAATGATTTGTAATATACTTCACAATTTTTTTACTCTGCAAATATGTTTCTCCCAACCAATGAAACTCATGTGCCAAATCCTTAAAGATCAAATTAAGTGTGTGCACAACACAAGGTGACCAAAAAATATACTTATACGTTTGTTTTAACTCTTCACCTGCTAACTTACAATTTGTTGCATTATCTGTAATCACTTGCACTACATTAGAAGGCCCCACAAGTCTAAATCCCGTCTTCAAAAAGTCAACAATGTTTGTAATTGACTGTTGCACATTAGAAAAATCGCTTGCATATAAAAACATAGAGCCAAAACAGTTTGAGACAAGTATATTTATCAAGTGTTTGTTCTTGATATTTATCCAACCGTCTGAGACAATGGAAACTCCAAACTCCTCAAACTTTTCTCAAAATTCATTTAAGTGAACACACTCTTTCTCACTGTCAAGCAACGTTGTTCGTGCTTTTTCATATGATGGGGGTTTATATCCAGGCACTTTACTAACTATAGATATCATCTCTTCCCAATATGGTGATCGAAGCACATTGAAAGGTATGTCATTTGCACACAAAAATCTGATAATTTTGTGATCTACATCATCTCTTTCTACCTTTTTAAAGGTATCACGAATATCAACTATTTTTCGGCTTCCACTAGATGATGTAGTCATACTAATAGGCGTCTTCGGATTATCAATTCTTGATCTCCTCAACTCAAATGCACTTGATGAAACCTCCACTCTGCGAACTTGCCTCTTAATTTTTTTTGCCAATTCTGCATTTTTTGCAACTACAGGGCAAAAGGCAATCCCAACACTTTGTCCCTTTAAAGATCCCATGAGATGTGCAAAAACTCGAGTATATGACCCATGATAAATATTTTTGCAGTGCCTGCACATAAAAACATGGGTTCCACCTTGCTTTTCTTGCCCACTCTTCTTTTGTTTCAATACATGGCGCCATAGCACTGTTGTTTTATGCATGATAGGTGGTTAATCATCTTGATCATCTTCAGAATAGTAGTCATATTCTTCTTCATCTTCCTCATCAAAACAATTTTCATTTTTGTCCTCAAACTCATATGGACAATCAGAAGACCTCTTGGTCTTGCCCTTTCTTGCATTGTCCTTCCCAATACCACTAGACGATTCATGCTCCAAATTATACAAAGAATCATCATCGTCATCATAATTATCATGATCATAGCTTGTGATGGTCATGAATGAAGCAAAGAACATACCTGCATCATAAAAGTATAGGAATCATTTTAGAACACTTTAAAAAAAACTATTATTAACAACAAAAGATGGAGAGTGGAATGCCAAAACAAAAGGAAAAAAAAAGACTCAAAGTGAACCATGAACGCCCCTTGCAATCGAATTCTCGTACAATACCGTGGGATTTACTAAACAACTTCAGTGTCAGTGCACATAAACTAATCATGCTCATTTCTTAAAATAATCTAGACAATATGTATCACACAGCTTCGCAGTCACAATCTAAATTTCAGAACTATGAAACCAATCAGATTTCCTTTTTCTAATAGCATTAACACCCGTAATGAATACAGAGGAAAGCATCAAGCCTTAAAATTCAAGTTTAATTAAACTAAATCTCAAACAAACATGATAGTTGAAACTTGAAACACCACAGATTTAATTTAAACCAGGAAATCACAAATAGGTAGAAGTTTGATAAATCCAATCTAAAAAGAACTGCAGATTAGTTCTATTTATTCTTATCAGAATATGCCCATCAAATCAAATTTAACGAATCAGTACATGAATCAGCCAAGAGTCCAAGACTCAATGCATATAGCAAAATTTGTGTATAAAACCCATAAGGTTATATATGATTCTTGAAAACCTGTCCGTAATAAACATCAGAACAAGCATCGATCAATCGATTTAACTACAAACAGTGTGAAACTGTGAACCCATTTTAGAAGGATGCATATTAAAAATCTATAACGCCAATCAATTTATTTCAAACAGAAACAATCTTGATCATTCGTGAACCTAGTACAAGAAACAAGCAAATCAACATTTAAACCAACATATCTAATTTAAACAGAATTAAAATCTCAACAAAAGTCCTTAAAAGAAATTAGATCTTTTTATACGTTCATCTAAAACCCAAATAAGAAAACTGATACCCGAATCAACAAAGATAGTCAGTGTTCCGCCCGTATCAAAGGGGGTGTACGCACAGCTATTCCTATACAAGGTGGTGATAGCCCCTATTTGAGTCTATACAAGGAAATAATCTTTATCATTCGAGTCTAAAGCCCGTATCACGGGGGGTGTACCAACATATCTATGGTAATTGCGCTCGCTGATTCCACGTATCATAGTCTAATATTTTTTTATCGACTGAACTTTCATGGCTGGTGCATGTGTTGTAGCTCTTATGCAGAGCAACCTGCAAGTCCTGGGTTGACAGTGGCATAGCTAGGATTCATGTGAGGGGAGGGGGGGGCAAACAAGAGGTGTAGCAAAAAAAAAATTTGTGTGACAGTCGGGGGTTTGGGGGTAGCACCCCGAAAAAAAAAAATTTGAGATAAAATAAAAAATGGCTACAATTATTAATAAAAATCTATTTCATATGGACAAATCAAACTATTTGTTGCAGTCAGGGCTGGGCTGGGCTACAAAAATGGATAAAAATCTATTTCATATGGAATCAGGGTTGGGCTAGGACTGGGCATTTAAAAAAATAAAAAAATTAACTGTTTCGGGAGGCAGGACCGGGCTACAACCCAGTCCTGCCCCCCCCCCTAGCTACGCCTTTGTGGGTTGACCATCGTCAGCAAGGGCTTCTTTTTTAATCAAGACACAAAGACCATTCAGAACCTATTTTGGAAACCACCGAATCCCTACAACTTGCTACTCACGAAACAAACCATTCACAAAGGTATGAATATCACTATCATTTTGATAGATCAAGAGTCTGAACACAAGAATGAATAGTGGATGAGAGAGGAGAGTGAATCGAAAGAGAGAGGTCGTCGGACGTCAGTGGAAGAGAGAGGAGAACATACCTGAACAGAGACATTGCCAATGTCGATCGAGGAGGTCTTCGGATGTCAACAAAGGAGGAGGTCGCCGATCATCGGAGGTCGCCGATCGTCGGAGGTCGCCGATCGTCGGAGGTCGCAGATCGTCGGAGGTCGCAGATCGGTCGTCGGAGTTCGCCGGTCGCCGGAGGTCGTCGGTGGCCGAAAATGAGAGAGAGAGAGGAGTCGGGTGAAAAACAAAACAATGAGCCTTCATTCTTAAGTTTTCACGATTTTTTTTAAATGTCTGTTTTGCCCTTATTCAGAATTTTTTTAAGTTTCTTGTTTTTCACGTGTTAATTTCGTTTTTAGAAAGGGTAAAAACGGCATTTCGTAAACGCGTCCCCCTTTAAAGGGAAGCGCGTACCCTATTAAAGGGGGACGTGTCTCCCTTTAAAGGGGGGGGTGTTTCCCTTAAAAGGGGGACGCGCTTCCTTTTAAAGGGGGACGCGCTTCCCTTTAAAGGGGGACGTGTTTCTTCTTTTTTACGTGTGCTTCCCCGTGCGTTTCGGAAGCGCCGTGTTTCGCGCTTCCCCTTATGCATATGCATTTCCGGTAACTCTGGATTATCCCCAATGTCATTCAAAGAATCATCACAAGAATTCAACCCTTCTTGTGGTAAGAGATCAAATAGAAAGGTATAATCGACTTCATTGTTTTTCTTTGTTTTCTCAAAACCATTTTCATTTTCTAAAAAGGTTACATGTTTAGAAATATATAGTTTGTTACTCTTATGATCAAAACATCTATATCGTTTTTTGTTTTCTCCAAAACCCATGAAAAAATATTCAATGGCTTTTGGAAACAATTTATCTCTTTTAGACAAAAACACAAAACACTTACAACCAAAAATTCACAACCGCTTGAAATAGAGTGTTCTTTCAAATAATTTTTCATAAGGAGATGTGTTTTGCAAGGATTAAGAGGTCATTCTATTTATCAAATAAGTTGATGTTAGAGCAGCCTCTGCCCAAAAACTTTTTGAAATTTCTTTAGAAATAAGTAGTGTCCTAATGGTTTCTAAAATATGTCTATGTTTCCTTTCGGCTAATCCATTTTGTTGGGGAGTTCTAGGACATGACTTTTGGTGACAAATCTCGTTTAGATCTAGATAATTTTGAAACTCATTTGATAAATATTTACCACCCGAATCAGACCTAAGAATAGAGATGTTGCTTTGAAATTGATTTTTGACAATCATATAGAATTTTTTAAAGAAAGAGAATACATCGGATTTGAAATTAAGAAAGTATATCAATACATATCTACTGAAATCATCAATAAAGGTAACATAATATGAGTATCCTCTTTTTGATATGACGGGAGAAGGTCCTCAAACATCTGAATGCATTAATTCAAAAGGTCTCTTAGAGACAAAGGTTCTATTAGGAAAGGGAGTGAATTTCATCTTTCCAAATATACAATCTTTGCAAACTAAATTGTTTCTTGCAAAAAAATTTCCCAAAAGGACGAAGATGTATCTTTGAGAAGCTTGGGTGTCCAAGTCATTTATGCCAAGTTTCAATATCTTTATCTTGGACATAATTACAAAAGGAGTTTAGAAGAAGGTTTAGATAGTTCATGAAGTAGAGATCTTCCTTCCTATGACTTTGCCCAATCTGCTTCCTGGACCGGAGATCCTGCACCGAGCAACCCTTAGATGAGAAGGAGATTCCACATCCATGATCGAAAATTTGTGAAACGGAAAGAAGGTTTAAACTAAGTTGAGGAACAACCCTTTTGGTACAAAAAAAAAATAGAGGAATTTAAGGTTCCAACACTATTAATTTGCAAAGATGTTCCATCGGCAGTTGAAACATAGGATGTTTTTGAATCGGTGCATAAAACGGATAAATCATTATCATGAGGTGTCATATGAAAGGAGGCTCTAGAATTAAAGGATCCAAGAAGACATACCTGGAAAAAAAATAAGGCTATTTCAGTACCTAATTTAGATGGAGATTTGAGTAACATTTGAAGTACCTCCGATAATTGAGCAAGAGAAAACGAATCTTTTCCCTTGATTGGTTCTTCCTTCCTTGGTGTACTTTCTTCAACGGAAGTTACTTTGTTCTTAGGGGTGACATATAGCTTGGGACAATTAGGTCGTATATGACCCGTTTCATGGCAATGATGACAAATAGCCTTCTTGTAGCCTCCATTTTAGCTATTTTGCCTCACAAAGTGTAGAGGCTTGTAGGTTTTTACATGATTGTCGGGCATAGACATAGCTAACACATCATTTCCTCCTTTTATCATGCCAAGACGGGTCTCTTGGCATATTTCAGCAACGGCATCTTTCAAAGGAAGAGGCTTAGATCTATGAAGAAGAGATGATCTAACTTGTTCATATATGGGCCTAAGCCCATGTAAGAATTGAAAAAAATGCTCTTTTTTATTTGCTCTCTTCTTAGTTCAACATCTTCACTAGCAACCCACTTGAGTTCAAGAAGAGATAGTTCATCCCATAACGGACTAAGAGAGATAAAGTAATCACGGACACTCATGTCTCCTTGTTTGATGGTACGTATTTTTTCTTTGAGAATGAATTGTGTTACAAGATCTTTTTGTGTATACATACCTTTCATAAAAAAAACCATGTCTCATTTGCCTTGCGAAATTTAGCGATGTTGGCACATATTTTGAGCTCAACATTGTTCATAAAATATGCGAGAATCTTCGCATGTTTACTTTCCCAATCTTCTATCTTGGATTGATGGTCCTCAATAGCTTTTATGCGAGCATTTCCTTCTAAAGCTTTTTCTTGCTTTCCTTCCATCTTGTTGAGTTTGACTTGAGGTTCCGGAATAGAGTCAATCACATATCCCCAAAGCTTCTTGCCTTTGAGGTTATTTTTCATGGCGGATACCCATGTCACGTAATTGGTACCATTCAACTTGAAGGATAGATCAATCTTTTGCTCATTGTCCATTGTGGCATAGAGAGAAGAAAGGAGTATGGAGGAACACGGAAGAGCTCCTCCACTTAAATTGCAGCAAGAAGGTCAATCTCCAAATCACGGTCTTTTTAATGGTCCATCTTCAAGAGACCAAGAGCACAACCTTGCTCTGATATCATGTAATGAAGTATGGGGAATTCTAATAGGCACAAAAGTGCATAAGCAAGAAGTCCACGATGGGACAATACACAAAGCCTCCAAAGGGCAACACCAATAAGTAAAAGAAATATAAATATTATTAAAGAGGTGTTTGGAATAAAATGAGAGAAAAAGAGGGAACACACCCCTATTTATATACATCAAGAGAGAGAAAGGGGAGACCATTGGGAGCTCTCCTCGTATAGTCGTTGGGGCCCCAACGACTCTAAGAGTGGGGCCCCTAATGGCAAATAATAAAAAAGAAAATAAAAGGAAAATAAAAAAAGAGAAAAAGATAGAATATAATTGTTTCTAGAAAACAACTATAATTACATGTGAAAAGAAAAAAAATGCCCCTATCGGGCAAACTAATACAAGGTAGATTTTATATATATATATATATATATAATAATAACATGGGTCAGATATCCAAAAGGAACCGAGTCATTTAGAGGGACTTGGTTGCAGAAACTAGAATCTGATCAGATTTCGGATTCAAATTTGGTTTCATTCGGGGATCCATCCAGACTCTTGCACTTATATTAAAAAGCATGTTTTGGAAAGGTGAAACAGTGTTCAGCATTTCTGTTCTTAGAAGTGTAAGTCACGTGCTGAATGGCTAAAATTTGTCATAAAGTTTTTGTTAGATGATAATGACGTAACAAATGTTTGTTGAAGTACACCGTCTAGGTAATTTTTAAATGTTCACATTCATTCTAATTAAATACTTAGGTTAACAATAACAGGTGTGAGTTACAGTCAGATCTAACCAAATCCAATGGATTTGAGTCGAATTTTAATTTCATTTTATAGAAAGGATTCGGATTTTGTAAAAGTAACTTCATGACAGAATCTGATTTTAACAGATCAGATTAGTCTGATCTAGTTTTGCTAACATCCGAACCGAATACAACCTGTTTACATCCCTACCCACAACACACTGTGGGGCTAATGACAAAATGAGGGTTTCAAAAACTTCCTGCCTTCTAATAACCAACAGAATTAAGGTCGTGTCGTAACACATGTCATCTTCATGTATCTATTAAGCTCTCCTTATCGCGGTTGAGGCACAATTTGGTTGGCAAAGGGTGGAACTCCAACAGTACACTCTGTCATCGCAAATCCATGGAAGTTGCTTCCTATTATCGCTCTGAAACTCTTTGATTTATTATCGCATTCTTAACACAATTGGGATGGACCCAATGAGGGTCATACTGGAACAACTCCCTTGCATTTTCTTGACTAAAACATCTCTTTGAACTTCTTTGACGAAGTAGACAGGCTCCCTTTCAAATTTTTTACTCCCAAGGCCATCTAATTGACGCCTCTTTCCAGCATGGCTTAACACCAAGATTCTAACCCATGAGTGTACAACTATGAGATTAGGAATGCTAAGGTCCCTCTTATAGCAATAGTATATGAATTTTGTTGAGCAGGTCATCTTTGTCCAAAATCCTGTTGACCAAGTTTCATAAGTCCATATGGGTTGACTGTCTTGTTTCTCTTTAAGGGCATTTTTTGTCATGTTTTATTGCAACATCACTGAATATATGGAAGGATTGAGGGGCTGATGGATATAGCCCTCTTCTTTTTCCCTATTTCTTCTTCCACTCGTTTCGTCCTCTCCTTCCCTATGTCTCTCTTGCTACTGTACTAGTCTTACTGCAGATACACACACAAGATATTCAAGATGTAGAAAGCTGGTTTGAACATGGTATCAGAGCCTAACCAGCCCTATGTTCAAAAATCAAACCTCAAAACACTTTGGTGATTGACGTCAACCATTCAACTTACGCTAGGCCTATGGGAAGGTTGGTATTGTTTGGGTCTTATTGCAGTTGCTTAGTGATGATTTTAGATGTTTTTTGGAAACCTATTTCAGCTGGTTTGGCAACAGTATGGCTGACCTTTTTTTATAGAGATTTGCTAGTTGTCAAGACTATTTTTGAAGTTTCAGAGTTCTGATGGCTCTAAGGCACTTCCAGGTGAGTGTGTTGGTTGTGGTTGGTTGTGTTGCTCTTTTAGAAGGTCTGATTAATTGGTTGATGGTGGAGATTTAGCATGATCGCAAGGATTGTTATTCTGTTCTTCACACTACGGTTAGCCATAAAGTGAAGGATATCTTGTGTGCATTTGGAGGACTAGAACCTGGCAATACCTGACTTTGTGAAGTGTTTAACACACTAGTGAAAGTACGTTAATGAAAAAGGGAAGCCAAGTAGTAATATGGCTACCACTAAGGTCAATTTGGTGTCTTAATCAAAGAGGGATTTAGTGTAATGAAATCTTCCAGAGGGCTGATCTTGAGTTGTAAGATGAATATTCTAAAGTGGTAATCCTAAAGGTGTTGTATAATCCTAGGGTACATGTGAGAGATCCTAGTGAACTGTTTAATGGCCATGCCGGTTACATCCAAGAAGAAGTCTGAATTTGTCATGAAAAATACTCAAGAATATAAGCAAGGGGGAGCCAATAAGCAAGATCATATCAGCAACTACAGTGGTATGAATGAAAAGAACCTATGTAACACTGACTCTTCTAATAGGGCACCGCACCGGCGTCACACACGCACCCATGCGGGTGCAACACTTGGACACGGCTTCCTTTGTGTCAGGTGAAGTCAGACACACTGAGGTCTATTTCTGTCCAAAAAGTAGATTCAGTTAACCCTAACCAAGTCCAGTTTTATATATATATATATATATAGACACACACACACACACACACAACCAATGTGGTGTTATTTTTTAATGATGAGGAATAGAAATTGTAGATTGTTAATTTGTTTTATTGTATGGATTTATGCATGAAGAATTGATGATATGATAATTGTTTTTATTTCATTAGTGTTAACTTAAAACTGTTAAAAATTATATATATACCCCCGCCCCGCACCCAAGTTTTTTTAAAGTGCCGCATCACCGTGTCCGCATCCGCACTGATGTGACATAGAAAAGAACGAATCGGAGTGTGCACATTGCGGAAGGTTTGGGCACACTAGGAGGCATTGTTGGAATGTAGTAGGGTAGCATTTCTCTAGGTGTGGTTTTGCCTATGATGTTGTTCAAGGAAAAAATGGCATTAATGAAAAAGATGTAGCTTTTTTAAGGAAGATGAATGAAGAATTAGAGCTTTGTGGCAGTCAATAGAAAAGATGATGCAATAGTCCTTGCTTCCAAGTCTTATAATGTAAAACAAGGTGCCAAAGACAGCCCATATGACATCTTCTTGGATCATAGATTCGGGTGCCACAGATCACATGTCAAGTATGAAGCCTTTATTCTCTGACTATCATGCATCATCCCAAAATATGAATTTGTGGTTGGCCGATGGGTCCCAGTCCCCAGTTCTTCGGAAATGAACTATCAGCACACCTTACTTCCCCTTACATTTAGTGCTACATATACCAAAGTTTCATGTCAACCTTTTATCTGTCGGTTTTCTTATCAAAGATCTCAATTGTAGTATAACCTTTTTCCCTACACATTGTATCCTTCAAGACTTTAAAACAGGGATAATCTTTGGTCACAGACGAAAATAAAGGTTTATATACCCTTTGTGTTCCTCAGGCATTAACATCTAGTAATGCCAAGTTGTCTCCAACTGAAGAGTCTACTTTGTTATTGCATTTGAGATTGGGCCATTCACCTCTATCAAAGATTAGGTTGTTAATTTATATCCACATGTTGTACCAAAATAACCATGTCATTCATTGTAAAAATTGTCAGAAGGTTAAGCAGTGTAGAACCTTCTTTCCAATTACTACATCTAGGAGTACTATCCCATTTGAAATGGTTCATTATGATGTCTGACGTCCAGCTCCTGTGGTATCATTCTTTGGATACAAAGACTTTGTCTCATTTGTAGATGATTATTCTAAGATGACTACCGTTTACTTGGTCAAGTCTAAAGATGAGGTGAGCTTTGTGTTCAAAACAGAGTTATCAGTCGAGGAAGCGGGAGCGGGAAGCAATTCGGGAAGCGGGAGCGAAAAGCGATTCGGGAAGCGGGAGCGAAAAGCAATTCGGGAAGCGGAAGCGAGGCACTTATAAAATTTTAGGAAGCGAGAAGCGCGGGACGACTTAGAAGCAAACCAGAAATCATCTCGAAAGCAAAAAGGGAAGCGAACCGAAAGTGAAGAGGGAAGCGACCTACGATTCGAGTGGGAAGCAAATAGGAATCGACCCAAGGATATACTTATGGAACATCATAAGCTTCACTAAAGTGATAGTGAGCCATTTTAAGACATAGGAAGGTATCACAGGATTGTTGGAAAACTCATCTATCTCACCATTATAAGGCCAAACATCTCTTATGTTGTTAGTGTTCTAAGTCAATACATGCATTCTCCTACACATCATCACATGCAAGCTGCATCATGGGTGTTAAGGTATTTAAAGAAAAAAGGGAAAAGTATACTCTATGCTAATCGTGATCATCTCAATAGAAATCTATACAAATGCATATTGGGCCAGATCCTCCAGTTTTTGTACTTTTGTTGGTGGTGATCTTATCTCTTGGAAAAGCAAAAAGCAAAATGTGGTTGCTAGATCTAGTGACGAATCAGAATATAGAGCTATGGCACTAGGGGCATGTGAAGGTTTGTAGCTCATGTATGTTCTAAATGAATTGGGAGTTGAAGATTATTTACCTATGACACTCTTTTGTGACCACAAGTCAGCCATGCACATTGCCAACAACCCGGTGCCCCATGAGTGCACCAAACATATTGACATTGAAAGGGAAATTTTCAAATTGTTTATGTACAAACTCAAAATCAATTAGTCGATATATTTACCAAAGCAGTATATCCACTTAAGCATAATGAGCTTGTAAGAAAGTTGAGGATGACTGGCATATTTCATCCCAACTTGAAGGGGTGTTGAGAAAGAAGGTCATTTTTGTCCAAAGTCTTGTTGACCAGGTTTGACAAGTCCATGTGGGTTGACTGTCTTGTATGTTTCTTTTGAAGGATATTTTTGCCATGTTTTATTGTAACATCACTGAATATATGGAAGGATTGAGGGGCCGATGGATATAGCCCTCTTTTTCCTTATTTCTTCTTCCACTCGGTTTCTTCCTCCTCTCCTGTGGAAGCAGATCAGGTCATGCTGAAAATGAGCGTTTTTGCTCATGCAGACATCGTGGCCATCCGATTTGCATTTTAAAAAGCACAAAAGCCAACAAAACCACGTGGCATTCATCCAAAATGCAAACAGACGGCCACGATGTCCGCATGAGCAAAAACGCTCATTTTCAGCATGACCTGATCTGCTTCCCTCTCCTGCTCTATTTCTCTCTTGCTACTGTACTAGTCTTGCTGCAGGTACACACATAAGATATTCAAGATGTAGAAAGAATGAACATGTTTCTCACAAAAGCAGAAGTTGAGGGTGACATATTTCTGGTGCCACCAATCACCCCTTAGTGTTAGAATCTCACCAACTTTAGAGAGTGTCATCCTTGTACTCCTCAATCTTTTGTATTCAACCTCCTTCCACACAGCAACACCATTTTATTAGTTTTTGGAAAGAATGGCAGAGAAAGCAATCCTCGATATCATTTTCAATCAAACCACTTATCTTTTTAGAAGTCCTTAATTAATATCAACCCCAGTAAGGGATCTCCATGATAGGGACCTACTAAACATCTCCAAAAGATTTTATGAAGAAGTGTTAGATGAGTAGAGGTCAGTCTGCCCTTTCCTCAAAAGAGAAAAATAAAAAAGAAAAATAAAAGTAAAAATTACAAACATATTCCAAATGGAATATGCGTAAAACTGTAAAATGACTAAACTACCCCTATGCCTATAAATAGAAAAATATATATTTTATATATATAATTAGGATAATACATATGCATATATACCATATATGAATATGTATTATCCTTTATATATATAAAATATATATAAGATTACATAAGTTGAATGATACATTTTAACACCCCTCCTCAAACTTTGCATGGGGGAACGAAAAGATTGAAGAAAGCAGGAGGAAGACTCTCAAGGCTTCAAGAGCCTTTCGTACGAATGCCATTGCAAATTTCTTCTTCCAACGTCTTTAACGATGAGCACCTTCCATGATCTATCCAAGATACTTATTTTCCTCTTATCTTCAAGATCCTGTGGAACAACAACAAAGAACCAAGTAAAACATATCTTTGCACTTTACTCAATTGGAACATTTCTAACAAGCTTAATTGAAACCATATCGGATGACACATCCGCAAAACAATGGTGCAAAAATATAACTTATGTATAGAAATTTGAAACACATTATAGGATAATTATTTTAGCATGAAAAGTAAATTTAGAAAACCAAAGTTTCAAAATCATACATCATGTTAAAGAGTGAGCGGAAGCAAATTATGCGAAAATCAATTGCAAGAATGCATAATGCATTCATAAGGTCCAACATTGGACAAACATAACCCCATAATGGGGAATAACAAAATGGTCCACTAAGGGACACCACAATAAGCCTACGAAGAGGCATAAGCTATATATGCTTTATTGAATGAGAGCCTAAAAGGTCATAATGAGCATATGCATGTACTATCATGAAATGAATTAATCACTTAAAGAAAATCATTAATGAACATGCTCCAAACATATTTTAGTCAAAATGATCACGGATGCAAATGTTCAAAAGCATGATGAATATGAACTTCAAGGGGCTTTAACACGCATAGATCAACAATAGAGTTTCACATCTTTAGGGAGAAGATCTATGTCAAACAAATGTCATATATAAGAAGCATGATTTGACTAAATATATTAAAGCATCCACCCAAGATTCAAAAATGAATATCATTTGAGACAAAAGACGCATTTTGCATATCAAATACAAACGATGCCGAAAAACTGTAAGCACTTCATATATAGATTAAATACTAAAATATCAATTTGATTTAAAAACATATCATAGATATGATTCACTTGTATCTAAAAACACAAGTTGTGAAAGAAATTTTGCAATTTTCAATAGTAGTTCATTCACTACAAGAAACTACCTCATTAGTTCTCCAAAACCCGTAAATCAAGTGTATAAGCTACTAGATCAAGAATATAAATAAAATGCCATTAAAGGCCAAATGACACACACTAAGGTGTGTAAAAAAAAATCTCTTGTCTATATATAATAATACTTGAAATGAGTGCATCAACGACAAGAACAAGAGAATACACGCCAACATGGACAAAAAGCATCTCTTGTCTACGTAAAACTACACTCAAGATCAAGTATGTTCAGCTACTAGAACAAGAGTATTAAGCCAACCATGTGCTAAAAACACAATACATCTCTTGTCTACATAAAATGGCACTTGAATTGAGTGAAAGAAGTCAACCATGGGCATACAACTCAGCGACTAGCACAAAGACACAAATGCCAACATAAGTTAAAATCACACACCATGGTGTGAATCAACGTGCCTTGTCTACATATAATAACACTCAAGACAAGACCAAGAGAGCAAAAGTCAACAAAGGGCTAACAACACACGAAGGTGTAATAAAATTCTTGTCTACATATGATGACACTTAGATAAGAGTTATAAAAGGAGAAGACTTTTGAGGCAATAAAACTTGTAATGACAAACATATAAATAAAACCTTGAAACAATATTCTTCAAAAACAATACCCATAACAATATCATTTTGGAATAAATGTGTGAATATACACACACCAAGAACACTTGTCCACAAAAGCACAAAACATAAATATGCAAATGCACTCATATGATTCATAAACAATAAAAGGTTGGGCAATAATCCCCAAAACCTTGATTTTAATATACCTTAAAACATTTAAGGTTTTAAACACCATATATCCATCACATTTGCATATAAATGAGAGCATCCATTAGATCAATGGCCAAAAGAGAAAAAATGAGTGACACACTCATAATTAGAGATCATATAACAAATCATTTTAGAGTCCCAAGGTGCCCATAACTCACCTCAACAACCATCTATAATATGGCAAGTGGACAATCTAGAATGATATAACACGAGGTGCCCATAACTCACCTCAACAAACATCTCTAATAAAACAATAATAAGGCCAAACAAATGATGCATTAAATAACATGTGATGGACAAAAATAAATGTCACAAAAAGACAATAAACACTTTAGGAATCATTTTTCAAAGAAAAGAGGACCGATTAAAAATTGAATCAAACGTCCAACATAATTAATCACAACAATATGTCATATGACAATAATGTTGTATATATACGTAATTATGTTTAATCATGATCATTATAAAAAGACTTAATCAACACAACATGAAATATTTAAGCTATGTCATGTGGGAAAAAGGATTTGGAATAATCCAAGAAATAAATCAAGCCTTTATAATTAGCAATTTATATGTATACCAAGATGCAAAATGGCAATAATCTTAAATGTGCAAATTTAGGACAACATGTACTAAGATATTACGGAAGCATTTATAATGATAAAAGAAACAATCTTACAAGTCCATTTAGGGATAAAAACAAAGAGTCGTTGGGGAGCCCCCAACGGTCACAAATGTGACCGTTGGGGGCTCCCAACGACTCCTTTGGGAGCCCCCTAAGTGGCTCCTTGCTTGTGTTATAAATAGGGGCTTTCCCCTTGTAATTCCTTAACTCCTTAGAGGAGCTTATGCTCCATTGTATAGGGTTTTTACCCTCTTCTCCCTATTTCTTCAATAATATTCAACTTATGACTTTAAGTCATATTTATCCCTTTTATGGGTTTATGTATTAGCACTTGATGTGCTTGTGTTGTTCCCTTAAGTGGGTGTATTCGCACTTAATGTGCATGTGTATGGGTTCATTATCGAACCTAAAATATTCAAAGTCACTTTCTAACAAGTCTGCCCTTTCCTCATTTTCCTGCTTGTTAGGCTTCTGCACCCTCCATCATGTGAGCTCTCACTCAACCCTTTCAAATACAGAATGCTAATCTTCCAAGATTATCTCCAATTTATTCCACATAAGCGTTATTATGAGGCATCCCTTATTAGCTTTTTTCTAGATTCTTCCACTAAACTATATCACCCCTGGCTAGTTCACCTGTTGTTTTCCCTCCCAACCTCCACCAGCAATCATGCCCCCATATATTCCATTTTGATCTCATTCTTCACCCCATCCACTGGTTTGCTGACCTTAAATGTATGATTTCCAATTCCATGCGCTAAAACACACTTGGTACTGGTTCTCAAACTAGTTGTCAACTCTTCCCCATTACATTCTAGAACTGATATAAATTTTTCATCACATGATACTAAAAAAAATATATAGTAATAATAATTGTTCACAAAGATACATCTAATCAAACATGAAGTAGGATGCCAAGTTGTAACAATGCATTCCTTGAGTAACAGGAAGAGTTCTAATAAATATGAACAGCATTCAGACCTTTCTTTTAGTTAAATCTCTCGAGTTCTGGAGCCAGGAAGACCTCCTCCTGCATAAATATAACAAATTATAAAATGAAAATCATATAAAAGTTCCTCCTAGAAGTAACACACGCTATACTAGCACCAAAACACACAACAAAGATTGAAATGTTTACAGTCTTAACATCATAACCTGGCCTCTATAACATACTTGAATCTACTATGCTTTACATTATTCACCAATAAACATGCCAAGGGAAATTATTACCCACTTATGCTTTGTATAGGGGAAATAATGAAAGGGAGACAGGGGAAGCAAATCTTACAAGCCAAATTTATGATCATGAAGATAATGTGGTTGATATGACATAAAAGCATGTACATCACTTCCCTAAAATTCACTACATGATATTAGAGAAAATGATGAAGGTAATTATTATTTCAGTAACAGCACCCTTTTGTTTCTAACAGCTAATAACGGAATCAACAGCTGACATCTATAGCAGAAATTCCACTATTCCTAGTGATTTATATGGAACTGATGGACATGAAAAAACAATACACAGTTCCATGCAAAATGCCTAATCTAATATATATTTTCTGCTAAGTAAGCTATAGCAAATACATTTTTAAGTTCAAATTATGCAAACACCCAAAACATTGCCCCTTGAAGCCATTTAGACCGGTTTAGGAGACAAGACCATTTAGAACCTAATTAGTACTACATATATTTCCACGGCTTGACGTGCCCAACACCAACACTCATGGTGGCCAGGTACATAGCTTATATATAGAGATGAATGTTAAATATTGCTCCTCAGCTCCAAGGTACATAGCTTATCAGAATAGATGAATGTTAAATATTGCTCCTCAGCTCCAAACGCTATGCTCTTGATCTATTTTGTGATTCGTAAAATGGAAGGACGAATGCCCATTTTTTCTTTATGTCACTATGTTTCACTTCATTTCTGAACCCTAAAATTCTCATTCCTGTTTGTGAGTTGTCTTTAAATAATTGTTCGGTAAAGTTATAGACAAAATGACCACAAATCAAAGAGATTATAGTGTTAGAACCGATAGCATACTACATCCAAACCCCACATGGAAGAGTCCAAAAGTCATGGAGATTATAGCATCCGTAGTAAACTCAGAGAAAAAACTTGACTGGATTGGATTAGATGAGTGAATGCCTGAAAAGAATAGAAAGGAGATCTGATTGATCCACATCTGAATCACGAGTGACTATAAAGAATAAAGGTGCTAATGGACTTACTTGAGGAGCAACAAGAGACAAATATAAAACCCTGATAATTTGATAACAAGCCTCCAATTATTCTCTCTCCCACTTCCAGAGCACAAAAAGGCAATCCTTCACATTCGGCTAATGATGAGGTAAGAAAAGCTAGAAACCCAGTACCATGATTTCCCAGAACAACTTCTAGATTTTTCTTCTCTTTGTGCTCCACTTTATTTCTTTGCTCTTTTACTTTTTCTATCATCAGTTTACTCTGTTTAATTTTTTGATACCGTTAAAGAGCAAATAGATAGCTATAGATCTTTCTCTTCTTTAGGTTGACATTTGATGTTTCAAAGTTATTTCTCATAACATGATAATCAAATTTTGAGTAAACAAAAACCTTCTAAACAAAGAAATGTTAATAACTAGAAAGTATTCAATCAAACAATGTTCAGTTACTTCATATAAATTGGTAATCAAGTGCATTTTAATTTTGTTTTTCATTTTGATCTTAGATAATAATAAAAACCTATCTTTTCTAATCTGCTGCATAGTAGGCGAGATCATGAATGTTCATTTAAGTCTTAAAAAGCAATTGAAACACAAGTAATGACAGCTTTAGAATTTTGACTATAAACAAAAATACCTTTGACAACATATTCTCAGTTAACACACTTTCCCAGTGTGATATTTTCTAGAAGTCAGAAAATGCTATTGGAATAACAAAAATCATATTTAGCAAATTATTTTTATATGAAAATAAGTGTAACGACCCCAACTAACCCTCATAAAAATAGTGAATTTTTTTTTTTAACATTTGAGGAAACAAACCCAAGGATATGGGGTTTCACAGATTTAATATACCAAACCACAATCTGATTGTGCATTAAATCCAAAGAAGAATAAATCAAAATTATTAATCAATAAATAAATGTCAAATAGTCTAAGATCAAAGGTTGTCTATATCACAAGGAACCACTCTCTCAGATAACCCAGAACTAGTCACACAAGGCTCGCAGTTCCCATCCAGCAAATCGGGACATCACTGAGCAACCGGACCTACAAAACAGTTTTATGAAAATGGGTAAGAACTAAAGTCCTTTGTACAAATTCCTCTGAAAATCCAAACAGTAAGGAAATAGCATAAACCAAATTCATGCATAAATTTCAGAAGAATACCACAATAACAGTTTACCATAACCAAAATACCATTAAGCATTTAAACAAATATCATGCAATAACAAATATCATGTGAAACAAAATAAGCATGAATGCATCAACTAATGTTAAACAGTAAATATGCATGATTCAATGCACATGCATGAATAACTTATTAAGTTATTTATCAAAGTTGTTTTTGCATGCATGTTCTTATTAAATGCACACAAATTTAGTTTTCATTTTTTCTTAAACCCGTGAATACTCAAAACGGACACAAATTCCCGAAGTCCAAGTTAAGTTCTTAGTAGTAGCTTAACACAATTTGTATTTTATTACTAGGTTTCACACTTGTTCCTCGACCGATATCAAGAATTCTCACCTTTCATCGAAACATTAGGAATCATCACCTAATATCGGGACATCAGTAGAAATCTTAACCATTGACGCAACTTTCTTGGTATACCAAAACTACAATTGAATCAACAATATCACTCACGGGCAAAGTGGTTGAATCTCCCTAAAACTATGACCAGAAGGTGAACCATCATATCGGGTTCAGAGACACAATCGCACACAGAGTTTTAGTATTCTCACAGTTCCTCATGACCGCTATCCAAGATTCTCATACTGTAAAAGGAACATCAAGGAAGAGATTAATTACACTGTTTTGGTCTCCTTTACCTTTTCAAATAATTTCAAGTTCTTTATACAAGAACCGTTTTGTAAATCCGCATGCAAAACCACCTTCGAGCTGTGGCGCACCACATTTTAACAGTACAATTAATTTTAGAAAACCAACAATTTTCATAAATAAATTTTGCAATCAATAAATAAAATCAACACAAGTAGAGCAACACATGCTCCGCCCGCAGTGGTTCACATCTGACCACCAACAAATCTCAAAAGTAATTTATGCATCTTTTGTAAAATTTCAGTGAACATACGACATAAACCTTGTTCCAAAACATGTTCACAGTGCACATTCTAACATACAAAATAAATGCACATAAAATCAAACGCATATGCATGCGAACAGATGCTTGCAACACACGTTATCATGATCAACTTCATGCATAAACACCCAAACATGCATGTAATCGTATTTATGTAAACATCAAAATAAACTTTAGATTCATAAGTATGATATGCACATTTGCAACATGGTATTCGAATGCATAAGCATACATAACCAATCTAAACATTTAATCGGGTACATAATCCTACAGCCAACATGAATATGAGCCTGAACACGACAAAATTGTTCAAATTTATCACGAATCTTGTCAGATTGCACATACACGGCACATTAGCAAATCTGATCAGATTGCAAGCACACAGCACATCTGCCAATTTGATCGAATTATTCATACTCAGCATACCGACAGTCTGATTAGATTGCACAAGTACAAAACATTGACAAATCTAATTAGAATGCACCTGAACACGCATGGCCAAATCTAATCGGATTGCACAAGCACAAAACATTGATAAATCTTATCAGAATGCGCATGCACACACATGGCCAAATCTGATTAGATTGCATAAGCACAAAAAATTGGCAAATCTGATCAGAATGCTCATGCACACACACACCGGCAGTCTGATCTGATTGCACAGTAAAACACGGTGGCAGATCTGATCAGCTCTCACACACAACACACAGTGCAAATCTGATCTGATTGCACAGCGAAACACGATGACAGATCTAATCAGCTCGCACATACAACACAAAGTGCAGATCTGATCAAATTGCACACTCGCAACATAGGTGAATCTGATAACAACATCAAAATAACATATAGGCAAATCTGATAAGAGTCATCAAAAAATAACATATAGGCAAATCTAATAACAGTCATAAAAATAACATATTACAGGTTTGATAACAACATAAAAACAATCTATTGGTAGGTCTAATCAGACTGCACACGCACAGCATGTAGGCAAGTCTGATCAGACTGCACACGCAACAAATCGGTAGGTCCGATCAAATTGCACATACTCACACACACCGGCAGTCTGATCAAATTGCACAGCACACACACATCGGCAGTCTGATCAAATTGCACAGCACAAACACATCGGCAGTCTGATCAGATTGTTCATGCAAACTATCAATTTGGTCAGATTGCTTATGCACAGCCCATTGGCAAATCTGAACAGATTGCAAGCACATACAGTGGCAAATCTGATCAGATTACACCCACGCAACAGAGTGACGGATCTGATCAGATTGCACATGCGCAACATAGGCAAGTCTGATCAGACTGCACACACGCAGCATCATGGCAAGTCTGATTAGACTGCTCTCAAAAAGCATATCGGCAGGTTTGATCAGCCTGCTCACAAAAAGCATATGGGCAGGGCTAATCAAACTGCTCACATTTGATAAATCAATAATTTCCAGAACATGAAAAAAAGTCATCAAATAGCAAGATCGACCAGGGCAATATATATATAAGCATGCAAGGCTATAAAATAAAAAAAAAAGGTCAACATGTATCTCACACTATATGCATATTCAAAATCAACAAAAGTTGAAGACATGCTTAAACAGGGAAAAATTGATGGCATGCTTATATCAAATCAAGAAAATAAACATCAAAACATAGATATTTTAGGATTTGATATACTAGGGAAATCAAAATCTCAAAAAATACATGAAATTGTCACTTAATACATGCAATATATACATATTTTTTAATCAAATTTCCCTTTTTCACCTACACACAAAATTAGTTTATATGTATTGCTTCCCATACAAACTTAGAGAGAAACTCGTACCTTAAATCGAAGCGTAGAAAAAGACCGAAGGAAGATGATGAATGTATAGAAAACATATTTTTTCTACTCTTTCTTCTTATTTTTCTTCATCTTTTCTTCCTTTCTCTTTTCTCTTTTTCTTTTTTTTCCTTTCTTTCTTTCTCCCTCTCACGATTTTGGGACTCTCTCTCCCTTTCTCTCTAGAATCACGATTTCTAGAGAGAGAGGAGTCCAACCCCTTTTTATATACTATTATCTTCTTATTTTTATTATTATGTTATTTATTTTAACTTAGATTTATCTAGAGGGTGAGGTCCCCTCTAGAATACTCAATTAGGTAGAGTTCTATTTCATTTAGAACTCTACATTATGTATTAGATAAATTTAAAATTTATTTAATTATTTATTATCTTATTATTTAATTTATTAATATAATATTCTGGGAATATTCCAGAGGGTGTCTCCCCCCCTCAGGAAGTCTTCCTAGAACTCTACCTACCCAATTCAAATTTTAAATTGATTTTAAAGTTTTAAATTGGCTATGGATGGATTTCAGATCCAGATATGGATCCAAGATCTAAATTCATATGATCCTACCTTGACCAGATCCTAGTTAATATGGATCCTGGATTGGGTCCAGATCCATATTAACTTGGATCAAACGGAGCAGATCCAATCTAGAAAAAGGCAAAAATAGAGGCAGGTCATTTTTTAAAAAATGCGATTTTCGGGCCAACCGTAATCCGATCTCAAAAAAATAGGATACCAACATGCTCAGAATTACGAGGTGCATCTAACGGTATACATACCTGATTTTAGCTTCCGAATTGAAGCTGAATTTTGCTCAAAGTTAAAAGTTAAAAATGAAAATTTTCATAATTTATAATTGGCTCATCTCGGTCCTGTCACTGGGCTTTGGGCTACGCCCAAACCCAGCTGACATCACCTATATTTTAATATATTTTTCATGATTTTTATTAATTTAATTAAATATTAAATTAAAAATTCATATTTTTCAAAATTAAAAATCATGAAAAAATATACGATATTACAATAATGCAATGATTGTGTCACATCTATGTCACAGGGACTCGGCCAACTGGGTGCCGCACCCACGTCGACGCGATGCGGGTGCGGGTGCGGGTGTTGCACCAGGTGCAATCAACCTGAGTGCGGTCAATGCACCCAGGGTCATTTATGTCCAACTTTTGAACTTTATATATATATATATATATATATATATATATATATATATATAATATTTTTGCCGCACCCCCGCACCCAAGTTTTTTCAAAGTGCCGCACCCCCACACCCGCACCCATGTGACATAGTGTCACATCTAAATGTAATTTCAAGATATTATGTGCACAAACATTGAAGCCTGCAAAAATAATCATGAGAGTTGTTCAGGAACTCATTAGCCTTAGTAATTAACTACCAACAGTGATGTCCTCCAATGGTATCTTATAAATATATGAAAGTGAAAATGTGTGTGCTGCATGATTTCGCACTGGAGTGTACTTGTATCATTAAAAAATTACTTTTCTATATCATTCAAATAGGTATGTGCCTATAACTCCGAGTACAAACTTTGAGAACCAAACAGCATGCCATGCAATACAGACAATAATTTCAGATGTCGTTCTTCATGAGTAACCTACAAAAGTAGCTAGCTTGCAGACAACCTATTCTCAGTGTCATAATGTTAAATTGATAAATAAAATGGCAACCACAGTTTTGTTTGTTTTCATTAATGTCATGACAAAGCATACTACAACAAGACAAATTTCATTACATGATCTCATGAATATACATCTTGATCTTTTATGATATCTAAAAATAAAAAGAACAGAAAAATATCATGACATTGATGAGTTCATACAAAAGCCCAAAAGATACTGATAATCTGCTCTATTTAGGGAGATAGACCTTTTACTTAAGGGTAGTTTACAGAGAGATAAACCTTTTCTTTTAGAGAAGTTTATAGAGACAGAATGTAAGCATCATAAATCATCTCTTTCTTTCTTCAAATTGGATATATACCAAGTTTAGGGTCATCCAATCGTCTGAGTGTTGCTCACATGCAGAATCAATGGCTGCATCATTGGAGTTTTCTCAGATTCCCAGCAGGTTCAATGAGCATAAAATTCCAAAATAGGATGAAATCATAAAAAACCGTGGAAACTCATTGTTTATTTCCTTAGCTGATGCTAAGAACAAAAAAATAAAGCATGAGTCGCCTGCCTTGCAGTTATATAACAGAGTAATTTGGCACAAGTTGTACTTTAAGTACAATAGTCATTCTCCATGCTCTAGATATAGCAAACAAACATTTCTAAAAAAGATTTGCTCATGCCAAGTACTAGCACATTAACATAAAGCTATTTTTACTCTGAGAAAACATTGTAAATTATCCGGATTATAAAAATATTTCTAATAATACCTATCCAAAAAAATAGATAAAATAGATAAATTAAATAATGAAAAAACCACTAAAGATGACTAAACCTACTATCACGTATATTAACAACATGAATTCAGGTAAAAGAATTGACCAGATAAATGTTATCCAAATAACTATATGGATGCAGCAGATGCAGGTGAGTGTGGTATAAAATTTAATGTTACAAGGTTACAACTGAAACACCACCAATAGGGCAAATGGTAAGATCTTAGGCATACCTCTCCAGCATGTCACTTGAAGAAATTTGTTTTAAACTAGAAAGAGAATGACTATGACAAGGGAAATCACTGTCAACCATAATAGCCTTTTTGTTTCCAGCTTGATGCATAGAGGCTCGGATAGGGGTGCACAATGAAGAATTCTTAACAGACAATCTATTTCTATCCCTTTCTTCTGGTTTCTCCACACAGCAATTTTGTGTTGAACCCTTCAACTTTGCAGAGTTAAGATATCGGAAATCTTCATCAAATGCTGAGCCTGAGCTTCTACTACAAATACCTGGCTGACAGCAGATAAATAGTATAAACCATTTCATTCTCGAAGCTTTAGCTACTCCACCATACTTCATCAAAGACACCCAAGAAAAGAAACAAATAACTCTGTATGGTCCAGAATCTTGTCACCTTTTCAAATGTCCCCCAAGATGCATCAACAAAAGTTGAAGAAGAAAAGGCAGATGCAGAGGAACGCTGGGCAGATCCATGTAAAGAATCTGCAGAACAATGAAATGTTATCAATTTGAAACCAAATATGAAAATAACAGCCTAGGTAAAAGGAAAGAAAGAGCAAACAAACACATTTTAACAACACCCAAGCTGTCCAAAATAGAAGCAAGCATTCAACTGGTATATATTGTTAGAATTGTATTTGTCTTGGATATGGATCCAATATGGGATCCATATCCATACGTATGCTCCCCCCATATGGGCGGTGGCATACTTGTAAATCTTGTAATGTTTTCATGTATTTTGTTTAGAGGAGGAAGATCCTATATATACATAATTAAAGAGGGACACAGACATTACGTGCCCTACTTTTCTCTCTCCTTTTGGTGTCTCCCTCCTCTCTTCCTTTCATCTCTTCTCTTTTATTACTTTGATTTTCAGATTGAAGACTGTTCTCCAAAGCTTGAAGGCGCTCTATCTTGAAGACTTATTCAGATTCTTACATGGTATCAAAGCGGAACGTCACCTGGTAATCCAAATTCCCAAATCTGTCTTCTCTACCCTAACCCTAAAGTCGTTATTTCTGCCGTCATTTTTTTTCTCCCTCGTTCGTAATACTCTGCCTGCGTCAACATAGACGCAGAAATACCCAAACCCTAATACCTCTTTTTCTGTCTGCGTCAATATAAACACAGAAATACCCTAACCCTAATTTTTTTTTTCTGTCCACGTCAAAACATACTGTCTGTGTCTATTCTGATTGTTATTCTCTTGTGTTCTGTGTTCATCTTGGTGATTTTCTTTTATGCATACTGGTTTTTGATACGTGACCTCTTGCTAGAATCTCTGCCCTCCTTCCTGCATGTTGTTTTCCTGCGTGCTATCTCTTTTTCGATTGCTTTTCGCTATTTCACGTCAAATGGTGCTTCTTTAATCTTACATTCCAGCATTATATCAGCACAACCATGTCTGCTCTCTCTTCGAGTTTCCTCTCCCAACTCATCTCCCAAAAGTTAACCCATTCCAACTATTTGACGTGGAAACGTCAAATAGTCCCTTTCATTAAAAGTCATTGTCTATATGGTCACATTGATGGCTCTACTCCAGTCCCGCCTGAATCGATTTTGTGTGAAACAAAGGATGCTACTAGTTCGGTGACTGCTACAGATAATATCCCTAATCCGGCATATGCCGTATGGATGGCACATGATCAGACTTTAGTTGCTTATATTACTTCTACTCTCTCTGAAGAAGTGCTTGCAGGTATAGATGATGATATCTCAGCTTTTCAATTATGGAATATGCTTGCAAATACATACTCTCAAGTTTCAGAAGCTAGATATCTCCAATTGAAGCGTCAATTTCAAAGCATCAATAGAGGCTCCAGATCTGTACTTGAGTATCTCTATGAGATTAAAAATGTCAGCGATCAACTTGCCATTATTGGTCATCCTATTTCAGACAAGGATAAAGTTCAACAGGCCCTCAATGGACTAGGGTCAGAATTTGATATATTTTGCACTGCTCTAGAGGTTCTTCCTACTTTACCCTCTTTTGAAGACCTAAAGGCAAAATTGATCCAGCATGAGGCTAGTAGAGTTCACAGGCATGATGCTTCCCTTTCTACTTCAACTAGTGTTTTAGTTACTTCTACACATGGTATGTCAGGACAACGTGCACATACTTGGGCTCACACATCCGGCCAAGGAAAGGGTATTCTTCCTACTCCTCAGGGCAGTACTCCTGTTAACATGCCAAAGCGTATCCCTACATGTTTCTATTGCAACAAGAGAGGACATGTTAAATCTGAATGTTGGCACAATCCTCAAAACAAAGCCAAGGGAGGTCGACGTGATCACAGGCCCACCCCCTCTACCACTTCTAGATCGTCTTCCTTCTCCTTCACGCCCGATGCACAACAACTCCTAATGACAGCTATGTCCAACCTGAATCTCAAGCAAAATGATGATGGTGTCTGGTATGTGGATTCTGGTGCTGCCGCTCATGTGACAGATGATGCAGGTAAACTCTCTAGTGCTTCTCCATATTTAGCAAAAGGTTCTATAGTTACAGGTGATGGCACTCATCACAAAATTACTCACATTGGAAATGCATATGTTTCTTTGCCGCATACTTCTCTTCCTTTACACAATGTTTTAGTTTTCCCTAATGTCAAGAAAAACATTATTTCAGTATCTAAACTCATTGATGACTCTTCCTCATCAGTTGAATTCACTCCTTCCTCTGTTTTTGTCAAGGATCCTCTCACCAAGACGATATTCGCTGAAGGAACTCGTGAAGGCAACATGTACGTCCTCAAAGAAGCTCCTCCAGTGTCCAAGTCCAGTCCACCTGTTTCCTTTCCTATTAGTCTGAATGAAGTCAATTTGACTCAAATTGATATGCCCTCTGTTTGGCATAATCGATTAGGCCATTGTAGTCATTCTTTTATTTCTAGTCTTGTTATGGATGGATTGTTGCACAAATCCAGTTTGAGTCCTGTTAATAAGTCAGGCATGTGCTCAAGTTGTCAACTTTGTAAGAGTTATGCCCTCCCTTTTAATTCCATCAATAAAAGAGCTTCTAAATTGTTTGAGACGATTTACTCTGATGTTTGGGGACCAGCTCCTGTCTCATCTTCTTCCGGCAGTAGATACTATGTCATCTTTGTTGATTCTTTTTCTCGCTATACATGGATACACTTCATAAAACACAAGTCTGAAGTGTTCCATCTGTTCACTCAATTTCATGCCCTCATTCAAAACAAATTTTCATCCAACATAGTGCATTTTCAATGTGATGGTGGTGGTGAATATTTATCATCTGAATTTACTGAATACTTGCTAAATCATGGCATCACTAGACAGATATCTTGTCCACACACACCACAGCAAAATGGCATTGCAGAACGCAAGCACCGGCACATTGTAGAGTCTGCCTTAAGCATGCTCCATGACATTGATCTCCCTATGACTCTATGGACTGAGGCATTTCACACGGCTGTTTATGTTATAAATCGATTGCCTTTAGCTCTTCTCGCAGGGAAATCTCCTTTCTTCTTTTTGAATCATGAGCATCCTAAGTATGATGAGCTTTGGATTTTTGGATGCATTTGTTATGTTCATGTTGATTCCAGCCTCCGGAACAAACTTCAAGCTCGGGCTGTTATGTGTCAGTTTGTGGGCTATGCAGATCACTATCGAGGCTATAGGTGTTATAATCCCCTAACAGGTCGTATACATATTTCAAGACATGTTGTTTTTGATGAACTCAGGTTGAAGTTTCACACTTCTTCTAAGGCTCTTCATGATTCAGCGTCCAGACTGTATGATCCATGGTTATGTGCTGATATCTTAGGCGATGGGATTCAACCGACCACCTTCCCAGCCCCTTATGACAGTACTCACATTGAAGCAGATATGTCTGATGCCCAGATGGATGATCCTCCTTTAGACAGGTTTTCTGGCTTGGTTTATTCTCGTCGCACTCCTGCCTCTACTACTGATTCTGCCATTGTTCCTTCCCATCCACGAAGGTCCACTCGAGTGAGGCATCCCATGGATAAATGGGTAAGCTATGACACTTTCACTTTGGATTTTCAGCTTTTTATGACCAGTTTGCATAAACAGACTGAACCAAAGTGTTATTCTCAAGCCTCTAAAAATTCCTGTTGGATTGAAGATATGAATGAAGAAATGGAAGCCTTGAATGAATGTCAAACATGGGAAGTCGTTCCACGGCCAAGGGATAAGAATGTTGTTGGGTCTAAATGGGTTTATAAAATCAAATATAAACCAGATGGCAGTATTGATAGGTATAAAGCTCGACTTGTGGCTAGAGGTTTCACTCAACAACATGGCGAAGATTATGATGAGACTTTCAGCCCTGTTGTTAAGATGAGTACCATTCGAGTTATTCTTTCTCTTGCAGTTACTCTTGGATGGCCATTACATCAACTTGATGTCAAAAATGCATTTCTTCATGGTTTCCTCAAAGAGGACGTTTACATGGAACAACCTCCAGGATATGCTACTAATGATTCTAATTTATGGGTATGCAAGTTGCACAAGTCATTATATGGGTTAAAACAGGCTTCTCGTTCATGGTTTGAAAGGTTCTCCCTTCACATTCAAGAAGCTGGTTTTCAGAAGAGTGCCCTTGATCATTCTCTATTTATCTATCACAAAGGAGGGATCACTACTTGGTTATTGATATATGTGGATGACATAGTTCTCACGGGTAATACTTCCTCTCACATCGTTCAAGTCAAAGAGGTGTTGGAACAACACTTCAAAATGAAGGATCTCGGGGACCTCAGATACTTCTTGGGTGTTGAATTAGACAGGACTGATGACTCTCTCACTCTTTCCCAACACAAGTATGCACTTGATATTCTCACCTCCTCTGGTATGACTGATTGTAAGCCCATTAACACGCCCAGCATTTTGCATGCAAAGTTGAACGTTTCAGATGGCAGTCCTGCATATCCTGATCCGACCTTTTATCGCAGTATTGTTGGGAAACTTCAATATCTGACATTCACTCGGCCCGACATTGTATATGCTGTCAATCAAGTTTCCCAATTTATGCATGCTCCCACAGACACTCATATGGAAGTTGTCAAGCGTATCTTACGTTATCTCAAGGGGACTATTGGCGATGGACTTACTTATAAACGCATGTCTCCTACTGTGGATGGTCATATTATCTCTACTTACACTGATGCTGATTGGGGAGGCGACCATGATGAACGCCGATCTGTTTCTGGCTATTGTGTCTTTCTCAATTCTAACCTTGTCTGTTGGAGTAGTCGCAGACAACGCGCCATTGCAAAATCCAGCACAGAAGCTGAATATAGGGCCATGGCTGCTGGCACTGCTGATGCTACTTGGCTTCGTCACCTCCTTGGGGAATTATCTCTTCCTATTGCTCAGTCTTCCGTGTTGGTTGACAATCAGAGTGCCATTAAAATTTCATTCAATCCCATACTTCACAGTCGTACAAAGCATATTGAGATTGATCAACATTTCATTCGTCAGAAAATAGAAGATGAGGAAATCTCCCCTGCATATATACATACTTCTGAGCAAGTTGCTGATCTTTTCACCAAAGGACTCACTGGATCACAGTTTTGGCATTTGAAGAACAAGTTGGGCATGATGAAAACTCATGCACAACTTGAGGGGGGATGTTAGAATTGTATTTGTCTTGGATATGGATCCAATATGGGATCCATATCCATACGTATGCTCCCCCCCATATGGGCGGTGGCATACTTGTAAATCTTGTAATGTTTTCATGTATTTTGTTTAGAGGAGGAAGATCCTATATATACATAATTAAAGAGGGACACAGACATTACGTGCCCTACTTTTCTCTCTCCTTTTGGCGTCTCCCTCCTCTCTTCCTTTCATCTCTTCTCTTTTATTACTTTGATTTTCAGATTGAAGACTGTTCTCCAAAGCTTGAAGGCGCTCTATCTTGAAGACTTATTCAGATTCTTACATATATCATAGTCACAGATATCAGTGATATCTTCAAAATATTGTGATATTATCACTGTATTTTCAGCAAACGATCTTATAGGTAAAATACTGCGATATTTTGAAAATATCACCAATTTGATAATATCGTGATATTCTCATGATAATATTGTGATATTATCAATTATTTACTGTTTTTACTTATTTTCTACATCTTAATGTGTTTTTCTTCTTTATTTTGCATTTTTTTTTTACTATATGTATCTTTATTATCTAAACATGATATTTTCTTCTTCTTTTCATTCTTTTATGCCCCAAGATTTTTTCAAGATTTATCACCAAACCTATAATATCGCAAGAAATAGCCTTGCCAAGATATAGCCGATACCGATATTTGTGACTATGATATGTGTACATGTAGAAAACTTGAAAACCTAATACTATCATAAGAATGAAAATGTCTGAACACCTTATCACTTTCTAGCTACATAGTTCCAGCACACCACATGCACAAATAAAAAACAAAATTATGAACATGAGCACAGCCTAAAAATCATTGCATTTCTGGAATATATAATAATTGAAAAACAATAGGCGAGTAGAAGTTGAACAGTGAAAGTCATTTATCAGCCATTGAATTTATCTATGATTTCTAACTACCAATTTTCCTTCCAATTCATGTGCAGACAGCCAAATAAATGGAACCATCAGATGGAGAAATTGCATATGAAGTCATGCTAAAATGTCCAACCAGATAAGTTGATATTGAAATGAAATGGGGATCTTCGAAACATGAGCTTAGATTAACAAGAGCAAGTGTCAAGAATGACACTAAAGCATAACCCTTAAAAAGGGTATAACTGGAAACAAAATAAAAATAAAAATGTATTCTTTATTGATATGAAAAACCAATTGCTTAAGAAGCATTGGAGTCAAATACAAGAGGGGCTGCACCCCTTTATATACACAGCTGAAAGAGGACTCAATAGAGCTGTTGGGCACAGTCCAACAGCTCTATTAAGAGCCGTTGGAATGTGTCAGTCCAACAGCTCTATTAAGAGCTGTTGGACTGTGTCAGTCCAACAGCTCTATTGCTAGTCAAGTCTGGACAGGACTTACTAGCAACAGTCATTCTAGTTCAAACTGAACTAGATGACATAAAGACAAAAAATAAAAATAAAGGAAAAAATTACAGAAAAGAAAGAAATGAAAAATGTATTTATATATATATATATATAATAATATAATATTATTATATATACATATATGTACAGTTTTACATTTTAACACTCCCCCTCAAACTTACGATACAATGAGCGAAAGTTTGTCTAAGAGAAAGTGAAATCGGGGAGTAGCGAGAGGCTTTGTAAAGAAGTCTGCTAACTGATATTCTGAAGTGACATATGGCAGATCAATTATCCCGTGTAGATATTCCTCTCTGACGTAGTGACAATCCATTTCGATGTGTTTGGTGCGTTCGTGAAATGTTCTGTTACTGGCAATGTAGATCGCACTTTTGTTGTCACAACACATTTGTGAAGCCTTTGTTGCTTCAGCTCCCATGTCAGCAAGCAGTCGTCGGAGCCAAACTACTTCCATGGTCGTGGTTGCCATGGCTCTGTATTCAGCTTCGGTGGATGAGAGAGATACCTTCTGTTGCTTTTTACACCACGAGATTAATGATTCCCCTAAAAAGACACAAAAGCCAGTGGTTGAGTGTCTGTTATTGGGATCACCTCCCCAATCAGCATCAGTATATGCAATTAAATCAAGAGAAGAGGAGGAAGATAAGAAAAGTCCTCGTGAAAAAGAGGACTTGATGTATCTGATAATACGCATGATTGCTCCCATATGAACAGAAGTAGGAGCATGTTGAAATTGACTTGCTGTATGAACAGCATGTGCTATATCTGGTCTGGTAATGGATAGATAGGAAAGTGCCCCGACAAGCTGTCTGTAAGGAGTAGGGTCTGCAAGAAGTTCTCCATCATCAATCTTCATTTTAACATTAACAACTTCTGGAGTGTCAACTTTCTTATCATCAGTAATACCAGACCTGAAAACAATATCAAAAGCAAATTTAGTCTGAGATAATAAATATCCTCTAGGAGAATAAGCAACTTCAATGCCTAAAAAATATCTCAACAAGCCCAAATCAGTCATTTCAAAATGAGATTTAAGAAGTGTTTTGATTGTTTCAACTCCCTGTTTATCGCTTCCGGTGATGATCATATCATCCACATAGAGAAGAAGCACAATGATCCCTGCATCAGAATTCTTAATAAACAAAGCAGTGTCAGTTAAACAGAATTGAAAACCAATATCAATCATAACACGACTAAACCTATCATACCAAGCTTTTGGTGCTTGTTTAAGTCCATAAAGAGCTTTTTCTAAGCGAAGGACTTTACCCTTAGGAATACTTAGACCAGGAGGGGGTTCCATATATACTTCTTCAACTAGCTTTCCATTTAAAAAAACATTTTTAACATCCATTTGAAAAATAGACCATTTTTTGATAGAAGCTAAGGCAATTAAGGTTCGGACAGTAGTCATACGAGCCACCGGAGCAAAGGTTTCTTCATAATCAATCCCATATTCTTGGGCATAACCTTTGGCTACTAAACGGGCTTTATATCTTTCAAGAGTACCATCACTCTTTTAATTTTATAAACCCATCCACATCCTATAGTTTTCTTCCCTGGAGGAAGATCTTGAATATTCCATGTAGAAGCCTTTTCAAGTGCATCTAATTCAGCTTTCATGGCTTCTATCCATTTGATATCATTTTTTGCTTGAAAATATGTGGATAGTTCTTCATATGAGTGAATTAATGCAATAACTGCCCTATATGTGGGTGAGAAAGACTCGTATGATACAAACTTTCCTGGAGGCCTCGAGATTCGGGATGATTGTCTAGTTGGAATGTTAGAATATTTCTCAAGTGCACATGGAGGATTAGACTCTTGTCGCCTGGAATATTGAATACTAGTATCTCTATGAACTTCTTCATTTTCAACATTAAGATCAATAATTCTTTGATTATCATCAAAGTTACAGTCAAGGTCATATTCATCAAATGTTGATGTTAGATCTAGCAAAAAGGAGTACTCAGTGACGTCTTTTAATTTTCTAAAATCAAAGAAGCTCTCCTTTTCAAGAAAGGAAACATTTCTAGACACATATAGTTTATTATTTTTGAAGTCAAAACATCTATAACCTTTCTGGTTTTCAGCATATCCTAAAAAGGCACAGGGAATCGCACGAGGGGAAAGTTTATCATTTTTGTCAGTAAATATGAAACATTTGCACCCAAATATTCTTAATCTAGAGTAGTCTGGAGAAATGTTCATAAGTTTTTCAATGGGAGTGATATTTTGTAACGAAGAAGATGGCATCCTATTAATGAAATAGGTGCAGTTAAGGCAGCTTCTGCCCAAAAGTCTTTCGGGACTTGATTTGCTATTAATAAAGTCCTAGTGGTTTCTATAATATGGCGATGTTTTCGTTCTGCCAGTCCATTTTGTTGAGGTGTATAAGGACAAGATCTTTGATGTGTGATGCCATGCAATTTAAGATAATTTTGAAAATCTGTGGATAAAAACTCTCCCCCTGAATCTGTGCGAAAAATAGTAATATCATTTTGAAACTTGTTTTTAACCATATTATGAAAAGTTTGAAAGTATGAAAATACTTCAGACTTATGTTTGAGAAAGTACATCCACGTATGTCGGGAGAAATCATCGACAAAAATAACATAGTAAACAAATCCTCCTTTAGAAATTACTGGTGCAGGACCCCAAACATCCGAGTGTATTAATTCAAGTGGTCTTGAAGAGAAAAAGGTTCTGTTCTGAAATGGTAATCTTTTCATTTTGCCGAAAATACAATCTTTACAATCAAATGATTCAGAGTTACAAAATTTCCCTAGATTTGGAAAATGTTGGATTTTGGCTATATGTGGGTGACCAAGTCTCTTATGCCACAATTTCAACTCTATTTTTTGAATATTATAACAAAAAGCTTTCTTCGGCATTTCCAAAAAATCCATGTAATAGAGTCCTCCTTCTCTATGGCCTTCCTCAATCAGCTTGCCTGACTGACGATCCTGTACCCAACAACCATGAGAAGAAAAAGAAATATTACACCCATAATCAGAAATTTGAGATACAGATAAAAGATTTAAATTTAATTTGGGAACATGTCTAATTTCTGGAATAAAAAATTTTTTTGTTTTATAAATTTTTTCAAAATTTCCTATTCCTTCTATTTCAAGAAAAGTCCCATCAGCAGTAAAGACCTTTGACACACTTGTTTTATTTTTAACACATTTGGATAGACTTTGATTATTTGGGGTCATATGAAAAGATGCACCAGAGTCAAGAAGCCAAGAAATTTTACCTAGATCAGAAAAAGATGAGGCTGCTGCGCCGGTTGAAGCTTCAGATGAGGAAGAGGCACCTTTGATGAGAGGCTGAAGAATCTCCATTAGTTGGGTCAGGGAAACTGGTGCATCCTGATCTTTAGGCTCCGATCCAACAATTGCAGCTCTTTTTTCTCTCAGCTCCTTAAGTTTGGGACATTGTGGTCTGTAGTGTCCCGGTTCATGACAGTGATGACAAATAACTTTCTTCTTATCATAGTCACCATTTTGTCGGTTAAAGTGAGGAGGCCTATATGATCGAACATGATTCCCTGGTCTAGACACGGCTAAAACAGAATCATCTTCAATTTTTAAAGAACCTTTCCGGAGACGATTTTCTTCCATTGTTAACTCTTCAATAGTTTCAACAATAGAAGGAATTTTTCCCCGGTGAAGTAGTGCCGATTTAGTGGTTTCAAATTCCGGCCTTAATCCAGTGATAAACTGGTAAAAATGTTCAGCATCAAGTTGTTTCTGACGAAGCTCGATGTCTTCGGCACAATGCCACTTTGGTTCTAAAATGGAAAGTTCTTCCCAAAGTTCGGACAACCCATTGTAATATTCACGAATAGTTTTGTCTCCTTGTGTCATCATTCGAACTTTTTCTTGGAGGTTGCACACGTGTGCAATATCTTTAAGGGAATACATATTCTTAAGGTATTCCCATGCCTTATCGGCATGATCAAATTTGGCAAGACTTGAGCATTTTTTAATGTCAACGCTATTGATAAGCCATGACATTATCTTCGCATGAGATATTCTCCATTCTTTCCATTTCTTCTCGTATGAGGCAATAGCCTTGATTTTCTCTTCTTCCGATAGAGGGACCTCTTTATCTCCCTCCTTTTTAGTAAGAGATAGCTTAGGTTCCGAATCGGAACCATCCACAATCCCCCATAAGCCTTTTCCGCATATATGGTGCTTCATGATTGAAGCCCATGTTACATAGTTCGTATCGCTTAGTTTCATAGGCATGATGGTGACTTTATCATTGTCATCCATCGATTACAAGGAGAGAAAGAATAGGGATAGAAGAGAAACAAGAAGGAAAATGAAAAAGAAAGAAAAAAAAAACAATACAACAAGATGTGAAATCTTCTCCAATGAAGTGATAAAACACTTATCTTCAAGTGGCGAACACTTTTGCAAACGGGCACGGAAACCGAAGCAGCTTTTCCTCAAGATTTAGTACTTCCGCGGCTTTGATACCATGAAATGAAATGGGGATCTTCGAAACACGAGCTTAGATTAACAAGAGCAAGTGTCAAGAATGACACTAAAGCATAACCCTTAAAAAGGGTATAACTGGAAACAAAATAAAAATAAAAATGTATTCTTTATTGATATGAAAAACCAATTGCTTAAGAAGCATTGGAGTCAAATACAAGAGGGGCTGCACCCCTTTATATACACAGCTGAAAGAGGACTCAATAGAGCTGTTGGGCACAGTCCAACAGCTCTATTTAGAGTTGTTGGAATGTGTCAGTCCAACAGCTCTATTAAGAGTTGTTGGACTGTGTCAGTCCAACAGCTTTATTGCTAGTCAAGTCTGGACAGGACTTGACTAGCAACAGTCATTCTAGTTCAAACTGAACTAGATGACATAAAGACAAAAAATAAAAATAAAGGAAAAAATTACAGAAAAGAAAGAAATGAAAAATGTATTTATATATATATATATAATAATATAATATTATTATATATACATATATGTACAGTTTTACATTTTAACAGATATCAAATGCCAACAGCAAAGCAAAGAAGGTAAGTTACATAATAGGACAAAAATATCCATATTGGCTTCTCAAGAAATGTAGTAATGAGCAATGGAGGTTAAATGATGCTCATGACATTGAATATCCAGTATCCACCATGATCAAACTTGCATGTTCATTCTAATAGAAGCTGAACACCTGATGCCTTCAAAATCATCATTAAACAGAAAAATATTCGAAAAGCATGCCAGACCATGTAGAAGACAAAAAGGGTAGGCCTAAGATAATTGACAAACATATCTTTGACGCGTTTTGCATACCCATGATCGCATAATTAATGCCAACTGTGGTGACGATTTTGATATAGGTTTATAGAGTTAAAGAAGGAAAAGATAGTGTCATGAGAAAAACTAGGGGAATACTTCGATCCGGATATAGTCAGTAGCAGGGTTACTGGAAGCGCCATAGGACATGGGGAAGCCGAAGCGCATTTCGGAAGCGTGAAATATGGTGCTTCCGAAACGTGTTGGGAAGCGTGCTTCGAAGCTCGCTTCCCCTTCTTTTTTCTTCTTTTTTTGTGTTTTCATTTTTATTTTTATTTCTTTTTTCTCTTTTTCTGCTTTCCCCTCGCCTCCCCCTCGCTTCATAGGTCGCTTCCTAAGTCACTTCCAGTTCGCTTCTCTTCTCGCTTCCGAGACGATTCCTGATTCGCTTCTAAGTCGTCCCGCGCTTCCCGCTTCCTAACATTTTTGAAGTGCCTCACTCCCCGCTTCCCCGACTGGCAACTCTGGTCAGTAGTAAGATTAGTTAAAGCTTTATCTTGAATCTCAAAAACACACTAAGTTTCTTGATCGTTGAGAGAAAATATCAAAACTCTGAGCATAAATATATAATGATAAGCTAAATAGAAGACACTATGGATTATGGACCAAATGTACAAGACCTTGGTGGCATTAAGCATAGCAACATTAGTATAAGAGATCATGCAAATGAGTGCACAAGCAAGCAAATGATATATTATCATGCTGCAAACTGGTATTTCATTGGTAGTAGTGAGTCTGGCATCATCTATGGGGTATCATGCAGTATATTTCATATGAGAGCAATATCTCAATTTAGAATCAGTTGTAAATGCCAAAAACAATGTGGAATTCTTCCACCAAACAAACTTCATCAACTAGTTTTTACATATGGTAAACATGCAATGTTGTCAGAATCGTATTGAAATCGATTCAGATTTCGAACCAAATTGAGCTGAATCGGATAATTTTTAACCGTCAATGACATGTCAAAAAATATTAAAATAATATTCAAAATATTAAACAACTATTTTAAATTATTTTTAAAGTTTATTTAAAAATAATCCAAATCAGCTCGGTTTCGCATTGATTTTTGGCCAACGATACTAACAACATTGTAAACATGTCCATGATGATCTCAAGTTACAAACATGGCAACAGTACAAAGAAGAAACAATGATGCTGGTATAAAAAAGAACTTCACAATGTTATGGTTTATACTTAAATGTTCATGAACTTTCATCTCTTTCAATCCAAGTGGCAAGTGAAAACTTTGTTCTATGGGCTCCCAACTGAACTAAAGGTGTATAGTGCATCTTTTGATAGAATAATTTAGTAAGATCATGTGCAAGGAAAATTCTCTATGCAATTTCAAAACTGGCAGATATTCGCATTGCAGATGGGCACTTACCATGGGTTACGTTAACTGAGATCCATAAATAACAAAAAATAAATAAAAGATGCTGACATTGAGATCATACAATTATGGATCTTGTTCACAAAAGTTAGCTAAAGTGCCTTGAGTACTATATTTTTTGTGCATATACATTCGCTCAACCTATCATGTGAAAAAGTCAAGCTTGCATGAATGAAGGATGACTAAAAGCATCTTGTCTGATAAACATCATGCACCAATTCGGTTAAGAAATTTGAGCTGGATTACATGGTCACAGAAAGGATTGTCAACCTAAGTGCACGTCCACCTACAATTTTTTTGTGTTTAATTCGAAACTGAGATTGCATTATTAAACTATAATATAGATCTGTGTAACTAATGAAGCCATCTTATTCATTTTGAAATGATTAAATTGTTTTTGAAATAGATTTTATTAAGAAATACTTGTTGTCATTTCATAAAATACAATACGGAGTATTCAAGAAAATTTGTACAAGGTCACATTCAAGTTTTAGGCAAATTCCTCCATCTTGGTGATGCTTTCACTCTCTATAATACCGGAGACCAGAGGGGAACTTGCCCCGACCAAACAGAACCACCACCACAAATTATTTCCTTACAGAAAATAAATAATGATTGTATGTTATATTTAATGCATACAATATCTAATCTCAGGATTAGACTTTATTTGAAGTGAGATCTATTGGCAAAGTTTCATGTAACTTTATATGTAAACTTATATTAATGAGCTGTTTATGGTATTGGAAATCTAATAATGATTTCAAAGCAAAAATTTAGAAGCTAATATGATGTGTTTGAGTACATAGTTCCATGCGTATGAATGTCCATATATATGTCCATTACGTGTATACATGCAGGTAAATATGGATGTATATGCATATATCTATATAAAAATTTTGTGGTTACCTTGCCTAAGTTTCAAAAGAATGAGGAGATCTCTAGTGAGGAAGCACTAATGGAGCTTTATTTACAGGGCATTTTGAAAACTGATATTAAATAAATGTAACATTGTGTTATCCATGGCAGTGATACACTGAAGAACAACCAGATACAAATGATGAATACTGCCCTAACTGTGTGTAGGAAATATTATTATACTTCTCTCAGTAACATGATCCTTGACATGTGTGTTCAACAGACATGTGATACGTGTCTTGGGGGTCATTCGCAAAACATGGTTGGTCATCATCCTTTCTCTACAAGTTTACAATTGATCCAAATCAAGAAAGTTTATTGGGCAATACCAAGAGGACAACATTGACAGAAATGCTGAAACAACCTTCTACTCCTATGACTTCGCAGAGTACTTCCTCCCAGGAAAAAAAAAGAAATGCACGATTGATTACGCATTTCTGTGTGAGTAAAAATAGAAACCTAATAATAAGAAAATGCCCCAATTTTAAATTTTTACCTTTGCTTCTCAGGTGATCCATTCGCGTGGATTGCTCATAGCTAGTGGAATCCTGTGAACAGAAGATAATATTGTTTAAATATTAGTTATCTCAGACCAAGATTACCATTGCATACTAAACTTTTAAGAAACAGGATTTCTTCGAAATCAGGTCACCAGACATGCAAAACTCCCAAAGCACATATTGCATGGGTGCCATAAAAGTTGCTTTGAAATGTCTATCATGATGAACCATTATCCTGATAGAAGTTTTCGTTTGCCTTGTCTAATGTACAAAAGCGCACATCATATAGCAGATGAGAAACTATTCAAAAACTAGTTGAGAGAGAAGAAAGATAGTTGCAGCAGAGTCAAAAAGCATACAGTTCATTTCTTCTCCATTCCTTCTTTTCCATGAAAGATATAGAGGACATGATTGTTGCACATAGAAAATATTCGTTTTCATGCAAAATCCAAGCAAATGTGCACTTGCAGTCTATGTCACATGAATAAGGCTGTGGATATGGGGATACAGCCATTTTTATGGAGATTCCAATATAACTAGTGTATAAGGGGATACAGCATGGGAGTAAAAATGGAGTCTGTGACATAGCTTGCCACGTGACTCACACATGGCAGAACAAAATTTCATATTTTCAGCAGCACTGATTCATCATTTCACCAGGGAGCACTTCCTGAGTAGGACCAAAGAACTACATATCAGAGCAAAGTCACTTTAGAATCAGAACAAGCAAAATGGCAACAGAAGACATTCTGATGAAGATAGAATTACAAGAGAAAGTAGCGGGAGACAGGAGACTAAAGGTGAGAGATCCAATAACAAGAAGATGGAAATGACAGCCTTCAACACCCATGCACTTATGAATACATGAAGTATGTGAAAATCAAGCCTCACACATTCAAAAAAAAAATCATTGGGCCTACTTCCCAGATCCCTAACTAAAGCAAATGGGCTTCAGGAGATGCAGCCATCTATTATTTCACAGGGTGGGGTCCTAACCACCTATCTCTACCCTCACTAGCCACTCCCACATCAAACCAAAAAGAACAAGTGTTTAGCAATGTTCATAACTTCATACTATATGAACAGATACAGACAGCCCACCTCTTCTACCATGATGTCAACTGTTAAAATATATCTCCAAAACCAATGTTGTAAGTATATATATATATATACTTATATACATAGAGATACATATACATATTCTAAATATATCTATATGTATCTCTCTCTCTCTCTCTCTCTCTCTCTCTCTCTCTCTCTCTCTCTCTCTCTCTCTATATATATATATATATATATATATATATATATATATATATATATATATATAAGTATATATATATATATCTTTTTATTATTTTACCTGAAAAGGGTATTATTGTAATTTCACATCTCCCCCCCCCCCCCCAATGTGGCCCTTTACATTTGTATAAATAGGGGTGTTCCCCCTTTTGTTTTGTAAGCTTGAGAGGCTCAAGCATTTCTCTTTTATTGAAATGCATGCTTGCTCTCTTTTGTGTATTTTACATATTTGTGCAAGTGTGGTGTAAGTGCATTCGTGCACTTTTGTTTGTCAAGTATTTGTGCTTGCATGCTTGTAGCCTCTTAGTAGGCAATTTTACATGGCATCATAGTAAGGTTGATGATAGAGGATCGTGGGATTCTTTGTTTTTTGAGTGCCTCGAACAGGGTGTGTCATTGGTGTTTTGAAGATTGAAGTGGTGGATCTTGCTTCTCCAATATTTTAGAAGAATCTTGTGCAAGTAAAACCTAAAGATTTCCTCTTGGTACGTATTTCTTCTTCCATCATTACTCTCTAATGGGCGAAAAAGAGTTCTCCTTTGCTCTCGGCTTTAAACTAAATGACTCCAACTATCATGTTTGGGCCGAAAACATGGAGGCCCACATAAAAGGGAAGGGTTTGTGGGGTTATGTGCAAGGCACAATCCCAGAACCCAAACCAAAGATTACTATTGTTAAAGATGGAGAAATCAAGATTCTTGAAGGAGATGAAAGAACCAAAGAGCTTGAGGATTACTCCAAGAAACATGACGAATGGGAAATGAAGAATTTTAAGATTATTTCTTGGATTTTCTAGTCGGTTGAAACCAAGATTAATGCTAATATTATCAAGTTCAAGAAAGCTTTGGAAGCTTGGCATTATCTTGAAAAAATATATACCTCAAGAGACCTATCACATAAATACTACCTCCAAAAGAAAGCTCTTACTCTTCAACAAGGCGACATGACTATTAGAGAATATTTCACCGACCTTTCTTCTATTTTGGATGAGCTTGCTATGCTTGAGCCTAAATGGAGTGGAGATGCAATAGAACTCTGTCACAAGCAACTTGAAGAAGATCGGTTCTTCAACTTCTTGAATGGGCTAAGGCCCGAATTTGAGCAAATAAGGTCATCTCTTTTATCATCTTTTACTCCTCCCTCTCTTGAAAATGTTCTCACCAAGTTAAGTGGTGAAGAGACCCGTATGGGTTTAAGTAAACAATGATCAAATGTTCTTGTTGTTCCTTGTAATTATGAAGAAAAAAATGGGGTCAATGCTGTATCAAGACCCGAAAACAATGTAAAAACCTATCAGCCTCCTCATTTTAAATCACAAAATCAAGGTGAGAATAGTGGTCAAAGAGGGGAAAAGGACTATAACAAAATTATTTGTCATTTCTATAAAGAACCCGGGCATATCAAACCCATATGTACCAAATGGAAAAGGCTTCTAGCCATGGCCACCACCAGTATACCGCAAAAGGAGGCATCTTCAAGTGGACATCTCTCTCTAAGTCAAATAGTGGAAGCTCTTCAACCTCTCCTCAAGGGAGCTACCTCTGGTGCCGTCGTGGTAAAGTTTTTTGGCTTTTGGACTCCGGTGCATCCTTTCATACGTCCCCAAACATATATTCTCTTTCTGATTATTCAAAAAATATTTCTCCATCCTTTGTTTCCACTGCGGATGGAACCTCTCTTGAAATTAAAGACATAGGTAATTTTGAAACTCAAGATTTTTTTATTGCAAAAATTAGATTTATACCTAAGCTAAACTTAAATATTCTCTCTGTTTCTCAACTCTCGGACCATGGTTGCGATATTAAATTCTTTTTTGATAAATGTTTAATACAGGATTGTCGATCCGGGAAATTGATTGGGGAAGGCTTTAGAAAGGGAGACTTATACTATATGGACTCTCTTCAAGTTCCAAATTTTTTTTTGTAATGTTGCCCGACACAAAGATGTAAATGTGTGGCACAAAAAACTTGGTCATCCTAATATCACCAAGTTGTCTTACTTACATTTTGCAAAAGATCTCTGTAAAAGTTCGTTTTCTTGTAAAGAGTGTATTCTCGGAAAAATGTGAAGTTTGTCTTTTGAACAAAAAACTATGTTCTCTTCTAAACCTTTCGAAATTGTTCATTCAGATGTTTGAGGACCCGCACCAGTTGTTTCAAAAGGAGGCTTTTCTTATTATGTAATTTTGTGGATAATTTTTTCAGATATTCATGGATTTATTTTCTTAAGTATAAGCATGAAAGTGTTTTCGTATTTTAAAACTTTTCACATAATGATCAAGAATCAATTCAACAGTAACATAAAAATATTTAGAAGTGATTCTAGAGGAGAATATCTCTCCAATCAATTTAAGAAATACCTTGAAAATAGTGGTATTGTTCACCAAAGATCTTGTCCTAAAACCCCTCAACAAAATGGGTTGGCCGAAAGGAAACATATGCACATCATTGAGACCACTAGGACCCTTCTTATATCCCAAAATATTCCTAAAAACTTTTGAGCCGAAGCAGCTCTTGCTTCTGTGTATCTTATAAATCGCTTACCATCTAGGAATTTGGGAAAGATATCTCCTTTTGAAGTATTACATAAGATAGAACCTGATTATAATAGGTTACGGGTCTTTGGTTGTAAGTGTTTTATACTTACAGATAAGAATGACAATCTCTCTCCCAAGGCTATTCCTTGCGCCTTTCTTGGATATTCCAAAACTCAAAAAGGGTTTCGTTGTTATGACCTTAGAAATGATAAGTTATATGTCTCAAGAAATGTGACATTCTTAGAAAACGAAAGCGGCTTTGAAAAGAATGTTTCTCAACAAGAAAATATTGATTACTCTTTCTTATTTGACTTATTGTCTAGTGATGATGATATACCTAATGATGATGACGTATCATCAAAACATGATGAGGAAAATGGAGTTGATGATGGTGAATATAACTCACCTAATATCCAAAAAGGTAGAATTTCAAGTGACCCTATAACCTATTCTCGTAGAAATCGAGATACTTTCAGAAGTGCTATTGATCAATATAGTGAGTTTGTTCCCACTATTGACCACAGAAGATCCGAAAGGAATAGGAGACCTCCAACTTGTTTCATTTCTTTTGATTCGTTTTCACCCAGATATAGGGCGTGTCTTATCGCTATTCATTCTTACTTTGAACCAAGAATTTTTGAAGAAGCTAAAAAATGTATAGAATGACAAGAAGCTATGCAAAATGAACTCAATGCTCTTAGGAAAGCTGAGACATGGGAATTCCAAACTCTACCTATAGGAAAGAAAACTATAGGTTGTCGTTGGGTTTTTAAGGTTAAGACTAAGAGCAATGGATCTCTGAAGAGATACAAAGCTCGCTTAGTCGCAAAAGGGTATGGACAAGAATATGGTATTGATTATGAAAAAACTTTTGTTCATGTAGCCCGAATGGTTACAGTTAGATGTCTTATCACTATTGCGTCTATTAAAAATTGAAACATTTTTCAAATGGATGTGAAAAATGATTTTTTGAATGGTGATCTTAACGAAGAAGTTTATATGGATGCCCCACCAGGCATGAAGATTCCTAAAGATACAGTTTTTCGCCTTCGAAAAGCTCTCTATGGTTTGAAACAGGCTCCCAAAGTCTGGTATGATAGATTTACCAGTGTAATGCTGGAAAATAGATTTTCCTCTTGTTATACTGATACTGCTTTGTTTACTAGAAAATCTGATGCAGGGATTGTGATATTATTACTCTATGTTGATGATATGTTAATTACAGGTGATGATGTTCAAGGCATCAAGGGTATTAAGTTCGTCTTGACTTCAAAATTTGAGATGTCAAATTTAGGTTTTCTGACATACTTTCTTGGAATTGAAGTTGCTTGTTCTCGACGTGGTTATTTTTTATCTCAGTCTAAACTTGCTTGTGAGATTATTGACAGGTCAGGAATTTCTGATGACAAAGTCTGCGACACTCCTGAAGTCGTGGGACCAAAAATGAAGATTGATGACGGAATCCCTCTAACCGACCCTACTCCTTACAGGCAATTGGTAGGCTCGTTGATGTATCTTAGCATCACTCGGCCTGATTTGTCGCATGCTATTCACATAGTTAGTCAGTTCCAGCATGCTCCCACAACCGTTCATATGAGTGTTGTTCTTCGCATTATTAGATATCTAAAGGGAACCGTAAATAAGAGAGTATTTTTATCTTCTTCTGAATTAATGTTAATTGCTTAAACTGAATCTGATTGGGGAGGTGACCCTAATAACTGTCACTCCACCACTGGTTTTTGTGTTTTCTTAGGGGAGTCTCTAATTTCATGGCGATGTAAAAAGCAACAGAAGGTTTCTCTGTCATCCACCGAAGCATAATATAGAGTCATGGCATCCACTACCATGAAAATTGTATAGATTCAGCGTCTTCTGGAAGATATGGGAGTGTTTATTAGAGAACCAACAAAGCTATATTGCGACAACAAAAGTGCAATTTATATTGCCAAGAATCACACCTTTCATGAGTGAACAAAGCATATAGAGATAGACTGCCATTATGTCAGGAAAGAATACTTGAAGGTCATTGATCTCCCGTACGTGACGTCTGAGTATCAACAATCGGACTTCTTCACTAAGGCTCTTTGCTCGCCCAGATTTCATTTTCTTCTTGACAAACTTGCGATTATCGCACCATAAGTTTGAGGGGGGGTGTTAAAATATATCTCTAAAACCAATGTTGTAAGTATATATATACTTATATACATAGAGATACATATACATATTCTAAATATATTTATAAGTATCTCTATATATAAGTATATATATATTTATTATTTTACCCAAAAAAGGTATTATTGTAATTTCACATTTTACGCATATTCCACTTGGAATATGTTGTAATCTTTTTTTCTTTTCTTTCTTTTTCCCTTATTTTTTATTTTTATTCATTTTTATTTAATGTGTCACATTGGGGGTCCCCCCAATAGAGTCGTTGGGGGCTCCCCAACGACTCCTTTGGGACCCCCCCCCCCATGTGGCCCTTTACATTTGTATAAATAGGGGTGTTCCCCCTTTTGTTTTATAAGCTTGAGAGGCTCAAGCATTTCTCTTTTATTGAAGTGCATGCCTTAAGTGCATGCTTGCTCTCTTTTGTGTATTTTACGTATTTGTGCAAGTGTGGAGTAAGTGCATTCGTGCACTCTTGTTTGTCAAGTATTTGTGCTTGTATGCTTGTAGCCTCATAGTAGGCAATTTTACAGTCAACTTCAAGAAACACAACTTATCACAAGCAAGTCAAAACATCTTGGACGCTCCCCAGTGATTTCAAGTCTTCGAGCAAGAAAACCAAAGTATGCTAGTCAAACAATTAAATGATATACATTTACCATTTCAGGACAAGCAGATCAGCATTGCAAGAACTACATGTTTTACAGGAACTCCAGAGGTGCAACCAAATTTGCACTTGTACCAATCATTTGGAGGAAGCATACCCAGGTCAGGCATCAACATCTAAAATTTTGAAATAGTTCAAGAATCTAGCATGTCTTGCTTCACGAACAACAAAGGGTGTTAAAAAAATCACTCTACATCTGTACTTCTATGAATAGGTGCTGCACCTTGGAATGTTATTACAGGAGAAAGAGGTCAAATTGCAAACGGATTTGACTAACCTCCATACAACCTTGATGTCAAAGTTGTAATCCACATGCACATATGTGCACCATGTGTCTTTGCATGAACTACCTATGAAATATGTAATGCAACATAAACAATGTCCAAATAATGTCATAGCCAAATGTAACATACATGACTAATCTGAAAGATTATAAGAGTGCCTAAAAATCCTAAAAGAGAAAAGAGAGGATGAGCAATTGTATCTGTAAATGGATGCTACAGCCTACACTCACTTGCCGGACACAACTTCCACCAATTGACAAGATAGACACTAAACTTGCTAACTGAGACTAGTTATATCCTTCCTGAAACGTATATCTCCAGACAACAACTCTGTGATCCTTATGATTCACAAAAAAATCAATTTATATGATAAAGAGGTTTGAATTGCGATCAATTCTACCATTTGTGTAAATCAGAAAACCAACTTTGACTTCAAATTCACATTTCTGATAAAACGATCTGTATCTTCTATCTTCCGGAGAAGGGGAGGCTGGAAAACATATGGTGGTGGTGCAGTGCCATCCTCTTGGCAGAAATCCAGCTTGAGACAACAACAATCAGTAGAACATGTTCACTTTCTTCTTTTCAATGACTGTGGTGGCCACAATTATAGCATATACACCACGTGTGGCTAAAAAATGACAATAACAACAACCTTGGCTGCAAGACTAGGACAACCTTTGATCCAAGAAAATTGAATAAACATATAGCGAAAGCATTTTGTCATTTCTATAGCCATGAATACTGAAGGCCCTAATATCTTCATCAATGAAAGCAACCCAAGACGGATGTCCTCGCATATCAACCATCTATTTCCGTTGATCTGGGCGGGTGGTGGAAGAGAGTTCGGTTGGCTTTATGGCCTAGCATACCAGGCGGCTCAATCTTCTTGATTTCTGCAGTGTACATCGCTCCCGCCAGCTAGCTATGTCGGTTAACGGATTGAGGCGAAAAGTCCAATGCACCCTTGGAGATTTGGGAATGAACCAGACCCATTGATTGCCCCGTTAGCCTCGGGAGCATGCACAGGAATCCTGACATGGCAGGGGGGAGGGGGAAACTAATGAGGAAGATGACCCAGGTAGAGAAGCAAGAGAAAAAAGATGAATTCCAATGTTTCGAATAAGGAGATTCAGGCTTGTGCTGATGGAGTCTACTTCATGGCCGGAGAGGACTAGTTGCGGGGTTATGGAGAGGAATTGTTTTCGTATATGCGACGAGCTCAAGAATGAACAATGAGCCAGGGAGAACTGTAATTACTTGAGTCATAAACATGCGCATGCTATCTATAAACCTGCAGACATCTTCACTTCCTCGTCTCTAACACTCAAAAGCAGCCGCATCCACGAAAGTTAAAAGCCTTCTAAAATCTGCTTGCAACGCATCTCTAATGCAACATGAAGATCGTTGCGCACTTGCAGACTGTCCTGTCCCAAGAACCTCCAGTTTTCTATCATCATCGTTTTCTCACAATTCGCCTATCAAGAATTTAGAATTTGGATTCGGAATAAACAATTGTTCAACGATCATGCAACAAAAATCATCAGAATCGTATTAACATTGGCAGCACCGATTATCAATATTAGGCTTACTAATTCGCTATATCTACGCAAAGATCCGGCCTCATAAAAAGCCTAAACCCACAAAAAGAAAAAAGAATCGAACAGGACATAATTCACTAAAAGGAAAAAAAAGGAACAAAATCCAATGACCTTCTCCAATATCCGCCGTTCCTTCTCGCTTTTCAAGGCCTTGAGCCTCACCCGCAGCTTCTTCCCTCCGTCGGGCAAAGACAAGCTATCGGCCAATGTCCGGACCCTCTGGATCTTCTCATCGAGCTGCTGATCGGTGAGGAAGTCGGGATTGCCGTCATTCTGATCAGGCTCGGGCGCGAACCGACTCGACTTCACGACCTCCAGTTCCATACCGCCGCCCTCCCCGATCCTCGGCGCCAAATCCTTCCAATCGAGGTTGAGCGGCCTCTTCTCCATCGATCGGTCGACGAAGCGAAGCGACGGCTTCTTCTTCTACGATTGCAGAGGAGAGGAGAGAGAATGGGGTCTGACCCTTCCGTGAAATCTTGAGGAGCACGCTTTCCTTCTTTTTTTTCCTCCGATCGGTTTTCTTTTCTTTCGCCTTTTCGCGCTTCTTTCCTTTTCTTCGACCGTCGGCCTGGGAGTGTTGAGGGAACTTAGCTGGCAACTTTGTTTTTTTGTTTTGTTGCTTATATAAATCACTTTGTTTCCTCACTCACGACGGGAAACAATAACAGCATTCTACTAGGAAAATGAGGAGAGGGTGGTGTGTGTTCTTCCCTAAACACAATTTCACGTGTTCCTAAGTGTAAGGAGGAATATCTTGGGACCGGCAATAATTTATATGCCAACGTAGCACATGATGATTTTATAATAAAATAACATACTAAAAAAGGTAAATATGCTTTTGACAGAAATGTTTTTTAGTAAGATAAATATGCGATGAATGAAAATATTCTCTCGCTCCCCGTATATACATTTGCATGTTTCGTCTTTGTTGTAGCACAAGCTAAAAACAAAGGCAAAAAGAGGAGGAGAAGGAGAAGCAAAGAACTACACTTATTAGAAAGAAAACTTTTCTTGGTTCGTTTCTACCTTGTGAAGATAGCTATAAATCGAACGACTGGTTCGATCATTGGTGGACGTCAAGGGAGATTTATCGGCCATCTCTTTTTACAGTCTTCCCTTCTTCTTCGTATGGAAAAAAAGCAATGAAGCACAAGCATTCCAACAAGTGTTATTAAAGTGTTGTGAGTACATTTCCATGTCATCGTGCTATTGTTGAAGAACGTATGTCATCATGAGTGTCATTAAGGCATTGTTTTGTTATTTCAGGTAGATTTTATCATTTTAACTGTTGAAAACTTAAAGACATTTGTAAGACACTGGGACTTGTTGACAATAATGCTTGGTTATAGATGCGAGCAAGGGCCTCTACCACATCCGGTATCGTCCATTCACTCAGTATATGCAATGTAACATAAATTGTGGTTATAGTAACATGTATATCGATTTGTGAGATATTATTTTGTTTGTAATATATTATGTTGAATTGTCATATATCGATTTATAAGATATTATGTGTTTTATAGTGCCGATTTATGAAATATTGTTTTGTTTGTTGATATCGATTTGTAATATTATGTTGAATTGTCGTATATTGATTTATAAGCTATTATGTATTTTTTAGTAATGATTTATGAGATATTGTTTTGTTTGTTGTTATCGATTTGTAATATATTATGCTAAATTGTCGTATATCGATTTATAAGATATTATGTGTTTTCTATTGTCAAATTATGAGATATTGTTTTGTTTTTTAATATCGATTTGTAATATATTGTGTTGAATTATCGTATATCAATTTGTAAGGTATTATGTATTTTCTATTGTCGATTTGTTAGATATTGTTTTGTTTATTAATATCGATTTATAATATATTATGTTGAATTGTTGTATATAGATTTGTAAGATATTATGTGTTTTCTACTGTCGATTTGTGAGATATTGTTTTGCTTGTTACTATCGATTTGTAATATATTATGTTGAATTGTTATATATCAATTTGTAAGATATTATATGTTTTCTAGTATCGATTTGTTAGATATGGTGTTGTTTGTTAATATCGATTTGTAAGCTATTATGTTTAACTAATCGGTAGTCGTTGTTATATGCATCTTGAATAAATCGTAGTAAATGTATGCGCTGACTAACGCAAATTGATATTTTGTACATGACAGTGTTGAGCATATCAACTAGTTGCAGTGAAGATGATGTATCTCAATCATTGGGAAGTCATGGAGCAACGGACATCCGTACTATCGACGCATTTGAAGAATTGAATATGTGCATTAATGATGCACATGATAAGAAGGGTGCATGCATTGGATTCAATCTTGACTTGAATATTTCAGCAGACGAAATGCAATTCTATAATGAGGTAGATGATCATGACAATGCACTTGACAAAGGTGCAGGCACCTCAAGTCTACATGATAGTACACTTGACTCTGTTCCCGTAGAGGGAATGCAGTTTAATAATCAGGAAGTTGCATAAAAATTTTAAAATGATTATGCCTTAAAAATTGGCTTCAGTGTTAGAAGGTATTCTTGGGCAAAAAATGCACAGGGTGTCGTGGTGAGAAAGGCACATGTTTGTTTAAAGCAAGGTTGGAAGAAGTCAAGTGAAAATCCAACAAGGAGCAAGCCAGATTCAAGATGCGGTTGTCCAGTGAGAATAGTGTTAAGAAGACTTCTGAATGGGAAATATGTAGTTCATACTTTAATCAATGATCATAACCATGAATTAGTCACATCATTTATGACTCTTATGTTAAGGTCACATCATAAAGTAATTAAAGCATATGTTGTAATTGTTGAAATAGTTGATACCGTCGGCATTGCACCAAGGAAGACATACAATTTCTGTCTGCACGTATATGGTGGTCGCGAGAATGTACCATTTACACTTATAGATCTAAGAAACCACTTGAGAAGGAAAAGGTCAGAAAACATAAAGAATGGAGGAATATGTTCTTTGGTTGATTACCTACAGAAAAAATCAAACATTGACCATGGTTTTTTTAGTGCAATGCAACTGAATGAAGATGGTTCTGTTGTGAACATGTTTTGTGCAGATTCAAAGTCAAGAGTAGATTATGAATGCTTTAATGATGTGCTTGTTTTTTATACGACAGTCAAGATTAATACGGAACAGTGGCCATTTGCGCAGTTTGTCGGAGTGAACCATCACTCACAGAGTTGCATATTAGGTGGCGCTTTTTTGTATGACCAGACCAAGAAAACCTTTGAGTGGTTGTTCAGAGTATTTACACAGGCAATGAATGAGAAGTACCCTGGAGATGTACTTACAGATGATGATCATGCAATTATAGTTGCAGTGTCTCATGTATGGCCATATGCACATCATCGTCTCTGATTGTGGCATATCTTTCAAAATGCAGCAAAGAACATAGGACACATTTTTAATCAGAAGACAGAGTTTGATCAAAACTTTAGACAATGTGTACTTGAGAGCATAGACAAGGTCACCTTTATGTCTGATTGAGAGCAAATGATTCAGATGTACAACCTTAAAGACTGTGTGTGGTTACAACATTTATATGCAGACAAAGAGAAGTGGGCATTGGCATATGAAAGACAATATTTTTGTGCAGGTATGATAAGCAGACAAAGAGCTGAATCTATGCATGTCACACTGAAACATTATATTCATGTATAATAATGTTTCGTTTCATGAAACAATATGAATTATTTGTAGACGGTCTTAGACAGAATGAGCTTGAACAAGATGTGAAATGCTTCAACACCCGCCATGTAACTTTTGGCATGAAAATATTGACGCGATCTGCAGATCTGTATACACTAACTGTATTTGAAAGAACTAAGAAGAAGGACATACAGGTCATGAATTATAACATAGAAGGACATATGCAATATGAGAATGTGCACAAATACCATATTGTATGGGATGACAAAGAGTATCCAAAAGGCAAGAAGCACATGTTACATTCAATGTTGATAACAAAACAGTTGAATGTACATGCAAAATGTTTGAATTCAAAGGTATTTTATGTCGTCATGCATTAAAGGCACTTAATCAAGAGAAGATACAAGAAATACCTGAGTCATATATAATGTGAAGATGGATAAGACAAACAAAAATTGAACTGCTAGAGACAAATAATGTCAGTCCATCTAGTGTTGATGAGAAGTGCTAGATAGCCTCCCATTACCAATAACTATATAGGTCACTTATGCATGTTGCAGATTTGGCATCAAAAAACGAAAAAACATATGTATGTATGAGAAACGTGTCAAGGGAATTACTTGAAAAAGTGCAGTTAATTTACCATGAATTTGTTGCAGCTCGTGAAGACCAATATAAGAAAACATGATCGAACAACGTAGGTAAAAATCACGCTTCCCCTGACCCTTATGAGAAGTTGGGCCGAAGCATAAACATCATCTTCGACAAGTCAAGAGTAAACGTTGTAGATTATAATGAAAATATTCACCTAGCGAAGGGTATCAAAAGGAAACTTGTCTCTGATCGCAGTCGTCGGAAAACAAGGGGTGCAATAGAATTGGTTGGCAAGAAAATGTCTAAGAAAAAACCAATCTCTTTGCATGAACAGGTATGTAATACAGTATATTGCTTCCCATGTAAATTGTATTACGTGCAACCTATCAATATCTTACTTGTGTAATTTTCAACATGCAGCAATACCATACAGACGTGCACTACAATGTTGTAACATGCAATCCACCTGACCTGTTTGAGTGAAACGGTGGCATGAGTATGACAAGTCTTTTGGTATGTAACAATTTTGGGAGGGTGTTAGCATTTCTTGTTGAACTTAATGTAGTGTCTGATATTGTTTTGTTTCATGACAGGCTCTGTTCAATTTAAAAGCGAGCAACGCAATACAGGAATTGAGTGTGGTTTTTTCAGCTTCAAAATAGTTGTAGCATTTAAATTTTATATTTTACAAATCGTTGTAATGTTTAGCATTCTATAATTCTTTGTTGTAGTTCTATAATTCTTTGTTGTAAATCGATAATTCTTTATTGTAATTCTATAATTATTTGTCGTAAATAGATAATTCTGTGTTGTAATGTTATAATTCTTTGTCGTAATTCTATAATAGAAATCATACTACAAATATCATAAAAATCGACACTAGAAAACACATAATATCTTACACATCGATATACAACAATTGAGCATAATATATTATAAATCGATATACGAAAATTCAACATAATAGCTTACAAATCGATATTAACAAGCAAAACCATATCTCACAAATCGATACTCGAAAACACATAATATCTTACAAATCGCAAAAGAAATTATCGATGTATGCGGTGAGCAAAAGCTTGTAATGTTCGCCCTTCGTTGACATAGGCATAGCCCGTAAAAGCGATTAGAAAATATCATTGACATAGACGTAGCCCGTAAAAGCAAATTGCGATAGCACGTAACCTTCATACGATATTGTGTAATATAAGCTCATTGTCTAAAAGATAGACGTCATTATGCAAATCGCAATGGTATAATGATTTACACAATGACGTCTATGTCAGCCACATCTGAATACAAATGGCACTGTGCATGAGTACTAATCGCGGTAAAATTGCACGATCAATGTTTGTGCAAATCATTTGACTTTTATCAAACATTATGTAAATCGCGATAGGAACACAACTCATAAAAGCAAATCAGTGGCATTTTCATGCTACAAAATGCTAAACAATAATTATGTGTTGTAATGTTATAATTCTTTGTAATTCTACAATAGAAATCATACTACAAATATCATAAAAATCGATACTAGAAAACACATAATATCTTACACATCGATATACAATAATTGAGCATAATATATTACAAATCGATATTAACAACCAAACAATATCTTACAAATCGACATTAGAAAACACATAATATCTTACAAATCTATATACAACAATTCAACATAATATATTACAAATCGATATTAACAAACAAAACAAAATCTCACAAAAATTGATATAATATCTTATATTGTTGCGGAATTTACATTGTTGCGATTTGGGTGCTTGAGGTAGCGATTTGCGTGTTCAACACGTGTGTCAGGTTTGTGATTTTAGTCTATGGATCAATGTGAATTTTGTATAGAGTCTTACAAAATTTGTTACAAATGTTTGTACAAAAAAAATGGAAATTGAAAGTTGAACAAAAAATTGCTCTCTCTCAGCAGTAGAATGTAACCATCTTCACGTTATCCTTGAGAACAGGTAGACGTTTAAAATGACTTTCTCTTACTCCTGGGGGCCTCGCGTCCTTCATAGTTTTCTAGGTAATCTTCCAGTTTGGGTTTTTGTATCATCCTCAACTAGAAAAACCTTCAAATCTTCGCATAGTTCTTTACGAAATTTAGGTATATCATCTTGAAAAAAAAACGCAAATGAAAACAATATAAAAATATAGTAATCAATAATATAGGTTAATAAACAATGTTTAAGTATACAACATACAACGGTGAATTCTGGTGCTCGTCCATAGTATATTGCTTCAATATACTTTATTACAAGATGCCACAATCGATGCCATTATTTTGTAAAGAAGCATCCTCTGCGACGTAAAGCCTCCACGGGCCAATGTCGACACTCAACATGTCTTTGAAAAATACAACCTGTGGTTTATGCAAAAGCAAGTAAATTTTGGGCCACGATATAAAAACTTACCAAATGCACAATGTCATAGTCTACACCAATGTCATAGTTCAAGGTGTTGTATAGCCATAATTTTTGTTCTCGTACATCCAACATGTATAAGACCTAATGCTTTTCCGATTGCCATAATGTAGGAATCAATATCTGCAAATCGATTATAAAATATCTTAAAAAATGGATATGAAAATGTGTACTAATACCATAAAAATTGTTGTTAAGAATTAACATATAAATCGATATTAAGAATCAAACCAATATCTTAAATCGATATTAGGAGTCAGCATTGAATCAAAACAACATCTTAAATCACTATAGAAATTCTTATTGATAGCTTAAAAATAGATATTAAGAATCAGCAGAAAAATCAATATTAAGAATCAAATTAATATCTTAAATCGATATTAAGAATCAACATAGAAATCAATATTAAGATTCAGAGCAATATCTTAAATCGATATTGAGAATTAAAACAATATCCTAAATCGATATTAAGAATCAGCATAGAAATCAATATTAAGAATCTAAACAATGTCGTAAAAATTGATATTTAGAATCAACATAGAAATCGATATTAAGAATCAAAACAATATATTAAATCGATATGCAAATTCCTATTGATAGCTTAAAATTGATATTAAGAATCAAAACATGATCTTAAATAGATTTAACATCTTACAAATCGATATAGTCACAAACATTTTCACTTAAAAAAGAGTTGTCATTTGGTCATCGTCACTCCAGTATTATATTTCGTCTAGAAATCCAGCCGCGTATGTCATTCAGCGGACAATACTCTATTGAACAGAATAATAATAATAGTAAGTTTAAAACATGAAGGTACATTAGTAAATAAAATGACAAAATAAACATATTAGATAACCGATATACCATAAAATAAGGGGTGACGACGCGGACTGACATGGTTCTTCCCTTGCTTTGAATATACATGACGAAATTGTGTATTGTCTGTTTAAAACAAATATGCATTTGTTAATATACATACCCATGACATACATTAATGTATAACTGAGAGTGGTTTCATACATACAAAATTACTTATAGTGTGTCATTCTGCAAATTCATCTCGCATCCAATCGATGTTCTCTTTGAGCACTTTGCTGAGTTTTTTGGCACCTTGTTTTGTAGATACTGCACTGAAATTAGTTTAATATTCAGTAAAATAACTATAGCATTATATTCAGTAAACGAACTGTAAACAACGTAAAAAGGCTGAAGCAGGTTATAGAAATCAAAGGTACCCTTTTTGTGAACGTTCGATTGAATCGTAGCGTCCTTCTTCGACATCAATAAAGTTTGCGCTTAGAAGGAGATAGAGGAAACATTGATTTTTTTGTTTGTTGCTCACGAAGCAAGTTATAGAAAATGTTCATTTTCTTCTTTAAATGAAACGTCGCTTGTTCCATGCTATTAAAGGAAACGTCTTGTGTGCCTTGCAGAACCTGATGATTCATTCAGTTATTGTTCACGTCGTTTCACAACCGGACAAATTTTAAAAATTACGTAAAAAGAATATTAATAAATAAATAAATTACATTACGCATTAATCAAAAGACATCTTTTTATTTGCTAGTATCATCGTCACGATGTTAGTACGTGCAAATGAATGACACATAGCATAACATCAGTAGCGTGTCAGATCCTAAACCCTATACTAATGTTATGTGACATTTCTTGCAACTAAAGGAATCACTATACATAATAAACTCAAAACTAGTAATCGGTATAATTGCTATCACAAGAAGTACAAATCGTGGTAACTGCATAATCGCTATACCTATTAATCGCTAAACAAAGTAATCGCTATCACAAGACGCACTATAAATAATAAACCCTAAACCAGTAATCGCTATACAATTTAGCAAACATAAGTATAAATAATGGTATCTTCATAATGACTATACTAAGTAATCAACATATTAAGTAATCGCTATCACAAGAAACGCTAAAAGTAATAAACTTTAAGCTAATAATCGCTATACAATTTAGCAAACGTAAGTACAAATCGTTGTAACTTCCTAAACACTATACATATTAAGCGTTATACAGAGTAATAGCTATCACAGGAATCACGATACATAATAAACCCTAAGCGAGTAATCACTATACGTAAGTATAAATCATGAAAGAGTTCGTGGCACTTTTGTGTTACACTTATTAAAGAAAGAATTATATAATTACATCAAAGAATGTCAGAATTACAACATAGAATTATTGGGATACACAAATCACATATGTTTATTCACTTGCGCTTTATGAGTCAAATAGACCTATAACTCATCTCTTGCTTGCACTTGGTGGAGTCTCTTTATTTGATGGCATCTTCGTTCCCTTGATCTTATATAATTCACAGGTAATCATCTCAACCAGCGACCTAATTTGTTTACTCAAATTTTGCACGTCCTTCCGTAACTCCTTATTCTCACTCTCCAGCATTGCAAACCTTTAGTCAGACGATACCTTCTTCTTTGGGAGTTGTGTTTGCTCCTTATCGTGTACTGCAACAAATAGAATCATAGTATCCACCAAATGGACACGATGGACGCTATGTCTATGCTTGAGGATGACATGCTTGGGGACAAGAGTGACCTCACTTTCATGTTGCTTCTCCTCAATCCGTCGATTTCCACGCATGGGTTGCCAATATTGTTTAAAATAGTTTGGGTCATATTGTTGTTCTTTATAATCATATGGTATGGCACAACCACCTCCTTTGTTCCAGTTATCCAATTGTTTCTTGAAGCATTTGTGCCAATTCACGTTTGTGGCCCTACCACTGTTTATCTTCATTTTCAATGCCAGAGGCAATTTTGGTATCGATTGTCCCAAGCCAGCTTGTAGGAGTACTTGACTACCATGCTGTATCTCGACTTCACATTTGCTAAAGAGCCAAATATCGCATACAAACAATCTCGCAACATCGACAACAACCTCATCATTCTCGTCCTCCCCATCCCCATAAGGTCTCCATACAACCTGTATAATCGAGATTTTGGTTTAGATATAAACATAATTATTCATGCAAAATGTTGAATACAATAACAATTTGTACTAAAGAAGACAAAATGCGGAATGCGGTTATTAGTTAAGAATGCTAAACATTACAATGATTTATGATAAAGAAAGTTAGATGCAAATGCAATAACGATTTGTACTAAGAAAATTGAAATGTCGAATGCGATGATTACTTGAGGATGCTAAACATTACAATGATTTACAATAATAAAAGTTAGATGCAAATGTAATAACGATTTGTACTAAGGAAAACAAAATGCTGAATGCGATGATTACTTGAGAATGCTAAACACTACAACGATTTACGGTAATGAAAATTAGATGCAAAGGCGATGACGATTTATATTAAGGAAGACAAAATCCTAAAGCGATGATTACTTAAGAATGCTAAACATTACAATGATTTACTATAATGAAAGTTATGCAAATGTGATGACGAATTTTAATAAGACAAAATCCTAAAGCGGTGATTACTTAAGAATGTTAAACCATATAACGATTTACGCTAATGAAAGTTAGATGCATAGGAGATAATGATTTGTACTAAGGAAGACAAAATCATAAAGTGATGATTACTTAAGAATACTAAACATTACAACAATTTTAAACCATTTATCGCATTTAATTGCAGCCCATCTAAAATGAATTGAGCATTCTCGCACTTGATTTATTGAAGCCCATGCATCGATCATAGGAAAACCACAAACCACAGGGCCACATTGAGGATGCAAGGTGACAATATGCTTCCAAGTCTAGGCCTACAAAAACAATATATTAGTAAGACTACAACCTTCAACGAGCTTAGTCCACAAGCACTAAATATGTAATAAACAAATACCTGAACAAATGGCCAAAACCCCCCGATGGTTTTCGTACCCCTACTCGCATGGTAAAGTTGACTGTACAAGTGTGCGAGCATAGTAGCACCCCATGCCCAATTGTTGACTTCATTTAAGTCTTCTAGGAACTGCAGCCACAAGTAACTTATTCTCGATCCAGAATAATCAAAAAATAAAGTAAGTCCAAAAAAATAAAGAAGGAAGCTGCACAACTTTTGGTCAATTGCTTCAGATGCACATGCAGTGGACCAGCCTTCCCATTTATTACGAAAAACATGAACTTTCATCGATGAGGAATTGCCTCCACCAGAAATACAATCACGTCATTCCTCCACCGACATTCCTAGAAGGGTCATGCAATTGTCCTTTGGGTTATAGTTTGAATCCCATGTTAGGACAACACTGCCATGGCACTTAAGAGCCGTAATCCGTGCCACATCTTCTAGGGTTATGGTGATCTCAAAACCCCCAAACTGAAACATGTTCATTTTATGGTTCCACTTATTGACCAGGTGGGTCATGGTGTTCTAACAATTTTCAAAATAATGTTGGTCCAGAAGGCCATCGAAGTGCATCTTTCATAATTGGTCATTCTGATATTCACTCAGCTTTCTAAACCACGACAGAACTATATGCCACTAACACCACCCTTTCAGCTTTTCACTTGCTGCTTTGCTTCTCTTCTGACCTGCCTGTAACACAAAATATCAAACCACAGTTAATCACTATACATAGTAATCGTTATCATAGTAATCACTATACATAGTAATCTCAATCACAGTAATCGCTATACATAGTAATCGCTATCGCAGTAATCGCTATACATAGTAATCTCTATCACAGTAATCGCTATACATAATAATCACTATCGCAGTAATCGTTATCGCATTAATCGCTATCACAGTAGTCGCTTTAAAGAGTAATCACTATACGTAATAATCATTGTACATAGTAATCACTATACATAGTAATCGCTATACATAATAATACTTATAATAGTGCATCGCGACATATAGTAGCGATTAACGTACCTTGGTCGCACTTTTTTCCTCTTCATCCCCTTCCTCTGCTTTTGTAATTCTTCCTTCCTCCCGTCCATCGTCTGCTTTTTCCTTTTCCTTTCCTTCTCTACCTTCTGCTTTTTCCTTTCTTTTTCCTTCTCTTCCTCGTCCTGCTTTTTCCTTTCTCTTTCCTTCTCTTCCTCATCCTCCATCTTCTTCCTTTGTCTTTCCTTCTCTTCCTCGTTTGCCTTCTCCTTCCTTTGTCTTTTCTTCTCTTCCTCGTCCTCTTTCTCCTTCCTTTGCTTTTCCTTCTCTCCCTCATTCTGAATATGCTTCATTTGCCTTTTCTCTTTCTTCTTCTTTAATTGTCTTTGCTTCTCTTTCTTCTTCTTCTTTTTCAACTGTCTTTGCTTCTCTTTCTCTTCCTTCTTCTTTTTCAATTGCCTTCGCTTCTCTTACTCCTTCTCCTTATTATTCCTTTGCTTTTCCCTCTACTCTTCCTCCTTCTTTTGCCTTCGCTTCTCTTCCTCCTCCTTATTCTTCCTTTGCTTCTCCCTCTCATTCTCCTCCTCATTTTGACTTCGCTTCTCTTCCTCCTTTTCCTTATTCTTCTTTTGCTTTTCCCTCTCCTCCTTATCCTCCTTTTGCCTTCGCTTCTCTTCCTCCTTATCCTTATTATTCCTTTGCTTTCCCCTATCTTCCACCTCCTCCTTCTTTTGCCGTGGTTTCCTTTGCTTTTTTTCATTATCCTCCTCCTTCCTTTCATTTTGCTTGTCTTTGTCATCCTTCTTCTTCTTTTTCATCATTAGATTATCATCTTCAATATCTGATGGATTAGGCTCCAATCTATATTTTACTAGCAATTGCTCCCTTTCTTTATCTTTATCAATCTTCATTATTCTGTAGTACGCTTCTACTTGCTCATACAAAGCATACTCTTGAACGATTACGTCAAGAGTTTTTTCCGCTGACAATGAAGTGTTTCTTCTCTTAGAAATGTAAGCCATTGGAAACATGCACAACAAAAAAACTTATCGAGATGACAAAGAGTGCTCCGACGAAAAAAGATGAAGCGTTTGAATTTTTGTGGAACATTTAGGAGGAAATATTGTGAAGAACTCCTTTTATAGCCGAGGAGTTTAATGCTTATGGGACCCGCCAAAGATTTTTTGTCGGTTCACGCTTTTGTCAGTTCATGTCTTATAATAAAAGATTTTAAAATGACATTGTTGTCGACCACAAAGATTTACCTTTGTTGCGAAAATATTGTCATAGTATAACGTAATCAGATGATCAAATATCAAATAAATTGATATGGAAATTACTGTTGATAGCTTATAAATCAATATACATAATCAAGATAGAAATCAATATTTAGAATCAAGTCAATATCTTAAATCGATATTAAGAATCAAAACAACATCTTAAATCGATGTGGAAATTCCTATTGATATCTTAAAAATTGATATTTAGAATCAAAACAATGTCTTAAAATGATATTAGGAATCAAAACAATATCTTAAATCGATATTAAAAATCAGCATAGAAATCAATATTAAGATTCAAAACAATATCTTAAAATCAATTTGAAAATTCATGTTGATATCTTTAAAATCAATATTTAGAATCAGAACAATATCTTAAATCGATATTAGGAATAAAAAAAACATCTTAATCGATATGTAAATTCCTATTGATATCTTAACAATCGATATTTATAATCAAAACAGTATCTTAAATTGATATTAAGAATGAAATAATATCTTAAATCCTTATTAAGAATCAACATAGAAATCAATATTAAGATTGAGAACAATATCATAAATTGATTTGATATTTTGTATTGATATATTAAAAATCAATATTTAGAATCAAAACAATATCTTAAATCGATATTAATAATCAAAACAATATCTTAAATCAATATACAGAATCATGATAGAAATCGATATTATGCTGAATTGTCGCATCGATGATTAATATATTATGCTTTGTCTATTGCGATTTATACATTGAATATTCTATTGCGATTTGCCTTTATGAGCTTTGTCTAAGTGATTTGCTTGATACCGATTGTCCTTTCATGAATTAATTTTATGAGCTTTGTATAAGTGAACATGTCCTACCGCGATTTATACAATGACTAATTCATAAAAGGCAGAAAGGAAAATACAATAAACAAATCGACACAATGTTTAGGCATAGTAAACTATAAATCGAATTAACTTCAATGATATATTACAACCACATTCATTTACAAAATATATAAGTGCTGCACATTCTTTGCTTCTCATGCAAATATCCTCAGCTGAACATCCTTTGCTTTCAGAGTGTTGCATATTCTTTGTTTTCAGATATCCTCTAATGTTATCACTCATGGCATAGAGTTCATATTCCAGCTAGCAAGAGCTCTAGAGAGATATATATGCGATCGTCATATAGAATCGCTTTGCAACACGAAATGAGTGCACTCTTGAGAATATGCTTTACAAACCAATGCCTAGGCACTCACCGCTAGAAGGAACCGATACTATTATTTGTCATGAAGTATATAGAAGGTAGGCAGATATTTTTTCAACTACGAATTATGGTTTGCGAACAATTGAGGATCCGACAATAGGAATAGATCAAATAGATGAACATCAACATCACCCCCATGTCTATCATGCAAAATATTTGTGCTTGCTCTGGTATGGCGACAACAATTGGAGATGATTATGGCCATTATATTCTGCGTAAGCTTCAATATACTTCACGACAAATACGTCATAGTCGTATGTGTTATCAATGTATACACAGAAGATAACAACCATAATCATCATCGAAGATTATACAGATCTTTCCTCACGGCGTGAAACAACTACATTATCAGCATCAAAACCTATCTATTAAGCATAAGTAGAAAGAACAAAGAAGAACAAAGAAGAAAGAAAAATACAAGGGAGAAGAAGAAGAAGGAGAAGAAGAATAATAAGAAGGCGGAGGAGAAAAAAGAAGAAGAAGAAGAAGTTGTGCTGCCGTAGAAAAGAGGAAAAGAGGTTAAATAGATTAGGGTTTTAGACATGGACAACGAGTCGGGTAGGGTTTTACATAGAATAGGATTTTACACAGATCTATATTAGGGTTTTACATAGAATTGGGTTTTACGCACATGTACACAAATCGCTACGACGTTTAGACTTATTAAAGTACAAATTGATTTACAACATGATAACTATTAAAAAGTTATAAATTGCTATCACTATTATATAGAAGAAGTGTTCTATCATGATCTGTACAACAACAAACATTAAGTTAAAGTTGAAAATCGTTATCACTGTTTTATAAACAAAGTGTTCTATCAAGATCTGTACATCAACAGACCTAAATCGATAACGATTTGTCCTATAGTGATTTTTGTTTACCAGCTTTGTCTATGTGAATGATATCCTATCGCGATTTGCTTTTATGAGCGTTTTCTACGTGAACGATATGTCGTATCACGATTTACCTAATAACTGATTCACAAAAGGCGAAAAGGAAATAGCTTTAAACAAATCGACACAATGTTTAGACTTACTAAAGAACAAATCAACACGATGTTTAGGGTTTAGGATTTAAGGTTTAGGGTTTGGGCGTTCAGAGTTATGGTCTAGATTTTAGGGTTTAGGGTTTAAGGTTTAAGGTTAAGGGTTTAATAATTTATTATGGGATTAGTGTTTAAGGTGAATGATTTAGTAATTTATTAATGGTTTAGGGTTTAGCGTTAGAGTTTAGTAAGATATTAAGGGTTTAGGGGTTATGGTTTAGGGCCAGGGGTTATGTTTTAGGTTTAGGGTTTATGATTTTAGGTTTAGGGTTTATGATTTATGGTTTAGGGTAAAGGGTTTAGGGTTTCGGGAAAAGGGTTTAGGGTTTATGGTTTATGGGTTATGGTTTAGGGTTAGTGTTTATGTTTAGGGTTTAGGGTTTAGTAATATATTAAGGGTTTACTGTTTGCCGTTAGGGTTTAATAAGATATTTAGGGTTTAGGGGTTATGGTTTAGGGTCAGGGTTTAGGGGTTAGGGTTTAGGGTTAGGGTTTAAGGTTTAGGGTTTAGGATTTAAGGTTTAGGGTTCAGGGTTTCAGGAAAAGGGTTTTGGGTTTAGGGTTTAGGGGTTATGGTTTAAGGTTTAGGATTAGGGTTTAGGGTTTAGGGTTTAGTAATATATTAATGGTTTAGTGTTTGCCGTTAGGGTTTAGTAAGATATTTAGGGTTTAGGGTTTAGGTTTATGGTTTAGGGTTAGATACTTGTAGTACGTAATTGAAACCTGTGCATGAGGATTAACAATTGTAGGGACATGAGGTGGCCATTTGCATGTTCAAATCGTTGCTTCTTTAGCGATTTCTATGGAAATCGCTTTAAAGCGTCATACCTATAATTAAATAGTTGTCGCATGAATCACTATCATCAACAATTATAAATCTCTATTGCATCAAACGCATAAATCATTTCTAATTTAAACGTACAAATCACTGCTTTAAACTTACAAATCGATGTATAAATCACACCCTTCATAAGTACATATCATTGTAACATTTGGGCTTCAACAATAAACCACATTGTACGATTTAGCAAACTTGAGTACAAATCCTTGTAACTTTATATATCATAAATTGCTACTGCGTTAAATATATAAATCGTTGTTGCTTTAAACGTATAAATCATAACTCATAAATCGTGTCGATTTGGCTTTGTTACCAAAATATGTGTCATTGAATATCTGATGGATCGGGCTTCACAATTTGTATTTATGATTTATGAAGTTACCACGATTGTTGTTGTTCAGGGTTTGTGAGGCATAACAATACTTACATTTATCATATCGATTTGTAATATGAATAAGCGCTTATGTTGAATTGTCGTATCAATTTGTAGTATATTATGCGTTATGTACATCGATATGTGTGTTCAAATCATTGCTCAGTTAGCGATTTCTATTAAACTCGCTGCACATTATTACGATATTTATCATATGAATCACATCAAAATATGCTAATACTATAAATCGTTATTTTTATTGGCATGGTAAATAATAACTCGAAGATCATTACAAATAACTGAATCACCTTTCCTTTGGTAGGGTCAACCCATTCTTTGTAAAGATCTTCAATTATTTCTCTTCGATGAGTATGTACAACCACCAATTAAACAATATTGAACATAACAAACATCTGAGAAACCATATCAATTTGAATGGTGCAGTGAGCTGCCATTACGAATGAGCTCATTTCCTTGCAAAGGATATGTGGGATCTGACCCTTGATAAAGAGTTGTCAGAACTTCTGCAGAAGAACATGGAGCTACCGGCTGTAGAGTATACTTTTGAATCTGCTCTTATTGATTTAATATCCGATAGATTCTCAGCTACACGACAAAGGGTGGTCCGACAACAGACGATGGTAAAAGGTGGTCCGACAACAGACAATGGTAAAATGTGCTTCAACAACAGACGACGGCAAATGGTGCTCCCACGGCAGCAGACGACAACAAAGGGTGCTCCTTCGGAGGTGTAAGAGTGATCCAAAATGGAGAAGGTGACATATTTCGAGGTTGAGACTTTTCAAGCAGAGGTGTTGCTTAGGGCGAAAACAAAAGGTTATCCTCCATTGTCTGGCTGGAGGAGATTTTGGTACATTACTCGAAATATCATTTCATGGCGCTAATGTCGGGAAAGGATACTTTAGTCTTTGCAAATGCACCAAACTTTGATGCTAAGTGATGCAGACACACACGGAGAAATGAGCCCCACATGTTTATATATGTGGCGCTCATTCAAACCCGAGAACATGCACATGCGTGTTTCGGGGGGGAACATATAACCTGCTTCGAAAAATGAGGAAGGAGATGGATGCCACTATTGAGGAGAATCGGGTTGGATTAAGTTATCACATTTAATACTATCCAGACCCTCATATCTGAATCCGGGACACGATCTAATTAAGATTCACATAAGTGGTTAATTGAAAAGCAGTCCCATCCATAGTTGTTAAAAAGCATATACGGGTACTGGTGTGGGTATACATAGCTATAAACAATGATATAAGTTCTTGATAAACATCCATACAGTTTTTCAAAAAATTGGTGTGAAGTATATAAGTTCATGAAGATATTTATTGTAACACCTTGATTCAAGACCTCTGGAGTTCGAGTTGGTGGATATTACTTCATAGAATAACATACTAAAAATCTACATAATTCACAAAAGCTACGTCATCCAAATAAAACTTCACCTCTCAAATTCAATAAACAATGAAAATAAAAATTGCTCTGTTTGAAGACGAAGCCACCTACGTCATGCAAAAACTGGCAACGTCCTACACCAAGTTCTATCTCACAAGTCACCTAAAACCTACAGTTGTAATAATTAAAAAGATGTGAGTTTAAAACTCAGCAACTATTAAATTATAAGCAAAATAAACTCAGATTACAACTATAATGGACTTTAAGCTCATAGTCTTGTTTTACTTCTCGATCACACATCATACACAGGTTTGTGTCTTTTAATTTGTCCAAATTTTTTACTCGATTCTCACAAGTTAGCATACTCTCAATGTTAAACACTATTTATATCGATTATACTAGTAATAGCCTACTGTGGGCACAATAACCCGTGTAAAATACCCTAATTTTATAATGTTGGCCAGACTGAATCATTCCCTCTGTCTACTGTAGGATCCACAATAGTGAACCAACAAGTCAGTAATCTAGAGGTATACATTCCCCAAGATTTTTTGTAGTTCATATTACATATTAATCTAACTCTAGAGTCATAAATCTTTCGTGAAACCATAAGAATCCCTAGGACATATGCATTTCATACATTCACATAAACTCTCACTCAAGTTCTTTTTCATTGTCTTCCAACAATTGTACTCAAGCAACATTCGCATTAATGTATTCTCAAGGGATAATCTTAGGGTTCTGAGGTTCACCAATTCTCTAAGCATGCAGAGATGTAGTTTCTATTGATAAATCCCAAGGACCCCAATAGTGGAGGCGCTCACACTGATAATCATCAGGTGGTCATTTTCACTGTCTTCTTTGATAATTTATGGTGTTTTCAGCATGCAAGGTATTTCAAGACACAGTAGCACATCTGTAATTATTATGGGACTCAAATCTCATCTCAATAATTCTATTCTCATGCATATAATGATCCAATACATGTAATTCATGCTAAAGTGTCACATATACATGAAATCATTTATGACATTTCAGACTAATTCACATGCATTCATTCTTTAATCACAAAGAAAGTGTGTTTTCTAACATGGAGTTGAAAACTCTTTAAGATACAACCATAATCTCAAGTGAACATTATTTCATGTAGTCTAATTCACAATTATATCAGCATACAATATTTTATTAACTAAAATGCTTATATTTTTTCTTATCTCGAATGTGAATGTTGTACTCTAGTCGCAATCAAGTCTCACATAGCTCTAATAGTAGAATTTGATCATCACACAAGTTTATTTATATTAACAAGCATATATTCTTTCACTACAAGAAAAATGTTAATTAGCGACAAAAATTTATGACAGAAATAATCTGTCACAAATTTATGACAGATTAGCTAGAGAAAACTAGTCGTCCTTAAAATTGGAATTAGTTCCAGAATTAGCGACGGAAAAATTCTATCTCAAAATCTATCGCTAATTAGCGACAAAAATATTTCGTCTCAAACTTCATTGCAACTTCGCGATGGATGAGCGACAAATTTTTTTTATCGCTAATTTACAATGATGTTTGAGACAAAATATTTTTGTCACAAACTCCATCGCTAATTAGCGATGGATGAGTGATAGAATGTTTTCATCGCTACTTTTCGATATAAAAAGGCCCGTCTGAAGTGCGAAATTCTCCCTCCCTCTCTCTCTCTCTCATTACCCCCAAATTGGCTTTCTGACGAAGAAGAGGGCGGCCTGCACCATCACTGTCGATAATCATCCGTGGCACGAGTAGAGAGCAAGATTAGGAGGGGCACTGGACATGCGGTGAGGATTTCTTCTGCAAAATTCTTTGTTGATTCAGTCACTGGAGCATGCTCTCAATCTGATGAAGAGAAATCCTGAACAAGTGGTGACGATTTCCCCTTTCCTATCTTCTCATTTTGATTATCAAAATTGTAGAACAGAGGCACAATCTAATGCTGTGAATGTCCCTTCCTATCTTCTCATTTGTTGTGTATTACTTTATTCGTTACATTCTTGAGTGAACAAATGTTTGGTAGGCTCTGCTTTGTTCAGTGTTTTGGATTTATTTATTGTTTATCATATTTTTTTCTTTGTCTACACTATTATTTTGCTGTTGAGAGTAAGTATTGTTGTTATTAATAGGAGGCTATGGTTTTAGTCTGTTAGCGTTGTAACAAGAACTTATAAGTCTAGGTTTTCAACATCTACTTTTTGGAAAAATAAGTGCCCAAAATTTAAAGGTAGCATTTCTAGACCATTTTTTTGGACAGACTTGTAGTTTATTTATTTATTTTTGCTTACTGACATTGCTATTTATGTGCTTTGAGTTTAAAAACCGAATTCTTCTTGTACTCATAACTTAAGGTTTTGTATAATGTTCTGGATTCATGTTTGTTTCTTGTGCCATTTGTGAACCATTGTCACAGAAGGGATTTTGCTTTTTATTTGTTTCCTTGGTCTTATAGGGCTGGTGAGTTGTGGTCTGCTGAGCTAGAGCAACTTATGGTAATTGTTGCGAACCCCCGGCAGTTCAAGATCCCAGATTGGTTTCTCAACAGAAAGAAGGATTACAAAAATGGGAGATATTCCGAGGTTGTTTCAAATTCATTGGACATGAAATTGAGGGATGATTTAGAGCGTTTGAAGAAGATCAGGTATGTTCCTTCTCTTTTTCATATATGCTATTTGTTTGGTTCACTTGTTTGTATTTTGGTTTCCTAAAATTAAACCATCATAAGCTTTTTTCTACTGTGAGTTATGATCTCTCTGTTTGTCTCTCTACACACACATGTATATGTATTTTCATATAGTTCTTACAATGTTTTTATCATGTTTTATTGTCTTTTAAAATGCTGAGGATAAATGAACTGCATGTTTCTTGGGTGTAAATTCCTTCTTCGCATAATTTTTTACTTAGTTCATGGGTACTATCTGTAAATTCCTTCTTCGCATAAATTGTTGTGAGAATGCATTATGAATTCCTTTGACTGCTACAGTGATACTATCAGTATGCTGCCATATTTTTGTGGATCTATCATTTGTTCCAATCTTTGTTCTTTGGAATGAATTAGAGTATACACTTTTCGATATGCCCTTTTCAGAATATCTTGCTACTACTGCTAACTTCTTCTAGACACATCTGCCTTCAGGTGATTCATGGATCACACAACCTCTTAGCGCTACATCTGCAAACCAGCATTATCACGATAATCATCTTTGTGTCCGTATGTTTTGAAAACTATGGAGAACTATTTGGTGAGTAGGGTCTTGTTGAATACCTTTCAGTTTCCATTGTCAGCCTGACTCCTCTCAACCATGTCCTTGCTCAATACAGATAAGTTGTTCATACTGGGACAAAAGTTTGGTAACATCTGACTGATTTGAGTGGTCTTGGGAAAGATGGATCGTGGGTGATTGTCTACCATGTTTTGCGCTTCCAGAATGCTACACTGCTCTTACCAGTTACTCTAGTCCTTAGCAGATATTATATAATGATGCTGGCATAAATGTGAAGGGGGAGGAAATGAGATATGAAAAAGTGTCCTAGCATATGTAGGTTTTGGACCTCTCATTTCTTAAAAACTTTAAAAATATTTGGTTTCTGAATAAAAAAAAGGTTCTTTTTTCAGTCCATCTTGGCAAAACAAAATGGCTTTATAAGCTGATATTTTGTGATTATAGTTCATCTTTTGCAGGTCAGAGCATCAGCTGTTTTTGGACTGGGTACGTTGCTAAATGTTGGATCCAATTCATTGAGGGATGGTCTAAGATGTGATGATGATGAAAAAAGCAAGGTTGAGTTGAATATAGTTCAAAGCCTTTTTGATGTTGTCATTGATGGAAGCCCTCTGGTTAGGGCTGAGGTTGTTGTAGGTATGTGCATTCAACCTAAAACTTTTAAATACATTGTTGATTCTACCAAGGCTTGAAGTAAAAGGTGCAGTTACTCATGAAAACATGTGTAAACACTTATTATGGATATTTTTTCATGCATGTGCATGAAAACATGCTTGATGCATGTTGTTTACTTGGACAATCAGATCCACAGAGCCAGCTGAAATTTTACCAGTGTACCTCATGCCTCATTATTGACTGATTATGCCTTATATATGGAGTATCCAAACCAAATGAAATTTTATTAATTTTCTTATCTGATTGGGTATTCTAGTTGGTTCATATTTCTTAAGTAGTTCTTTCTCTCTGTGTGTGTGAGAGAGATCGTATTATGCTTGTCTGTTTGTTTGCATGTGGAGTGGTAGTGGGTGGGCTGTTGTATGGGTGCAAATATGAGTGGAAAATCCTTTTATCATGAATATATTATACATGTGTGTGTGGGTTCATGCATGCATGTATTTGTAGGTACACACATGGGGAAAAGTTTTTCTATCAAGGAATTTGAAGGGTCCAAAGTTCTTTTATTATGCTATTCTTTTGCAGCTCTGGGAAGATTTGCATTTGGGCACAATAAACATCTCAAGTCTACAATGGCTACATACTGGAAAACACAATATAACTCTTTGCTAAGTGCTTTGCCATCATTGACAAATATACACAGTCCACCTAGTGGCTACGCAGGTTCCTCACAGTTTTTGCATACTGCAAGTGTTGTCTCTTCCCAGATTGGTCCTGTTTTGAGGGTTGAAAGTGACAACACTGCCCTCGTTTGTGATGGAAGGACTTCAGCTAGTAGCCCACTTGCTTCTGGAATAATGCATGGTTCTCCATTGTCAGATAATTTGTCTGAGCGTTCTGATTCTGCTATTCTATTAAATGATGCTACCAACAATGGGATCATTAACTTTTCAAAGCCAAAGGCAGTGGATAATGTTGTGTATTCCCAATGTGTAATGCCTGTATACGCCCTAGCTAAAGACCCATCTCCTCGTGTTGCTGGTATTGGTCGGCGTATACTTTCTATGATTGGTATTGAGCAAGTGCCAACAAATTCTTTGTGGGCAAGTGTTGGAAATATTCATCACGGTGATATAACACCTCTAACAACTCCCCTTGCTGGATTGGTTTGGTCATCATCTTGGTTCGACATGAAGGCGGGTAAAATCTTGTCAGATGTCTCTTTAAGTTATTAATACAACCCTTTTGAGCTTCTAGATTTGTCATTTGATTTGAAAGCTTGTTAGGATGTGGACTAGTACAAACACCTCTAGAATATCCAGACATTGTAGATACAAGTTCAAGCTTGTTTATTTTTCATCAGGTCGTTTGCCAATGACATTCAGGACTCCTCCTGTTAGCCCTCCTCGACAAAACTACCTGACTGGAATGCGAAGAGTGTGTTCTTTAGTGTTCAGACCAAACCAACAAAATTCTTCAGACTCTAGATTAGCTGATTCACTTTTAGGGTCTGCTGGGACTTCTGGAGTTTCAGAAAGTTGCTTGCTTCCACGATCAACTATTTATAACTGGAGTTCTGGTCACTTATCAACGCCCCTATTGACCTCAATAGATGAGAATGAAGAAGCATTGCTGAGAAGAGAAGAGATGAGAAGAGAAGAGAGAATTGCATTAAATTGTATAGCAAAATGCCAACATTCTCATGAGCCTTTCTATTTATTCTATTGTATCATGTTTCAGAGTTTGTGTTTACATTGGCACCATTCATCCTTGACTCACTTATTAAAATTTCCTTTGGAATCTTATTTTGTGTGATTGTTGACTTGCAGTTGTTAGCAAGCTTTGCAATCAAATAGCGAGTTTGGTTAAATTTGTTTTGCCTATTTTGTATACAATTTTTTTATGTGTTCTTGTCTATACACAACTTATATCATTTGTACAACAAGAAAATTTTTCTTGATATTTATATTTCAAACAAAATTTTTTCAAATTTTTTGACGGATTAGCGACGGATATGTATCTGTCTCTAAAATTCAGCGAAAATCTAGGCACAAAATAGCAACATAATTTAGCAACGGATATTATCCTTCGATAAATTTTAGCGATGGATTTATATATGTCACAAACACAAAATCAATCGTTATTTAGCGACGAATTGTGGCATTCGCTAAACCCTTGTAATTTAGCAACAGATCTTTTCTGTCGCTAATTAGCGACCAAGAAATTGCGATGAATGCTATCTATCGCCAATCCGTCTCTAACAATTTTAGCAACGGATTAGCGGTGGATTAGCGACAGATAATGTCCGTCGCTAATCCACAGAATTCTTGTAGTGTTTATATTTTATCAAAATTATCAAAATACCTTCTCAAGGTGGTATGTCAAACCTCAAATTTTGTATCTCTAGTTTGGTCAAAACCATAGGACAGTCATATTCATATATATGATATGAACCAAATGCACCAAATCTCACTCAATTCTGAGTTCGGAGTCCAAAGTTATGCTCATTTTACTATCTCGATATCAAGTCACACATAAGTCTAATTTAGTCATTTCAACTCTATACGACTTGACCAAACTCAACTCAGGTAAGATCGAACTCAATCTGAGTTCAGAACACTAGGTTTACTGAACATAATCTGGATCCAACTAAGTTTTGGTTCAGAACCATCTAGACTCTCTAAAATTTATCCCGGTTTTGCTTACTAAATTGTGCAGATCCATATTTAGTTTGGTGTAATTGGACCGCACCCAAACCAGACTGGTTCAGATTTGTCTCAATTAGGATTAAGAACTGATCCAATCCAGTCACGGACTAGATTCTAGACCTAGTTTTGGTTGAGATCCATAACTGTTAGATTGGATATAGACTCACTTCTGATCTGGATCCATAACTAATCCATCTAGCTTTGTACTGGATCTAAATTCAATTATATCCTAGATCGATAACTTATTCTATTAGTTTCATATTGGATCCAGATTCAATTTTGATATGGATCCAGGACTGATCCATCCATATCCAGACTTTAACCCCATAGATTTTACCAAGAATTTGTTTATAATAAAATACTCTTTTACTAATACACTGTGAAAGACTCTTCTTACTTTAAAATCCCTTTTCGAATCTAAGTTTCAAACATGGATCCAAATTTCATAAGATAATTGCACACTTTTGCAAAACATAAATACTTTTTTATTTCATGAAATGTAACTTGTAAAAAATGTTATCGACATTTACAAAATGTACAAAGTTCCCAAAAACCACGGAAGTAGTTTCATGTCCACATCCACTAATGTCAATGAGTTGCTCACGTGTCCTCTGTTGCCACATATGCCTACTGCTGAGTACTTGAAAAAATACTAATAATTACGGGGTAAGACAAACCACAATCTGAATGTGAAAAAACTACTCACACAAACGTCATAAAGTAGTAGCACGGAGATCAAGTCCATTCGAAAAGGTCACTATGCTTAAAAATCATTTTCTTAAGCAAAAAAAGTTGATCCACTACTCATCCAAAAGTTGACCTCCAAGAAAATTATCATTAAAGAGAAAAAATTCAAAGGAGTCGACTCGTCCACCTCAGAGCCAACTTGAGGACTAAAAGAATACATACAAGGTAGAACTCAAGATGTAATATCATGTGTTTTTACACTTAGTTAAATTTAGTGATTTTTAAAATTTCGATTAAGTGTTGTAGAAAAATCAATAAATCCTTGATTTTAGATGATGTTAATTGAGTTGGGGTTTGGCCCAGGTCTCATGGACAAAACCTAAACGAGTCAATTAAAATATGATAAAAACTTTTATTTTTGACCTTTGAACTCAAGCAAAATTTGACCAAATTTTGGGTTAAATTTAATCAAATTTCAGAGGCAAAATTCAAGTTATATATCATTAGATGCACCTCAAAATTATGAATCCAACGATATTTTATTTTCCTGAATTCGGATTACAGTTGGCCCAAAAATTGTAATTTTTAAAAAATGCCCTGCCTCGATGAGACTGGGTATGGATTGGATCAGATCGGATCTAATTTGTATAATTCAAGTTAATATGGATTTGGACACAGTTCAAGACCCACATTAATTATAATCTAGTCCAGAGTGAGATCCTTATGGGTATTGGATATAGATTTGAATCTTGGATCCATATCTAGATCCAAATTTCAGGTCCAACAAAATTAAAGTTTTAAATTTAATATAAAGGTTAAATTGAATGAAATTTGAAGTTAAAAAGACTCCCAAATGGATGAGATACCCTATGAAACTTTTTAAAAAGTTATTATTTAATAAATATTAATTAATTCATTATAAAATTTATTTTATTCTGAAATTTCTTTTGGACATGGGAGCCACCTAATATGTAGGGATTCCAGAAGACCCCAAATGAGGTTAAACTAAAATAGTAAAACAAAATAAAATATCAAATAGATAAAAAAACAGTTAAAAAAAGAATAGGAGGTTAGAGATAAAGTTCTACATTAGAAGAATTTTATCTCATAGCCAAATGAGTGAGAATCTCGAGAAGGACGTTACCCTCTCTCTAGAAGACCAAAAAATAAAAAAATAAAATTATAAAGGGTCTAAATCGCCCCTCTCTAGATTTCATTTTTTAGAGAGAGGGAGAGAGAGAGAAGGAAGAAGGGAAAAGAAAAAATAGAAAAAATAAAAAAGAAAGGGAAAAGAGGAAGGAAAGAAGGAAGAAGGAGAGGATCTCCTTCGGTTCAAATCGTCTCACATATACTTTCGATTCTTTTTCCATCTCTGATAAAAGGTACGAGTTCTTCTATCGATTCAAAGGGGAAGAAATAGCCTAGATCAAGTTTATGTGATGTTTTTGGTGGAAAAAAAATCTAATTTTGAATATAAGAATATGTATATATAACATTACGATGATTATGTGTGTGTATATATATATATATACATGTAATGCTAAATCAATCATTTATTTTCCGTCATGGCATGTATTCGATTTTCTCACCTTGTGCGCATAGCTAAACCCATCGTACTGTCCATATGGACAGATATGTCATACTTGCATGTGGACAGACCTGTCTCACTGTCCATGTAGATAGATTTGGACAGATCTGTCCCACTGTACAAGTGGATAGATTTGCAGATTTTTTTTGGTATGCAAATTTGATCCAGATCTACCGATTTCTTTTTGTGTGCACACAAGCAAGTCAGGCCTGGTATACATCTATATTTATGTGTATATATATATATATATGTGTGTGTGTGTGTGTGTGTGTGTGTGTGTGTGGCAAACCAGACATTGAGGTCTGATTTTGGGATCAGACCTGTGGTAGGTCCAAATCTATTGTTTTATTTTAAAATCATTATCAGACTTGTCATAATTTCCAACATAACTGAATGTGTTCTTTATTTTTTTTATGTTGTCATAATTAGATGGGTGTTAAGCTGATAACATGTTTATTTCAAGTAACTGTGCTTACCCGAATAGAGCTTGTATCGGGTGCTGACCAAACCCAATAAATTGGTGTTTTTAGGTGCCTTGTGAGACCCAGATACTAGTTGTATCGGGTGCTGACCAGACCCGATAACATGTTCTTCCCGGGTGGTTGTTCATACTCAAATACAACTTGTATCAGGTGCTAACCATACCCAATAAATTGTGGATTTCGTGTGGTACAAGACCCAATAACTTGTTCTTTTCGAGTGACTGTTCAGAATCAAATACAACCTGTATCAGGTGCTGACCAGACCCAATAAATTATAGATTTTTGGTGGCTGGTCAGACCCAGATACTAGCTGTATCGGTTGTGGACCATATCTGACAACATGTTCTTTTTGAGTGACTGTTCAAACCCGAATATAGCTTGTATCGATTGCTGACCAGACCCAATAAATTGGTGATTTTGAGTGGATGGTCAGACCCAAATACTAGCTGTATTGGGTGTTGACAAGACTCAATAATATAATGATTTTGGTTGGCTGGTCAGACCTAGATACGAGCTGTATCAGGTGCTGACCAAACCCGATAACATAGTGATTTTGGTTGGCTGGTCAGACCCAGATACGATCTGTATCGGGTGCTGACCAAACTCGATAAATTATTGTTTTTGAGTGGCTGGTCAGTCTCAAATACATCTTGTATTGGGTGCAGACCAGACTCGAATATATGTTAATCGTATTATTCACACAATGATGTTGACTTTAGTAACTACATGTTATTTCCTTTCTTAAATATGCATAAGTAAAGTAATTCTAGCTTCGGGCTTAGTAGTTATGTTCTGTATCTCGAGCATTTCCGAATTGGCAAAAATGTTTATTGTTTACATATGCTCATAAAATTGGATATTATGTTGGCATAAATATGTATATCATGAACACGTAAATTTTTTAAGTTATATTATTGTTGCATTAACATCATCATGTGCACGTTTGGATGTTATGCATGATATGAACCATGAAAGAAAATTGCATGTTGCAAGTATGTGTTCATATGCATATGTAAATTGTTTTATACGTACATTCTTGTTTTGTATGAATGAATGTGCATTGTGGATATGTTTGAATGCATGTGGTAACATGTTCACTGAGGATTTTTGCATAAGATGCATCGGTGGTCAGATATGAACCACTATAGCCCATGTGGGCTAGGAGCATATGTTGCTCCAAGTTTTGTTTTATGCATTATAAAATCCATTATGAAATTATTGGTTTTCTAAATTAATTTCAATGTTAAATATTGTAATGGGCTAAGGTCCTGTATTGTATTTTGCATATTGATTCGCAAAATGATTCTTTTGTAAAGAATTTAACTTTTGATAAAAAGATAAAAGAAAGAAACAATGTAATTAATAATTTTCTTTCTGGATGTCCCTTCCACAATATGAGAATCTTGGATGGCAGTTTTGGAGAAATGGTAAAGATACTAAAAATTTTTGTGCGATTGTGCTCCTGAACTCGATATGGTGGTTCACCTCCCGGCCACGGTTTTAAGGAGTTTTCAGTCACTTTTTCTGCGGGTGGTGTTGTGACACAACTGTTGTTATTGGTATACTAAAAAAGTAGCATAAGTGAATGTTGGTTTCCCTGATGTCCCGATATTAGATATTGATTTCTAATGTTTCGATAAATGATGTTGATTCTTGATATCAGTCGATGGCCAAGTGTGAAACCTAGTAATAAAATATAAATTATGTGTTAAGTTACAACTGAGAACCTATCTTAAACTTCGGTAATTGTTGTGCTCATTTTGAGTATGCGTGGTTTTAATGCAAAGTGAAACTAAATTTATGTGCATTTAATAAGAACATGCTTATAAAAGAAAACTCTGATAATAACTTAATAAGTTATTCATGCATGTACATTGAAATTATGCATATTTATTATTCTGCATTAGTTCATGCATTCTTACCTGTTATGTTTCAAGTGAGAAATTATTGTTGCATGATAATTGTTATTAAATACATGAATGATTATTTGGATTATGAGATAGTTGTAGTTATATTTCTCTAAAAATATTGCATGAATTTAATTTATGTTTTTCTTGCCTATTTGGATATTTAAAGGAATTCGTACGCAGGATCTTTGATTCTAATCTGTGCTTCTTTTATTTTTCACAGGACCTAAAGCCCAATGATGAGGATGTCTGTTATATGGGGCTTACGAGGTTGCGTGACTACTTTTTGATATTTTGGTTGGGAATAGTGTGGCTCAATAATTTTAAACATTTATTTGATTATGTTCTTAAACATTAATTATTGATGAATAAAGTTAATTAGTTGATTGTTGAGTTAATGTAAGATCCCTTGTGCTGTAGATTGTGTTATGTCTGTAAGGCCCTAGATCTCTGTGTATGGTTTTCACAACTGTTTAAAAAAAATCACTTTTCAACGGAGATGAGTTAGGGTCGTTACATAAGAAAAGTCGATTCTTTCAACTCAAGGGTTGACCCTCAGCTAACAAGGAAGAGTCAACTCAGATAAATTTGCTTGTCGACTTTCTCGAATTAGGAGTTGACTCTCAACTTAACAAAACCATCCATCATAAATGACTAATGAGTCAACTCTTAAAGTATGAGATAATATGTAATAAGAAAGGAGTCGACTCTCAATGCAGAACACAATAGTAATATAAACTAAGAGGAGTCGATTCGCCAAACTTAGGGTTTGACCCTCTGGTGCACCATGCATCAAACACACAAACTCATGCCATGTCTACCAGCATGCATGAATATTTTATTAATTCTTTTTATTTAATTATTGTTAGACTACATGACATGCACTACATACATTTATTAATTTAATCATGCTTATTCAAAGGGACACCACTCCCTTGGCCACTTGGGCATCATCGAACCATTCAATGGGTGTTCATTCATCCATTTCATTTATAAAACACATATGGCTACCTTGATGCTTGCACCAGAGTTCGAAACCCTTCGTCAAGGCATTCATTTCCCCGAGACCTAGAGTTTGGGACCTTATCCCTCTCTTTATAGTCAACGTAGTGTACATTGCCAGGCACACTGCAACAATTCCACCTCCACCTCGAGTATTGAAGTTCAATGTTCCCTAAGCCTCGAAGTGGGGAATGGATCCCTTAGATCTACATGACAGGATCTCGCTCAACTATATAAAAAATTCTCCTACGAGGTTGGTGTGAGCTTGTTCACATCTGACAAGCTAGCTTAAGCCACAAGAAAACCCGATGAGCATAAACAACTATTCAGTATAGCATGTTATTAAATATTAATTCATTATGCATTATACAATATCCTCTTGGTACTCTCGGTCAAAACCCAATCATGCTCTTGTAACAAGATACCCTTAAGGTCATTACCCTATAATACAAACAATACATACACACTTCCCTTTTAGTTACCTTCAAAATTTCAGTGTGAAAATGCCCATAACTGAAATTTGCAAGATTTCATATCCCAAGTGCATCACACAATATGCAATATACATCAATGCACTAAATGAGTTCCTCTTGAACCACCCACACTCACATAAGTACCTCACATTACAAAAGTAGCTTGAAAAACACTGAATATAGGTACTGCAATCCATACACAACAATTCTCTTGCTAATACATCGAACCCTAGGCTTAACAACCCCTTACCCAAAGTCAAAATTCCAAGAAAAACACATTCGGGTATCTCAAAAGTCGACTCTTTTATTAAGGGTAGACTTTTTGCTTGCAGGAGTCAACTCTTTTATCCCAAGGGTCGACTATTTTATAATAGAGGTTGACTATTTTATTATAAGGGTTAACTCTATATTTTAAGGGTCGACTATTTATAAAAAGAGTTAACTCACAACATACAGGGGTCAATTCTCTGTCCCCAGAAACACAACATAGTTCTGAAAATAAGGTGTCAACCCTTTATTTGCAGAAGTCGACCATCAAAGACAGAGCAACAACCATATCCATGAAGGAGTCGACTCTTGACCAGCAAGAGTCGACCCTAAACAACGTCAAATCGAAAATCCTTTTTTCAAAATAGCAATTTTCAACAAAAATTTATGGATCCTCATAAAAACACGAAACAAACAATTCTAGCATGCATTTCTACAAGAAAACCAGATCAAAATTACATTAATCCTCATACCCACAGAAACACACACACGATTTACATGTTAAACACTTTCTAAACATGCCAAAATTTCATCTAACGAGCATGGTTTCAGACCAACTTCATCTATATGCTTATATAACCCTAGAATTCATGGAGTAAAAATATCACACATTGAAATTGATGGAGAAACAAAAAAACTATCGAATACACATCCTTAAGTGAGTAAATGTGCACTCATTAGACAAAATTCCCAAAACAGAGACCCCAAATCTGTAAATATAAGTTGCAACCACTTTTCCTCAACCAAAACGAAATGGTAAGGAAAGAATAGGGTGAGATCAAAGGGAAAATGATATGCGGTTCAATGAAGAAGATGGGCAAGAGAGTGAGGAAAGAGAAGCAATTAGTGAGATACGTAAAGTGAGAAAGAGATATACATACATACATACATACATATGTATATATATATATATATATATATATATATATATATATATATATATATATTAGCTTAGGTTTAAAAAAAATAAGATCCTTTTTAAAACTTAATTTAAATGTCTCTTAACACATGTTAAGTTAAGCAAATTCGGTGGGGGTTGAGCTACCCTCATATATGATAGTTGCCCCTGCCAAATTATCAAATTGTTCTTGCATTTTCTATAACTGTTTTGCCCCTTTTTGCTAATTTATTTATAATAGTGCCATTGCCCAATAAAACCAAATTTGTTTAATCAATTACCTAATTTATCCATTGCCAAATTAAGCCTTCACCATTTTTGCAAATTTTGGGCACGTTCCTTATAAAAAAATATGATTTTGCCCCTACATCAAATCGAATTCGATCTAAACCTGATTTCACGATTTCAGGGTCCATCTATTGATAATTTACTATTCTATAATATTAAATAATAAACAATACATAAAAACTCACATATTTATATAAAAATATAGAGTTTATGGATTTTCAAAAATCCAGGATGTTGCACATACCTAATTTTGTTTGGATATGGTTTAACTTGGACCAGTCTAAACCAACTAGATCAAACTGGACCGAACCCAGTCTGGTCTAGTTCAATCTAGACCCAAACAAGGAACCAAGACTTTGTCAGACTCAACCCAATTGACTCGGTCTGGTTGAGTCAGGATCTGTTGGGTAGACCGAGACAGGATCCAGAGCTCGTTGACCAGATTCGGTCTCGACTGACTCGGACTAGGTCGATCTCACTCAAACTCGACCCAGTATGGGTTCACACCTAGACCGGTTTAGTCAGATCGACTCGATTCAGCCTGAATCGGTTCAGTCGACTGAGATATCATTTTTTTTCGAGCTGGTTGAGTCTGGGTCTCACCTAGACCAACCCAGTTGAGTTTCGACAGACCCGACTCGGTCTGGTTTACCCCCATACAGAGTTTGCTCTGTCGACTTACCCAACTGAGGGTTTAAGGTTGCCACCTTCCTCCCCTTCTCTCTCTCTCTTTGCAACGATGCTAGTAGCCATGGCTGTCTACCTCCCCTCAATCGACATGCTGACAACCATGGTTGTCGGTCTCTCTCTTAAAACAAAAGAAAAACAAAAAAAATGAGAAGGATTTACCTCTTCTTGTGGCGACGCTCTGACAATGGCGACTCTCTCTCAATCTCTCTCGAACTTCCTTTCTCTCTCACTATTTGGTGGGGCAGGGAGGCTCACCCCCTCACGATGGGTGAGGATAAGCTTCACCGTTCCAATAATGAGGGGGTAAGGTTTATCCTCGTCTCCCGGTAGACGAGAGGGGAAAGCAAATTTTCAATTTAGAGAATCGTTTTCTAATCTCGTCTCTTTCCTTTTTTTTTTAATTTTATCTTCCTCTCCAGACTGCGTCGGTTGGGTTTTGTAATCAACCATTATTGTAGAATAAGTTTTTTATAAATTATATTTACAAATAAAAACAATTATTTTACTAAATAAATTTGTCGTTTGTATGCAAAGATGTTAATAGAAATAAACTTGATGCTTCTTGTTTTTGTGACAAAGGAAAACCTTCACCAAAAATTGGGTCACTTAATGGGTTTGTCTATGTGCGAGATAAAACTCTAGGTTGAGGACACGACTAGCCCTACATGTCCCAACCATACTCATTTATAATGTAATAGAAATGTGTTTGCATGTACGGTAATACGCATTTATCAAGTAATTGGATGAGTTTTATTAAACATTTGGTACTGCCAATGTGTCAGGTTTCCGACACAATGTTATCAGTATCGATGCGTATAGGCCTGTATCGGCGTATCTACGCATCGTGTATCGGCAGAATTTCGATACGCTGCAGGGCTGACTCAGCTATTTTTTAATAAATATAAAAATACCAAAAAATATTTCTATATTATTATTTTTAAATTATTTTAAGAGTTTGTGTCACATTATGATTGACACATAATAATTGTTTATTATTTTTGAGCCGATACATAACCGATTCAGCTATTTCGGCAGCCAAACGATTCAGGGCTGATACAACATTGATCTGATACATTAAAGTGTATTCAAACCTGCCGAATAACTAGTTTTCATTTGGGTTTGAGTTAGGATTTTGCCAAGCCAATAAAATGAAATCTCAAACGAGCTTATTTTCATTAAGAATTAAGGGTGTCAACGGGTTGGGACTCAAACCAGATGTGAGATTATGGACCGGGTTCAGACCCAAGTATAATCGGACCCACCATAAGAAAAACCATATCCGGATTCTATAAGAACTACGTGAACCTGACCTGGACCATACCCAGTAAAATAATATTTTTTTTTTATTTTTACATTGAAAAAGTGTGGATCTTAATCGGAACTCCGGTCAGGCCCGAGTCTGGTATAAAATTTTACAAACCATACCCTGCTCCATGTATCAATCAGACCCTTCGAGTCTGACCCGGATTCTAATCGGGTCTTCTTATTTATCACCAAACCCAGACCCTATAGTGTTTAGTAGGGGTCGAGTCTAGGTCAAACCCAACCCGTTGACACCCATACTAAGAATACACACAAAATTCTCAGGTCAAGCCTTGTATGATCGGACCGTCCGACAAAAAATCATAACCCAAACATGATTAGGGTTGTCAATTGGTCAAGCTTGTATCAGGTTAAGTACACGATACAAACCTGAATTTTGGGGTATGGTCTCAAAATGTCAGCCGGAAAAAATTTAGATTGTTCCAAGCCCGACCTGAGCAATGTTATCTGACCCAACCTGGCCTTCTTCTTTGTTGGATATATGATCTAACCCAAATGTTTTATGTGTATTTTTAGCAAAAGTAAACTTATGAAATTATACAGATCCGGATTTGAGATTTCACTTTCGTGACACTGCAACTAAGTAAAATAATTTGTTATTTGGGCAGGCTAGGATCCACCTTTATGGGTTGAGAACCAGAATTGTTGACAGCTCTAAACACGACCCACAACTGTTTGAATTAGGTTCAAATAGACTTAAATAATACTTGGGTCGGCAACTTTTGTGCCCATACACCGGTATTCAGGTTCAGGTCTGGTAGATATCTGACACAAACCTGTTCCTAACCGTTATGTACTTAGAACTAATTCTTACGGTATATATATATTGACGTGCTCGGCGTACCATTTGGCAGCTATCCCCTCCAGACTACGGGGAAAACAGAGAAATAGAGCACGGTTGTCTTCGCTGAATCGGGCGCATTCCGCAAAGAACATGGCAATGTGAGCCTTAGGATCCCCGGATCCATCGAATTTAATGAACTTCCGGGGGAGGTTCTCCAGATTGATGTCCCCTTTTAAGCCGAGGTAAAAATCCTGTCTAGTGTATGACCTTTTCCCTTTATCCCGGACTTGCAGGTCTTTAACAATTTTTGTTAGTGCCTGGATTGAATCCTCTGCGGGGGCCCCATACTTGGGTTTGTTCACTGACACTGGCTCTTCTACCGGCTTATTGGATTGCCGCAGATGTTTCGGGATATAGATCAACTGCTCTTCTTCCTCAGAGTTCTCTTCTGCTGACTCGGAATCTTCAGAAGTACTGTCACGCTGTACTTTCTGCTTGCTGATTTTGACCGACTTTTTTATGGGTTTCTTCTTAGCCTTGGTCTTGGAAACTGCCTTCTTTGGAGCCGCCTTAGCTTGCTCGGCCATCATCTTAGTCATCATCTTTTGAAAAACCCAGTACATGGCCGGATCAACATCACTCTCATCTCCTGAGTCATGCTTTTTGGATAATCGAGGAGAATTTATCTCCTCTGGCTCGCTGTCACTGTGCCTTTGAGCAGCCTGCTTACCAGCCCTTGTCTGAACCATTTTCAGATGCCAAAGTTTTCTCGCAGAATAATGGGAATGGTTAGAATATGGAGGAGATTTTTCGAAAATTATAACTTTTGAAAAAAAAAATGAAGGATTTCGGTAGACAATTTCAAGAGATTATCCCATTACCCGGGATTGGGTCATCACACGATTTGTGATAATTGTGTTACCATTTGATGATAACAGAGGAATATGCCTTGTTACCTAGGCGAGGTCGTCAACCATGATAAAATATATTGAAGAAATGCGGAAGGAATATCCCTTTTACCCAGGATTAGGTCGTCACCCAAAATTTGTGACTTTTATTTGCGCTATAAACAAAATACAGAAAACAACATTTTTGGCCAAAAAGTAAATTTTTATTGATATTTTTAACTTTCAAAGACAAAGAGAGGGTGGGCAGACAGTTTGCCACCACTCTTGATATTCAGATGATACATTTGGCTCAGGAAATATAGACACAGAAATAAAGGAATCCCAGGTATATTTGGCGACATGATATGCCCCAGACCACTGATACGACTGCAGGTTGAATTATGGCACGTTGCCTGTCGGGAAACGAGTGTTGGCACGAACCTGCTGCTGCGAAAACCGCCTCAGACATCATTCTGGCTAATAATCAACACAAAAGAAAGGGCCCATCAACTTGTAGCGTTTGTCACGTGCATAGGTGTATCGAGGAACAATCTCTCTTCTGTCAAAGAAGTCCCAAGTAATCTCCTCCTGATGCAGCTTCTCGATCAGAGCTCGGCATTGGATGACTGTCTTTGGCTGCTTACTGTTGAACCTGAAAGAACTGGCCTTTGAGGGAACGTGTCGCAGGAACCACGACTGCAGGGCGTAAGTGCACCCTTCTACCAAAATGGTCTCTCCGAGGGCAAATTGAGCCAAGCCTCTGTAAAGGAAGGCTAATGCAACCATGGAAACTGAAAGCTGACGGGTCTGCTTGCTTCCCCATCTTCAAAAGAGCTGGGCGACTCTGATATCTATGAAATTCTGACCATCTTGGAAGAAAGCTAACCCCACTGTGCACAGGATCATGGCATGCTGAATTCTGTCTTTCGCTGCTCGAGACAGAGTGCCAACCTCTTTGTAGGCTCCGTACTTTTGATATAGTTCGAATAGGTCGATGAACTGATTCCCGCCAATCTCAGTGAGAGGCCAAGATCTGCTCCCTATTGCTCTGGCTAAGGCTTCTCGAACATCCACCCCTTTGATGTTGATCAAAAACTGCTGCTTGACAGGATCATCTGGCTGACCAGCTGGTTCGGGCAATCCCATAATATCATTGAACTCATCCATCAGTAGAGTCATTTCTCCCCAAGGAAACCAGAATGTGCAGGTACGTGGATTCCACCATTCTGCCATAGCCTGAATCAGGGCTCCATTGATGGTTCGCTTGCCTGCCGCTGATGCCATCTCCAACCCACAGTCATCCAAGTGTTCTGGAAACATACGTGAGAAGGTGGCAAACCAAGAATAATACCACCGAGGGAAGAAAGGACGAGACTGGATGACTCGCAGATCCGGGGGTCCATCCTGAATCTGATAGAAGACATGATCTCGGGGAAAGATAACATCGAGGGAATTTGACGCCATTGAAATGATACTGGGGTAAAGAAAATAAGGAGAATTAGATAGAATGCAGGACTTACGGATAGACTCTTGAAAAATCAAATCCTGAAATATTTCAAAAAAGGTTGAGGAAATTTTAAAGAAATTTTTCCAGGGTTTTTGAAGAAAATTTGATCTAAAAAGAGAAAAAGAAATGTAGGTAGATAGAAATATACACCTAGGGTTTTTGAAAATAAGGATAAGTTTTGAATAGTACACCCAGGGTTTTTAAAAAGGGTCTGATACATATATATGAGAGAATAAGAGAAATATCACACAACTAAAGCTGCACAAACAAGGATGCGCATATAACACTCCCTAAAGGCTGACTCTAAATGCAATAGTTGAAATGGCTTGTAGGACCTTAATCCTAACTCTAAGGTTCAGATCATCTGATTCCGATCAAGATACGCCGATATACCCAAGCCGAAGCTCGAAGTACGTGGCATAGAAATATTTCTCCGATTCTAAGGTAATAGCTTCCCAACATCCTTGAACACCTACCGATATACCTCAGACTATGGCCCTTAGGTACGTGGTAGGGGGGCGCGAACCCAAATAAGTGGTCCAGTTGTGAGGCTCTCTCCCGAACTATGGTTCAATGAGACAGCCCAGCAACGTGAAGACCGGGACAATGTAGGTAGGGAGGTTTTCAAAAAAAGTATGCTCAACATGCAAGAAATCAGATGGCTCTAATGCAAGTCCTAAAGAGATAGATTAAAATGAAGAGAAGCATACACTTGCATACATTGTTTTGCATTCAATCCCTAAAATTGAGGAGAGTTGTATTTCAAACCTAAGTCTAATGTGAGCATGGAATAATCTCCTCAATATGGTCCTACCAAACCATACTTAAATCTTATATGCAATGATGTCAGCTTAGGACAGAGTCTAGGCTCCTAAGATTTTGCATGAAAATGTAACTGACATTGAAAAGAATAAGGACTTAGATAATATCAAAGCAAAGTAAAAAGGCATTAAATTCGACCGGACGAAGACGGGTCCCATCACGGTCGCCAAATCTGTGATCATCGCAAATTTTTTTCTCTTGTAATATTCTCTCTCTTCCTTCTCTTTTCCTTTCCAACCTCTATTTCCTTCTTTTTGAAGGGAGAAAATAAAAGACGGAAAGAAAGAGAGAAGAGAAAAGAAAAGAAAAGGGGAGAAGAGGAACTCTTTTGCGGGTCTCACTTGACCTTAATTTTGAAAATACTTGAGAAAATGAGTCGCCTCCATTTTTGAAATATTTGCGGGAAAACTGGGAGACGGGATCCGCTCGTCGGTACGAAGTTCGACCGTTCCTGGCGCCTTTACCAGGGGTAATCGAACCAAGGGTCGAATTTATGCCTTTTGTTTTGCTAAGAAATTATCTAAGTCTAGATGCACAAAGAATCATGCTTGTGCAATGCAAAGATGTATGCTCTTTTCGAAAAAAATGAATTGAAAAATTCCCAAGTATTGATGATAGTAGTGAAGAAATGGTTTCTAACTTAGAACTTAAGATTTAAAGTTATAAGTTTTTAGAATAATCAGAGCTTAGGAAAATAAATTTGGATCTTGAGGGAAATGATCTTGAAACTGAGATAAAGGGAGAAGAAAGGAAATTTCAAAATCATAAATGGACTTTGAATTTGGAAGTTTGAACTTGGATGAATATTTGGAACGGAATTGAATTCTAACTTTGAAGTTTTGAATTTAGAAGAAAATGTGGGAAATCTAAAGGAATTGAGAAATGGGATTGATTGGGATTCAAGATGGAATTTGGATCTGAAATTTTGAATGGAATTGGATTCAAGATTCGGAATCCAAGATGAAATTTGGATCTGAAGTCTAAGATCCAAGATAGGATTGGACTCTGGACCCTAAAATGGAATTGGATTTGAAGTCTGAGATCCAAAGTAGAATGAGATTCTGGATCCTAAATGGAATTTGGATCTGTAATATGAGATCCAAAGTAGAATTGGGTTCTAGATCCTAAGTAGGATTTGGATCTGAAGTCTGAGATCCAATGTAGGATTGGGTTCTGGATCCTAGAATGAATTTGGATCTAAAATCTGAGATCCAATGTAGAGTTGGGTTCTGGATCCTAAATGGAATTTGGATCTGTAATCTGAGATCCAAAGTAGAACTGGATTCTGGATTCTAACATGGATTTGGATCTAAAATCTAAGATCCAGGGTAGAATTGGATTCTGAATCCTAAATGGAGTTTTTTTGGATCTAAAGTCTGAGATCTAAAGTAGAAGTGGAATTCTGAATCATAGAATGGATTTGATCCAAGATTTGGAATCCAGGAAAAAAATGTGGATCTAAAGTCTAAGATCCAAAGTGGAATTGAATTCATACTTGGAAATCTGGACCCAAGTTGAGATTAGAATCTAACTCTGGATTTTTGGAACTTCAAAATTGATTTTGAGAATGAATTTTTCAAAGTCAAATTGGACTTTGAACTTGAATTCAGAAAAATGAATCAAGTTAAATTTTAAACTTTGAATTTGATTTAGAAGTTTGGATTTTTAAGAAATGCGATAGAATTGCTAAATTTGAAATAGGAATTTGAAGAAGAGATATTCAATTACTTGGAGTTTTGAAAAAGGAATTTTGAAAACATGATGCAGTTCTATCCTAAGTGATGAATGAATTTAAAGAATTTAAAATTTGGATTTTGAAAAAGCATATCCATTCTTTAAATAAATTAGGAATGAGGTTGAAGATATAATATATCCCTGACTATGGTCATTGGATATATTATATAATAACCACATTTAAATTCAAGTGAAGAATAAAATACATTTTTGGTGCTTTTATAGAATTTAAGATGAAATTAATTCTCAATATACCCTGACTATGGCCATTGGTATATATATTGAATTTAATTTTAAATTAAATTCTGATAAAAGAGGAAAATATTTTAAAGAAAATATGATAATTTTTGAAAAGGAATCCAGTGTTATTTTATAAAAGATAAAAATACTAAGTCTTGTTTACATCCCGACTATGACCGTTGATATAAATCTTCAACTTAGGATTAATTTACCTCTTACGAAATGGTGCACGTGCCATTCGTGTTTCACCATTGTGAGAATTTGAGAAATAAAAGAGAAAAGCATGAAAATAAGCAGTTTTATGATATTTATAATGCTCATTCATTCTATCTAAAACGGGAAATGCAAATTCTCATTAAAATCTAATATTATTACAATCTTTAAAATTGACAAAATCTTGATCTAAGAAGGGACTTGGTGTCTTTCTTGCAAAATAGAGTTAACTTAGAGCAAAATTGCAAAATATAGAGGATCAAGCAAGATCTAGATGTTATACTTGAGTTAAAAAGAAAGAACACATACAAATACCTTGATCTAGATAGATATGGGAAGGTATCATCTAATTATCCATGGAAATGCAATGGAGATGTACAAGGCTATACTTGTGTTTTGGAAGAGTACACATGCCTATATTGGGTCCTAATTGGAGATGGATGCTAAGGAGTGTGCCTGGGCTAAATGCTCATGTTGATGCCTAACTGGACTGAAAGTTTATGGATGATGCAGCAAAGTGCACTGGGATAAAGATGATGAAATAGTATAGTTAGCAGATGGATATTAGGCTGAAGGTATCATCTTGAAGAAAGCACCAAATGCCTAGGTGCTATAGATGGGTGAACTTCATGTTGATGATATTGCTGTAGGATGGTAAAAGAGGGTGAGGTAGGTGTTTGGATGAAGATCTCACCGTAGCTTGGTGAGCACAGCTAGAATAGTAACATCAGTGGGATAATTATATAAAACTGGAAGCACCAGAGGTATGAACAAAGCATTTTGTAGGTAGTGCTGAATGTAACCAGCTGTAGGGATGCAACTGGAGGTTATCCCTATATTCGAAGCTAGTGATATGGAATAGGGGTATGTAGGTGGGTGTGATTGAATGAAGGCTGGGTATAAGCGCTACAGCAGGTGCAAAAGGAGATTGGTGAGGTTTCAAAGAAGGTATAGTAAGATGATGTATTGACTGCAGAAGGTGACGGTGGATCAGGCAGACAATGAATGAGCCAATGAATTAGTGGCTGGATAAACAACTCATGGAATGAATGGCTGAATTAAGTAAACAAAGAAACTAAGAAGATTCATATGTGAATCAACAGAGCAACAACAGATCTGTGATTCGATTGGTACTATTGACATAACACGAGATTGAAAATCATGGCTAAGATTGAAAACAGGGCATGATTTGTCATTGGAGGCCTGATATGGCTAGTGGGACAATGGTGTGTTGGTAGTGCAGGGGATGGATGTAGGTGAAAATACACAATGGTGCAGGTAGTAAGTGCAACTGGCAAAGGCTGTGTGTGCTAGAAGTCAAATGAGTATAAGTGAGCATACCCTGTTGTGGGATACACAAATTTATAATGGAAACAACAGGTATAAAGATGCTGCAATGGAAAGTGTTGTGAAAGGCGTGTATTGGGCTGGAGGGTGTCCTGGACATAGTTGACAGGTTGCAAGGATGTTATAAAGTGCTGGGAAGTGATAGGTATAACTACTGAGGGCACCGTGACATGGAGATAGTGAATGGAATGCTAAGGTGGTAAGGGATGCACACAGGCATAGCAGAATGTGCTGCACCCATGACAGTAATGAAGAAGTAGTGACAAGGTTGGTATATATGGCATAGGAGTGGCTGACTATATGGTGGGAGTGTTTATTGAGGGTGGACAACCAGTGCAGATGATGAGAACATTGTGCATAGTGTAGTAGAGGTAGAATGTGGATATATAATATAGTATACAGGTGAGCACTCAGTAAATATGTAGTTGAAGAAACGTAACACTAGTCGCGAGCTCAACCTATTTAGTCAACTCAGATAATGCTTTTGTGCCTTTTTAGAGAAAAAGAAAAATTTCTCTTATTCCTGGTACTCAAAAAAAAAAATTCTCTACTACAGCAAAAGGCATTTTACTAGTTATGCTAAGAAAAAGAAAAAAAGGTAGGCCTTCCTGCAGATGTTTCTGCTGCTCTAATGTCCCTGGAGTTTCTGCAAATGCCCAAGAGAGGGCCAAGATGTCGATTACTCCAGCATAATGATTTAAACCAGCAACATACTATCAAAATACCTATATTCTTTTATCATACGACCTAGAGGATCAAAGAAAACAAAAAAAAATAGATAGAACAAGCAAGAACGTAATGTGATCCAGCTGAGGTATTCAAGCTTAGCTAAAGGCACTTGCAGCTAAAAAAAATAATAAATCAGAGAAGAGCTATGATACATCTTACACGCCAAGATCATAAGCTTAAATCCTGGTATTGCAAATATAAGACGTTCGCTTCCATCAAGGATCGCTTTTTGCAGGGGATTTTGAAGGAGGGAGAGAAAGGATGCTTTTCCTTTCGTTCTTCAGTAGGCCTGCTTCTGGTGGGGTGAAGCTGGAGTTTCTTCGTTTGATCGGAGGGAAGAAGAAGTTGATTCTCCTTCAGGGGGAATCAGAGAGAAGTCTGGTGGCTTCACTTGACTTGCAGGGATATGGATGATCAATATGAAGTCCCTGACCGATAATGGCTGCTGAAGGGAAGGACAGATGCGATATACAGGGAAAATGGGTATTGTTTGTAGACGATGGGTGATCCTCCAGAAGCAAAACCGATCAGAGGAAATATTGACGAAAGCTAGATGAAATTCATGGATTGTAAGAGATGGTTCTGAAGGAAGGTAAAGTTGATCTCAAGGAAGATAATGGATGCCGGATGATCCCCTCTTTCCCTTGTTCCTCTTTTTTTATAGATGAAGGAGAAGGTTCGTGAACGAGAACCGTTGAAGATGGAGGATGGAGGAACAGGCCGACTGTTGCAAATCAGACGATGGAGAAGAGAAGGAAGAAGGCGCGGGAAGAGTTTGTTAAAATTTTTCCAAATTTTCAAAAAGGTGGTTCCCCCTTTTAAGAATTTAAAAAAAATGTTTAAGAAATGAGGTTTTCAGAAAAATTGTCTTAAAAGATTTCAAAAGTTCGAAAATCACTCGTTTTCTTGTAGTTTTTTCTCAAATTTTTGGTTTTTTATGTTATTTTTCATTTTTTTTGTGTTTTTGGAATAAAATCCTAAATTTTATGAGAGAACAAAGATTGAACTGATTTTTTTTTTTTTTGCAAAATATTATAAAAGGGAATTTTTCTAAGAATTTAAAAGCTATTTTGAGAAAATTTCTTCAGAAAATGCATTAGGATCCAAGTTTTTGAGGAAATATGGATTCAAAACACTGGATTCAGATCCAAAATTGAATTTGAATACATCAATATGGAATTTAATTCGGAAAATCTGAATAACGACTGAAATTCAGTTTTAAAATTGCTTTGATTTTCTCAGAAGATGGAACCAGAGGCAAAAAGGTCATTTTTACAAATTTTTGAAAAATTTGGGGTGTTCACACATTGCTCGAGCTGTGAAGATAGACGAGGAACAATTATATGGGTTGAAGAACCATGATTGTCATGTCATTATGCAACAGTTGATACCCTTAGCATTCCATGATATGTTAGAAAACCTATATGAGGGGTATTGTCCGAGTTGAGTAGATTTTTTCGAACATTGTGCACATCAGAAGTCGTAGTATCTGAGGTAAAGAATCTCAAAGATTCTGTTGTCACTACTATTTGTCAACTAGAAAAGCTTTTTCCGCCTGCATTTTTCGATGTTATGGAACATGTGATCATACATTTTCCATATGAACTAAGGGTTGGTGGTTTTATGCAATATCAGTGTACCCATTTGAAAGGTATATGTTTTTTAATAATTTTCTCTTTAATGCTATTGAGAAATTTATTGTAATCCGAGATGTATATTGTTGACAGATACATGTTTGACCTAAAAAAAAGGTTCAGAATAAAGCAAGAGTAGAGAGCTCTATTTGTAAGGCATACACTTTAGAAGAGATTTCAAATTTCTCATCTATGTACTTTGAACCTCCTATTCCAACACGTTAAACATGCCCACCTCGTAATGATGATGGAGAACAATTTACTGTAGCTAACAAATTGTTGATATTTCAACCACTTGGGCATGCATTTGGCAGTTGCCGGTCAAGACTCTTAGAAGATCGAGAGCAACACGCAACACAAATCTATATCCTTTTTAATTGCTCAGCAATCGACCCATACATCGAGTAAGTATACTTAATATGTAACACTAAGTTCTATACGCGAGAACATGGTTCAGTAATATAAGTATTTGTTAAGTGCAAATGATTTGATCAGGAGTTGCGAAGAAAATTTCCACATCTCACTGATGCAGAAGTACAGAAAAAGCATGAAAATAAGTTTGTGGCATGGTTGAAAGAGTTGGTAAGGACGATGCCATACATTCTTTCTGTGTAAACAACAATAGGTTACTTAATTGATCATGATCACAATCATTGTTTATGCTTGTATGTCCACCATGGTGATGTTAAAGATCAAGGAATATATGATTTATAAAGTGGTCCGACCAAAGTTGTGCAATGTTACAACGGGTACATTGTAAATGGTTATCGATTTCATACAAAAGACTACGATGTCAACAAGTCAACGATGAATAGTGGCATGTGCGTCAAGGGTAGCAACTACAGTGAAAATGAGGATGACTACTATGGTGTTCTAGAAGAAATAATGGACTTGACTTACTTAGGCACAAATAATAGTGTAACTTTATTTAAGTATCATTGGTTTGATCCCACAACAACAAGAGTCGACAAAACCTCAGGCATTGTGAAGGTGAATCATAAATAAAGGTTTGAAACATATGAACCATTCATATTAGTCTCACAAGCTCAACAAGTTTACTATACTTCATATCCGAGTACAAGAAAGTCAGATAGAAATAAATTGTGGGCAGTTTGTAAGGTGAAGTCTAAACTATACCCCGAGTATGATCAGTTACAGGAAGACAAGTTAATTGAAGAGAGTGATTACTATCAATCAGATGATATATATGACTTCTCTTATGGTCACGATGTCACACATGGTCTGCATGTCACATCTCCATTATCCGGTGGCACATGTATGGAAGAATTTGATCCAAATGATATACCAAGTGGATGAGCAATCAATGTAGAAGAAGACAAAGAGGACAAAGAGAAGAAGGAAGAAGAAGAATATGAAAGTGAAACAAGTGTTGAGGAAGCATACTCGATCCAGTGAAATACATGTTTGAGTGCTATGAAGGATTTGAATGTATTTCCATGTTTGATGAGGTAGTAGTTATGAGGTAGTAGTTAGCGAAATATTGGAGTGTGTTTGCTGTAGGTACATGTTTGACATTGATATGCTATGAATGATTTGAATGTATTGTCATGTTTGATGTGACTGTATCCATGCTTACATGAAGTTGTTTTCGATTTGAATATGTATCCATGAAATTGCATATAATGTAATTGATCTAATAAACATTTTTATTTGTTAGAATATGGTTCGTGGAGGTCACAGTGGTCGAAGACCAAGTGGAGGTCGTGGGACATCATTAGGTAAATGTCTTTATGTTATATTTAAATATAGGCATTCATTATGTTTTTGCTTATATGTTGATATAAACATTGTTACTTGTTAATCATCTTTATAGGATCCCAGCTCGGTGATAGGCAAACTCAACCTCCGTCTTCATGCAATGCTTCGATAGTTATATCATTTAAATAATTATATACTTGATTAGTTTAAATATGCATTGTGTAAATTTCTAACTCATTGTTCTGTAGGTGATGTTTCACCTACACATGACCCACCTACACCAGCTACTCATACACATTACGAGACAACGCCGGATGCAGGATCTTCTCAGTGTGACACACGATGACTCATTCAAATAGTGTATATCGATAATCGACCGTAAGTATTTCATTGTCACTTGTCCAATATTTGTCTTATAAATACTCTATATTGACAGTCTATTGTTAATGTGTATCAATTCATGTACAATGCAAGGTTTGAGCAGCAAGAAGCAATACGAGAAATTATAAATTCACTACTGCAGCATCTTCCAAGACCGGTCGCGCAATGGAAATAGTACCCGACGGAGGTGTTGGACAGATTAATGTCCTCATTTATGGTATGCAATCATTTATCATAACTAATGTGTTTCATATTTAATTTTTTGTTATACTCATGTATGCTAACTTTCTGAAAGTATTTGTAGGCTTCCCATCGCTTCGCGACTACGGACGAGGAGAAAGATGTGAGGGTAGTGTGGTAGAAGGTACCTGTCAATTGATTTGTCGACATGCTGCACAATATGAAGACTGCAACAAAAAAAAAACAGTTGGTGAGATAGATGATCAACTGCAGTGGAAGTACCATGGACCTTCTACTATTAGGAGAGATTATTGGGAGGGCATGTGCGACACGTGGGCGAGCAACGAGTTTTGAATCTGCTCAACAAAGGCTGCACCAAACCGAGCGAAGATGCCCGATGCCCATTTATACACAGATGAATCTAAGACTTTTGGGAGCCACCAGAAGAAAATGGTAACTCATCAATATATATATATATATATATATGTATATATATATATATTGTCAAATTTGTAAGTATTTCTGCATACTTATTAATCATTTTTTTATCATTTAACATTGCAGGAAGTAGAAAAGGAGACATTGTGCCTTATAAGGATGTGTTTGTTGAAACACATAAACGTAAGAGCATGAGAGATTTTGTATCAGAGAATGCGAGAGTGACATCGATATGTATTTATTATATTAAAAAACATTGTAATATACAAGTTACTATGAATTATGTTATCATAAATATTATAATTCTTAATTATTAATTCATATTCTAATCATTACTTTGTAGGAGTCATACAAGCAACAAATGGTACAACGATATGACGATGACTACACTCAGCATCTGCCTTTTGATCCTGCAACATGGGTGATTGCAACCGATGAACCAAAAAAGGGTCATGTGTTCGGGAGTAACATGAACACCACAACAGTCGTTGCCTCCTGCAGCCATGGCTCTCAGAGTTCTTCCGCCAGCATCAACTCGCAACGTTCGATTGACCCTGCTATGTCTTAGGATGGTGTCTGTCAGCGTCTTGAGGACAAAATGCAGTACTTTTTAAATGAAGTCATTCCCAACATTGTCCATAATGAGTTCTGCAACTTTTTGCAGGACATGGAAACTTCGTCTGCATTCAACATGAGCTTCGGTGCTCGTCAGGTATAAAGATTCATGTCATTAGATTTCATGCTAGTATATGGATGATTGCCTCACTATGAATTTTTTTGACAACTTATAACACATATATGCATGATTGATTCACTATACAGTTTTTTATGACACCCTTATAACACATATACGCATGATTGAATCACTATGAAAGTTTTTTACAACCTTACAACATATATATGCATGATTTCATAACTATAAAATTTTCTTAGTGCCTTATAACACACATGCATGATTGAATCACTATGAAAGTTTTTTGACAACCTTAGAACACATACAAGCATGCTTTCATCACTATGACAACCTTAGAACACATATGAGCATAATATTAACATATATGAAAGTTTTTTAATGCCTTATAACACATATATGCATGATTGAATCACTATAATTTTTTTTGACTGCCTTAGAACATGATACACATGATTGAATAACATATAAAGTTTTTTGACTGTCTTAGAACACATATGAGCATGATTGAATTACTATGAAAGTTTTTTGACTGCCTTATAACACATATATGCATGATTGAATCAATATAAAAGTTGTTTGACAACCTTAGAACACATATATGCATGATTGAATCAATATGAAAGTTTTTTGACAACCTTAGAACACATATATGCATGATTGAATCAATATGAAAGTTTTTGACAACCTTATAACACATATATGCATGATTGAATCAATATGAAAGTTTTTGACAACCTTAGAACACATATATGCATGATTGAATTAATATGAAAGTTTTTTGACAACCTTAGAACACATATATGCATGATTGAATCACTATGAAAGTTTTTTGACAACCTTAGAACACATACAAGCATGCTTTCATCACTATAAAATTGTTTTACTGCCTTAAAACACACATATGCATAATTGAATTACTATAAAATTTTCTTTAGAACACATTTATGCATGATTGAATCAATATGAAAGGTTTTTGACTGCTTTAGAACACATATGAGCATGATTGAATCACTATAAAAGTTTTTTGACAACATTAGCACACATATAAGCATGATTTCATATATGGAAGTTTTTTGACTGCCTTGTAACATATATACGCATGATTGCGATACATAAAACATTTATTTGACAGCCTTATAAACCATATATGTATGCGTGAATCACTGTGACATTCTTTGACAACCTTAGAACACATATCTGCATGATTGAATCACTATAATTTGTTTCCAGTCTTAGAACACATATCTGAATTCTGTTAATGTCCTTCAGTTTATTGCTAGTCTATGTGTCATTCATCCATTTATTTTGTTGCATTAGATTAGGTGCATTGCATATAATTTATTTTATTATATTTTGTTTATAAATACTAACATTTTGGTTCTCTTGTAGGATGTTGGAGATGATTAGCGTAGAGGAGCTGATGGAGGCATGGAGGGAGGGGCAAATCGAGAAAATGAAGATGATGATGCCCAAAATCTTGGCGAGGATTAGATTTATTTGTTTAATTTGTTTGACGTACTTGTAACTAATTATAACTTGGCAAGGACTGTATTTGGTTGTTAAAGTTTGTTTAACTTAGAACTTGTGTTAAATTTGTTTCACCTGTATATGTATTTTTTATGTGTACTTTATTTTTTATAAGCAGGTTATATGAATCGTATAACGAGAAATTTTTCTTGAGTTTCAGAATATTTCAAAAAAATTATTTATTATTTTTTAAAATTAGCGATGGATATTATCCGTCGCTACGCCGTCGCCAATTTAAAGCAGTCATTGGTTTGTGATAAAATTTAAGCTGTCGCTAATGGCCGTCGCCAAATTGGCGATGGACATTAGCGATGGATACGTATCCCTCATTAAAGAGTAGTGACCGATTAGCGATGAAGTAAATTCCATCGCATAACCAAATCAGTCTCTATTTAGTGACGAACTTAATCCGCCACTACTTAGCGACAGATTGACAACAAATAAATTCTGCCACAGTTTAGCGACTAGGGTTATGCGATGGATGCTATCCGCCGCTAAGCCGTCACTAAACACGTTAGCGACGGATGTTGCGACAAATAGTGTCCGTCGCTAATACGCATTTTTCTTGTAGTGCTAGTTGCACTGGTTCACAGTGATGTGAATTGTGTTGATCCCATTTTAAATGCTGAATTTAAGCGAATATGTTGGATCCAAGTCGGGTTCTGAGATATTCAATCCATTTTCGTCAGCTAATTTTAGATCAAATCCAAACTCATCCTGGCGCAAACTTTTGGTCCAATATAAATGTTATAGTGGCATCCAATATAATTTTTTTTGAAGGATTATTTTTTTTACATTATATATATATATATATATATATATATATATATATATATATATATGTGTGTGTGTGTGTGTGTGTGTGTGTGTGTGTGTGTGTGTGTGTGTGTGTTGTGTGTTGTGTATGTGTGTGTGTGCGAGAGAAGGTGGTAGCTTCTGATCAATTTTCTAACTAATTGTCTGCTAATAAGGTTTTTGAAGGATTTTTTTCTATATTTTTCTTAAATATGTATAAATGTGTTTGACATAATCAATTTACTAGGAAACAACACTTGGATCATTTTTTTTGATGAAAAATGATTTTTTTTAAGTCTTGAATATTTATAAAAATGGTAGACTGCCAAATTTCAAACCCTGTAAAAATCTTCTTGCCAATCAAAATTGAATGATTCAAGACAATTCTTATGAAATGAAGCATGTTGAACACATTTGTGTTGTCAAATTTAAGAAAAATAAGAAAAAAACCTTTCAAAAGCTTAATTAACTAGAAAAGTGATTAGGAACTGCCACCTTCTCTCTCTCTCTCTCTCTCACACACACACACACACACACACATATATACTGGACACATCCCTGCCCAACCCATACCCGATGAGATTTTTTTGAAAATCTGACTTGACGGATGTATTCTGCATGATCGATTTACTACAAATCGATTCTTGGATCATGCCTTTTGGATAAAAAAAATGGTTGTTGGAACCTCAAAAGTTTTAAAAAATTATAGACCATTGGTTTTGAAACTTTATGAAAACCTATCCATGCATTGGAATCAAATGATCCAAGACCTGATTCCTATGAAAACAAGCACAAAAAACACATATGTAAGGTTAGAATTTAAAAACAAACACTAAAATTTTCAAAAAGACCCTATCTGGTATAGGTCGGTTATGGATAGAGTTATATATATATATATATATATATATATATATATATATATATATATATATATATATATATATATATATATATGTGTGTGTGTGTGTGTGTGTGTGTGTGTGTGTCACTAGAATATGAGAACTAATGTGTGAACCGTGATTTTCATGCTTTTTTTTTTCATCTTTTCTCTTGAATATAACTGTACCTATGCGATCTAGATACTTGGTTTTATAAGAACAAGCTCAGGAATCATCCAATTTTGATGCATAAATGAGATTTTTTTAAGGCTTTAAAATCAATGACTCATAATCTTCACAAATTTTTAAGCATTCAAAAATCACATTTTTCATCAAAAATACATGATGCAATGGTTGATTCCTAGTGAAGTCACCATGCCAAGCACATCCACATGGTTAGATTTGTAAAAAAACAAAGTATTGGAAATGCCGATATTTCTAATTCTCATATTCTAATACTCATATTTCAGTTCTCATATTGCAGTGACTCATAGACACAAAGTGTCTACTGTTTGTGGACGCTTCTCCACCACTGATCCTGCACGAATCAGTGTCTACACTTTTTTTTTAACTGTGTATAAGGAATTAGCGATGGTCACAATCACGTTAATTTCTTATTTTCTGCTGAAGGCATTAGCGGCAGTCATGACTATCGCTAATGCCCCAGATTTCACTAAATCGGATGCACCTTGCGTGTCTGACTCTTGTTTAGCGGAGAGACCGCCAATTTTTATGACCACACACACACACACACACACACACACACACATTAGGATAAAAAAGGACCTTTAACGATGGTAACTTTTCTTCTCAGTGTTTTAGTGGCGGTCAGAAAACACTGATAATTGAACCAAATCAATGTCAGACGCACGTTTGACCATGCGTCCGATGATTTAAGCGTCCACCATTACTTTGTTTGGTATATCATTCATCAACAATGTCATGGGTAATATCATAACCACCAATCAAGTGGCTGAACTACATTGGGTCCCACTCAAGTCAATGCCATTGTCATTATAAAGCTTATGATCAACCAACTTACTGATGAAAGAAGGAAGGTGGTTACCCAAGGGCTCAAGATTCTCTCCGTTGATTTGGTTTATCTTATCCCTATCTTTATTGTTAAGATTGCCTCAGATTGGCAAGTTACCATATTGACCATGAAAAAGGTTTCCTAATGTAATTAAAAAAGGCTTATGTATTTAAGCAAGGTGTAAGCAGACACATGTTGAGAGAGAGAGAGTGAAAAATAATAATAGCTGGTGCTGCCTTTCGTGGATGTAGGTCATATCGATCGAACCACGTTATATTTTGTGTTGATATAACGATGGTCACAAATCACTGCAACCCTAGCAATCACATCATGTAAATCATCACACTATATGTGCATCGCATCAAACAAATCATCATACGATATGTGCAAATCATGACTTGTAAATCATATTATCATAACGTGCTCTTGCAAATCATAACAGGCGGCAACACGATTTTAACATGGTAGCAGAGCGTGCGTTCAAGATCAGTCTGGTTCAGTTGCTGCAGCAACTGGTTTTTCATTCTGCCGTTTCCACACGTGTGTCAGCTTTCTCATTCTTCATGGCTGACGCTCAAGGAACATTGGGTGGGACGACTGCAACCAGTAGCTCATCTGCGAAGGTTGTGGTTCATGAGCAAAATCCTATTTTAAAAATCACCACCGTCTCTCTTAATGGTCAGAACTATCTAAGTTGGTTGAAAGCCGCAAGTCTTTTTCTTAGCGGTAAGTCGAAACTTGGATATGTCACAGGTAAAATTCAGCAACCATCTGAAGAAGACTCAACTTATGATGAGTGGGAATCAACAAATCATCTAGTCATGTCTTGGTTACTAAATTCCAAGGACCCAACTATAGCTGAGGGTTTTCTGTTTATGGAGACAGCCAAAGATCTATGGGACGCCTTGAAAGAGGTATACAGGGAGCAAAATAGTCTTGCTAGGGTTTATCAGTTGCAACAAGATATATCCCAATATAAACGTGAAGGTAAACCTTTTCATACATATTTAGGGGTTTTGCACGGCATGTGGGATGAGCTTGCTCAATACCGTCCTACCACGACTGATCCAAAAGTTATAAAGTGACGTCAAGAGGAGGTTAGAATCTTCAAGTTACTTGTTGGCCTCGGTCAAGATTACGATCAATTGCGAAGTCAAGTCCTAATGACTCAAGTTTTGCCCTCCTTTAATAATGTTTGTGCTATTATTCAGCATGAGGAAACCCGACGCAAAGTAATGGGAAGCGAGGTAAAATCTGAATTTTTTCAAGAGAAAGTAGCATGTAAAACTGAAAATTCCAAGAGTGCTAAAAGCATGATTATGAGTGCTGAAAAAAGGGAAACATACTCACCTGATCGAGATCGCCTAAGAGGAAGGCCAAAATTGCGATGTGTTCATTGCAAAAAAATTGGGCATACAAAGGAGCGTTGCTGGGATCTTATCGGACGACCAGACAGTGAAAAAAATCAAGGACAAAGGAAAGAGCCAACCGACACTTATTCAATGAGTGATTTGGCCAAACTTTTGTAGCAAATAAGCAAGTCCAACCTTACCGCCAGTCGTAAAGAAGAAGATCAAGGTGACAACTCAGGTATGTATAATCACCATGCCCTAGTTGCAAACTCTAACCAAAAAAATTGGGTGATTGATAGTGGAGCAACTGATCATACGTCGGGTGAGTTGAGCCTGCTCTATGATGTAAAAATATCAGACATGCAACCTATATATATTGTCGATGGGAACTGAGTTCCTGTGCAAGGTATCAGGTATGCGGACTGTGTGAATTCCAAACAGCCCATAAAAGCTCTCTATGTTCCCCAACTCTAAAATAATTTGTTATCGGTTAGCCGTTTAACTAAAGACTTTAACTGCATCATAACGTTTTCTGCTGAGGGTGTTGTGTTTCAAGATGCAAAAATGATGAAGGAGATTGGTAAAGGGATTGAACATAGAGGTCTCTATTTGTTAGATAAAAACCCTCAAGCTTTATGCTCTGCAGCGAAAGGAGAAAGTTATAGCCTCTGGCATAACAGGATGGGACATCCATCAGATAGGGTGTTGAAAATTTTATTTCCTGATTTACCTATTAATACTCATACTTGTGAAACCTGTGTCTATGCAAAGCTAACTAGATTATCTTTTCCAGCGTCCAGTAGTAGAAGTAAACATCCTTTTGATGTTTTTCACAGTGATGTATGGGGACCTGCTCCTATCGTGTCTCATCTAGGATATAGATATTTCATTATCTTTATAGATGAAAATTCTCGTGTAGTCTTGATTTATTTTATGAAACAAAAGGGTGAAGTTTCCCAAATCTTTAAGGATTATTTTGAGATGGTATTTATCCAGTTTAACACCAAGATAAAATGGCTAAGGTCTGACAATGACAGTGAGTATGTAAATGAGTCCATGCTAAGATTCATGCCGCAACATGGAATCTTGCCTCAAACAACATGTGTAGGAATGCCACAACATAATGGCATTTCCAAGAGAAAAAACAGTCATATTCTAAATATCGCAAGAGCTTACATGATTCATATGAATATGCCTCAAGAATATTGGGCCGACGCTATAGCCTTAGCATGCTATGTCATCAACAGGATTCCAAGCACGTCAGTTGAGGATAAAATTCCCATCAAAATTTTGCATAACAAAAAATGAAATTTTCTCACTTGAGAACATTTGGGTGTAAGTGTTTGTTCATCTTCTAGAAAAAAATAGTAACAAACTTGAAAAAAGGGCCATAAAATGTTGTTTTCTTGGCTATTCCATAAGTCAAAAAGGATACAAGTGCCTTAACCCTATAAAAAACAAAACATATGTATCAAGGGATGTGAAGTTTGTTGAAAGCAAGCCATATTTTCTTGATGCTGTGACTGGTATGTTTTATGATGAACATGGGGAGAAGCATAATGAATCTCAAGATCCAATCCTTCCTGTGATGACTTTTGATGAGAATGTTGAATTTTGTCTTCAAGAAAGGTCCAACCAAGAGACTCATGCTTCATCAGAAGAGTGTTCTCTTCATAATGATAGCCAATCTCATATACCGCTAAAAAGATTGACAAGAACCTCAAGACCGCCAACTAGTTTAAGGGATTTCTACACATATCAAGTGTCTTCTTCCATTGTTCACCCTATTGAGAAGTATACATCTTTGGAAAGGCTTGCGCCTCACTATCAACGTTTTCTTTTTAATGTCTATTCTTATCAAGAGCCGACAACCTTTGATAAAGCTAGAAGATCCAAATTGGAGGAAGGCTATGAAGGAAGAACTAGATGCTTTAAGAAAAAATAATATGTGGGATTTGATCGACATCCCAGAAGGAAAAAGAGTAGTCGGTTGCAGATGGATTTATAAGATAAAGTATAAAAGTGATGGTAGTATAGAGCGTTTTAAAGCTCGTCTTGTGGCAAAGGGGTACACTCAAGTCGAAGGTCTGGACTATAATGAGATTTTTGCACCGGTTGCAAAGATGAATTCCATTCGGGTACTTCTGTCTGTAACAACAAATATGAATTGGGACACCCATCAACTTAACGTTAAAAATGCTTTTTTATATGGCAAACTTGATGAAGAAGTGTTCATGGAGCTACCTCAGGGTGTGGAGCCTATAATCGATCAAAAGAAAACAGTATGCAAGCTAAACAAGGCGTTGTACGGACTCAAACAGTCATCACGTGATTGGTTTGCCAAGTTGAGTGAAACTCTCCATGACATTGGCTTCAAAAGGAGTAATGCTGACCATACCATGTTTGTGGCTTCTCAAAAAGAAGGTATCACAATTCTTCTTGTCTATGTTGATGATATCATACTTACAGGAAATGATCAAAAGTTCATGAAGGAAGTCAAACATTACTTAAATCAATTATTTGAGATCAAAGACCTAGGACGTCTAAAGTACTTTTTTGGCATTGAGCTAGCCCATTCTGATAAAGGTGTCTTTATATGCCAAAGGAAGTATGTCTTAGACCTACTTAACGAGACATGGTTGCTTGGAGCAAAGTCGGCTACTACCCCTATTGAGGTCAACAACAAAATTTCTAAAGATGAAGGAGAAATGCTTAATGATGTATCCAACTTCCAAAGACTGATGGGGCGTCTCATATATCTTACTGCTACCAGGCCCGACATTACCTACGCAGTCAACCTTATCAGTCAGTTCATGCATAAACCAAAGAAATATCATTTGGAAATGGCTCATAGAATCTTGCGTTATCTGAAAGGCACTCCAGGAAAAGGAATTTTATTCTCAAGGAATAATAAAATTGACATTGTTGGATACTCGGATGCAGATTGGGCTGGCGATCTGAGAGATAGGCGATCAACGTCTTGCTATTGCACCTATGTTGGAGGAAATCTAGTTACTTGGAAAAGTAAAAAACAAAATGTTGTTGCCCGATCAAGTGCCGAAACTGAGTATAGAGCAATGACTCAAGTTACATGCGAACTAATATGGGTAAGATCTCTTTTCACCGATATGAGATTTCATCAAACTAATTCCATGACACTATTGTGTGATAATCAGGCCGCTATACACATCAGCACAAATTCGATGTTTCATGAACGAACAAAGCACATCGAGGTTGATTGTCATTTTGTTAGGGAAAAAAATCATGACAATACTATTCATACTCCTCATGTTAGGGGAAATGAACAAGTGGCTGATATCTTCACCAAGGCTTTAAGCCAAGAACAATTTCAATGCCTCAATGGCAAGTTAGGGCAGATTGATATCTGCCTACCAACTTGAGGGGGAGTGACGAAAGAAGGAAGGTGGTTACCCAAGGGCTCAGGATTCTCTCTGTCGATTTGGTTTATTTTATCCCTATCTTTATTGTTAAGATTGCCTCAGATTAGCAAGTTACCATATTGACCATGAAAAAGGTTTCCTAATGTAATTAAGAAAGGCTTATGTATTTAAGCAAGGTGTAAGCAGACACATGTTGAGAGAGTGAGTGAGAAATAATAATAGCTGGTGCTGCCTTTCGTGGATGTAGGTCATATCGACCGAACCACGTTATATTCTGTGTTGATATGACGATGGTCACAAATCGCTGCAACCCTAGCAATCACATCATGTAAATCATCACATGATATGTGCATCGCATCAGACAAATCATCGCACAATATGTGCAAATCGTGACTCGTAAATCGTATTATCGTAACGTGGTGCCTCTTGCAAATCATAACAGGCGGCAACACGATTTTAACACTTACCAGCAAATAAGTTTCAATAATTCATTGATCGGTCTTTTATCTACGGACCAATATTACAAAAGCAAAGTAAAATAAAAAAGTAAAAAAAAGAGCGCTGGTGTAATATTGCACTAATATTTCTGCATTAAGGGCTTGATCACCCTCCATCTTGAAGACAGGGATTGTCAGTGGTGAAGCCCAAGCCTGATGGAGGGCAATCACGTGATTAATGCATAAATATTTGGGTAATTATATTGCACACGATCCAGACGCTATCAGGTGAGAGACACCACTGTTAGAACCGTCAAAGGTGCCAACCAAAGTAGGCAGGATCAGGAGACATCACATGGCACACTTTGAATGTGCCTCTGCAGTGGCTGCCTTCCATCTGCTTTTGGGCCCCGCAGCCGACAGACAATGGAAGGCCTCAGGTGCAGTGGCACACTTCAAAGTGTGCCATGCGATGGCACCTGATCCTGGCTCCAACTTGCTAGCTTGTTTCTTGGATGAGTCTTACCAAAATTTTTAGAGCCATTTATGTTTTAGACGAGTGCCATCTATCGACAGCGGAAATAATGAATGGCTTAAAAGAAAGCAGACGCGATGGTGTTCTGACTGCCGTTCACGTGGATGAACATCATCTGAAATGATCTACATTAAAAAATAAAAAGTTACAGAAAACGGTTTTTTGCTTTAAACATGTCATAAACCCTAACTTATTTGGATCAACCCGCGGAGCCAAAAACCCTAACTTATTTGGATCTTAGGGATCCGTTTTCCATTTCGGATCAAGCACTTATCTTCCTTCCACATTGATAGAAACATCATCATATTGCGATGGAACCGGACCGGGTCCCGTGGCCGAGCTGCTAACCGGCAATTGGACCTGTTGCTTGCGGGGCCCTCTAGCACCTGTTATTGCCTCCTTCGGTGTGGACTTGTAATAACATGCATAAAGAATCAGCTGAGCTGCTGCAAGTATTACTCCAATCCCGTTCGGAATCTAAGCAATCAACAAATTCATCAGTTGTCATTGGTACTAATAAACTCAAGCTAAGGGGTGCAACAGATAACTAAAATGATATCTGAAAGTATATTTGGATTACCCATTTAGATCACTTTTGGGTTCAGATAGAGCTGTCAATGGGTGGTGTATCTGACCCATTATGGTGTACCCAAAAACCTCCCAAATAATTAGCCCTCGGGTTTTGTTGGATCAAGTAAATGAAATCCTAAACCCAGATCCGTATAATTTTAAGGTACATATAGTTATATTGGCTGGAAATTCATTTAAAACACTCACGTCATGAGGTGGGTCGGGTCGGATATCCTACAAAAATCATAGCCCAATTAAACCGGGCACATATATTGATCGAGTCAGATTCAGATCAACCCGAATAATATTCTGGTCAGCATTTCTTATGCCAATACTCTGCTATTCAGGTTCAGGTGGGATCGGTTACCCGATACAGGCCGGGCCGATTGACAGCCCTTGTTTCAGATCAGACTTGGCTCAGCGTTCCATATAAGATCCATGTTCATATTTATTAAGGGTAAGTTCTGGTGGCTCAACTCGCATGAGATTTGGAATCAGAATGATTTCAAATCATTTTGAGTGAGATTTGAAATCTCACGGGTTGCCGTGATTTCGAAGAACATGAGATTTCAGGCTTTTAGAATCACTTCCCTGAGAAAGCGATTATGTGGGAACGAACTGAACATACACTATTTTGTTGTGATCACTTACAAGTATGTTGACATCCAAGGGAAGAAAGGCATAAGTCGTCCAGCAACCAGCGTTTAGGAAGGAAGCAAATGAGATAGAGAAGGGCATGTACTCCACGCTCTTTGTTGTAATCACTAATCGCTGCCATGTACATATAATAAAGAGAATATACAAAAATAAAATTGTAAGAATACAAATTTGGAAATGGCTAGTTTCTACACTAGCAGCACAGTACAGTATGTATCCTCATATAACAATAAGCAATGTACCATAACTTCCGGAAACCAAATGGATACGGGACACGATGCATGAAGTAGAAGCAAGAAAGCAAATGCTAAAAAGTAGTATATATATGAAGCAGGAAGTGGGATATGGTTGTAATGCAGTTATGCAAGTGTATGAAAAATGAAAAAGAAACACATAAAATAACATGAAGCATGGGTTGAAGCAACTAAAAAATGACATGGAATACAAGCATAAAACAATATATAACCAACATGCAAGCTTGGTATAAAAAATGTATTCTTTTGAAAAATATATAAAGTAAGAGAAAGGAAAAAGAAAAGCGACTTGAAGATTGAGAGAAACGTCAAAAAAGCAAAAGGGAATTGATTGGGAAGCGAGGAGGAAGCTGGCTTCCAACTAAAGGGAATTAAATTTCTCATATTTTTAAAGTGGGTTTATCGAGCTTTCCTTCCTTTCAGTTTCTCGCTTCTAAAGTGAGCTTCCCCATGTAGCAAGAAGCTTCCCATAACTATGGTTTGTACTCTGTAAAACAGCCTTATGTTAAACAGCAAAACTCTAAGCATTATACCCCTTACCTACTAGGAAGGTGTTGCCTTTGGCTGTATCACACGGGCGCACACACCAACTATGAGATGTTAGAAAAAGTATGAACAGTTTTGTAAATCACTCTAACCGTGTGAGTAGGCCAGCCTATGACGGTCCGGCATAATTGGTTCTTGTATGCTGATCTACTAGTTGAACTATATGAACACTAAGGCTCTATTTGGGAGACGGAGATTAGGGTATTCAAGACTTCGGTTTGTATAAGTACACAACCCAAACTCAAATTCTCAGGTGTAGTAGGCATGGAAAGTACACCGACCCGAATAATATTCATGTCAACTCAAACCCCACATGAGCAATATGTGGATCGGGTTATATTTTTTTTTCGGGTACTAGACTTGAGTTGGATTTTTTTTTCAGGGTAGCCAACCTGACCCAAGTATTTTACATATATTTTTAATAAAAATAAATTTCTAAAGTTATGCATATCCGGGTTTGGGATTCTATTTTTGTGACTCAATAAAACTTGAACCTAAACCTAAACCTAAACCTAGTTATTAGTTAATTGGGCAGGTCCAGGTCAACCTTGACCCGGCCCTGACCTAATCCATTGACAGACTCAAGGGAGATGGTATTTAATGAGGGTGTAATTAATATCACCTGTCCTACGAGTAATGAGAACCCTGTTACGAGAGTGTGGAGATTGGATATTTTCAACTACATTTTTCTCACAAGAATGTTGTTGACAACTCTAGCTTCATCACCCATTTTTATCTACAGTCCCATCATCCCTCTCATCTCCTCTCTAACACCGGCTCTCAAACAGAAACTAAAAGGCATTGAGTGCTTATATATAGTTAAATTTCAAGTGTTTTGGAAGGAGAAAAAGTTACCATGACTCCGAGAGGTGCGGCGTACATGCATGCGCCAAATATGATGCAGAGAATGCCGACCACTAGCGTCCGCTTCTCATGTGTGTGTAGAGTAGTGAGGATAACAGCAACAACAATTGCCATGAAAGTGAGTTCAACCGATAGCATCAACAGTACTTTTACCTAAGAAACAATATACCGTGAGTAGGAAAAAGAGGGGTCCCCAAGATTTCGTCTCAATTATGTACGAGTATTCATCTAGGAAAAACAGTCGTGGATAATAATTAACCACCACTGTTTGGAGGATTTCAACAAAAGAGTAGATTTTCTTTATTAGATACTTTAATGGAAACTGTAATTATAGGAATTATTTAAAAAATCTTAAAAAAAAAGAAAAGGGAAAGAATAAAAGGTTGAAGAAACTACGATTATGCTTTGAACAAAATGAGAGCAGATCCAGTACTCAGAACGAGTAGTGAGCAAAGTGTTCAGCCCGGCTGGTGATGCCACGCGTCTTGGGCATGGTAGTGCACCACTTGGGGATGTAAATGGGTCGGACAAAGGTCCGATCTAGGCAGTACCGAGACCTAATCGGATTTATATTTGTACTCGGATGAGATTAGCTAACACCAAATCCGACAAACACATGGGCTCGAATTCAGATGCAAAATCCCACACCGAATCCGTATCCGATTATTAAGTGGATCCGACTAATCAGATTCGGATTTGTGTCATATGTGAGATGATATCCGACCCCTTGACATCCCTCTGCTACTCTCTTGGGCCCAAGGCTGAGCTGACCACTATCCTAAGGAAGGGTGGGCCTAGAGTTTCAAATGGGTCGGATCGATTCAGGAAGGAGAATTTGCAAAATTTGGATATCTTGGATCCAAACCGAACCGACTTCTAAATGTATTTCGGGACTCAAAATCCGAACCGTTTAAATCCCCAGATGGACCTTAGGACGAGTACCAGATCTGTTCTCCAACAGAATAAAAGCAGCAGGTGGGAAACTGATCATGTCTAATATATATATATATATATATATATATATATATATATATATATATATATATATATATATATATATATATATATATAGAGAGAGAGAGAGAGAGAGAGAGAGAGAGAGAGAGAGAGAGAGAGACCTTCTGTTTCTTTGTGGAGAACATAAAATACATGGAGAGGAATGTGAGCTGGATAACCAATCCAATTGCATTGATAGTGGCGACCAAAAGGGAGTTAGGATGAACGATTGGAAGCCCGTAGAACAACCAGAACATGCAGTTCAATAGCGTGGCCAAGTAGGGTAGGGGAGAGTAATCTTCTACGGCGCCCTTCTTCCATATCTTATAAAATGTGTGCCTGATAGTACACACATCCAAAGCAGTACAAGTTAGAAGCGTCATTTGAATCCTAGCCGTCGAACCAATGGCTAAGATTGGTTCAATATCTGACAGGAGTGCAGACTAATTTCAGCTATCCAGATGCATCAGCTGGATGGCTAGGATCGATATAGGATCCTCTATATCTTATGTCAAAGGACGGGATCCTTTTTTATTCTAATTCTCCATGAGGCATGAAAGAGCGTTAAGCTCTTAAAATTCAGATGGCAAACAATGCAAGTATTGAAATATTAGAGAGAAAAGCTCTGTGCTGCATCCTATGACATATAATGCTGCACATCATGCGAACAGGTGAAAATATAGACCAATTCTAGCTGTTCAAGTGCATTCGATTGGATGGCTAGGATTGGCGCATCATGCACAACATCATATGTCATAGGACACAATTTTTGTTTGAGTGAATAAAAAAGAACCATTTGTGTATGAAATTGTTACTGATCAATTTCTCTCTCTATGACATGCTTTGTATATGTGATGATGTATTAGGCCACAAGCAATTTGGTTTCACTCATCCTTATCTTCATACCCCTCTTTGGGACTTTATTGATACAAGTTGTTTTGAACAAATAGGACTCCATAGATGTGATCTACATCATCCATTTAGTCAAAATCAACGCTTGTCTGCAGGTTTTTTTTGGCAATTCAAAAATCAATGGTCGAGAAAACATAGAATGTCGTGATTTAAAAAATCACATTTTCCATAAAAAAGTACAATCCAATGCTTGATTTTATAAAATCAACTATATGCTGAATCCAATTATGAGGTCAGATTTGATCAAAACAACTAGCATCAATAAGATTCAAAGGGGTATAAATGAAGATGGGGGATGAGTGAAATCAATATGACCTTATCTGCTCTTGATCAATCGATATGCCAAAAGCAATGCACTTGGGCTTTTGGCATTGTCACCATCCATCTTGCCTATCGATGATGTAGCTACTGCTGCTGATGTCTCTTTTTTATGATGAGGAACTCTTGGCAAAGCTAAAAAAAACCTCGAGTCTTGCTTTTGTGGACTACTTTTGAAAGATAGGGACACACCCAGTGGTGGAGCCAAAAATCCAAATTACGGTGGGCACAGGTGTTTGTGTATCGCAGTAGAGAGAGAAAAGGTGAGTTTAGGGGCACAGTCGTAGTTTGGGTTAGGGCGGTCACTGCTTACCCTGACCCAAAACCCCTTATTAGAGATTTCTAGGTCAGAGTGGGAGTCTCATATGTATCTTCCCCTCACCCCTGGACACTTGTGTGCCTTGATGCCTTTATCTCAACATCCTTACATGGTGTCGTGAGTGCCGTTATGATAGGCCTCACTGCAGAGACAGAGACAGAGACAGGTAAAACGAATGTCATATCAGGTGACATCTTTGTGTTTCAAAATCATCACTGTTGATAGCCTTTCGTTACTGTACAAGCGGTAGGGCCCACCAGAAAAGCTGATCTCATCATTACACAAAGATGAAGGCTAGGGACAGTGATGATTTCCAGTACATAAAAATTTGTGTTTTAACATATCACTTTGACATATCACCTGATTTGCTAAAACGTCTTATGTGAATGTCCATCACCGCTTTCTAGGTCATAAAACACACACAAAAAGACAGTACCTGTCCCCCCGAATATTTTTCTCCTCGCTCCCTTATTAGACGGACAACTACTTATGTTTAGTAAGCAAGGTCTCAGGGTTTTGTGCCCGAGTTTTACATTACGGTTGTCACCAACTTTTTTACCTGATCCATGCAAAATGAACTATGACAATTGATGCTATGCCATTAAGTAATGGTGACTTAGAATATCAGGCCATCTGTTTTCACGTAGGTGAAAGCCAATGAAAACGGATCTGCAATGGCCATGTAGAGAGAGAGAGAGAGAGAGAGAGAGAGAGAGAGAGAGAGAGAGAGAGAGACGCACGATGGAGAAAGGAATAGTCCGAAAGAAATTATGTTTCCTGTAACAAGAAAAGAACCAGTTATTCAATTACCAATTACAAAACCAAGAAAAATTTATTTATTCATCAGAAAATTTAAAAGCCAAACAGAAACAAATCCTCATTTCTTTAATTTCTTCAAAAATAATGTCTCCTCCTTGAATCCTTATATTTTTAAGAAAAACCAAGAGACGTGGAGGTTTTAAGATGCGCAATAATTTGCTTGAAAATCCAAAGAGATCGCGAACTCCTTTTTGCTGCATAAGTTTTGAACAATAAAAAAAAAATCGTTATTTTTTTCAATAAAACTCAACGCTTCCAAACCTCCCAATAAAAAACCAAAAGAAAATCTCAAAGATGACGAAGAAAGAGAAACATGTCATCTTTGAATGAAGCAGAAAAAAAGAAGAGAATTGAAATTTTGTTATACCTATAATCCCAACTATGCTACGAGCAACGCGCATGGACACCATCTTCCCTCCTGTGCTACGAACATGTACAAACAAAGAGAGAGAGAGAGAGAGAGAGAGAGAGAGAGAGAGAGAGAGAGAGAGAGAGAGAGAGAGAGAGAGTATTTATGGGAGCAGATCCAGCGTTTATGGTTCTCTTTCGACGAGGGATAGACGGAGAAGAAGAGAGAAAGAGATCAACTTCACGTAAGAGTTAATGAGACTGCGGAATGAGGGTCAACGTGATCAATCAAGCTGTTGTTTATCCAAATCTGCGTGCATCTCGTTTTTCTTAACAACCCCCTCTCTCTCTCTCTCTCTTCGTCTTGTGCATGGGACATTTACCTAATTTGTAGGAAGAAGGCAAAAATAAACTTACCCTATTTTTCTCTTGGACAACAATCAAGAGTAACTGTGCACAAGGGCTCCGTTCATCTGGTAGGGGCGATTTGTAAATCTCACTAAGTTGATGGAACATCACAAGTTCGAAACCCTCAGCCCTTGCCGCAAGGTCGAAGCTGGGTGTAGACCTTAAGGTATTTACCTACCGGGGGCCAGCCATTGTGGGGTCCGATGGAAAAAACTTTTCCCTTGAATTATCAAACAAACATGAGTAACTCAACCGTGTAAACTGAAAATAGATGGATTTTCGTGTTCCCTCATGAAGCTTTTAATTTTCTTTTAAAAGCTGACCATATAATGTAATTAACAGGCTTGGTTTTGTAGGAATTAGCTCTTAGATAGACCAATTACGTCAAATAGGCAGTTTTTTAAGTGTTTGAATATCAAATGATCTGTAATTTTCATAAACCTTCAAACTTCCAAAAATCATGTTTTTTCATCGTAAATACACAACCCCCGATTCCTAGCAAATAGCCAATGCCAAACACATTTGCATGGTCGGATTTGAGAAACAAGTGTCACAAATATGCAATTCACATGAAGTTCACTGCGTTTGTGGTTCACATATTTCAGTGATCCCAACAAACATGTAACTTTCAATTTATTTGTTATTTTATGCACGAAAAAGGAGAAAAGTTAGTTTTCAACCAGGAAAAAAAGAAAAGATTTGAAGTTGAAAATAAACGTTGAAGGCCATAAGTCAATAAAGTAAAAGCTAAAAATGGTCTCAACAAACTGAATCTAAATTTGGTGTTCTCTCTCAGAGATCTTGTATATAACCAACATATTAGGGCTATTAAATGACTGGTTTGGGTCATTTCTGGCTTAAATTGAATAGAACCAACTTGGTCGGGTATGAAAAAAGAATCGGATATGAAACGGGTTTGGGTTGAGTATGAAACGAATTCAGGTATAAACCTGTTACAAATATGGAATGAGTTCAGGCACAAATAGAGTGAAACAATTTGGGGCGGGTATTGAGAACGGGTTGGGTTCATACAATTGTTTAGGTCTACGTTAACCATAACCAAGAACCGACTGATTTTTATAACGAAAACAGATTTTTAAACCCGACCCAAATCGATGAGTCTTCAGGTCAGGACGGGTATACCTGACCTAGGTACACCCCTATGGGGCCGGAGGAGCAACATGAGGGGCGAACCCTAACTCCAAAAGGGAATTTGGCACCAAAGCAGCAAAGGGCAATATAGGGCTGCAAAAGAGGCAGTTCGGTTCCACCCCTCTCCTATGTCATCCCCCATCTTGATACCCAGGGGCAGAGCTACATACTGAACAGGGTGGGCAAGAGCCCATCCTGACCCGAATGCTGTAACCTTCCCTTCCTGTTCATGCCTCCCCAACCCACCTCTCTCTCTCTCTCTCTCTCTCTCTCTCTCTCTCTCTCTCTCTATATATATATATATATATATATATATATATATATATATATATATATATATATATATATATATATATATATGCCCACTCTAACTTGGATTTCTGGCTCAGACCCTATTCATACCCCTCTTAAATCTTATGATTCAAGCTGTTTTGATTAAATTTGACCCTTTCAATAGATTTGGCATGGTCAACTTAATAAGAATGGACGTTTGGATCATTTTTTAACAAAAAATATGATTTTTTAAATCATAAAATTTTGTGTTTTGTCAACCATTGATTTTTGAATAGCCAAAAATTCTTGCACACTAGTGGGACCAACCATTTAAATTGTGATCTTCACAAAATGAATGATGCAGATCACATATATGGAATCCTATTTGATCACAAGTTCAAAACGACATGCATCAATGAAATCTCAAAGAGGGGTATGTAGATAGGGATGACATAGGGGATGAGTGGTCAAAGAAATCCAGGGCTTGTTTAAGTGCCTGCCTATGTAACATGGCAACATTCTATGGGCACCACAGCAATGGGCCACCTATAATGCTGTCATGTGTTACATAGGCATGCACTTAAAGTGATCCTTGTATTCCTTTTTTTTTGTTGAGTGGGACCAATCTGGCAAAAGAGAAAGCACTTGGGAAAAAAAAAATCCCTCAGATGAGGTTATCAATTATGTATGCCCTTCACTTCAGGTGCAATCACATTGCATGAATGCGATGCCGCTGAACCTGATCACCATCCATTTGCTGTTGGCCCCACTCTAACATGTGTACAACCGAAGATGGAGGGTGATCAGGTGTTGGACACATTGCATTTGTGCAATGTGATTGCACTTGATCATGCCTCCTGGCTGACGGTGGGGTAGACAAAGCATGCCAGGTGTAGAATTTTGAGTGCTTTGAGGGATGTCACAAAGGGGCAGATTTTACTTGGACATCAATGACCGCGGCCCTTGTAATACATGAACATGACAGTTGGGCAGTTGAACCCTTCAACGAATGCTGATGCAAGTGATCTGTCTAGAACCAACTGCGGGCTTCTCCTGTTTGGTAGAAGTTCGGACCCCACTGGTATGAGAGGGTGGTGTATGTTCCCCGTGGAACACGGGGCCGCGTGTTCGGGGGTTCGAATGAGTGCCACGTTGGCACTCATTCGTCAGTTTGGGTGTGTACGAAGGAATATTGCGGATCCCAAGATATTCCTCCGTACATAACTCCCGAATGAGTGCCAGCGTGGCACTCATTCGGACCCGCGAACACGCGGCCCGGTGTTCGCGGGGGGAACATACAACCTGCTCGCCACTGGTATGGGTGGTTGAATAACTGCCTGGTTGTATAGCTATCACCCGTGGCTAGCAGGGTGGTTGTGAGGGTGCTGTGATGAAGTCACCAAACCAAATCTCACTGGTGCACGAGTGCGTTCATAGCTTTCAGAGGTGTGGTCGTGGGGCCTCAGCTGGCGAAGCAGGTTATATGTTCTCCCGTGCGTGTTCCGGGGTTTGAATGAGCGCCACCGAACATCGCAAAATAGTCTCAGAAGCTGCAATCAATTTTAGGCATTAGCATTTAGCTTCTTGAGTCGGTTGCTTCAAATATCCAACCCGAATCCGTCACAATTTTCGGATTCGGATCTTAAAATAAGAGATTGTAGGTAACTAAATCGGATATCTTTGTATTTTGGGATAGTTTTATGGTGTGGATCTAATTCAGATTTGGATCAAATTGTCATCTGGTTGGATTTTTTTTACATGGAAATAACTTGCATTCGATCTTTTTTTACTGGATCCAGTATTATCAGTTATATTTTTTAACTGGATTCAACCTTACCTCATTGGATCTAATACCGATTTGGCTATGTCATTTGTATTTTGGATTCAGAATTGGATCTGGCCTTTCAATGGGTTGGACTCGCACCAGATCCAGCTCTGATGTCCAACTTTAAGGTGCACGTACAGCATCCAGATCCACCTCACCTACTCTCCTCCTCAGTGCGGCAAGTCATTTAAAAATACAAATTTCGAGTGGTGAAAATTTGATACATAGTAGACATTGCTTTTTAAGCCCCAAAAAATCTTATCTAAAATATTGGAAAAACATGATACAAGAGTTGCTTTCTACTAAACCAAATATGTAAATCTCATCTGGAGGCTCGGATATGAAAAAAAAAGTAAAAAATAAAATTGATTATTTCACTTGGGAGTTTAACCCATGATTGCATAACCAATATTTTCACACGAACACACACGCATGCACACACATACACTTGTGCGTAGTCTCTGAATACTAGCAGCAAATCAGGTACAGCCTGCATCACAATAATCCTAATTTGAATATGAATTTTAGGCACTAGTTTGTATTTGTATTTGGATTTTGATTTGGATCTATAATAGATTTATTTAATTAAACCTAAGATATGAATTTTTGTGAAAAAATTATATCATTAGGGAAATAAAGAAAGGAAGAAAAACATTGACAACATCAAGCATATGAATTTGGACTTGACCAGACTTGAGTGAGTGTAAACCCAAAAAAAATCCTGAACAAAAGACAGATCCCAATCCAAAAAGTTCGATTAAATGAATTCCGACTGAAATTCAACATACTTTCGGATCCTATTAATGATTCATGTCCTTGAATAAAGTGCCAGATGCGAATAGAAGGTCTGACCAAACCTGATATAGTTGCACACTAACGAATACACATTTGACTATGTCACAGGACACGCCATTTTGTTGGTTCAGACACACATATTATTTGCATATACATTCTAATAAGTTTACATTATTTTTAATAAAAAAGTATATCTTTAAATACTAAAATATCAAAAATAATTTTATTTGATTTATAACATAAAAATGGTGTCGTTGTGACCTGTTTTTCAAAAAAAAATTCAAACTTGTGGGTCGAACTCACATTGTGTGTCCTCATGTCCCGGTTCGGAGCTACATATGGACCAGGGTTGGCAAGTGCCCACCTTAACCTGGATCTTCCCAATAAGGCCGTTTGGGTCACGGTGGATAGTGCCCACCCTAACCCAAATGTTGTTCCTCCATAAACCCTCTCTCTCTCTCTCTCTCTGCCAGCCGGTCCATTGCCACACACAGTGACCACCCAAATTTAGGTTTATGGTTCTGCCACTGCTCATGTCCACAGATTTGTGTGACATAGGGCTCTAGTAATGTGCTATCCTTTTAGTTGTTAAGTTGTTTTTAACCAACGGGGTCTCTGCTTGTTTGGTTGGAGCAGTTGGTGCATGTCACCTTGTGTTGGGACGTTGCAAGTTCGAACCCCAAATGGTATTATTGTATAACTGAAAGGGGTCTACCTAATCCCAGCTTTCTTTGTCGAAAAAAGGAAGTTGTTTTTATTAATTGCCTTTTCTCATCAATTAGTGTTCTTCTTGGGGATGAAGCCCACAACTATCACAGATTTGAATTGTTGATTCATCGCCAGAGATGGCTTAGATCGACGATGACGAAAAGTATCTTCTCTAATGGCCCCATCTGTGAGTTTTTCGTATTTAGAAAAGAAAATCCCATCTCTCTAATAATGAAACATTATTGGACCCAATGAGAAAGATGATGGCTTTTTCATATGAAATGAATCATTTTGATTCATGCATCAGGAGAAAGATTTCCCATTTCTTAGCGGGAAAGAACTGTAGTGGGCAGGATTAAGTGAAAAAGAATTCCCATTTCAAATGTCGTCAATATCGCGTATCGTATCAGCAAAAAATCGATACGCTTCCCCCCTCAATCGGCTATTTTTTAAATGTAAAAAAAAACTTGAATTTTTTTTTAATATCCTTTGCACGTGTCACGTTCTGAATGACATGTAAGATTTTTTAATTATTTTTTGAATGACTCACTTCAGTATCGGTATTCGACAAATTCAGCTGAATCGTTTGCCAAGCGATACGGGGCCGATATTGATACTGACAACATTGCTTTGCTTTCGATGCTTCGATATATAATGAAGAGACCTTTTTACACTTTTTAAAAGTCATTAAACTATTATTGCACTCTTTTCTTTAGACTCCAACACTAATGGAAAATTTACATAATTAAATTTTATGCAGAACTTAATGGCCACTAAAGACATACTATGTATTAGTATTACCCCAAAACTGACTTATGGTTGGTCCCAAGGTGTGACTATCAGGTTATTTTGTTGGTTTCAAATAAATCTAACAAAGCTCTGTAATTAAAATAAGAAAAATAAACATTTACAGAGCATTTGTTGTATGATGACTATAACTATTAACTCAACTTTCATTACAATCTCTAGTACAAACAAAATACAATTATGAGATAATTATAAGATCTTTCAGTACATGAACTAACAGGCTAATAATGACTTAATTGTAGACTAAGATGCTTGGCTTCGTGGTTGATATTCTCGTCGTAGTGTCCTCTAAGTGTCTTTCAAAATCTTTGTTTATCAAAATTGTCAGTCTAAAAATAATAATATTTTTCACTAATGAGCTATAAATTATACTTCAATAATTAGATTTTTAACGTTTCTTTTAACAAGAGACGGGTTGAAAAGACATTTGCAAAACCACAATGTAATAGATCTCAAACGAAGCTTGCTTTCCAAAAAGGTGTTGTACGTAAAGACTACACTTGCATATTATTGTATCATTTCACAAACTTGTTTTTTTTTATTGAAGTACAAGTGCACACTTGTTTTATTCAGCTTTTCACAAACTGGGCCCGAAAAAATTCAATGACAGGCCAAATAGGCCGATTACTCTTTTTGAAAGGGGGGGCCCGTAAACCATGATAATGTTCTCGGGGGTTGATATACCATCCGGTCGACAGTGTACTTACACTTATGTGAACGAATGTTTAAATTTCAATACTTAAAATCAATAAAAATATTATTTCAAAATTAAAGATTTTGAAAACATTTCAAATCGATCATTCAAATTTCAATGTCAAATCCGATTTTCTAAATTGCAGTTTCAAATAACAGGACTAATCACTTTTGAAACAATTTAGGAAATCTGATGACTTTTTAAAACAATTTATATTGGGATGTAAACCCAGAAGAGTGTGACTTCGAAGGAGAGCATGATTTCAACATAACAAACATGGGTTTAGTTGAGCCCAGTATTCCTTCTAATGATGCATTTAATGATGAAGAAGAAAATTATTAAGATCCATTACTTCATCAGCCTTTCGTATGTAATTTAGTTCTTTTATGCTTTACTTATTTGATTGATATTTAGGTTGATTTATGTAATTGCTTTACTTATTTGATTGATATTTAGGTTGATATATTGCATGCATGATGAATGATATTATGACAATGTTAACCGTTAAATGTTAAACTGTTAAAACTTCAAAATTATATATATATATTTTACATTTTTGCCCCTGCCGCACCCCTGCACCCGGGTTTTTTGGAAGTGCCAAATCCCCACACCCGCACCCATGTGACATAGGTTCACTCCCATCCAGTCCAATTTATTATAATCGATAAAAAGTACTAATCTCTTAAAGACATCACACTTGCTTTAATTATCCTATGGCGTGCAAATCAAAATCCTCACCCATGTACTATCACACTAGAACCATATCATAAACAAAACCTCTCAATACACAAACGTGTACTGGAGAACCGTGAGTAGGATGGAAAGAGCTTTAAACTTTATCACTGCTGAAAGAGGTTCCTTTTGGAAAGAAGCGCTTATTTCTTTTGTCAATAGTAATGAAACCACAAAACCACTTGACAAAAGTGAATTGGGCACTAAAAAGCAACAGTTCTTTATCAATGTCTGCTTGCAAATAATTGACATGGCTCTCTATTGATGACACATTGCTGGCAAAGTCACCATCAGGATGTCATGCAGGTGAGAGTTCAAGATCCAACCTTCAGAAAGAAACATGTTCAGTTGGTTTAAGCCAACTGCATGCATGATGGGCTTAGCAAACCTAAAATTATTAAGGTTGTTTCTTATATTTGTGATTTTAATAAGAATGCCACAAGGTTAATTCGGTCTTATTTGGCAGAGTTATAATAGTAGTACAGGTAAGAACATTTGCATCTTTGTTTCTTTTCTTCTTAGTGAAGAAAGCATCTTCCCATAGTGGACCTCTTGGTGTTTATCAAGGCAGGGTTCCTAGTTTGATTGAACAATATCAATCTCTTGGTCACAAGTTCTATCTTGCAGAACTTTTTTCTTCTATCATGTTTCTTATTGATTTGGATTTAGTCAAGTCGGACATTCCTTGCAATTTCCATTTATTTGTGATGATTTTAGCATACATTAGAAGAAAAACAAAAGAGAATTAGTTTTTGTTTATGGAAAATTTAGTTGATGGAAGGGAGCTAAAGTCGGTGAAGGAACACAATCTAAACTCTGTCTAGACATACAGACCTCCAAGTACTCCCTGTCCCTCATTTTCTTCTCAAACAAGATGAATATCATGCACCATATCCATGATCAATGTGCTTTTGTTGATTTTTTTAAATTAGGAATTTGATGGACAATGGACTTTGTGAAGATAATTTGCAGGAATTACCCCAAATAGAGACACATGGGCAGTTCTCCAAGAACTATTGCTTCCTTGCAGTCAGTGAACTAGAATTGGATTTGCCTCAGGTAGACAGATATGAGCATGATGAACTAGCCACAAAGCAAGAAACTTTCTTTGTCAAAGGTCAAAAGAAAGGCATTAAAGTTTACAGACTTGCCAATAGATGGCCACTACTGTGTAACATAGTGATGAATTTGGCTGGAATTTCCACATGTTTCAGATATCCACTTGCCCTGGCTAGGTCTAAAGAAGTTGATCATTAACGTGATAAAAGCAAATGCAGATTTGTAGGTGTCAGATTTGAAGCTATTTGGTGGTACATTTTGGCTTGAAAAGATTTCTAGGTGTCATTAAGATATGAACATATCAAAACAATGCACCAATGCTCTCTCAGAAAATGCAATAAGGATGCTTGAGGCTATTGCTCATGTTTGGCTAAACAATGATTTCATAGATAATCATAAATAGATATGGAAGACCAACATTGATAGTAGTTTTATCACAGTGTTTATAGACATCAAGCTAGGCAGAAAATGATTCAATCATAATGTGATGATCCAAGAAGGTAACAGGGAGCAAGTCCCACTAACAACAAAAAAGCCGAGGAATGAGAACAGCAGGATGGTGGTTTTCAGCCAAATAAGACTGGACTTGGCAGTAATAAGAGCTGTACGTGATTCATGATGTTCATGAACTTAAGATAGAAAACCATGTTTATTTCCATCTTGCCAAATACCAAGGACTCCCCTTACTCGGCCCAGTAAACATGTCCCAGCTGGAAAATTGCCTTCTTCCATTCCATATGAGAAAGAAAGAAACTAGCTTCCAATTTTCTTTTGATTGATATACAGATTCTAGAAAATATGAATTTGTATTAGGATAACTCGACAGCACTGTCTTAGCAAGAGTGACTCAGGTTGCTACGGAGACACATCAAGTTCTACAAGCAGTGAAATTTCCCATCAAAAGCTTCCAGTGGTGGCTCTAGCATACTCTACAAGTAATGAAAAACCAACAGCCGCCCCATGTGGCAGAGGGATTCGATCCTGGGCCTTCAGCTTGACACAGGTCCCCGCTTACCACATGGGATACCACCTCGGTGGTAACTATTGGTTCTAATGTAAATCCGAATGTAGAAAAATCTAATCATACAATCTGACCCAAATAAGTATTCGGCCTTGTTTTAAGACTGGCGAAGAATACCGTAATCACATTCGTGTCATAACTTCAACCGAATCCAATCAATTTGCATCCCTATTTTAAATGCAGTAGAAATTAGGATCAAAAAGTTTGTCCGAGCATGTCATCACCACCTTTTGGTTAATTCCTTGTCCCCAGGCTAAATCAAAGTCATTTGTTGCAAATTCAGATCTGGTTCTTGGGAAGGGAAAAAAATCTCGCAATGAAGTAAAAATTGTGTTTTTCTTGACCAAATATCAGAAAAAACATGTAGACCTTGATAAAAGTACTAAAAACTGTAAAAAAAAAAGAATAACGATACAATCAAAATAATATACGTAGAAAATAAGAGAAATTGTTGTCATTCTTGCAAATACTATCAAGATTTTTTATGGCATGTGAATATCTCCTTTACGATATTCTTATGGTTTTGACACCACAGGCTTCTTGAATCTCCGAGCAGGGAAAGAGCAACAGATACCATGTGTTCATCAGGTAAGTTTAACGAAAGAACTTATGAGACTAGCAACAAATACCATGTCACCTAAAAGCAATCAAATTGTCATTCAAAATTTTTTTATAGCTCTAGAGAGTTTATCAGGTTCATCAATGAGAGCATCTCCCCACTACACACGCACACTTTAGTAGAAGCATGATGGGGAAGAAATTCATTGCATGAGAACATCTTGTTGATGCAAATGCAGGATTTCAAGTGATGCGCACAAATAACACCCAAAAGAAAGATAATAAATAACTGGCCTCTTGTTGGATCATGTGACACTGAACATCATCTTCATCTACCAACTTCATTAATCATTCTTTAGATTTGTGAGATTTGTGCCTCTTCTTCTCCCTCCACTTCGATACCCCACTGGCAGAACGTCGCTCATCCTCAATCTCTGAGACCTTACGTTTTCTGGCAACCAAAGGGATGATGTTTTACAACAGGAGCCTTGTAATAACCTAATATCATTCTGTTGTAGCAATAAAGAAACACGCTTCATGGACAAGGTTGTTACCTATACTGGTGAAGTTTTGGGTTAGATAGTAGCTCATCAGCAAGAGTTGCTCTCTTTTGCCTCCGAGTAAGGCGGCTTGAGAAAAATTCTGATGCGGGCTCGACCACTGTACCCACCTGATCATCAACCAAACTTTTCTTTCAGAAAGATGATACGAGAAAAGGAACATTCGAGTTTGCTATAGAGGGAAAAAATGTGTTGAGGGCAGGGGAAAAGCACTAAGATGGACGATCACTTGCCTGGAAATACTTGGGAAGTGTTTTAGAGTCGCTCTTCTTGTAGTGTCTCTTTGGATCAATAATGCTTCTCAACTGCAAAAAAGATCAAACGATCAGCAGAAAACACCCACAGAAGTTTGATTTGGAAACTTTAAAATAATAACAGATGATAGCCATAACTCCAGATTTAAATATAGCAGTTACAAGCAAATTTTAAACTTTTTTTTCTTTTCTTTTTTTCGACAGAGAAAGCTGGGGTTAGGCAGACCCCTACCAGTTATACAACCATATACCATTGGGGTTCGAACTTGCAACGTCCCAACACAAGGGGACGTGCACTAACTGCTCCTGCCAGACAAGCGGAGCCCCCGCTGGTAGCAAATTTTAAACTTGTTCTGCAACCCAACTAGGAAATATTTGTGTAGTTCTTGTTAATACATATCAACCAAACATGCATTGTTCAGCCTTTAATAATATAACAAAAAAAACTATGACATCATAGTACCCTGGTTGAATAATCTTTGTTCTAGATTGAAATAAGCATCATAATTCATAAAGCAATAAAAGTTTATCGGTAGATTCCAACACCAACATTTTGACTAAACATATAAGAGTTAATTAAAAATGCTAAGCAACTATGTAACATACATGCTTCTATACCCTCAAAGCACCCGAGTCAATATGGGTGCAGATGCAGGTGCAGCACTCGACGTGGCAGAGTGCAGGTCAACAAATGTTGGTTACGGTCAAACCACACCCATTATTTTTGTCCAATTTTCGATTTGGTAAACTTTGACCCAGTCAAAAATTGTCATGTTAAAAATTCTTAAAAACCATAAAAACTTACAATAATATAATTGTAAACGCATTATATATATAGAGAGAGAGAGGGCACTTTTTATAGAACATCGCTGCAGGCCGAGCTTGCAGCTTCACTGTCACCACCCAACTCATTGCCTTATCAAGACGGTGGAGGTCACAGGAGGCCTGGCAGCTTTTAACCATAAACCAGATTAACAGATAAACAAATTAAAAAGGGGAAATAAGAAAGCTCTCTCTCTCTCTCTCTCTCTGGGCGGTGGCAGAATAGCTGGAGAATCATCTTACATCGTTTGGTGGGTTTTGGCAAGCAAGAGAGCCATCCTTGTGAGTCCTGATGATCACATACATGGCAGATTGCTTACTCCCAATCTATTCAAGACCCTGTCCCTGTTTCAAAGATTGAAAAGGTCTTCCCTCAATATGGAGATTAAAGAACACCTAGATTTTGTGTTGTTTATGACTTCTGCCCCACCCTATCGCTTGGAGACCTTGGACCACAAAGTCGTCCTCATTTAGAGGACTGAAATCAATCGGTTAGTTGTATCTAAAACTTGAATACAGATGCCAACAATTGGATAGTCGACCTGTTTGAGACTTTAACAAAATACAATCAAACAAAGCGCAGTTGGGCTTGGATCCAGTTTCAGGTTTATGTTGGGTTAGATATCTATTTAGAAAACAGATACCAGTCAAACAATGTGCAGTTGGGCTTGATCCAGTTTCAGGTTTAAGTTGGGTGAGATATCCATGTAGAAAACAGATCTTAAACCTTTGTTAGAACATTTGCACAAACTTTTTTTAAGAAAATATCATATTCATTCATATCAAGGAGGAAAGGAAACAAAGAACAGGAAGGGTAACAAGTCATCAAACAATAACGAAAAAAAAACCATAGCAGAAAGAGTAGGTGAATTGTCAACAAAAAATTGGGGCAAAGCAAGTAAAAGAAAAAGAAAAAAGAGGGAAAAATATGTATACAAGGCCATAGGGAGACCATCATAGGAATGGAGTCTGAGCTAAGCTGAAAAAATGATGTCTTTTGAAAGAGGAAAACCTTGTTAAAAGAAATTCTTCATATGCCGATTAATACGGTGAAGGGGTTGCTGTTAGAATATTAGAAAAAACTGCACCACCCCTCCCTAAAATTTTACATATGCATAAACTGATTCCCTTCAATCGATATTGCCAAAGCGTTTTACTTTTTTTGCAGGAAAAAAAAGAACGTTGTCAGAGAGCCTCCTGCCCAAGTGCAAGCACATTTTTCACATTAGGTGCATTGACTAATGTCTTAAGAGTAGTCACATGTATCGTTAAAGGTAATTTCTTGGCGAGGGTATTTCTCAGAGAGATTTTCAGAAGTTGATAAATCTCAAGAATATCTCGGCAATATATAAAAAATAAATAAATATTTTAAAAAACAAGTAAATATACAGAAAATAAAAAAATAAAAGAAAACTAAGATAAAGACCTTAAAATAGACAAGATAAATTGACAAATGAGCAACTAAGTTAGGTAGTCACCTATATCGTTGCAGGTATTATCTCGGCGAGGATATTTCTCGGAGAGATTTTCAAACGTTGAAAAATCTCGACAGTTTAAAAAATTGAAAAAATATAAATTAACAACAAAAAAGATAAGAAAATAATAAGTTTGCTATTATTTTTCTTCCAAAAATATAATGAATAATGTTTTAAAGGTTTTAAAATATAAAAGAAACAAATAAATAGGAAATGCAAACTTAAAAAAAAAAAAATTTTCCAAAAAATATTGAGATATTATAGTGATAATATCGCAATATTTTGTCTTTAGGCGATATTTTGAAAATATTGCAAGATATTCCCTTTAATATCGGCTCCCTTAAAATATTGGTATTTCTCGTGATATTTTCAAAATATCGCCGATATTGGTGACAGTGCTTTAGAGCCACTCAAGCAGAGAAGCCGGAAGGTTAAGCTCAGGGACCATTTCTTACACTCATCATGGATCTCCTGGACCCCTCCCATCTCACGAATGGCACCTGGATTGAGTTGTTTGATTGGCAAAAGGATGTAGAGTCCAATAGATTGTCATCACCATCATTGAGGCTTGGGAGCTTCTAGCGGCAAAAAGAGAAACGTCCCAAAGAGAGAGAGAGAAAGGCAAGCGATGTTTTTTTATTGGTTACCAGAAAAATCTTCCAAGCCTCTTTGTTCACCTCTGCCTATCTCAAGAAGGCATCAGATGGATGGCAACGACAAGCAACTGCGGCGTAAGTGCCCTATATATATAAGTGCTAAATCTTTAAAAACACTGGATGCAGGTGGGTCTTTAAAGTTAAAACCAAGAGTAATAGAACTCTAGAGAGATATAAAAGGTTAGTACCTAAAGGGTACTCCCAAGAATATGTAATTGACTATGAGGAGACTTTTGCACCCATAGCTAGAATGATTAGTGTTAGGACTTTAATAGTCATTGCATCAACTAAAAAAATAGCCTATGTACCAATTAGATGTTAAAAATGTTTTTCTTAATGAAGAACTAAATGAAAAAATTTATATGGATCCTCCGTCGTGATTTGATATTGAAAAAAAATTCTAAACTCTGAAAAGCTTTGTATGGTCTTAAACAAGCCCCCAAGGCCTGGTATAATAGATTCAGTAATGTTATGATTAATTTAGGTTTTCATTCATGCTATACTGATACTGCTCAGTTTGTGAAAAGTATAGGTACTGGCATAGTTATCCTTCTACTTTACGTAGATGATATGATTATAACAGGGAACGACAAAAAGAAAGTTAGTAATATTAAAAATGTTTTAAAAGATAATTTTGATATGTCAGACTTAAGATTCTTAAGATATTTTTAGAAATTAAAGTTGCATACTCTCCAAGAGGGTACATACTTTCTCAAATAAAACTTCCAGTAGATATAAGTGCTAAATCTGATATTTCAGATGATAAGAAAGTGAAAATTCCTGAAGTGGTGAATGCTAAATTAAGACTTGAATATGGGACTCTTCTTGAAGACCCCACACCTTACAGACAACTAATTGGGTCTCTCACTTATCTGTCTATCACCAGACCAAATATAGCTCATGCAGTTCACTCTGCTAGTCAGTTTCAACATGCTCCCACAACGGTTCACATGAGTGTTGTATTAAGGATCGTCAAATATATCAAGAATACCATAACTAAAGGGTTCTTTCTATCCTCATCCTCATATTTAGATTTACTTGCTTATACTGATGTTAATTGAAGAGAAAATCAAAATTATAGAATCTCAACTACTAGTTTTTGTGTCTTTTTAGAAGATTCTTTGATTGCTTGGATATGCAAGAAGCAACAGAATGTCTCATTATTCTCTACTGAAGCAGAATACAGAGATATGACAACTACAACTATGGAACTTGTATGGTTAATAAATCTCCTCAAAGATATGGGTGTTGACGTCTCCAAACCTTCGAAGATGTGTTGTGATAATAAAAGAGCAATTTACCACACCTTCCATGAGTGCACCAAGCACATTGAGATGAACTGTCATTATGTTCGTGATGAATTCTTGAGAGGAACTATTGAGTTGCCTTTTGTCACTTTAGAATTCCAACTTGCGGACTTCTTTACTAAAGCTCTTTCTGCTCGACGTTTCATGTTCCTTCTCAACAAACTTTCGATGTTTACATTGTAAGTTTGAAGAGGGGTGTTATGTTAGTGTATATATATACACTATTTATGCCATGTAATTTGCTTTTCGAGACAAGGGTATTTTGGTCTTTTTGTAATAAAAATATTTAGAGACTGCATGTAGCCCTTTTTTCCTTTTCTTATTTTTTATTTTTCTTTTTTTTGTCCTTGACCAAAAAGGCCTAGGCTCTTTGGTCTTTGACCAAAGAGCTCTTGGGAGCTGCTCAACGGTCATATTTATGAGCTCCCAACAGCTCTTTGGAGCTCCCATGTGGTCTCCCCTAAAAAGGGCCTTTTGTATATAAATAGGGGTCAACCCCCTCTTATTTTTCTTAGGCTTGTATTAAGCATTTGATCAATAAGGGCTTATATTTTACATTCTTGAGTATTTTTCTTTTTGCCTTATTGATCTTTGTATTGTCCCATAGTGGACTTGTGCATGTGCACTTATGATTATGATCTTGGAAGTCCTTAGTGGCTAGTGTTTTTCGTGCTTCCGCATATTTCATTACACCAATCACCCAAGCCTAGGCGGTGGGGCTTCGCCTAGGTGCCTCTTTTAACAACTAAGCATGTTATACATGTACTTGTACCCATACCCATGTGACATAGTATATATATTGACTACACTTGTGGGTAAGAAACCCCTAGTTTGAAATGGAAACTGAAAAATCCTTTATTTTTCAATGTTGTTTGCCCTCCAAATGTGATCTAGATGGTTGGGTTAGTAGAAATTGATTCTTCAATCATGTTATTCCACCGTGTATGTAAGATTTTGCAAGGGTTGAAAAATCAACGGCCTATAACGTACCAAATTTTCAACCCTCATAAAATTGAGGTGAAAGAGAGAGAGAGGCGTCAAAGAGAGAGGCTCATGAATTTGGAAAGGGGAATGGAAGGAAGGAATCTCCTTTGGAAACCCAAGAGAGCCAAACTCTTCCAATCAAGGACGGCTCAAGAGAAGTTGAGGCCCTACGCATATTTCATTGGAGGGCCATATTTCTCTATATTTTTTTTATTGGAGGCCCTGAGCATGAGGCACATGCATGTGCCATGTTTCATAGGAGGCCCACATCATGTGAAATATAAGCGTTATATTTTTTTTTTCATTTGAGGCCCTAGGTTGTGGCCTCAAATATCAAAGAGGTCAGATAGCCCTGCTTCAAAAAAAGAAGAGTCAATCCTATTATAATATTTAGTAGGCCAATTTGAGAAATTCTCAATTGAAATTGAATTCAGAATAGCATCTTCTACATTGCCTTACATAGATATTTATAGACTTCCCATCCTCCTGAATGTTCCATCTTGCCTCAAACACAATGACAACAATGCCCCTAGAGGACGAGCCTAGTAAAATGACCACATTGTCTATGGTAGGGCGTCGAGTCTGAAGGAAGAACTTCCTTGCCCCCTCACACTTTAAATAACGCCCACACCACCCTTATTGACCCTAAAAGACTATTATATCCCTCCCAGTAACCCCTAATCCAGATTGTATATATCATATAGTAATCCGTGTCGTTCGGGCCCAAAATAAGATATGTATTGTATCATAAAAAATTGTAAATTTTGAAAAAAAAAACTTAAAAAATCTAAAAAAATTGTAAAAAGTCAAAAAAATAACAAAAATTCTAAAAAATCATAACACACAAAACAATGATGAAATGCACAAAATGCAACCATAAAAACACATGTGTGTCTCTATGAGCTACATAACACATCATCAATCATCAAATCTTACAAGAACAATGCAAAATAGTAATATGTTCAATTAAGAACATGTCCCAAGATTTATCAAAAAACAAATTTATGAATACTTAACAATTACAAATTACAATAATAACCAAGTTTTTAAAAGTATACCATCAATAATCATTATCATCATTATCTTCTTCTTGTTCTTCATCTTCTTCTACTCCTTGACCCAACCAAGAGTTGCCAGTCGGAGTAGCGAGAGCAGAAAGTGATTCGGGAAGCGGAAGCAAGAACCGAAGCACTTCCAAAATTTTAGGAAGCGGGAAGTGCGGGACGACCTAGAAAGTGAACCGAAAGCGACCTAAGAAGCGAGAGGGAAGCGAAAAAAGACAAAAAAAAAAGGAAAAAAAAAATAAAAACACAAAAAAATGAAAAAAGAAGGGGAAGCGAGGGGGAAGCACGCTTCCCAAATCTTTTGGGTGCTTCCCAACACATTTCGGAAGCGCCATGTTTCGCACTTCCGAAATGTGCTTCAGGAAAGCGTGTTTCCGCATGTCCTATGGCGCTTCAAGTAACCCAGACCCTGTTAAAACATATGTAATAATACATCTATATATATATATAAATATAGATGTATATTCACCATAATACCCGATAGGGGTATTATGGTCATTTCACAAGTACCCAATAGGGGTACTTGTTTTATTTCTTTTATTTTGCTGAATTTTATTTTTGTTTTTTTATTTTTTAAAATGTATTTTGGATACCGAAAAGGGGCCCCACAATGGAGTCGTTGGGGCCCCCAACGGTCACAATTGTGACCGTTGGGGGCTCCCAACGACTCTATTGGGAGCCCCTTTGGTCTCCTTTTCTTATAAATAGGGGGAACCCCCCTTGTATGTGGTATTGCTCTTGAGAGCTCCTCTTCAATAATAGTGATATTATTTTTCATGTGTGTAGCCTTTTTATAAGGCCTTTTGTATATCCCTTAGTGGATTTCCTCTCTTATGCTTGTTGCATTTGTCCGTGTGGGACATAGTGAATGCTTTAGCATTCTTGGATTCTTCCGCATATTTCATTACAGACCCAACCACACCTTTCCCCTTTTGCTGCAGAACTTCCTACTTTTGATGCTACGCTAGGGGTTGTAAGATCAGAAGTAGGGAATTCATCTTCGTCCTTCCAGGGCTCCACCAAACCCATTTTTGCCTCACTCATCTCTTTTGCTTGTCTTTTTTCTCTCAAACCATTAAGTAATTGTTAACATTGTCATTTCACGGTATCCGACAATTTTCTTGATGTGAAGGCCACAACATTAAGATGTGTCACAGCTAAATGATGCTTCAACCAAGAGATACCACTCGAAATAACAGTATGAAAATCGTTGCACTCGATTTTCAACCGGTTTTCACTCATTATTCGAGTGCCCCATTGCCATGCTGAATCATTTGATGCCATCTTCCCCAAGAAAAGTTCAATAAAAAGCAAAGAATAGAGTTTGTTTACCTTAACCCACTTCCTTGAGTGGAAAATGATGGAAATGCACTTTTACTTGATGAAATCGCAAAATCCCTCGCCCTTGCACATGGATCGGCCCTCAAATAGCTCTCACGAGTCCTAGGGTGAGTGGATACCTCTCTAATGGCCTTTACACAAATGAGGGAGTCGGCCTTCAAGAGGTCTTTAAAACCCAAAAAAGAAAAAAATAGTATTCGGTCTTTTTAAGTGCGGTGAGCCTGTAATCTACGGTACACCCTATATCGTACGATACACATTCATATCGCGATACGAATGCATATCGTAACATTTTTCTATATAGTAATGATACATAATGGACAACCTTGCCCCTAATACCCCATACACCCACTTGGATCATCATATTCATAAGTTCTTAATGACAAAGATATCCAAACCTGCCCTAAACATAAAATACAACAATAAAAGAAAATCATGACGTGGCACCAAGCTGCTATCAATCCCACCCACTTCAAATCAGCCTAGCCCTCAAGAATGGAGGGTTGGCCTGAGAGTTTTGTTTTCACCATTACAAGGCGGTTGTCCATGGTGACATCAAGGTATTTAGTTGATGTAGTACCAGTTGTTGTGCCTTTGATTCTTCTATTGAATCAATTGTTATCACCTTGTTTTGAATTGCTCTCATCTTTAGTTCATAACAGTTTTCGGGTTTTCCATGTACACAAGGTGTTGTTTCTAAAAAATCAGTAAGTTGTCATGGTGCTTTTTGCAGTTGCATAATTTGTGCATGTTGTCTGCACACAAGCAAACTTTCAGAGGTTGAGCTTCATGATAACTTTAGAAGTTGCCTTAAACGAGTGACGCAAACTGAAATATGATGGTCTAGAAGTCTATTTCTACTATTTTGACCTAAGTCAAAGGGATTCGGCTAGCAGGGTGCCGCACCTGTGTCGACGCGACTCGACGCGGGTGCGGTCAACCCGACCCTAGATGCGTTGACCGCACCCAGGGTCATTTCGGTCCATTTTTTAGACTTTTTTTAAAAAAAAGCTGGCCTATGAAATGGGCTGCGTGATTTAAAAAAAAATCTTGGGGGGGGGGGGGGGCGATGTCCCCTATAACCCCCCGTTCGCTAACCGCACAGCGGGACCCGCGCCGGGGGGAGCCCCCGGACCCCCCTTCCTGCAAGGGCAAAAACTATGAATCAGGCTCCACAACTCATCATGGACATGATGTTCTCTTTGAGAAAGAAATCTCTGACTGCCTCAGAAATGTCTTTAGATACAATAGACCAGAATGAAGTAAAGAAGCTATTTGGGTACCCATCTAAGCTTGGGGCGCTATCTCCATCAAGAATAAAGACCACCTTAACCACCTCCTCTTCCAACCCCACGGATCTGGACAACCTTTAAAACGGTTACAATTGATGTAGCCCCTGACAAATAACTTGAAGAAATAATTTGAGGCCTCTCAAAAAATACTCTCTTCCCACCACATAGGATTCGTCCTCCCTCTGAAGTCAGTTCATATGTTAAAGCTACGTATTGCGGTTTGTCATAAGGTAGAAGAGTTGGGATGATCTGAACATCCAATGGTCATTAACGAAGCAGCGATCGATCCTGTTGGTGCGATAGTTAGGACCAACTTGCTTGTTATGCCAAGTAAAACAGGAAGACCCATAATCAATCTCTATCAGTCTTGCTAAGTCTATGAAATCATTGAATTCATTGGCACTCATATGATAGGTAGTCAAATCCCAACATTTAGAAATATGTTTGGTAACCTTCTGATCACTAATGAGCAATCATGGATGCGGGACCCCCCTTTATATATATATATATATATATATATATATATATACATTTTTGCCCCTGTCGCACCCCCACACCCAAGGTTTTTGAAAGTGCCGCACTCCCACACCCGCACCCATGTGACATAGATTTTGAGTCTTTGACCATGTTGAACACATCCATAGGGTTAGATTTAGACCAGTGTTATAAAAAATGCGCCTTGAGGTGCGGCCTTCTGTCCTGAGGCGTGAGGCGCAAAAAAAAAGAGATTTCAAAGACATAATCAACAAGATTTTTGTAGGTTAATCTCATATATTTTCTTGTTATTTCAGTTATGTAATCAGTTTCTTAGTATATTTTAACTTTTGTTGGTTAATCTCATATATTTTCCAGTTATGTAATCAGCTTTTATATGTTACTTAAAGTAACATATAAAAGTAACTTACTTTTATATGTTAATCTCATATTTTTTAGAATAATCTCATATATTTTAACTTTTGTAGGTTAATCTCATATATTTTCCAGTTATTTCAGTTATGACTTTTGTAGGTTAATCTCATATATTTTCCAGTTATTTCAGTTATGTAATCAGTTTCTTAGTATATTTTAACTTTTATTGGTTAATCTCATATATTGTTCAGTTATGTAATCAGTTTTTAGTTACTTTTATATGTTAATCTCATATTTTTTTAGTACTTATTTGAGATTTTCTATTTCTTATTGGTTGTTATTTCACCACTAAAGCATTTCTTTATTTATTTGTATTTTTAGATATTTTTTTATAATTTTTTAAAAGTTTTCAAAAAAAAATTGAGGCTTACGCTTTACGCCTCGCCTCGATTTTTGGTGGAGCGCCTCGCTACGCCTCAACGCTTTTCACAACACTGATTTGGACAAAACAACTTGCTACTATGAGTTACAGCTAGGGGGTAGCACACATACATACATACATACATACATACATACATACATACATACATGTTTTTTGAAATTGTGGTGTCGCACTCAAGGTTGCCAGACTAAGAAGCGGAAGCGGGAAACGATACAAGAAGCAGAAGCGAGAAGCAATGCATTTTAAAATGTATAGAAAGCGAGAAGCGAGGAATAAAAAAAAGAAATATAAGAATTGAATGGGAATCAAAATGAAACACAAATAAAAACTAAAATAAAAGTGACTAATATTAAATTTCATGATTTTTTAGTGTAAAAATTACATTTTTAGAAAAATCTAAAAATGATGACTACCAATTTAGAGAAAGCACATGGGAGTGAGAAGAGTTTGAGAAAACACAAAAAACATGAAAAGTTGAGTAAGAGAACATATAAGAAGAATAGATGAAGTGTGTGAAAAGCATAGGAGAAGCGTGGGGAATCAAGGTCCTCATCAAGTTTCGGAAGCGACGAGTATCGCGCTTTCGAAGCAAGTTTCCGGGAAGAGAGCTTCCCACCTATTGAAGAAGCTTCCGGTAACTCCGGTCGCACTACACCTATATAACATAGACATGCAACATTTTCTACCTTTTTATTCCGAAAAATGAAGCATTAAGAAGAGAAATAAAAGAGCAAAAGCAAGTGGTAACCCTGGGATGTAATAACACACACAAAAAAACCACTATGAAAACTATACCCATACATAAATACATCAATAAGAGCTTCCTAAAACATCAAGTACTTTCCTAAGATGCTTAGTAAGACATTGGGCAGGCATCTTTAAAGCATTAAGTATTTGATTGTGTAATGTCCCATAGTACATCAATGTTGATTGGAACATGACAGAAAGAGATTACCACCTTTTGAGATGCAGTTTATTCCATAATCAATGGTAACTTTTGCAAATTTTGTAATATTTTGGTTGATTTTTACTTGATCCCAACAGCCAGAAGCCTTATTTTGTGTTAATCTTGTTTTATTTTGTAAAAAACAACTCTTTTCTCATTAAAGATGGATCCCTCCCCATCAATTTCTGCACTAAGCAGCCTAATCGGACTTTTTCCATGGTTGGGAAATAACTAATGCCTTCTAACTTCTTCGTATGGAAGGGGATAATGGTCCCTTGCATCAGATACCTCAAACTTGATAGTCATATTAATGGAACATCGGCTCCACTAAAATATATACATAAAGAAGAAACGTCAAATACAGTGTTGGTTGCAATTAAACTTAAAAAGGTCATGTGATGCACTCTTAAAGTAGATGCATAATGTTGATGTGTCACTTTGACAGTGTACCTGTTTCCAAAAATCAGAACATGTTTGGTTAAATTATGCCTAGATCAAGACAAGTATATGCAAGCTGCACATCTCGTCTAAAGCAAGACTAGATGGCAGAGCCAGCACAATCATGACGCATGTAGGTTCATTGCGAGGAACCAATTAAAGTTAAACTTTTAATAGGTTAATTAGCTAAACAAAAGGCCCTAATGATTGCCAGATAGCATGCTACAACTTGAGAAAGTAGGACTTGAATGAACAAAAACTCTTGCCTACATGTTGCAGAGAAAGACTTAACTGAACTCCTGAAAGATGACCCAGAATGAGAAAATCCACACTCCACAGTAATGTGTCTCAAGAACTAAATAATATTTGAAGTGAAAGGCACTTGGTGGCAATTTCATCATTCTACAAGTCAGCTTACAAAATTCCATCATCGACAAAGTCAAGAACACATTTATCTCCCAAAAAGCAAAATAAAAACCAATCCAGCAAAAAGAAAATTCCTAATAGACAATATAGAAAATGAATAAATATCAGATTACATACAGTTATATGAAACTGTGAAAAGGTACCACACTACTCAACTAGCAACTTAAAATCCTCCAAAAAACATAAGCTAAACAACTTAAAACCATTGTTATCCTACTTCAGGTTAGTTACAACAGAAACTGAAATTAAAGATACAAATTTGAGACAAGTGTTCAAGAAACCAAAAATTTTCCACTGGATTTTCTTCATAAAAGAATGGAGGGCAAAACTTTTTAGAATTCCCTTTACTATTGACTCAACAAGCACAAATCCACAAACATAAGGACAATAAAGTAGAAGATAAAAAATAATTGAATAGAAGAAAATAAATAAATGAGAACTGAAAGAACAAACCTTAAGTATTTCAAGATCCTTCTTTAATTCGGGAGTGATGGTTGGGGCAGCTATGTCAAACCTATACAGAAAGGATGCAATTGAATCCAGTATGCCATTGTTGTAAATCATAAAAAAATAAAACTAGGGTTAAGACTACATACCACTTCTTACCGGCAGTATCCTTTAGTTGCTTCCTCTGCAATTTATTCATCTTTTTGGGGTCTCTAGGAGGAACCAAGAGTCCATCTAAAAGCATCTTATCAGGCATCCAAAGGGATGATGTATGGCCTACATTGTGATTTTTCTCTTTCGATGTAGAAGATGAGAAATCAGGCAATCTAGGGTTCCACAAAAGGTCAATTTTTTCCATATCTTGAGACAACTAATGATCCAAGAGCAGCATAAATGTGGAAAAAAAATTCATTAGGAAATATGTAAAGAATTTCCAAACAAGAAAATGGATATGAATGGATATACAATCATTTTATAATGGAGAAAGGCATATGTTGTTTTAACTGACATGGCCTACAATTTTAAAAGTATTTTCTGGTCAGTTTAACAGTATCTAGTATCTACATTCAATCAAGTAATGTTGAGTACATGTACAAGATATTTATTGTCATCCCACTGTGCATATTAGTACAGTATACATTATACAACGCATAGATTCAGAAGATTTCTAATTTCACATGGAACTTGGAAAACAGACCAGACCCCAATAGCCTAGGCAAAATCTAATCCAACTTCTGCACCAAAAAAACAAGAGCCATTCACTTGATTTGCTATATGAAAATGATAAAGCTGACCTAGTTTTTGCATCAATTCAAGTGAAAACATGGTGGAAACCTATGTCACATGAACACTCCATTTTGCCCTCCATACCCGTGTCGACACGCGTGTCCCCGTGTTGACACCTGGACACACCATTTTACCGTCCGTACATACAAGTTTGTATTCAATTTATAATTATATTTTCAGTATATAGCATATACATTTAGATTGTATTCAGTTTATTTTGAATTTATTTTGTATTTATATGATATTTAACATGAAACTCAGTAAGGTCTGGTCAACTTTACATATTTCTTGAACTTAACAAATCTGACCAGATTGCAAACCCTTTCAAAATATCAAATCTGGACCAGGTTTGTCAATCCAACTCCCAATAGAATTGACATCACACCCTGTGTAAAATTGCACCGCACTCAATGTAATGAGCAATAACATTAATGGTATGTAAGAGTTATGAGCTGCATAACAAATGCTAACATCTTGACTCTGTTCTTCCATTTTTATTCATAAAAGCATCTACCACTACACAGCCAATCACTTCCAGATACAAGTATCCGCGTTAAATACAGACAACCACTTAACTCCCATTCATCTGGTGGGTCAGTTTAACAAGAGAGCATGCATACACAAGAATGAAATATGCATCATTCATCGGTGAGTTCATCACCGTCTCCAAATCAACTATTCAGGAAAAACCCCGATTCAAGGATCTGCCGAACACCCTAAGGGTTCAGACTTTTACCCATTTGAATAATTTCCAGTAAATCTTGAAGTATACATGCTTCACTGATATACCAATATGCAAGATGTTAAATGAACACATGGAATCCTAATTAAGAATATGATACCCAAATGGAAACAACAACGCAAATCCAATCAGTACTCACGTGTTCGATTTCAAGAATACGATACTCATATTGGGAAACAGCAAGAATCGGAAATCAGAATGTATCTCAAAAAGGAACTATTCACAGAAATTAAAACAAGAAACCAACTCAAGATTTTAACTCACTTTAACGTGAAGATCTGAAACATAAAGATTCTATAACAACTGAATTCCCAACCATACCATCTATGAACCGGACTCTCCCAGTAGACCGCACCTCCCGAATAGTTACATGATCGTTCTGGTTCACAAGGTTGATTGACCTATACAGCCCTTAACTCAGTTCAAGATGTGGCAGTCCCCACGAAGACTCCCTCATCTTAAGCCAAGAATAACAGCAGCTAAAAGAGGGATTCTGACTTGATTCGTAAAAACCATCATGGAACTCATAATATTCATGACATAAACACAAGCAATGGAGAGAGAAACCCAATAGAAATCCCACCAAAACCATTCGGTCGATACTTCATAATACCATCCAAATAGTGAATGACATCAAGAAAAATAGGCTAAACTGAAACCAAGCAACCAAATAGCCCTTTATAACAAGTACCCACACGAAACTTCAAGAAAACCCATCTAAAATAACAAGAGATGTCCATGACATAAAACCCATAAAGAAATGAAGGAAACCCCCAAATCGACATCACTACTACCGGGAAACCCTAGCTCACCGATCTGGGTTTTTTCGGCGACCAAGATTCACATTGAAAACACTCTAAGTCATGAAAAAGAATTGGGGTTCCCCCTTGACCGACCCAAACACAATTGATTCAGTCCACACCCAACAAGAAAAGGCCAGAATCCTACCTTTTTCGGTGTTTTTTTCCGACGATCGGAGACCGCTATCGCGAGACGATGGTCTGCCGGCTCCGGTTGCTCCTGCCGCCGTGAAGGGCGCGATCGGGAGGTTGTTGTCGATGGTCGACCTGCTGTTTCCACAACCGCGATGTTGTTCCGGCGAGGAGATGTGGCGCTGGCGCAGTCGCACGCAGGGAGGTGACGACGACGGCTCCCCTGAGCGACGTCGACGATGCAGCAGAGTGGGGGAGAGAACAAGAGGGATGAGAGGAAGAGGGTGGAAGACAAGATTTGTAGGAGGGTGGCCCCCGAAACTGAAGGAGGTGGTTACCTCCTTCACTCCTCCCGGCGGTTGCGCAGCACCTCCTCCCCCATTACGATTTGCTTCTTGCGGGGTTAGGGTTCACTCTGAACCCTAACCCTCTCTTTTTATCGGGTAACCCGTATCGGGTTGCCTTTATCCTTAGTTTTTTTTTAACGTGTTACTTACCCGGTACGCGGGGCGCGACTCGGGTCCGAACCCGGGACCCGCTGCAGATTCGATGGGTATTAGGGTCCGCAATTTGGACCCGCTACCCATTGCGAAGTGGATCCATAGGTTGGGTCCAGTGTTGTGAAAAACGTTGAGGCGTAGCGAGGCGCTCCACCAAAATCTGAGGCGAGGCGTAAGCCTCAAAAAAAATTAACTTAAAAAAACTATAAAAATTATTTAAAATTATAAATAAATAAGAAATGCTTTATTGATGAAGCAACAACCAACACGAAATAAAATCAGAAGTATAGAGTTTGTAATTAACACTGGACTTGCATTCTAGCAATATTTAAGCAAACATCAAATCAGAAGTATGCCTATTATAAGGGTTCTTACTAGATCCACTATATTGCCAAAAACAAACTTATTTATTTGTATGGTTGAAGAAACTGGACCATGACCTTGGTTACGTAGTTATCAAGCATCTTTTTTTATTTTTTTATACGAAAACATGGTCCAGATTGATCATGGATTCACTTCCACCTGAATCAAACTCCAAAACCTCCATTTCATAAAAAAGGTTAGGCACAATTGAAAGAGGTTGGAAACAATCTTTTTCGGACGCATGTATGGCTGCAGGGCACTTTCTTTAAGAGTAACTCAATAGTTTCTTTTTCTGTTTAATGGCCTACAACACCGTGATACTGCTCGTAGCAAAACCTCAATATCTGGAATTTGGCTTGGCAGTTAAATCGCTGAAATATCTCAGTAAGCCAACCGAAAATTCTACACATGAATGACAATTGGACATAACAATTTTCGGGTTGAAAAACCATCAGCGCAGCTGGCTCAAATACTCACTGTCTATCCATGCACGTGAATCGCTTGGTCCATACATAGTTGCAAGCATCAAGAGGACCAAATCAGTGTTTTTGCATCAGAAATCATTCACACTACATTTCCAACTTTTAAACATTTAAGCTTGTTCTTTTTTTGTCTATGCTGTTGATCAGCACTATCCAAAAGAAAGGTTGTAGTAACAGCCAAGGATGAATGAAGGTGGTCGGGGTTACCTGGTGTCTGGCAAGGGTTGCCGGCGTCGCAGCTACTTCTGGCGAGGAGGAGGCGGGGAAGCGAGAGAGTGTGAGAGACGAGAGAGAGGGACTGCAAGAGACGAGAGAGAGAGAGGGGCTGCGAGAGACGACAGGGAGAGAGGGGCTGCGAGAGAGGAGATTAGGGAAATTAGGGCTCCCGACCCTTATTAGGGTCAGGGGTGAGATGTTATTGTTGGTCAAATGAGGGATTTGACCCTCATTTGACCAACAAAATAAGGTGTGTGCGCCTCACGCTGAGGCGCGCCTCGCCTCAAGGCGTACACCTACATGGGTTTACGCTTCTTAACTGCGACTCAAGGCACAAAGGCCCTCGCCTTGAGGCGAGGCACGCTTTTTGCGCCTTGAGGCGCGTTTTTAACAACACTGGTTGCAAAGGTCGAGGGAACGGCAGGGACAAGAGCACGTGCAGACATGGGAGGAGATGCAGAGATTAATGTAGTCCAAGTTTGTGCCTTCAGACCACGCCGAGAGAGCCTACAAGGAGTACCTGACCCTGCGTCAAGGCACTCGTACCGTGGCGGAATACACTGTTGAGTTCCATCGTCTATCCCTGCGAGTGTAGATCGAGGAGACCGCTCGCCAGCAAGTCACGAGGTATAATTCTGGTCTCTGTCCTGTTATTTCTGATGACTTCAATTGTGTCACAATCGAGTCATTGGATCAAGCCAACAGTTATGCCATGAATGTGGAGGAAAAGTTAAAAAAAAGGCAGGAATATCGGGCCACCCGGAGTGATCAGCCCAGTCGACCCAAGTCGAGTTTCCCAACCAGGGGAGCGAGCTTCCCTAGGAAGGAAGACTCAAAGTCCACCCCAAGAGTCGACCCTAGCAAGTCTGACTAGTCCGGACCAGCATACCATAACAGATCCAAGGCCAAGCCTAGTGAGCCTACCATCCGTTGTTTTAGGTGTCAGGAATTAGGACACATAGCATCCAAGTGCCCCACCGTGAACAAAAATGTCCATTTCATCAAGGGTATTGTTGAGTCAGCATCCGATAGTGAGACTGAGGGTGAGTCGTCGGTTGAGGGAGAGAATGAGAGGAAAGTTGTAGAGTTCGTTGGTAACGTCGAGAATTTGTTGTCCATCTGTCATGTTTTGACCGCACCCTAAGAGTAGGCCCCTGCAAAATGATTGCGGAACAACATTTTTAGAACCCGATGCAATTGTGAGGGGCATGTGTGTGATGTTATCATTAACATTGGGGCTGCTGAGAACATGGTATCCGAGAGTGTCGTGTCCACCCTGAATCTGAAAACGGAAAAATTGTCCCAACCATACAAGATGGCGTGGTTCAAAAGAGGGAACAAGGTCCCCATTACCCAGTGTTGTCTAGTTCGGTCCTCTATGAGGGAGCATTACCATGACGAGGTGTGGTGTGATGTAGCCTCTATGAGGGGAGGTGTCATATTCTTTTAGGACGTCCTTGGCAGTTTGATCGCAAGACCATTCACGATGGCCGTAGGAACACGTATTCATTTATTTTTAAGGGTCATAAAATAATCATTCTCCCTATCAAGGAGACCGATTTTCCCACTGTGGATAAGCCCGAGCGAATTTCCCAGCTCGTAGGTCTATCATACCGGACTTTCTTGAGCCATTGTAGGGAGGATCATTATTGTTATGCCCTGGTGGCCAAACCGTCTATGAGTACGTCGTTGCCCGTTCCCGCAGACATCGTGCCCCTTGTCGAGGAGTTTCGCGATATTATGCCAGACGACCTTCCCGATGGCCTACCTTAGATGAGGGTGGTGCAGCATGCCATCGATTTGGTCTCAGGGTCGAGTCTACCTAACCTCCCCGCGTATCGCATGAATCCATCTGAGCATGCCGAACTGTTGAGACAGGTTCAAGAGTTACTACCAAAGGGTTTCATTCGTGAGAGTGTGAGCCCTTGCGCAGTGCCCGCCCTTCTCACTTCTAAGAAAGATGAATCCATGTGCATGTGTGTCGACAGTAGAGCGATCAATCGCATCACTGTCAAGTACCGTTTCCCCATTCCCCGATTGGATGATATGTTTGATATGTTGGCCGGTGCCTCTATTTTCTCCAAAATCGATTTAAAAAGTAGGTACTACCAAATCCGTATCCGAGAGGGGGATGAGTGGAAAACGGCATTCAAGACACGTGATGGATTGTATGAATGGTTAGTCATGCCATTTGGGTTATCAAATGCCCCGAATACTTTCATGAACATGATGACCCAAGTGTTGTGTCCATGTATAGGAAAGTTTGTCGTAGTATATTTTGATGATATCTTGGTCTACAGTTCTTCGTTGTCTGATCCATGGTTGCCAGTTGAGGAAGCGGGAGCGGGAAGCGATACGAGAAGCGGGAAGCGAGGCACTTTCAAAATTTTAGGAAGCGGGGAAGCGTGGGACCACTTGGGACCGATTCGGGAAGCGTCTCGGAAGCGACCTAGGAAGCATCTCGGAAGCGACCTAGGAAGCGTCTCGGAAGCGAGGGGAAGCGAAAAAAATAAAAATAAAAAATAAAAAATACAAAAAAATTGAAAAAACAGGGGAAGCGAGGGGGAAGCGTGGGGGAAGCGTGATGGGAAGCGCGCTTCCCATTAAAGGGAAGCGCGCCCCCCATTAAAGGGAAACGCGTCCCCCATTAAAGGGAAGCGCGCTTCCCAAAAAAGGGGGACGCTTCCCCCCACGCTTCGGAAGCGCGACGTTTCGCGCTTTGGGGAAGCGCGCTTCCCCTTTTAGGTAGGCGCTTCCGGTAACCCTGGTCTGATCATTTGAGTCATTTGCGTCAAGTCCTCGAGATTTTAAGGAAGGAGAAGTATGTGAATGCCAAGAAGTGTGAGTTTATGACGTCAAGTGTGGTATATTTGGGTTTTATTGTGTCGTCTAATGGAGTGAAAGCGGATCCCGCCAAAGTCCGTGCGATTGTAGAATGGCCTACCCTAAGGACTATCGGAGAGATCCGCAGTTTCCACGGGCTAGCAACTTTCTACCGTCGTTTCGTGAGGAACTTTAGCACCCTCATGACCCCTATCACGGAATGCCTAAAGGGTACTAGTTTTCAGTGGACTTCAGCCGCAAGCCTTCACGGTCATAAAAAAGAAAATGACTAGCGCCCTTGTCCTAGCCCTTCTTGATTTTAGCGCAGTTTTTGAGGTTGAGTGTGATGCCTCTAAAGTGAGAATTGGTGTAGTCTTGAGTCAAAACCGCAGGCCCATCGCATTCTTTAGTGAAAAGCTGACTCAGTCGAGGTGTCAGTACTCTACTTATGACGTCGAGTTCTATGCCATTGTACAAGCCCTTCGTTATTGGAGGCATTATCTCATTTATAAAGAGTTTATCTTGTACACGGATCATGAGGCATTGAAGTATTTAAATAGTCAAAATAAGTTGAGCGCCAGACATGCCAAGTGGGTTAGTTTCTTGCAAGAGTACACTTTTACGATTTGCCATCAATCAGGTACTCTGAACAAGGTAGCTGACGCACTTAGCCGGAAGAATAGTTGCTTAATGACTATGTTCGTTCAAGTGATTGGGTTTGAGCAGTTCAAGGAGTTGTACCCGAGAGACCCTGATTTCCAGCGGGTTTAGGAAGGGTGCATCTCCTCTGCCAGCACAGCAAACCCACGGTTCACTATACATAATGGTTACCTCTTTCGCGGTAATAAGTTATGTGTGCCTGCGTTTTCTCTTAGACTACAATTGAAATCTGAGTTGCATGAAGGGGGACAAGCTGGGCATTTTGGACATGATAAGACGTTCGCTCTGTTAGATGAACACTACTTTTGGCCCAAAATGCGCAAAGATGTTGTCAAGTTTGTCCAGAGTTGTCGAGTATGTCAAGTGTCCAAGGGTCGACGTCAGAATAGTGGTTTGTACAATCTGTTGCCCATCACTGAGAGGCCTTGGGAACACGTTTTCATGGATTTTATTGTGGGTCTTCCCAGAACCTCACATCATTTTGATTTCATCTTAGTTGTGGTTGACCGATTTTCCAAAATGGCTATCTTTGTCCTATGTAAGCGAACCACTGACGCCTCGTTAGTAGCCTCGTACTACTTCAAGGACGAGGCCCACTTTCATGGATTGCCTCACACAATCACCTCAGATTGTGACACTCGCTTCATGAGTCATTTTTGGAAATCATTATGGGCCTTATTGAAAACCAAGCACCAATTCAGCAGTGCATACCACCCGCAGACCGATGGCCAAACCGAAGTCGTGAACCGCACCTTAGGGAACCTACTCAGGAGTCTAGTTGGGGAGAATGTCAAAACTTGGGACCTAGTCTTACCGCAAGCCGAGATCGCCTACAATAGTTTCATCAACCGGTCCACGAGCAAGTCTGCTTTTCAAGTGGTCTATGGTCGTTCACCAACCCATGTAGTAGATCTAGCACCTGTGTCTAGTCTCCCAGACCCAGCCCCAGCCCCAGCCCCAGACGCATTTGATGTCGTTGAGTACATGCGTGATATTCACAGACAAGTCCGAACAAAACTTGTTGAAAGTTACAAAGCTTACAAAGCTTTTGTGGACAAAGGTCGCTGTGATGTCTAGTTTCAAATAAGTCAGTTAGTATGGGTTTACCTACGTCCTGAACGTTTCCCAGTAGGTACTTATGGCAAGTTGAGTCCTAAGAAATATGGCCCTTTCAAGATCCTCCGGCGATTGGGTCTGAATGCCTACCTCCTTGAACTGCCTGAAGATTGGCACATCTCACCTATCTTCAATGTGTTTGATCTATATGCTTATTGTGGTGACAACAAGTCGTCAGAGCCGACTTCTTCCCAACCAGGGGAGAATGATGAAGAGCAGGACCGGACCGGGCCTGTACAGCGTGACCCAGGCACGGCCAGGGAACCCGACCCAAAGGGGATGGACAATCGGACCCAGGAGTTGGATCCGATCACGAGCAAGGTATCTTGAGGCAGGGACGTGGCCCTGCGCTACTCCAGGCGAGCGAAGGTCGGAGGCATCCCAGTTTCATTAGCAGATTGAAGTAGTCTCGGGTCTAGGGACCCGACCCGAGACCCAGATCCACTTGCAACCTTTAAATACCCTGTTCTAGGGTTGCGTGAAGGCAGACGTGATTGAATTTTCAGCCAAGCCCTTCTCTGAGATTCTTTGCCTGCAGTTTTGCATTTTATTCTGTTATTCCCTTGTTTTCCTTTCTATTATTTTTTCCTTCAACCATATAACTTTTACGTGTTCTTTGATTATGCCTATGAAATAAATTCGAGTTCCATTCTTTACTGTGTTTGACGTCTGGAAGACGATCCCCCACGCTGCATCAGTAAGGTTGCAAGAATCACATAGTGAACCATGCAGTTGGGATAGGCTTGATGATAATGACAATGATGAAATAAATACCAATTTCAAAGATTAGTATTAGGCTATAATTACATTTTTGATAGATTAAAGAATGAATTCTACAGGAAACAACACAAGCAATTCATGCATGGCTCATCCACAAGTAACAACAACAACAACAACAATTAATAAATTTGGCTTATAACCTGAATATGCATGAAATCTTGTTCAATGACCAAGAACAAATAGCAATATACTAGAGGTTTCTCTATTTTTTTTCTCAAGATCCTTTATAAAATGTTTTTAATTTTTTAATCAAACAATATATTGAATTTCTGCATGATAGCCTTAGCAAGTTTCACATGTATGTGTGTAATAAACAGAGTTACCGGAAGCGCCTAGCTAAAAGGGGAAGCGCGCTTCCCCGAAGCGCGCTTCCCCGAAGCGCGCTTCCCCGAAGCGCGCTTCCCCGAAGCGCGCTTCGGAAGCGCGCTTCCCCGAAGCGCGCTTCGGAAGCGCGCTTCCCCGAAGCGCGCTTCGGAAGCGCGGAACGTCGCGCTTCCGAAGCGTGGGGGGAAGCGTCCCCCTTTTTTGGGAAGCGCGTCCCCCTTTTTTGGGAAGCGCGTCCCCCTTTTTTGGGAAGCGCGCTTCCCTTTAATGGGGGACGCGTTTCCCTTTAATGGGGGACGCGCTTCCCTTTAATGGGAAGCGCGCTTCCCCCTCGCTTCCCCCACGCTTCCCCCACGCTTCCCCTATTTTTTTCAATTTTTTTGTATTTTTTATTTTTTATTTTTATTTTTTTCGCTTCCCCCTCGCTTCCGAGACGCTTCCTATGTCACTTCCGAGACGCTTCCTAGGTCGCTTCCGAGACACTTCCCGAATCGCTCCTAAGTGGTCCCCCGCTTCCTAAAATTTTGAAAGTGCCTCGCTTCCCGCTCCCGCTTCCCGTATCGCTTCCCGCTCCCGCTTCCTCAACTGGCAACCATGGTAATAAACCCATCCCAGACCTACTATGGTGAAGGACTAAAAATGCATGGCTTTAAGTAATTCAGGGGAAATGTAGGGATGAAGGTCCACGCAAAGGTAACATTTGAAGATAAGAGGCCAACTACCAACTCTGCAGTTTCTTGATTATCTTTGTAATCAAAATCATCTTCCACCGTTATTTGAGTTAAATGCTAGCCAATATGGATAGATGCTCATAAATCATCTCAGGCAAACCATTTGAAAAAATCGATAACTAATGCCCAATTCTATCAGCTAGTCCAGCAACACATCACTTATGGATCCCTCCTCCAAACACATTGTAAACCCCCATCCGAATTTCACTATTTTTTTATTTCTCTTCTTCAAAAACACAACGGAAGTCTGTTTTTACTTTAAAATTCCTAATCAAATACAAGTTCCAAACCAGGATCCAAATCTCACAAGACAATTGCACACTTTTGCAAAACATAAAGGTCATTTTATTTCACAAAATGTAACTTGTACAAAATGTTTATCAATATTTATAAAATGTACAAAGTTGCCAAAAAAACACAGAAGTCCTCTATTGCCACATCTACCTACTGCTCAGTACCTGAAATATAGTAATAATTGTGGGGTGAGACTACACACGTCTCACAGTAATCTAATTACTCAACACGAGCGTCCAAAGGTAGCAGCACGAGATAAAGTCCATTTGAAAAGTAACTAATCAAACTCATTTTCAAATAGGAAGAATCGAACCAATACTGATCAAGTGTCAACATTCACGAGAACTGTTATTCAAAAAAAGAACCTCGAAGGAGTCGATTCTGATACATCTGGGAGTCGACTCTCAAAGTATGATATAATATACGATAAGAGAGGAGTCGATTATAATTCCCAGGAGTCGACTTTTAATGTAGATCATAACACCAAAATAAATTGAAGAGTCGACTCACCCAACCCAAAAGTCGACTCTCAAAATAGAACATCAAACCAAACTAAAGAAGAGTCAACTCACCCAACTCAGGGGTCGACCCTTAAGTGCACCATGCACCGAGCACACTGTTAAGTTCTATATATATATATATATATATATATATATATATATATATATATATATATGTGTGTGTGTGTGTGTGTGTGTATGTGTGTGTGTGTGTTATTTATATTGATGTAATAGGTAATACCCTCTAGGGGTATTTTCATTTTTTGTAATAGATATTGTCCACTAGGGACAATTTTGCTTTTTTATTTTTCTTATTTTATTTTTATTTTTTAAATTTCTCCTTTATTGCATTGTAGGGGCTTTATGGTCATTGGGACCAGAGAGTCGTTGGGAGCCCCAACCGTCACATTTATGACAGTTGGGAGCTCCCAATGACTCCTATGGGAGCTCCCAATGGCTTTATGTCATGGGTCCTTTTGTATATAATGGCATTACTTGTACCCATTTTTCTTAATGCTTCTCTTAAGCATTTATGCTCAATAAAGATGAATATTTTTATATTGTGTTTTTCTATTTAGTTCCTTAATGTCTTATATGCACTTAGTGCTTGTGTTGTTTCCCCTTATTGGTTATTGCTTTGTCCTATAGTGAACTTGTACTTGTGCACATTGTGATTGTGATCTTGTAAAGCCCTTAGTGGCATTGTTTTTGTATTTTCCACTATTTCAATACATGCTATCAGAGCCAAGAATTTCTTCTTAGCATTTTGTCTCTTTTGGGTCTTGTGATTCTTTGGTTCGAGTTTGTGCTTCGTGAATAATTCATGATCGTGGTGTGGCTTGGATTCAAGAGAAAACTAGACCCGGCATGTATCTCATATCTTTGAGTATTTTTTGTGTTATCCTTTTCATGCATTATGCACGAGGAAGAACTTATTTTCTTTAATCTTTATATATATATATATATATGTTTGCCTTTGTTTTATTAAAAAAAAAAACTTTGAATGCTTTTTATTATTTTTGGACTTGTTCTTATAAGGTTTATTTGTTTAATATTGTGAAATTATATATATGTATATTTTTTGAAATCATGTTTGAATTCTACTTTTTCAAAAAACTTTGCCTTATTTGATATATATGTATACAAATTTGTATGCTTGAGCATTTATTGGCTTTTGTTTTATTATTGAACTTTGTTTTGTTCTTTCTAGAAAAATTGTCATATATTTTAAAACGATTTGAGAATTTTTAAAATAATGGTGTTGTGTGTATTTCATAAGTATGATCTTATGAAATTTTGCTTAAACTTATGTTTACTCTTTCTCTTTACTCTTGGTGTATTAAAAGTATCATATAAAGTGTCACAAATTATGATCTAGCTTATATAAAAAAATTATATGGATTTTTTATCCTTATGCACTTATGATTGCTTAACATGATGAATAAGATTGTTTATTCGCGCGGTATTGAGCATAATTTCTTATGGAAAATCATTTACTTTAATAAATGCCTTTTATGGTCCTTTTGTGGGACAATAGTTAGGATATTGGATGTTTCTCTTGTTGGTCCTTTTTGTGGTCCTTATGATTATATTATTTTCTTAGTCTCATGGCTCTTTAATGAACATTATCTTACATGTTTTGCATGGGATTTAAATATTATTATTATGTTTATGTTGCACACTTAATTTTTAATAAAATATTAAGTTGAGAATCATGAATAACTTCTTTGCCTTAGTGGGTGTTATAAGTGTTTCTCACATTGTTCACTTTAGTACTTGTCCATTATTGATGGATGTGCTTGTCCACTTAGATCTTTGGTGGACATGTGTGTTCTTGATTAAAAACTCTTGATTCATTGCATACTTGTTATTTATAAAATATAAATTTTTATATTGTGCCCTTAGTGCCTTAAATCTATCACTTGCATATTGCGCCCTTAGTGCCTTAAATCTATCATTCAGGATCCATTGTCTCATGCTCCTTTATATACAAATTGTTCTCTACTAAGATCATCACATAAGCTTCTTTTGGAGAGGCGGAGTTTATCTAAGCTATGAATCTGTGTTAGCAGTTAGCACATACATAAGCCCTAAATAATAAGGATAAATAGTTCATACATCAAGAAGAGCTGTATGGAATATTGCATACCAGAGTCACCAGATTTAAGGCTCTATTTGGGAGGTAGTATTTGAAGGGAGTTGACGGAAATGAGTTGGAAGGAAACGAAGGGAAATGGATTTAGAAGGAATTGAAGGAAATCACCTTGTTTGGCAGCCCATTATAGTTCTCTTAAGGATTCATCCCTCTATTTCAAGGGATAATTAATTGGGGGTTTCCAAATGCATCTGAATCCTTTCCGGAGAAGAACTTGGCAAATACCTCTCTCCCTATGAAAGAGTCCAAAATAAGAAAATGGGCTGATTTGGCAGACGTGTAATCCTTCATTATTTTTATGGTTCAGTATAAATGAAACTTGACAGATCAAGGAATTCTACTAACCGTGTTATAACCAGCGAAACTGCAAAATCCATATGAATTAATGCATAATGATGTTGACCCCAGATTCTAGTATATGAATGAAATGTATTTATTTCATCATTTATAAGAAAGATGAATGAATAAAAGGTTAGTTGACAACCTGATCATCACAGTTCATCAGAAAATATGCTACTCTTCATGGGCAGATATTGTACAAGGCACCTTGATCAACAGAGATAAATGGATGGAAGTATAGAAATTACAAATCAAAATGAATATCAGAACATTGTTGCTATGGACTTTATGGACATAGAGAACAAGAAGCCAACACTCATGAAGAAATGCCAAACTAATTAGAAGATCTAAAAATGAATAATAATAACATGTAATGCAGAAAATCATTAAGGAAGTACACCGATGTGTATACAATGAGGAAAATTATTGAAGAGAATGGTCGGATGAAGAAGCATTTCAAGATGCATGCAGATCCATAACAACAAGAAACTCAATGGATAAGTTTCTAAGATACAAAAAGACCTGAAATGAACATCAGATTTTCTTGGTAAGACTCTAAATGAAATTGAATCCTTTGCCTCAAATTAGGTAAACATGGATAAAAGCTGAATTCATTCTGTAAATGAATGTGTTCTAGATTTTCTTTTCCTTTTGTTATCTCTCTTATCCTTGTATCATGACTGCCTGTCACTCGTTTCTGTGAATTTCACAAATTTTTGTGTATTCATCAAAGAAAATCCATAAATTGGGATATGAAAGCCTGATAAGTGTAGAAAGAGACAAAGCTAAGAGAGTACCATGAGGTTAACACCAAGAAGGCGGTATGGGTCCCATCTTTGACGATTGTATCAATTCACATAGTACTTCTATTAGTACCAGTATATGAACGGGAATTGATTCAAGATTGACTCTCAAACAGGGACTCTAAAGGAGTATATGGAGAAAAATATCGGTTTCAAAGGTTATGATACAGTTACAACGCGGCTATTTACTTCATTCTGTAAATAAGGCCATTGGCTCGAGTGCTCAATTTGAGATCATTCTCTTTTTCATTGAACTTGTGAGAAAAACAATGCTTCCTTCTTTTGCGTATGAAATAGTGCCTACTAGAAATTGTTCCAGAAATCTAACTAAAATTTAACAAAGGCAAATAGGAGCAATCAACTTCTTTCTTCTTCCAGACTTGTTTATGATCATTTGCGGGAGACAATCACCTCTGGTTTTTCTTGCACCAAATAACGCCTTGGTTGCGAATTCAGGAAAGCGCGAAGCAAGAGGCAATAAACGATCGGTTGGAATCGAACCCAAACTCAAACAATCTTTGAATCCCATGAGCAATTATAACAGCAACAGCAAGATTAAGCATAAAAAGATGAAAGGTAACATACAAACAAGAAGAGGGCAGGACAAAAAAGAGAGAGAAAGAGAGTTTTTATACGATGTAGCGCTGGTAGAACTTGTGCTTGAAGTGGGTGATGACGTCGGGGCGGGAGGCCATGTGGGGAGGGATGAATCTTTCTCTCGCTCTCTACAGATTTTTTCAGACACACTGAAATCGGCACCCTACTACGCCAAGGAGCGAGAGTGGCCATCCACCTCCCTAAAATTACGGATATACCACCCACTACCTCTGGTCTCTACAGAGCAAGTCCACCTCTCTCTAGGGATGGCAGTGGGTCGGCGGGTTGGTGAGTCAGCATACCTCAACACGAACCCGACCCATTTATTAAACGGGTCGGCTGTGGCAAACACGAACCCAACTCATTTATTAAACGGGTAACCCGACACGACACGGTTAACCCGTTTAATAAATGGGTCGGGTCGGGTAAACAGGTTGGTGGGTCGGGTTCGGGTAAATGGGTAAACGTGTTAACGGGTTGGGTTCGGGTAAACGGGTTGGTGGGCGGGTCAGGGTCGGGTAAACGGGTTGATGGGTTGGGTTCGGGTAAACAGGTTGACCCGCCCGCCTAACCCGTTTATTAAACGGGTCAGCCGGGTTGGCATACCCCTAACACGAACCCGACCCGTTTAATAAACGGGTTAGGCGGTCGACCCGTTTACGACACAAACTCATTTAAGCCAAACCCGAACCCGGCTAAGAAGCGGGTTGGCGGGTCGTGTCAGATTTTGCCACCCCTAGTCACCACATTGAATTCGAAAACAGCTAGAAACAAACTTCAAATTTGAGGATTGGTGGATGCGGATTCCAAACTTTTCGAGGAAGCATGGTCAGCCCCAACATTGGGCGGATCAAACAGATGAGGTCTATGGATTCAGAAATCGAGTGTCATGAACAAAGCTCTTCTATGTGGATGGTGGTGGTGTTTCGCAACCGAATAGTCACCACCAACTGCCTTCATCAAAACAAAGTATCATTTACTTGGCAGTGTTGATTCATGGCAATTTCATCAATCATGAAAGAAGGGGTCTTCGATCTGAAGAGGCCTTGCCATAGTTTTCAAGTTTTATGAACAATTTTTTCAAGTACCGGGTGATGGACGTCAATATGCATGGGCACTAAACTCTGATGAGAAATTCAATACTGCTTCCGCATACAGAGCTTGCCTGGAAGATGGAGTTTATTGGCTCCCACCTCAAACACTATGGGCGAAGGGCTATGTTCTTTGGATGGCTATTGCTCAAGGGTACTGTAAATATATACCCCAGAACAGCTATAGAAAACCGAGCAACAACTTGCAAGCAGTTGTCCTCTGTGCTGTCAAAATCAGCAAACCTTGCTCCACCAGCAGTATTTTGCAGAGTTGTCAGTCGAGGAGGAAGCAGGAGTTATTTTTGGATGGCTATTGCTCAAAAACAGGTTCAAGGAGCCTGGTTTGATCACTTGAGAAGCTTTTTGGAGCAACTTGGGTTCAGTGAGTCTAAGGCAGATTCGCCTCTTTTTTATTAAACAATCTGTTGGGTTGGGAACCGGATCCGTCCATGATGGGTGAGATCCGGACCCGGCCCACCATTTGAGAGAGGGGCGGTTTGATAACCGCCCATCATCCCCTCTTCTAGGGTACTCTCTCTGATATGCGAAAGAGAAGAGAGAAGGAAGACTGAGAGAAAAAAAAGAAAAGAAAAAAGAAGACGACGGTGAGGCGTCTTCACAGTGATGATCGAACATCGTGGGGCACTTGGACTCGTGGATTAGTCGTTCTCTCCAAGTGAGGGCACGTATCCGTTGAGCAAAAGCGAGCATCATCGATCTGTTGTTTTTCCGTTTCTGCAACAACGAAAAAGGTATGTTTTGTTCTCTTCATAATCAAACAATAGTATTATGTTTGTCTTGGTGTATGTAGACAAAATTATTGTTATAGGGAACTCCAATGAAGAAATAAAGTGTATTATTTGGAACTGAATTTTCTATAAAGGATTTGGGTGAGCTATACTATTTCTTGGATGTAGAAGTTGTTTAAACAAGTTCAGGAATTGCTCTTTCACAGAAGAAGTATATCTATGACTTGTTGGCAAAAATATGCATGACAGAGTCCAAGCCATTGGTTACTACAGCTGCACCTAATACATTTTTGTCTAAATTTGTTGGAAAACAACTAGAAGATGTTACTCAATATAGGATGGTTGTGGGGGCATTATAACCTTTACTCGGCCAAATATCGCATATTCAGTTAATAAAGCCTGCTATTTTATGCATGAGCCAACCCAAGATCATTGGGCTCATGTTAAAAGGATTTTATGGCACTTAAAGGGAACAATTTATTAGAGAGTACATTTACAAAGGTCCGGGTCCTTGTCTCTTTCAGCCTGCTTTGATGCTGATTGGGTAGGATGCCCAAACAATAGAAAATCAACAAATGGTACTCCATGTTCTTGGACTCCAACCTATTGTCATGAAACTCTTCTAAACAACATACTATTACATGTTCTTGTACTGAGGCAAAATACAAAAGCTTAGCTGGAGCTGGAGCAAACTCAAAAGCCAATATTGTAGTGTGATAATTTGAGTGATACTTATCTTGCTGCTAATCCAGTTTTTTTATGCCAGAACCAAGCATATTGAAATCTATCATTGTTTTGCTTCACTACTTTAAAAAATCAACTGGTTGATATTCTCACAAAGCCTCGTACAGGGCCCTAGTTTACTTACCTTAGAGACAAGCTCAATCTCAACAAAATAGAGATTGACTTGAAGGGGCGTGTTAAGGTAAGTGGTTCAAGCCATGTGTCGTGTGGACTTGGTCCATGCTTATCATCATTCAAAGTGGAGGATGAAGCTTTTAGAGATTGCAAAAATGAGAAGATAAAGGACTCTATCCAATTCAGAGTCAGATGGGAAAAGGCAATATCGAATTCAGATTTGATTAGCTAATCCGATTTGTTATATATATATATATATATATATATATATATATATATATATATATATAATTGGGTCAGATTATCTGATTATTCTGATTTAATTCAGACTCAAATCAGATTGGGATCCAAACCTGCATCCTGAATCCAAATCCAATTATTAATCGGATAGTTTACAGAATCCAACTAATCAGATTCAGATTCAAATACGGTTTTCATATCCAACCCAAACACGAACAGTTGACATCCCTACGGCCTAGAGTGTCTACCACTGCATTCTAGAATAGGCGGAAGCAACATGAAGATAGATCTGACGTTCTCCATTGCAAATGGGTTGGACTCGGTTTGGATCTAGGTGTTACTGAATCTGACCTAATCAGGTCTTGCCTAATCCCATTCAGAATCAGATGGGAAAAGGCAATATCGAATAGAGATTTGATTACCCAATCTGATTTGTTTTATATATATAATTGGGTCAGATTATCTGATTATTCTGATTTAATTCAGACCCAAATCAGATTGGGATTCAAACCTGCATCCTGAATCCGAATCCAATTATTAATTGGATAGTTTACAGAATCCAACTAATCAGATTCAAATACGGTTTTGATATCCAACCCAAACACGAACAGTTGACATCCCTGCGGCCTAGAGTGTGTACCGCTGCATTCTAGAATGGGTGGAAGCAACATGAAGACAGATCTGATGTTCTCCTTTGCAAATGGATCGATCCGATGGCTTGATTTAGGACTGACAGTGGTTGTGAACTGGCACATCTGTTACATGAGATATTTTGAAAATATTATGATTTTATCGAACTATTTTATAAAACCAAGAAAATGTGAAAATTTGTGGCATTGACTTTTTAAATTTTGTGATTTCATTGCTATAATCAGAACACATATTTAAAAAATATATATATTCTTCAGATTTTTATATTTTAAAGTTTTGTACGTGCTGATTTTTTTTTGAGATATCCTAAAAAAAAAGCCATATTTTAATTTAACACAAAATATTTCACGTTCACATAGGCCATCAAATAATGAGTTGGTTGAACATTTACATGTGAAAATACACCCTTTTTTTGGATAATAAGGAAAAAACACTCACTTAGTTCATTAGTGCAAAACCCCAAGTCCCCATTGTGCTGATTGTCTTTTGCAAACGATGTGCACTGCACATTTAGAACTCGTGACATCTTGTCAACCTGGTAACTTTCACAGGTGGTCGCTACAAGATGAGCACGTCTTTTGTGCTGCTTGTCTTTTGGCTAGGCCAAAGGACCCCACCCCCCCCTACTTTTCTTAAAAACATTTGGTGTCCCCCTTGCCCACTGTGGAGTACACCCAACTTCAACCTCACTGCAAGAAATGCCGCCGGTGGGTTTTGAACTCAGATTTTCCCATCAATTTGGTGACGTTCACAAGTCACCCCTACCAGATGACTGAAGCCCTTGTGGGCATGGGCTACTTCCTGATACATTAGAGAACAAGGAAAGATGAAATAATCTGGCATCATCCCCACTACTACTCAGATCTAACCTTGACAATTTACATGGAATTAGCAATTCAAAATTACCATTTAGATTAAGAAACCACTTGTGACCAATTACCACACTGGATCTGCAACCGGTCTACTAAACCAGATTGTAAACGGTAGGGTTAAGTTAGATTTTCCAAGCAAGCCACTTCTAAAATCAGCAATATCTGAAAAATGAAATCTTCATGTTGAGGGCCTCCTTGCCATCTGCAACTTTCAAGATGCTGCCCTTAAAAGTAATCAATGTTGGTATAATTTTTAATCTGCATTTATCCTTTGTTTTGCCATTATTAACACCTGGAAATAGAAGAGGTGCATGCTGTTCAAATGCCATTTCGTGACTGGCATAGAAATACCAAACCCCACGGCTGGATGGATTCCGACTCAGATAGACCCCGTGCAATTTTTCAGAGCTATTCATTTTCACAATGAATGGTATCCATAGCACAATGAATCGATGGCTGAACAAAAGCAAAATCCGCAGTTTGATGCTGTTCATGACCACGGATAAATGGCACCTGCGGGAACCCTGGTGGCCCTGACCTGATCCGCACTTGGGTATCGTTGAGCATCACCATAAAACTGTGAACCTCACCACCGAGGTGGTATCCCATGTGGTAAGCGCGGTCCAGTGCCAAGCTGAAGGCCCAGGTTCGAATCCCTCTGCCACATGGGGCTTAAGAGATATCTGGTAAGGGTCTGACTAAGACCAGCTGGTCTTTCAAAAAGAAAAACCGTGAACCGGAGAAGGGTTTATTGTTTCCATAAAACGTAAATAACAGGGCAAAAGCATACTAAGAATGCAAGAGTATTTACAAACCCATGATCCTGAACACCAAATAAAATTCCTGTGAAACCTGACAGTCACGCAGCTGGGGGCTGCTCATCTGTACCCTGAATCTTGCCTTCACTACTGCCATCAGCATGCACCACTCCGGGCACCTACACCACCTTTGCCGTGGGCACCTCTTTCACCTCAGTGGTGCCGTGCTCCTCATCCAAACCACCTTGGATGCAAGATTGACATCTAATCTCCATCCATCGGACACAGTCGTACGTGCCCCCAGCACCTGACAGTCCACCCACAAAAATACGACCAAACACGCATGCCATAGCTGCCAACACTGTCATTACTGCAAGGACTGCAAAGAACGGTCCGATGGACCCAGATCGATGTGAAACATTTGTAGAAATGGCTTCCGGGTACAGACTCGATGGAGTCTGATACGAAGACAGCTGTGTTGCCATTCTCAGGTATCAAGCAGAGTGAAGGAAGAGAATTACAGGCTTAATGTTCAATGAGACAATGTGTGCCCACCGTGAGCTGCTTTAATCCTTAGTGGGTGTGAAAGAAAAGCAAAAGCGTGTAGAAAGATTTATTTAACAATAAATAACAAGCAGCCGACCTGTACCAGAATGGAAAACCAACTAGAAAAAAAGATGAAAGTACTGAAAAAGAAGTCACATCATGGGCCTTTTAACAATTACAAAATTCAGTGTTCTCTAAACCATCTTTATAGAAAGATAAAAAGCGAAAAATAATGCAGATTCTTTTCCTAAAGGTCTAGAAAAGTAAATGACAGAAAAAAAGGAAAAAATAACTCATTGCCTGAACCACCACCTTTGTGCTGCTGCAATAGGAGTCTTCAAAAATGGGGCATAGCCGCTGATAAAGGGGTTGACAGTTCGACCAAGCTTAGCCCATCCACTCTGATGATAGCCAGCAGTTGCAGGAGCATGGTACATGAGCTTCAAGAGCTACAATGAGGAAAAGATCAATGACAACAACAATTCTTGAAATGACAAAGGACAAATTATAATGCTTTAAAGTTTAAAACCCACTTAAAGTTTAAAACCCACAAGGAATATTCAGTACTAAAATCCTAGGGCATTGCTGAGCGGGTCCACTCGCCACGGCTTTACCACTATAGGATGGGGCCAATTAGGGTCCGATCCCGATGGGCACTTTGTTATAAAGAAAAAATCCTAAGTTACTATATGAAAGTAGGTCACAACCCCAGCACTGGGTATATGCTCTAGCATAGCTATGGAGTGGCTTTAAACCTTGAGAAGAGACATACTCCATCGCACTTGCATGGCCTAAAAAAGATATAGCAAAATTATCAGTGTGAAAGCAGTATGTATCGTACCTGCCAATACATGAACACCTGTATGATATTACGTTGCCACCTGACAATGCACATAAAAGTTCAGATATCGGCAAAAAATAAGCAAGAACTGCATTATAGAACAAGGGGCAGAGGACTGACGAAAAAATCGCAATAATGAGAAGAAATCCCAGCCCAATCTCTGCATTTGAACTCAAGATGCTGAGTGTTGTGGTGTTTGACTCCACCCAAAGGCATAGATCATCCAGGTATCTCCTGCTAACCAAGCAGTCCTGTAAATCGTAAACCTTCGCAAGAAACTAAATAGATAGATGAACCTAGCAACTAACTACAGAGATGGATGAGTTTAAGGATGAGCCAAGAAAATAGAAAACAATTAAACACAACAAACACGGACACACACACATATCAAACTCCATGTTTACTGACATTTTCAGTTTAACTTTTATTATATTAAAGCTTGTTAACTGAAATTAATGAGCTTTGTGAAATAGCAAAAACTTAAGAATTAAGGAGATGCAAAAGTAAAAAAATAAAACCAGACAAAATAAAGAAAAGGAGAAAAGAAAAAGAAAGAAGAAAACAAAGAAAGTTGACAAGCACACGAGAAATGAGGACCAAAAGGAGATAGAAAAGAACGAACCAGGAGAAAAGGAAAAGTTAGAAGAGAAAAGAAAGTACAAGAAACGAAAAAGAATGAAAAAAAGAGAGAAGATAAAAAACTGATGTTCATTCATTGCCACCTGCTCGTATTTTCGTTATCATCAGGGAGATCATCACTAGCTGAAATTCATTTTCTCGAAAAGCTTTAGCAGCTGCAATTCTTACAGGCATATAGAGATCCATCTGGACACTTCAAAGCATAGTCACCAGTATCATTCAAGGTAATTTTTCGGCGAGGATTTTTCTCGGAGAGATTTTTCAATAAGTGGTTTTTTCAGGAAAATCTTGGGAGTTTTAAAAAAATTAAAATTTAAAAAATAATGAAGATAAGAAAATAATAGGTTTTGTATCATTTTCTTGAAAAAATATAAGAAAATAAGTGTAAAAAGTTTTTTAAACATAAAGAGAAACAAAAAATACAAAATTTGGGCTTAAAATATATAAAAATAAATGTTTTAATATCATGATATTTTATTTCTGGCGATATTTTGAAAATATCATCATATTTTGCCGATATCATCAGCTGACATGAAATTGCTGAAAATATTATGATATTTTCAAAATATTGGAGATATTGGTGACACTGCTTCAAAGATGGGGACAGCAACTGGACTGTGTAGTAAAGTTCAGGATCACCCAGATAGGCCCAAGTCAGGGTCAGGGGGTCAAACCTTAAGAGACACTACTACCAAGTTCAGTTACAGGTCTGGTATGGATGGGTCTGTGTCCAAGTCCAGGCCCTACATACATGAAGCAGACCCAATCTAATCCAGTAAAATTTGACAATGCCTTAAATGTACAGATGAGTGGGTAAGAATTAATTGAAATTCAGGTTAAATCTGGGTCTGAGTTCATATCCCAGCTGACAGCTAGTCATCAGACCTTGCCTTTTCACCTAGTTACTAGGACACGTTTGGTTCCCATCAGGTCAGTTTCAGCTAAAAAAACTTGGTATATAATGATGAAGAATCCATTGGATTTCTCTATCATTCAGTTGGAAGTAGCCCAAAGGAGTCAAAATTTGGAAAGGAAATCTCAACTGCTTCATTTGATCATTCAAGAAAAACTAACACATGAAACTCTGTAACTACATAAATCACATGAAAAAAATAAAAGCTTCAGAAGAGCACGATGAAACAAGTTTTAAAATTTTCAAATGCTGCTAAACATGTTATCTGTGCCAAATCATATGGGTGGCTGGTACTGTACTGCCTACCTTTTCACAATCAAATTCCATCTAACAAAATTTTCACTTTCAATTCTCTTAAAAACAAGGAATGCTTATTTTAGTATAAAGAAAGGGACTGTAGTGAAGCATGCACAACAAGTGAGACTCGCTTGTAGATGCCTTATAAGTGGAGGATGATGCCTCAACAAACAATGTCTGTTAACCACATAAGAACATCAAGCTGACACATCCTAAACAAGAAAGGAAAGGTTGGCCATCATTACAACATCAATAGATATCTATAAATTTGAGTGTCCTTAACACATAACAATGTGAAGCTTGAACATTATTATCATATAGAAATTGTTATGTGTTGATAGATTGAAAAACAAAACCAAAAAGAAATACAAAAATGAAAGCAAGAAGCAAGGCATTTTAAAATTTTAATAAGTGAAGCCAGAAGACAATCCAGAATCAAACCATAAGTGAGACGAAAATCATATTAAATGCAAATCTATTTTTTAACTAATAAAAGCACATGATCTATATGTCCTAGAAATATAAAACATCAGTCTTAAAACTAAATAGTGAAAAGAGTTAGAGACAACATGTAAAATTCTAATAATAGGTGTTAACTCTTCATACAGCGATCAACAAAGCATAAAGATTCATGTTGAATAATATAAATTTCATAATACTAATTAGCAATTTTAATAAGATCGAGACAATAACATACCATAACCTATTAATGATTATAAACAAAACCAACAAAGTTTCAATAGATTTTCTCAAAATATAAAGGAAAAGAAGCGGTATTTTTCAGAATTACATTCCAATATCTGGCTATCATGACTAAAAATACTAGGCAATGGTGCTTGTTAAGTCGTAACTCTGATTTTCAGGAATTGTGTTTATCAGTTCGTCTCCTAAAAGTCATGCTTTTCATAGAAAAGCCTCTCTTCTGCAAATGCTTCAGCAGTAAGGTGCTTCTTGCTTCAAATACGTGCTTCACACTCCACTATGGCACTTCTAGTAGCTCTGATTGTGACCTACAACATGCTAGTGATCACAACAGAAATTTGTCTTGGTAATGCAATATCCCTTTTCATCCCATGTGGTCATATCTTACTAGTGATGCAACTTAACCAAAGTTATAGGAGGAAAATGCCAAGTACAAGAATTTGCTGCCTTTTATTTCTCCAAATCCCCAAGTCCCTTCAATGCATAGCGCTCAAAGTAGCCTTTGTTCTTCACCAAGTCTTGAAGGTATTCTAGCCATTTGAACCAGAGTTACCAGTCGAGGAAGGCGATACGGGAAGCGGGAGCGGGAAGCGAGGCACTTTCAAAAATTTAGGAAGCGGGGAAGCGTGGGACCACTTAGAAGAAAATTCCGAACCATCTCGAAAGCAACCTAGGAAGCGAGGGGGAAGCGAAAAAAATGGAAAAAATGGGGAAGCGAGGGGAAGCGTGGGGGAAGCGCGCTTCCCATAAATGGGAAGCACGTTTCCCATAAAAGGAAACATGCTTCCCTTTTAGGGAAGCGCGCTTCCCAAAAAAGGGGGACGCTTCCCCTCACGCTTCGGAAGCGCGGCGTTTCGCGCTTCGGGGAAGCACGCTTCCCCTTTTGCTTAGGCGCTTCCGGTAACTCTGATTTGAACCATCTTGGGTTAGACTAGTTCTTGATAACTTACTAAAATCACTCCATATCCTCAGGGGTATGCTGGCCAACATTCCGCACTGCCATCATATCAAGGAAATCTATGCCAAATTGTTAACATGAGCTCTCTCTCATCCCCATTAATGCAGCCTACACCAACCACCACCTTTTCTCATCCCCATTAATGCCATCATGTGTTGCCATTTGTACCCAATCAGCCACATTCATTCGCAAGTGATCATCCTCTTTTTCATGGTTTTCCTTTTGCTTCCTTATTGATTCCTATTTTACTCTAGTCAAACCTTAAAAATAGAAGCACCAGGTGATAATTTTGCAGGATCCTGCTTTACGTTGATCTTATCGTCTGGTTCCTTTAGTTTGGGTAGCACTAAGCCACATTTACTGGACTTAAGCATATAAATAGGTTCCCAAATACAAGAACTTGATTTTCCATACTGCAACTCCAAAACTACAATTCCCACGAAAACTTGGTTCCATCTCTTGATTGATTTGGACTGGTTGCTGCCATCACTGTTGCATTTCACCTCCTTATCAGGGTGGTTAAGTCAATTCATCAGCTTTAAGTGTTTATGCGCATTCAGGTTTTTAATAAAAATTTGGATTATTATCTAATTCACTCGATAAAAATATAAAAAGGAAATCAATCAACCCAAGGTCCCAAACCCTTGTGCTGAATATTAACATGGATCAAGATCAAATCCTATATGATTTTCAAAGCAAACATTGAACAAGAACCAAGTGTGCTTGGCTATTTTTGGAAGGCATATGCCTCAAAGTGTAAAAGACAAGCTGCATACATAAACATAAACAGAGACTTATGCCCTATGTCACATAGACATGGCTAAATGGCCCACATACCCGTGTTGACACAGCCCAACATGGGGATGGGTAACGGGTGCGGCATGGGTGCATGATGGGCCCGGATTGGGTCGGCTGCAACTTGGACCCAACCAGAAACCCAAAAATTCTCTCCCTTTTTTTTGGGTTGTTTCGCAAAACCCTCAAAAGAAGAAAGAGCGGAGGAGAAAGAGGAAGAAGGAAAAGATATATATATATATAGAGAGAGAGAGAGAGAGACCATACCTTCTACCCTTCTTCTTCTTCCTATGCTCCACCTTCTTCATCCAATCAACAAAGAGAGAGAGAGAGAGAGGTGGTGGTGGGACAAATCCCCCTCCCCTTTCCTTTTTATAGTACCCCTTAGAAGAAGAAGAAAGAAAGGAGGAGAAAGAGGCAGAAGAAGAGGAAGAGGAGAAAAGGAAGAAAGAAAAGAGAGAGAGAGAGAGACGTAGTGGATATGGGGTCATCCACCTTCTCATTCTTCTTCATCGCATCGAGAGAGAGAGAGAGAGAGCAGCAGCAGCGGCGGCTTCTTGCTCTTCTTCTTTACATCGGGATTGAGTGAGTGAGAGAGAGAGAGCAGCAGCAACGGCTCCTCGTCCTTCTTCTCCTTCCTTTTCTTCACATTGAGAGAGAGAGAGGCGATGGGAAGAGATTGAGTGAGAGAGAGAACAGTAGCAGCAGCAGCAACTCTTCCTTCTCGTTCTTCTTCTTTGCATATATATATATAGAGAGAGAGAGAGAGGTGGAAATGGGAACGGGAAGTACCCCCTTCCCTTAAAAATAAAAAACAAAATTTCAATCACCCCCCTTGTTTTAAAAAAAATCATTTTACCCACTATAAAAAAGAAAAAACACAAACACCCCTTTTGAAACATTTTTAAATAAAACAAACATCCCCCCCCCTATATATATATAGTCGTGTCCTCGTATCCACATTTTTCGAACTTGCAGTGTTGTACCCTCCGTACCCCCCCCCGTTCCCATGTGACATAGCTTATGACTCATTATAGGTAAGTGATATGCATCAAATTGCCAGTGCCTCTTATAAAAATGAAGCATAACTCCGATTTGAGCTGCTCGAGCTCTTGATGAGCCCAAAGCTAAATAAACCAAGCTCGAGCTTGCTCGTTTCATTAAAAAAAGGAAGAAAAAAGAAGCAATGTCACAAAGCTGCAAAGCTGAAAGCAATAGGATTTGAAGTCTAAACCTATTGTTTACAATTACAAGTCAAACACTACAATTATTTGTTCTGCTCTATACTATATGAAGTACAATATATCTATAATATATTGATTACTACTTAACAAGCCTATATGAGCCAAGCCAAACCGAACTTCAGTTATTTGTGTTCAGCTCACTGAGCCTATTTACGAGTTTGAATGAGCTCTTTATGTACCAAGTACAAGCCGATCCATGAGCAGCTCATCTCATTTCCCTGCCCTACTTGAGGCTACACTTCATCTAGTAGCATACAGCGGTTGTGTCACCATAAATATTTACCAGTTTCATGCTGGCCATTTTTCTTTTTCCCTTTTTCCTTTTCAGCTGTTGTTCTTTTGTTAGATTACCTCCATACCTAAAGAAAGCATCTGTGCCCACAAACAACTATTCCCCACTTTAGAGTTTAGATTCATCTTTAATATACACCCACTTCATATAACATTGATCAGGAATCAATTGCTTTTGGCATCCACTATGTTCAGCGAGCACCAGAACAGAACAAGATAAGTGTCAATGGTGGTTGCTTCATGTTTAAGCTGTATCTCAAGATAAGTCCAAGGCATTTCTTAATGTATTCATACCACAAAAAGCCAGAAAACCCAATTGTGGATGTGAGCAACTTATAAAAGACTACCATGTATCTCTTTTACGGATTTCAGAACTCAGCAAATATGACTGTTAAGTTAACTAAAAGGCTGATTATTACAAACAACTCAATAATGCAACCTAGACTACCACTGCAAATTTTCATACCTATAAAAGTTTGAATGATTAAAATTACGCCTTAGGAACTTTGCGACATGCTCAAGGGCCCGACAAAGCACTGGTATTAGAGAAACTGCCACACAATCCAAAAAGGGCATGATCAGCAAAGGAAATGGGAAGAACAAAAAAACATGAAAGATTTTAAACAATTGCATCAAAAATCCATGTTAGAGGATGTTTACTAACATTTTATATGAGTTTGTGATGAAACAAAAATAAGACAGTAGATGAGGTAGATGAAATCCTTTGCAGAAATCACAGACTGAAACCATACTTGTACTGCCTGCAAATTCCATGACCTAGGTTTCTGTAAAAAGCAAAAGAAACAGAACATGAAATAAGTTACAGCATCATCTAAGTGATGGTAACAACAAAGAGCAATTGAGAAAATAATTAGCAATTTCCTTACCCCGTACAATGAGTATAAAGAATATGCAGAAGAAATTGCTGTGCCCAGCAAAGACAGTCGATATGCCTTATTTGACAATGATTTTGGTAGAAGAGGAAGGATTGCCAACACAGTCACAACAAAAACCTGTGATTACCAACCCACAAAAGCAACATTAATTATAAGTCTTCTACAACAACCAACAATAAGATGCAGCAGCCAGACAAATATCTTCTTAAGCATAAAGAAAAGGAGAAGTCCTTGACAGAAAAAACAGAAAATGGTAATCATAATATTATTTTGAGAGCTTTTATTTGAGGCACACAAAGAAATATGTGTTTCATCAAATATGTAATGATAGTCACCTTCACAATAAGAATCATCAAATGGTTGAGCTATGAATCCAAGATATCACTAAAGGAAGGAGAAATAAGTTGGGGAGAACCACATTTTCTAAGAGAATAGTCCAAGATTCCTCCTTGGACTGGCATCCCATCTTTCCTTTTCCTTTTTTTTGTCTTGGATAACTGGGGAGAAACCAACCCCCTCACCAAGTTCATTGGCATAAAACTCCAGGTCCCCACTGTCCACCAGGGAGTAAACCCAGCTTCATCCTTGCAGCAAGGGATGTGCAACCACAAGTTCCAAACACATGACATCCCGTCAACTTGGTGACATCCATGAGTCACACCTACCAAATGAGTGAAGTACTCGTGGACTTACAACCCATCTTCTTTAGAATATAAATAGAATTAGCCCAAAAAATCTATTGATTCTCTCCCAATTGGTTGGATTGTAGGTGTAACGGATGCATCATGAAAAACCAATCCATCCTCATAAATTTCTTACAAATACAAACAGCCCTATCACCTGGGTACGGGTGCGGGTACAGGTATGGAGGATACAACACGGCAATTCCAAAAAAATGTGGGTACGAAGACACGGCTATATATATATTAAATATCACATAAATACAAAATAAATTCAAAATATACTGAATATAATCTAAATATATATGATATATCTAAAATATATATTATATATCTAATATATATTATATACTGAAAATATATATTATATACTGAAAATATAAAGTTATAAACTGAAAATATAGATATAAATTATAAACTGAATACAAACTTGTATGTACGGAGGGTAAAATGGTGTGTCCTGGTGTCGCCGCGTGTCAACATGGGGACACGCATGTCAACACAGGTCCAGAGGGTAAAATGGTGTGTCCCGGTACCATAGAAACAGCCCCATATCACAAAGGACTAATCTGCCCTTATACATTTGTTATAAATATAAACAAAGTTTTTTCATAAAAAGGACTAAACTATCTAGGTCTTTTATACAAATATTAAAAGAGTGTTGTTATTTCGTAGAAGATAATAATGCCCCTATAGCATTACTTCTTACCATTAGCCAGCACTATTGCTACCAGAATGCTTCTTGGGATACAATCATCCTGTCAACTTGATTTGTTCCAAAAAAGGCACCATTAGGGAACAATATTGGATAAAGAGAAATTCGGGAATACATTAGCGAATTTAAGCATTACAAACGAATGATTTAAGCAGATATTGGAGAGCCTACAACACCATATAATACAGATAATCTTCTAGATCCCAATACCACAGCCACATTTTATACCAACACCTAACATATATCACTTGAAGCGAGAGTAAATATGAAAGGCCCTACAAAGCATGAAACTTAGGAATATACATTGCTAACCACAATAAGAAACAAAGCAAAACACATATCAAGGAATTCTACAGAACATAGGATCTTAAACTGGTCCATAATGGTACCATAACGGACTGGCATGAATATTGCTCTCAGTAATGAGGATACACATTCAAGGGTTAAAAAAGTCTTAGTTACAGATTCACAGAAATTATGTTGGTAAACAACATAGAGCATAATCGCGTGACTTCTCAATTGTGTTTTGACAAAGAAGAATAAAAAACTTTGCTGAGAAATGCAAAGGTGTGACAGTTTCTCAAATTCTTGTTTGTCATTTTGTTCCCAAAAATTGCTCTGAACTTGCACATGTTGCACCATGAGACTATCATCTTATTTAGATTCTATAGGCATTCAACCTATCACAACTTGGAATGATGTTTGATTCGTGTGCAATGTGATGTCATTCAAAATACCACATATATTTCTCGAGTTGAACTTGAAGTCTCCAAGTTGATGCAGTTCCCATTTTGATGGATATGGATTTGTAAAACAATATAGGACCACAAGCTTCCCAAGCTAAGCGCATTTTTTTCTTTCCTTAAGTGGTGCTGAGCTTGGGATGTAAAGGTGGAGGCAAAAGATTTAGGCACAACATCTTGGATACTTGGAAAGCCTCATCTTAAATCCTAATTCTCACTGCCCCTATTCAATCCTAAAACAGCCACTAAAAAGCATACAAAATAGTAACTAGTTCTATAATAAAATTACTACCAATATTTTGGAATCAACTCTGATCCAGGTTGACCAAAGATTTGATTAATTAATACAAGAATATTCTTCCTACTTGAATACAAAGAGATTTACCCAAGCATTCACAGAAAATTGAATGGATTGACGGTCCCAGCAGAGTTGACTAGGTGTGGAATTTGTTCTTGTTGGTGCTGTTCCTGCGTGAGATCCTGAAGCATAAGTTTTTAAGTTCCAACCAAGGGCCAAAACCAAGAAAACACTGAAAAAAGATAGAACAGTTCACAATTATACGGTGAAAAACGAGTGCGTAAAGCCAGTCATCATTATCTTAAATCACATCTAAACTTTTGTCATCCATATCACTATAGAGTACATTTTCAAAGATTCACCTCAGGCTAAACAAAGCCAACCCCCTTTCTGTCATTTGTTAAGGTCAGATACAAACTTTTAAGGAACTCTATTGTGATTCCCATTAGACACATGGTGGGTAATGGTTGTCCTGTTTGGTCCTAGGTACTCCAGACTCGAGTACCTGACCCTCTTTGATGCGTATACATTAATCCTTACCACATTCCTTTGTACAGATATGAAGCTTGACTTTCAAATATGCAGCCAAACTGTTTATAAAGTCTAAAAAGTAAAATGTGCTCTTAATATACAAACAAACTTGCAAATGTACCAAGAGAAACTTACCAGTGTTCTGAGGTCGTGCTTGCTCATTTGGAGCTGATGAAGAAGAAGCTGATGATGATGATGTTCTTGTTGATTGTGAAGAAGTCGTGGATGACATAGGTTCAACTTCAAGGTCAGGATCCTAAAAATTAAATAGATTCCATAATATGGTTATTATCAAAATATGATCACAAAACATAGTGATAGATACAGAGCTAATCAAATAAGCAGAACAAAGAAAGTTGCTTAAATATCAAAACTAGGTTTTTCTACGTGCCATCCAAATGGCCCCTAACCCACTCGCCTCCCTAGGTGCTGGGTGCTGCTTAGGCAAGACAGCCTAAGAGAGCCATAAAAAGTATAAGAATTTAATTAAAAATATAATAATCACAAAAAAAATCAGAAAATGATATCAATATTCTTTAACATTTTAAGAAGACTACTAAAACAAGATTAGCATGTCCTAGAAATTACAAACAACATATACAAAATTACCATTGAAGATGACCTCTCACCTAGGTGCTGCTAGGCGCAAGGCTTGCAATAGATTGCTTAGCCACCTTAGGCAAGCACCTAGGCAGGATTTTAACTAATAAGGCAAGTTTAATGAGAAGGTTAAAGAAAAATGTGTCATAACTATAATAAAAGATCTTGCAATATAACTATGCCAAAAGTTTCATCATTCAAGTTCACATTACAGTAAGATGACAGATTTGAGGAAGATATCACTAGTGGGATTTATGCCAGCTAGACGAAGTGGTAGCAAGCTATTATGGTGTTATGTGATAAGCAAATGATTTTCTGATTTGTAGGATGTTTCTACAAGATGTTGCAGAACCAACACTCTTATATGGTGTTGATTGTTGGGCAACTGAAAAGCAACAAAAAGGGAGATCGTATTCCATAAAGATATGTATATGCTAGAAAGGATATATGGCTAAAAAAGAAGGATAAGATCACAAATTAATATTTTGAAGACATTCAAGAGGACTATCGATAAAAGGAACGATTTATGGAGTGTTATCTAAAATTATTTGGACACGTGAGAGGACCACCAGTGAGAAAGCAAATCAACACTTGAAGGGGAGTTATAAGAGAAGATGTGAAAAGGCTGGGTGATTAAGGTTGCAAGACTCACAGGGCAGTCTCATCCAGCAAAAGGGCCTATAGTATTGATGGAAGTGACTCATTAAATGGCTAGCTTTTGAACACCGAGTAAGGTATTGTGAAGAAAATAAAATTTAAAGTTTAAACATTATGTATATGAATGTAAATGGTATGCGACTATACATAATGTCTACCAATCAAGTAGAGATCCACTTGAGGACATGTGCAATGTCAAGAGCCAATCAAGGAACAAATCCTTGATTTCTTTTTAGGGATATATGGCATTTTTGGGAGTGAGTATGATGTCTCGAGGATTAAAAAAACTACCACTTCCTCGAAAACCTGGTGGATTCAGAAAACTGGTATTATAAAGGTCATTATTCTCTCATTGCTTCCATTGTTGCCTTTCGGTGAGCATAATCATGAAAATCAGACTCCTTCGATCTTTCTTTTCAACTTGCGCTCAATCATTGCTTAAGAGACAATTCAACAACAAATATGGCAAAGCGAATCTAGCTGGTGTTAAGAAGCAGTTGGAAATATACAAGAGTTGGTAGGGGTGGGTGCACCCCGCATCAATAAGACCTCCACGGCCTACCCATCTTTATCTATTCTCGTCCTACCTCCCATATTCACAGGGGAAAGGTCAAGATCTACATAAATCAATACTATAATTAAGCAATCGCTTGTTTCTAATATTTGTTTCAAATCGCCAATCAACAACAGGTAGATCTATCAGACATACACAAACACATACTTCACGAGCAATATGCATTTATCAAATTCAAAGTTGATTTGCTGACGGAAACACTCTGATGTGATCGATTCTTCATATTGAATAGTTATAGGTAAATGATTTGCATGAGATAAGGTAATCATGAAACTTTGACCAATGTATTTGCAGCTCGTACTGTCTGTTGACCATAATTCATGAACCCAATCACCATAGGAAACATATTGCGGATATCCATGAATAATTTGATGTTTCTTTCTCTTGCTTGAGAGAGGATATGAATTTGGAATATCCAATTCTGTTGCAACGAAACGAGTTGGGAAGAAGTTGTCAATAATAGATTACCGAGAAAAATAAGTAAAAAAGATTTCCACCCAAGATTTAATAGTTGTTCTATCCTCATCCTAGGTAAAGTCCATCTTGTTGAGATAGGAATGAACAAGAACAACTAAGTCTAGCTAATGTAATGAGGAGACTAATTGTTGTTCCAAAGAATTCACTAATTTAATTTTTCAAAAAGTTTGGCAATTGGTATATATGGAATAGAAAGATTTCACCCATCCAAGTACAGAATTGTTACGAATAATGAAGGACACGCTTGATGATAAATATAAGATGAAATAAATACCAATTTCAAAGATTGGTTTTAGGCTATAGCTATATTTTTGATAGATTAAAGAATGGATCAAGACTTTAAGTGGAGTTATATGAGAAGATGTGAATGGGTAAGTGATGCACAGCAAGACCGGACCGGGCCTGTACAGCGTGACCCAGGCACGGCCAGGGAACCCGACCCAAAGGGGATGGACGATCGGACCCAGGAGTTGGATCCGATCACGAGCAAGGTATCTTGAGGCAGGGACATGGCTGTTAAAATATGTATGTATATATATATATATATAAGTATATATATACATATATGTATATATATACATACTCTCTTTTAGTGAAATACCCGATAGGGGTATTCTTGTAAAACAGTCAATGTACTTTTTATTTTTTATCTTTTTCTTTTTTCCTTTTTACTTTTTTTCTTTTTATTTTTTTACTTTTGTATGACCACAAGGGGCCCCACTCTTGTAGTCGTTGGGGCCCCAACGACTACAAGGGAGCCCCCTTGTGGTCCCTTCTTTGAGCCTCTGATGCAGCCGCGTGGAGGAAGAGTAAAGACAATGGCCACTGAGAATCGGTGGCTGAACTCTTTATTAAACTCAACAAATGTTTCAATGAACAATGAGGAAAAGCAATAAGCAATAAAGAATGTAAAGGAAAACAGTAGGCAGAAAGAAAACAGGAATAAACTGAAAAAAGGTAAAGACGGCTGGAGTTTTCAATCTTTTTCCCCTTCACGCAACCCTAGACAGGGCCTTTTAAAGGTTGTTTACTGGACCGGGTCGTGGGTCCAGATTTGGATCCGACCCACGATCCGGGTCAGCCTCTCTTTGCAGCTGGTTCTGGGGCGTGCGAGCTCCACCACGCCTGACGTAGGTGCGCAGGGGTACCTCCCTGCGTCGTGGCTCCGTCCCTGCAAGTGAGTCATATGCGCGGGGTCCTTCATCTGGCCTTTGTGGCGGATCGGGTGGCACGATGGACCCACTCGGGTCCTGCCCTGCATCATTCTCCCCTGGTTGGGAAGAAGTCGGCTCTGTCGACTTGTTGTTGCCACAGTAAGCATATAGATCAGCCACGTTGAAAATAGGGGAAATATGCCAATCATCGGGTAGCTCAAGGAGGTAAGCATTCGACCCCAATCGCTGAAGGATCCTAAAAGGGCCATACTTCTTAGGACTTAATTTGCTATAGGTGCCTACAGGAAAACGCTCTGGACGCAGATACACCCAGACAAGTTGACCGACCTCGAAATGGACATCACGACGACCCTGATCTACGAAAGCTTTGTAGGTCTCATAGCTTTCAACAAGTTTGGCCCGGACTTGTCTGTGAACGTCACGCATATATTCAACGGCATCAAAGGCATCCGGAGCTGGAGCTGAGAGATCTGACACAGGGGCTAGGTCAACGACATGGGTGGGAGACCGACCATACACTACTTGGAACGGAGATTTACCAGTAGAACGGTTAATGGAGTTGTTATAGGCGAACTCGGCTTGGGGCAATACGAGATCCCAAGTTTTGACATTTTCGCCCACGAGGCTCCGTAACAAATTTCCTAAGGTGCGGTTCACAACTTCGGTTTGGCCATCAGTCTGGGGGTGATACGCACTACTGAACTGAAGCTTAGTTTTCAACAGGGCCCATAACGATTTCCAAAAGTGGCTCATAAAACGCGTGTCGCAATCGGAAGTGATTGTGTGAGGTAGACTGTGGAAACGAGCAACATCCTTGAAATAATATGAGGCGACTAGAGAGGCATCGGTGGTGCGCTTGCACGGAACAAAGATAGCCATTTTGGAGAACCGGTCAACAACTACTAAAATTGAATCAAAATGACGTGGTGTGCGGGGAAGGCCCACGATAAAATCCATGGATACATGCTCCCACGACCGTTCAGGAATGGGTAACGGGGTGTACAGACCACTATTCTGACGATGACCCTTGGACACTTGACACACATGACAGCCTTGGATAAACTTGACAACATCTTTGCGCATTTTGGGCCAAAAGTATCGTTCATCTAAAAGAGCGAACGTCTTATCATGCCCGAAATGCCCTGCTAACCCTCCTTCATGTAATTCAGAAATCAACTGAAGTCTAAGGGAGAAATTGGGCACACATAATTGGTTACCACGGAAGAGGTAACCATTATGAATACAAACACGGGGGTCGAGGTTGCGATCTGAAGAGGTGCAGCTCTCCCAGACTTTGTGAAAATCAGGGTCCGTAGGGTATAACTCTTTGCATTGCTCAAAACCAATGACATGCACTGACATAGTCATCAGAAGACTGTTCTTCCTACTAAGAGCGTCAGCCACCTTGTTCAGGGTACCCGATTGATGCCGAAGCGAAAAGGTGTACTCTTGCAAGAAGCTGACCCACTTGGCATGACGAGCACTCAACTTCTTTTGACTGTTCAGATACTTCAATGCCTCATGGTCCGTGTACAAGACAAATTCCTTATAAATGAGATAATGTCTCCAATAACGAAGGGCTTGTACAACGGCATAGAACTCAACATCGTAAGTGGAGTATTGGCACCTGGCCTGAGTCAGCTTCTCGCTAAAGAAGGCAACGGGCCTACGATTCTGACTCAAGACGGCGCCAATCCCCACTTTAGAGGCATCACATTCAACCTCAAAGACTGCACTAAAATCTGGGAGGGCTAAGACAGGAGCACTGGTCATTTTGTCCTTGATGATAGTAAAGGCTTTGCTAGCTGCTGGCGTCCAATGAAAACTAGTACCTTTTAGGCACTCCGTGATGGGGGCCATAAGGGTACTAAAATTTCTCACGAAACGTCGGTAAAAAGTGGCTAACCCGTGGAAACTACGGATCTCTCCTATAGTCTTTGGGGTAGGCCAATCGACAATCGCGCGGACTTTTGCAGGGTCGGCCTTGACGCCATCAGATGACACAATAAACCCTAAGAACACGACACTGGACGTCATAAACTCACACTTCTTGGCATTGGCATACAATTTTTCCTTTCTCAAAATATCTAAGACTTGACGCAGGTGACTCAAATGCTCGGACAATGAGGAACTATAGATCAAAATGTCGTCAAAGTAGACAACAACAAACTTCCCAATACACGGACGCAAGACCTGGGTCATCATGTTCATAAAGGTACTTGGGGCATTAGATAACCCAAACGGCATGACTAACCATTCGTACAATCCATCACGCGTCTTGAATGCTGTTTTCCACTCGTCCCCTTCGCGTATACGAATCTGGTGATACCCGCTTTTTAGATCTATTTTAGAGAAAATGGAGGCACCAGATAACATATCAAACATATCGTCCAAACGAGGAATGGGAAAACGGTATTTGACTGTGATGCGATTGATCGCACGACTATCGACACACATGCGCATGGACCCATCATTCTTAGGAGTAAGTAAGGCGGGAACGGCACAAGGACTAACACTCTCGCGGATGAAACCCTTTTGCAGCAATTGCTGAACCTGTCTTAATAACTCAGTATGCTCAGTGGAGTTCATGCGATATGCGGGTAGGTTGGATGGACTCGACCCTGGCACAAAGTCAATGGCATGTTGAACTACCCTTGCCGAAGGTAATCCATCAGGTAGTTCATCCGGCATAATGTCGTGGAACTCCTCTAGAAGAGGGGCAACGTCCGCGGGAATGGACACGGACGAACTCATCACTGGCTTTGCCACTAGGGCATAACAATAGCCATTTTCCTGACAGTGGTCCAGGAAGAGCCGGTACGAGAGGACTGCGATTCGGGGAACTCGCTCAGGTTTGTCTACAGTGGGGAAACCAGTCTCCTTGATAGGTAGAAGGACTATTCTATGGCCATTAAAGACAAAGGAGTATGTGTTCTTGCGGCCATCGTGAGTTGTCTGGCGATCGAACTGCCAGGGACGTCCCAAGAGAATGTGACACGCATGCATAGGGGCTACATCACACCACACCTCATCGTGGTAGTGTTCCCCCATGGAAAACCGAACTAGGCATCGCTGAGTGATGGGAACCTCATTTCCTTTCTTGAACCAGGCCATCTTATAGGGTTGGGACAACTTTTCGGTGTTAAGTTTCAAGGTAGACACCACACTCTCAGACACCATTTTCTCAGAAGCTCCGGTGTCAATGATGACATCACAAGCGTGCCCCTCACAGTTGCACCGGGTCCTAAAAATGTTATTCCTTAGCCATTTCGATGGGGCCGATTCTCGGGGTGTGGTCAACACATGACGGATGGACAACAAACTTTCGACGTTGTCGTCGAACTCTATAACTCCCCTCTCATCCTCAACCTCAACTAATGAATTGTCATCACTATCACTCTCACTTGCGGACTCGACAATTCCTTCAACAAGATGGGTGTTCCTGCTCACGGTCGGACACTTGGATGCGACATGTCCTAACTCTTGACACCTAAAACAACGAAGGGTCGACTCACTAGGTTTGGCTTTGGACCGGGTGTGGAAAGCTGGGCCTGACTGGTCAGGTTTGCTAAGGTTTGTTCTAGGTTTTGAATCACTAGGGGAGCTTGCTCCCCTGGTTGGGAAACTCGGCTTGGGTCGGCTGGTGGGCTCACTACGGGTCGTCCGATATTCCTGCCTCCGCTTCAGCTTGTCCTCGATGTTCATGGCATAATTGTTGGCTTGATCTAATGTCTCCACTGTGACACAACTAAAATCATCAGAGATAGCAGGGCGGAGACCCGAAATGTACCTCGTGACCTGCTGACGAGTTGTTTCCTCGATCTGCACACGCAGGGAAAGACGATGGAACTCCGCGGTGTACTCTGCTACAGTTCGGGAACCTTGGCGCAGGGTCAGGTATTCCTTGTAGGCTCGCTCAGCGTGATCCGAAGGCACGAACTTTGCCTGCATCAGGCTTTGCATTTCCTCCCACGACTGTATGCACTCTAATCCCTGCCGCTCCCTTGATCGTTGTAGCTCCACCCACCATGTCTGTGCTAGGCCTCTCAATCGCGTAGAAGCTAGCGAGACACGACGATGTTCAGCAACTGTGTGATAATCGAAGAAGAACTGCACTGCATAAGACCAGTCAAAAAACTGCTCCGCGTCGAATCGTCCCGCAAACTCCGGAAGGTCCAGTTTCACGCCATAAATGGAGGAGTAGTCTGGTACTCTCTGTTGTCGCGGCTCCACCATTCCGGTAGGATGCTCGTTCCAGAAAAGGTCGTCGTCCCATGCTGCCTCATTGTCCGTAGGACGATATTGCTCGCCGGGATGTTGGTGATGTTGAATTCTCCCTATGGGGGTCGGCGGTCAGGGCGCGCCGGTTCCTGATGACATTGCCTCGGTCTGGTTTGCCCGGGGGCGGGCACCATCTGCGGCCGGTATTGTGGTACTGGAATGACGGGAAGGCCAATGTAAGGGGGAGGGTTCGGGTGAGTTTCTGGTTCCTGGCGGGTAGAATTGGTATAATATGGTTGTGGGTTAGGAGTATGGTGTTGGGCTGGAGGTTGAGTTGGGTTTTGGGTCAGGGTTGGGTAAACAGGTGGGTTTGGGTTTGGGTATGGGTATGGGTATGGGTATGGGTGGGTATATGGATGGGTTGACTCGCCCGACGGGATGTGGATCGGGCCCATTCCTACACTACTCGTCGGACCCAGATAGGGATGGGTTGGATCGGGGTTCGCGTTGTGGGGATAATAAGCTTGGTTTGAACTCGATCCCCGATCCATAAGATGATGAGTCTGGTTTTGACCCGGCTCAAATCCAAACTGGAGCTCCGTCCGGGTCCAATATGGGTTATGGTCGACCTGGGGTATATTTTGAGGGTCGGAATTAATGGGTTGGTTCTGGTTCGGGGCTGCCCGCGAACCGGAACCAACTAGGTAGGCTGGGTAGAGGGTGTCTAGACCCAAACCCGCTCTCTGGGACCCAAGGGTTGGTCCCAACGAAACGGGCCTGTGCCCTGCTGGAACAAAAAGCGAGTTGGACCCTCTGATGTCAGGTCCCCCCAAATGGGTCTAGCCCACTCCCGCTCGTAGAGGTACCATTTCGGAGCCTCCCCGCGCGGGATCGGGAGGGAGAGATGGCTCTCCACTGATTCGGACAGACGAACCTGGGTCTACAACTGGGCCCAGCGTGACGCTGGGGCCCTGCCGACCCAGGTCCAATTGTTGCGCCTCGCGCGTGGTGCCCTGCCACGAGGCCGGACCTGCAGGTGGGCCCAACGCAAGGCTGGGACCCTGCAGGTTTGGGTCGACCTGCAGCGTAGTCCCCGGTACGCGCGACCATTCGCCGGGACTGGCAGGTGTCCCCTGCACACTGTTGGGTCCCTGCAGGTTCAGCCCTACCTGCGATCCCAACGCAGGGAGGCGCGGTTTAAATGGTGGGGCTGTTACCAAAGGGTTGCGGCTCATCGGGGCTCCCTGGTGTTGCTGTGCGTTATTCAGATCAGGGGCGAGGGTTGTCGCCGGCAGGAACGCGATGCTTCGACCCTGCTGGAGTTGCGCCGGCTGCAGGGATGCGGTAAAGCTGGGAAGTGGATCTGCTGTTGCGCCCTCGACGAGGCCTGCGCACACTGTTGCACACGGCTCTTGGGGTTTCTCGAGTGTTGACACGCGATCTTCGAACCCGTCCATCCTCTTTGACAGGCCGGCGATATCCTTACTCATTCGCATCATGTTTTCTTGGATTTTCGTCAGTACATCCATGACACGCAATAATGGGTCCTCGCTGCCGGCCTCTTCACGTTCCTCGCCTCGCAACGGATCGCTCCCTGCTTCAAGAGCCATCTCGCTGATGAAGATGGGTGCGACTCTGATACCACTTTGATGCGGCCGCGTGGAGGAAGAGTAAAGACAATGGCCACTTAGAATCGGTGGCTGAACTCTTTATTAAACTCAACAAATGTTTAAATGAACAATGAGGAAAAGCAATAAGCAATAAAGAATGTAAAGGAAAACAATAGGCAGAAAGAAAACAGGAATAAACTGAAAAAAGATAAAGACGGCTGGAGTTTTCAATTTTCCCCTTCACGCAACCCTAGACAGGGCCTTTTAAAAGTTGTTTACTGGACCGGGTCGTGGGTCCAGATTTGGATCCGACCCACGATCCGGGTCAGCCTCTCTTTACAGCTGGTTCTGGGGCGTGCGAGCTCCACCACGCCTAACGTAGGTGCGCAGGGGTACCTCCCTGCGTCGTGACTCCGTCCCTGCAAGTGAGTCATATACGCGGGGTCCTTCATCTGGCCTTTGTGGCGGATCGGGTGGCACGATGGACCCACTCGGGTCCTGCCCTGCATCAGCCTCCCTCCTCTATAAATAGAGGAGGTGTTCTCTTGTAAGCATGGGTTTTACACCCTTCTCTTCCTTTCTTCAATAATATCCAACTTATGACTTTAAGTCATTTTCTATATTTGAGAGTTTTGTGTGTGCACATTTGGTGTTTGTGTTCGTGGCTCTAGTGGTCACTCTTAAAGAGTGACTGATGCTCTATTGGTGCTTCCGCCTCTTTTCATTACAATGGCCCTGCGCACCTACTCCAGGTGAGAGAAGGTCGGAGGCGTCCCAGTTTCATCAGCAGATTGAAGTAGTCTGGGTCCAGGGACCCGACCCGAGACCCAGATCCACTTGCAACCTTTAAATAATTTGTTCTAGGGTTGCGTGAAGGCAGACGTGATTGAATTTTCAGCCAAGCCCTTCTCTGAGATTCTTTGCCTGCAGTTTTCCATTTTATTATGTTATTCCCTTGTTTTCCTTTCTATTATTTTTTCCTTCAGCCATATAACTTTTACGTGTTCTTTGATTATGCCTATGAAATAAATTCGAGTTCCATTCAGTAAAAGCTGATCTCCCACACTGCATCAAAGTGGTATCTGAGCACAGCCCCTCCTCCTTGGTCGACGGCATGACGCAAGAAGCGAGAGACGATCCTACGAACGGGAAGGAGCATGAGGAATCGAGTACCGTCAACGAAGATCCGATGATGCGGATGCTCGACATGATGACAAAGATCCAAGAAAATATACTACGCGTAAGCAAGGACGTAGCCGGCATGTCAAAGCGTTTGGATGGGATCAAAGGATGGATCGTCGTTCTTGAGTGGCCGGTGGAGACGCATGCAACGACCATGCTGAAAACGAGTGTTGGATTGGGCAGCGAGACTGCAGGCCCCACGGCTGCGATGGCGCTCGAACAAGTCCACCCGAACCCCTGCCAACTTGTTGTGCAACCAGATGGCACCGAGGCAGGCCTACACAGAGATGCCGGTCGTGTGACGCTCCAGCAAGTGGTACCGCTTCTGAACCCTGGCGCGACTGCCACTCGGGTGGTCGGAGCCCTCCAGCCGAACCAGGGGGCCATTGAAGGGCCTCCCAACACCAGCCTGGGTGCGCATGCCTGGCCTCGAGCCACGGCCAAGGGACTGCAAGCCAGTCAGGGACTGCAGGGCCCGAGCGTGACGTCGGGCCAGGTTATCGGTGCGACTACGTCAGCCCGGGCCGGGGCTGACCTAACAACCCTCCCGTCGCGCATGCATGGTGAGTTGGTTGAAAGTTACGAAACTTACAAAGCTTTTGTGGACCAAGGTCGTCGTGATGTCCAGTTTCAAATAAGTCAGTTAGTATGGGTTTACCTGCGTCCTGAACGTTTCCCAGTAGGTACTTATGGCAAGTTGAGTCCAAAGAAATATGGTCTTTTCAAGATCCTTCGGCGATTAGGTCTGAATGCCTACCTTCTTGAACTGCCCGAAGATTGGCACATCTCACCTATCTTCAATGTGTTTGATCAATATGCTTACTGTGGTGACAACAAGTCGTCAGAGCTGACTACTTCCCAACCAGGGGAGAATGATGCAGAGCAGGACCGGACCGGGCCTGTACAGCGTGACCCAGGCACGGCCAAGGAACCCGACCCAAAGGGGATGGACGATCAGACCCAAGAGTTGGATCCCATCGCGAGCAAGGTATCTCGAGGCAGGGACGTGGCCCTACGCTACTCCAGGCGAGCGAAGGTCGGAGGCATCCTAGTTTCATCAGCAGATTGAAGTAGTCTCGGGTCTAGGGACCCGACCCGAGACCCAGATCCACTTGCAACCTTTAAATACCCTGTTCTAGGGTTGCGTGAAGGCAGACGTGATTGAATTTTCAGCCAAGCCCTTCTCTGAGATTCTTTGCCTGCAGTTTTCCATTTTATTCTGTTATTCCCTTGTTTTCCTTTCTATTATTTTTTCCTTCAACCATATAACTTTTACGTGTTCTTTGATTATGCCTATGAAATAAATTCGAGTTCCATTCTTTACGCATCAGTAAGGTTGCAAGAATCACATAGTGAACCATGCAGTTGGGATAGGCTTGATGATAATGACAATGATGAAATAAATACCAATTTCAAAGATTAGTATTAGGTTATAATTACATTTTTGATAGATTAAAGAATGGATTCTACAGGAAACAACACAAGCAATTCATGCATGGCTCATCCACAAGTAACAACAACAACAACAACAATTAATAAATTTGGCTTATAACCTGAATATGCATGAAATCTTGTTCAATGACCAAGAACAAATAGCAATATACTAGAGGTTTCTCTATTTTTTTCTCAAGATCCTTTATAAAATGTTTTAATTTTTTAATCAAACAATATATTGAATTTCTGCATGATAGCTTTAGCAAGTTTCACGTGTATGTGTGTAATAAACCCATCCCAGACCTACCATGGTGAAGGACTAAAAATGCATGGCTTTAACTATTCAGGGGAAATGTAGGGATGAAGGTCCACGCAAAGGTAACATTTGAAGATAAGAGGCCAACTACCAACTCTGCAGTTTCTTGATTATCTTTGTAATCAAAATCATCTTCCACCGTTATTTGAGTTAAATGCTAGCCAATATGGATAGATGCTCATAAATCATCTCAGGCAAACCATTTGAAAAAATTGATGCCTAATGCCCAAATCTATCAGCTAGTCCAGCAACACATCACTTATGGATCCCTCCTCCAAACACATTGTAAACCCCCATCCGAATTTCACTATTTTTTTTTATTTCTCTTTTTCAAAAACACAACGGAAGTCTGTTTTTACTTTAAAATTTCTTTTCAAATACAGGTTCCAAACCAGGATCCAAATTTCACAAGACAATTGCACACTTTTGCAAAACATAAAGGTCATTTTATTTCACAAAATGTAACTTGAACAAAATGTTTATCAATATTTATAAAATGTACAAAGTTGCCAAAAAAACACAGAAGTAGTCCATGAGCTGCTCATGTGTCCTCTATTGCCACATCTACCTACTGCTCAGTACCTGAAATATAGTAATAATTGTGGGGTGAGACTACACACGTCTCACAGTAATCTAATTACTCAACACGAGCGTCCAAAGGTAGCAGCACGAGATAAAGTCCATTTGAAAAGTAACTAATCAAACTCATTTTCAAATAGGAAGAATCGAACCAATATTGATCAAGTGTCAACATTCACGAGAACTCTTATTCAAAAGAAGAACCTCGAAGGAGTCGATTCTGATACATCTGGGAGTCCACTCTCAAAGTATGATATAATATACAATAAGAGAGGAGTCGACTCTGCATTCCCAGGAGTCGACTTTTAATGTAGATCATAACACCAAAATAAATTGAAGAGTCGACTCACCCAACCCAAAAGTCGACTCTCAAAAAAGAACATCAAACCAAACTAAAGAAGAGTCGACTCACCCAACTCAGGGGTCGACCCTTAAGTGCACCATGCGCCGAGCAAACTGTTAAGTTATATATATATATATATATATATATATATATATATATATATATATATATATGTGTGTGTGTGTGTGTGTGTGTGTGTGTGTGTGTTATTTATATTGATGTAATAGGTAATACCCTCTAGGGGTATTTTCATTTATTTGTAATAGATATTGTCCACTAGGGACAATTTTGCTTTTTTATTTTTCTTATTTTATTTTTATTTTTATTTTTTAAATTTCTCCTTTATTGCATTGTAGGGGCTTTATGGTCATTGGGACCATAGAGTCGTTGGGAGCCCCAACGGTCACATTTATGACAGTTGGGAGCTCCCATGACTCCTATGGGAGCTCCCAATGGCTTTATGTCGTGGGTCCTTTTGTATATAATGGCATTACTTGTACCCATTTTTCTTAATGCTTCTCTTAAGCATTTATGCTCAATAAAGATGAATATTTTTATATTTTGTGTTTTTCTATTTAGTTCCTTAATGTCTTATATGCACTTAGTGCTTGTGTTGTTGCCCCTTGTTGGTTATTGCTTTGTCCTATAGTGAACTTGTACTTGTGCACATTGTGATTGTGATCTTTTAAGCCCTTAGTGGCATTAGTTTGTGCTTATGCACTTTTGTGATTGTGATCTTGTAAAGCCCTTAGTGGCATTGTTTTTGTATTTTCCACTATTTCAATACATGGTATCAGAGCCAAGAATTTCTTCTTAGTATTTCCTCTTTTGGGTCTTGGGATTCTTTGGTTCGAGTTTGTGCTTCGTGAATAATTCATGATCGTGGTGTGGCTTGGATTCAAGAGAAAACTAGACCCGGCATGTATCTCATATCTTTGAGTATTTTTTGTGTTATCCTTTTCATGCATTATGCATGAGGAAGAGCTTATTTTCTTTAATCTTTATATATATATATATATATATATGTTTGCCATTTTTTATTAAAACAAAAAAAAACTTTGAATGCTTTTTATTATTTTTGGACTTGTTCTTATAAGGTTTATTTGTTTAATATTGTGAAATTAGATATATGTATATTTTTTGAAATCATGTTTGAATTCTAGTTTTTCAACAAACTTTGCCTTATTTGATATATATGTATACAATTTTGTATGCTTGAGCATTTATTGGCTTTTGTTTTATTATTGAACTTTGTTTTGTTCTTTCTAGAAAAATTGTCATATATTTTAAAACGATTTGAGAAGTTTTAAAATAATGGTGTTGTGTGTATTTCATAAGTATGATCTTATGAAATTTTGCTTAAACTTATGTTTAATCTTTCTCTTTACTCTTGGTGTATTAAACGCAGAGTTACCGGAAGCGCCTAGGCGTATGGGGAAGCGCGCTTCCCCGATACGCACTTTGGAAGCGCGAAACGTCGCGCTTCTGAAATGCATGGTGAAGCGTCCCCCTTTTTTGGAAAGTGTGCTTCCCTTTTATGGGAAGCGCATTTCCCTTTTATGGAAAACGCGCTTCCCATTTATGGGAAGCGCGCTTCCCACTCGCTTCCCCTTTTTCCATTTTTTCGCTTCCCCCTCGCTTCTAGTTCGCTTCCTAGGTCACTTCCGGTTCGCTTCCGAGAGGGTTCATAATTTCTTCTAAGTTGTCCCACGCTTCCCCGCTTCCTAAATTTTTGAAAGTGCCTCGCTTCCCGCTCCCGCTTCCTCGACTGGTAACTCTGATTAAAAGTATCATATGAAGTGTTACAAATTATGATCTAGCTTATATAAAAAAATTATATGGATTTTTTATCCTTGTGCACTTATGATTGTCTTACATGATGAATAAGATTGTTTATTCGTGCGGTATTGAGCATAATTTCTTATGGAAAATCATTTACTTTAATAAATGCCTTTTATGGTCCTTTTGTGGGACAATAGTTATGATATTGGATGTTTCTCTTGTTGGTCTTTTTTGTGGTCCTTATGATTATATTATTTTCTTAGTCTCATGGCTCTTTAATGGACATTATCTTACATGTTTTGCATGGGATTTAAATATTATTATTATGTTTATGTTGCACACTTAATTTTTAATAAAATATTAAGTTGAGAATCATGAATAACTTCTTTGCCTTAGTGGGTGTTATAAGTGTTTCTCACATGGTTCACTTTAGTACTTGTCCATTATTGATGGACGTGCTTGTCCACTTAGATCTTTGGTGGACATGTGTGTTCTTGATTAAAAACTCTTGATTCATTGCATACTTGTTATTTATAAAATATAAATTTTTATATTGTGCCCTTAGTGCCTTAAATCTATCACTTGCATATTGCGCCCTTAGTGCCTTAAATCTATCATTCAGGATCCATTGTCTCATGCTCCTTTATATACAAATTGTTCTCTACTAAGATCATCACATAAGCTTCTTTTGGAGAGGCTGAGTTTATCTAAGCTATGAATCTGTGTTAGCAGTTAGCACATACATAAGCCCTAAATGATAAGGATAAATAGTTCATACATCAAGAAGAGCTGTATGGAATATTGCATACCAGAGTCACCAGATTTAAGGCTCTATTTGGGAGGTAGTATTTGAAGGGAGTTGATGGAAATGAGTTGGAAGGAAACGAAGGGAAATGGATTTAGAAGGAATTGAAGGAAATGACCTTGTTTGGCAGCCCATTATAGTTCTCTTAAGGATTCATCCCTCTATTTCAAGGGATAATTAATTGGGGGTTTCCAAATGCATCCGAATCCCTTCCGGAGAAGAACTTGGCAAATACCTCTCTCCCTATGAAAGAGTCCAAAATAAGAAAATGGGCTGATTTGGCAGACGTGTAATCCTTCCTTATTTTTATGGTTCAGTATAAATGAAACTTGACAGATCAAGGAATTGTACTACCCGTGTTATAACCAGCAGAACTGAAAAATCCATATGAATTAATGCATAATGATGTTGACCCCAGATTCTAGTATATGAATGAAATGTATTTATTTCATCATTTATAAGAAAGATGAATGAATAAAAGGTTAGTTGACAACCTGATCATCACAGTTCATCAGAAAATATGCTACTCTTCATGGGCAGATATTGTACAAGGCACCTCTATCAACAGAGATAAATGGATGGAAGTATAGAAATTACAAATCAAAATGAATATCAGAACATTGTTGCTATGGACTTTCTGGGCATAGAGAACAAGAAGCCAACACTCATGAAGAAATGCCAAACTAATTAGAAGATCTAAAAATGAATAATAATAACATGTAATGCAGAAAATTATTAAGGAAGTACACCGATGTGTATACAATGAGGAAAATTATTGAAGAGAATGGTCGGATGAAGAAGCATTTCAAGATGCATGCAGATCCATAACAACAAGAAACTCAATGGATAAGTTTCTAAGATACAAAAAGATCTGAAATGAACATCAGATTTTCTTGGTAAGACTCTAAATGAAATTGAATCCTTTGCCTCAAATTAGGTAAACATGGATAAGAGCTGAATTCATTCTGTAAATGAATGTGTTTTAGATTTTCTTTTCCTTTTGTTATCTCTCTTATCCTTGTATCATGACTGCCTGTCACTCGTTTCTGTGATTTTCACAAATTTTTGTGTATTCATCAAAGAAAATCCATAAATTGGGATATGAAAGCCTGATAAGTGTAGAAAGAGACAAAGCTAAGAGAGTACCATGAGGTTAACACCAAGAAGGCGGTATGGGTCCCATCTTTGACGACTGTATCAATTCACATAGTACTTCTATTAGTACCAGTATATGAACGGGAATTGATTCAAGATTGACTCTCAAACAGGGACTCTAAAGGAGTATATGGAGAAAAATATCGGTTTCAAAGGTTATGATACAGTTACAACGCAGCTATTTACTTCATTCTGTAAATAAGGCCATTGGCTCGAGTGCTCAATTTGAGATCATTCTCTTTTTCATTGAACTTGTGAGAAAAGCAATGCTTCCTTCTTTTGCGTATGAAATAGTGCCTACTAGAAATTGTTCCAGAAATCTAACTAAAATTTAACAAAGGCAAATAGGAGCAATCAACTTCTTTCTTCTTCCAGACTTGTTTATGATCATTTGCGGGAGACAATCACCTCTGGTTTTTCTAGCACCAAATAACGCCTTGGTTGCGAATTCAGGAAAGCGCGAAACAAGAGGCAATAAAAGATCGGTTGGAATCGAACCCAAACTCAAACAATCTTTGAATCCCATGAGCAATTATAACAGCAACAGCAAGATTAAGCATAAAAAGATGAAAGGTAACATACAAACAAGAAGAGGGCAGGACAAAAAAGAGAGAGAAAGAGAGTTTTTATACGATGTAGCGCTGGTAGAACTTGTGCTTGAAGTGGGTGATGACGTCGGGGCGGGAGGCCATGTGGGGAGGGATGAGGATGTTGGACCAGTACTCCGCCCATCGAGAGTCGCTCTCGTAGTCGTAAGCGTCCGCCGCTATCTTCTTCAGCCGCTGAGAGTCCTCCGCCATCCCTTCTTTTCTCTCTCTCTCGCTCGCTCTTAGGGAGAGGAATGTTCAACAGCAACAACACCCCACCAACCAAGGAAAGGCGAAGCCAGAAAAAGTCCACCCTCACTCGATCTTGAGGGCCCTTAAAGGGGAAGAAAAGATAGAATTAGGGTTTCCAAGAGGCCAGAAAGCAAGAAAGAAGACTAGACGAATCTTTCTCTCGCTCTCTACAGATTTTTTCAGACACACTGAAATCGGCACCCTACTACCCCAAGGAGCGAGAGTGGCCATCCACCTCCCTAAAATTACGGATATACCACCCACTATCTCTGGTCTACATTGCAAGTCCACCTCTCTCTAGGGATGGCAGTGGACCGGGGCCCCGCCCCGTTTGTATCGGGGATGGAGGGAGGACATAAAATCTGGATGAAAGCAGGAATGAAGGTTAAAATCAAAACCCGTATGGAGATGGACTGACGCTTTCTCCCGCCCCCACATTGTCCTGTCCTGCTCTGTTCCTGTTCTCCGTAGCAGTAGCAGTGGATCGAGGAGAAACGGGACCCCACCCTGCCTTGCCTCAGTTGAACCGAAGATGATGAAGGACATGAAATGGGAATGGAGGCGAGGATGAAAGTTAAAATCAAACACCGCACGACGAGGATGAAGGGCAGAATTTTGAGATGAGACCTCTCTCATTATCCATAACAGTCTCATTGCATCGATAACTACTTTCAAAATAGAAAGTTATCATTTGACAATTTTCTTTATAGACAGGTGGTTGTAAGGCTCACCCAGGGGTTTTCCTAGTTTAGGCAAGGATTTCTAGTCAAAAAAATAATAAAAAATTTTATAAATAGTTTTATATAAAAAATTTTGCACAATTTTTATGTAAACAAATTATCTAAAAGATTTTTTAGTTCCCTCAAAACAGAGAATTTTTTTTAGGATGATTTTTATGAGGGTGGTTTGAGAAAATGTGTTTCATTGTCCTTTTGATAAGTCCATTCATTATGCCTACATTCTTGCGGCAACTAAACTACTTACAAATATCTACCTACAATATGCAAAAATAGTTTTCTTACCCAATCTTGCATCTAGGGGTGTCAACGGGTCTGGTTTACTCAAACCTGACCCTAACCAAACCTTATAAAATCCGGGTATGGTGATAAATAAGAAGACCCAATTAAGACCCAGGTCTGGAGCTGAAGGTCTGATCAATTCATGGATCTGGGTATACTTTGTGAAATTTTATACCAGACCCAGACCCAGACCCAACCCAAGTTTTGATTAAGATCTTCAAATTTTCAATGTAAAAATGATAAAAAAAAAAGTGATTTTAAAAGGTCCGTTGACAGTTTGACACCCCTACTATTATTATGGTGATAAATAATAAGACCCGAGTCCGAACTCGAAGGTCCGATTAATACGTGGACTCGGGTATAGTTTGTGAAATTTTACACTAGACCCAGACCTGACCCGAGTTCCAATTAAGACCCACAATTTTTCAATGTAAAAATGATAAAAAAAAAATATGGTTTTACCGAGTATGGTCCGGGTCTGATTCATTTTGTTTTTATCGGGTCCAGGTATGGTTTCTCATATACTAGATCCGATTAGATCCAGGTCCAGACCCAATACCATGCCCAAAACCGGGTCCAAGTCTGGTACCACCTGGTTCCGAACCAAACCCGATCGGTTGACACCCCTGGATAGTAGTGGGTCATTCAAGAATGTTTTTTTGTGTGAAGTTGTACAACTTTGTTTTCTGTTATTTTCTTTATCCTCATTTCCCTTTTACAAAAATGAACATACTGGAAATTAGGTTGCCACAAAAGGTGCAAAGCGTACCTAAAATGCCCTTCTAACTCTTAAAAAATTAGTTATTTGTATTTTAGTTTTCTGTTTTTTAAGGGAAATTACCCTTTTTTTGGCTTTTTCATGTTTTTATGAAAAAAATATTTTATCAGTTTCTTTGTTATTTATTATGGTCATAGGAAGCCATTGCCAGTACGGGTGTTAAGAAAACCAGCCTCAACAAGCAGTCTCACTCTCACATGAATATTGTGCCCTTTACTCTGTTAGTGGATTTTTATTTTAGTATGAAGAAGAAATTAATTTTGTTGGCTTTCAAAAAAATCATATACATTTTCACCAATAACTTTGCAATGGATACAAGTCCTTAATTTGGTTTTAGTTTTGTTCAATGCATATGGAGAATCAAGGACGGGGGGACAAGGTCTCCACCCCTACACCGTCTCAAAATTCTGCCCTCCATCCCTTCCTCCATTCTCACACAGGTTTTGATTTTAACCTTTATCTCTGCTTCTATCTCATTTTCATGTCCTCCATCCCCCGTCCAAACAAGGTGAGGTGTTTCCCAACCGAATAGTCACCACCAACTGCCTTCATCAAAACAAAGTATCATTTACTTGGCAGTGTTGATTCATGGCAATTTCATCAATCATGAAAGAAGGGGTCCTACTGTGTAGTTATACACTGCCGGTCCCAAGCCCGGATAAAGGAGGAGGGTTGCGGTAGGCCTGTGACAGCCAGCATAAAAACTTTGTCATATCCTATGAAAATGAACCAATATGAGAATTTCGTTGGGGCATTCCCTACTGAGCGACGCGTTGTACTCTCTAGGCCCGGAGGCAGTGATAAATGTGCAAGGGTTGCTAGGTCGTCGCCCAGAAGCGACGCGTCACACCGGCGCCCGGGTGTGGTGTCAAATAGGCAAGGGTTCCCTCACTTTGTTGGACGGGTGGGGGTAAAGAAGTTAGTCCAAGACCATAAAATTAGGTTAGCCACTTGGAACAAAGGGTCTTTAACTGGTAAGTTGGTAGAGTTAGTAGATGTTATGTGTAGGAGAAAGATTGATATTTTATGTCTTCAAGAGACCAAATGGGTAGGTGAGAAAGCTAAAGTGATAGAACCTTGGGGATATAAGATTTGGTATACAGGAATAAATAGGAATAGGAATGGAGTAGGGATTGTTATGAGTCGTCAGTTTATAGATAATGTAGTTGAGGTCCGAAGGAAGGGTGATAGAATTTTACTTATTAAATTAGTATTAGGTACGGATATTATTAATATTATTAGTGTTTATGCACCTCAAGTAGGTTTAGATGATTCCATTAAGCATCAATTTTGGGAAGATTTAGATGGAGTAGTACAAGAGACATTTTATGGAGAAAAGCTTTTCATCGGCGGTGACCTTAATGGACATGTAGGCATTAGTAGGGATGGATTTGAGAATATCCATGGAGGCTATGGTATAGGAGAAAGAAATGAAAGTGGAGAAAGGATTTTAGATTTTTGTTTGTCCTATGATATGATCTTAGCAAACACTTGGTTTAGGAAGAGGGAGTCTCACCTAGTAACATTTAAAAGTGGGGTTAATACGAGTCAGATAAATTTTTTCCTACTTAGAAAGAGAGATAGGGGTTGTTGCATCGATTGTAAGGTTATACCAGGAGAAAGTGTAGCTATACAACATATAGTCTTAATTTTAGATCTTAGAATTAGACAATGCCGCAAAAGGGATAGACATAGGATAGATCCTAGAATTAAGTGGTGGGCACTGAAAGGAGCTAAACAAGGAATGTTTGTAAAGCAGGTAGTTAAGGAAGTTGATTGGTGTCTCGAGGAGGATTCAGAATCAATGTGGAATAAGATAGCGGGTGGTATGAGAAAAGTAGCTAAGGAGGTATTGGGTGAGTCTAAAGGCGGTGCACCACTAGGTAAGGATACATCATGGTGGAACGAGGATGTCAAATTAGCTATTAAGGTTAAAAGAGAGTGTTATAGAAATCTAAGTAAGAGTCGTGATAATGAGAATTTGGAGAAGTATATGATAGCAAAGAAGGAAGCTAAAAAAGTTGTTCGAAACGCGAGGGCTAAGGTATATAAGGAGGTTTATGACAAGTTGGATACCAAAGAAGGCGAGAAGGATATTTATAGGCTTGCAAAGATGAGAGATAGGAAATCGAAGGATTTGGGTATGGTTAGATGTATCAAAGATGAAACGCAAAGGGTTTTAGTCAAAGATGAGGAGATTAAGGAGAGATGGAAAGATTATTTTGATAAGCTATTTAATGATAGTCATGCTCAAGATCTTGGAGACTTCTCCATTCCTTTTCATGAGATAAATCGTGACTTCATGCGCAAGATTCAAAAGAAAGAAATTGCAGAGGCTTTGAAGAAAATGAAATCAAGAAGGGCAGTTGGCCCAGATGGTATACCTATCGAGGCTTGGAAATGCTTGGGAGAGAAAGGTTTAGAATGGTTGACAAATCTTTTTAACTTGATTTGACGAACAAATAAGATGCCTAATGAGTGGAGGAAGAGTACTTTGGTGCCTTTATATAAGAATAAGGGTGATATACAAGATTGCACAAACTATCGTGGTATAAAACTCATGAGTCATACTATGAAACTTTGGGAGAGGGTGATTGAGTCTAGGTTGAGGAAGGTTGTCATGATATCGGAGAATCAATTTGGTTTTATGCCTGGAAGATCAACTATGGAAGCTATACATCTTCTTAGACAACTTATTGAAAGATATAGAGAGAGGAACAAAGATTTGCATATGGTTTTTATTGATTTAGAGAAGGCATACGATAGAGTACCTAGGGACGTTCTCTGGTGGACAATGATGAAGAAAGGTGTTTCTCTCAAGTACATTAGTATAATTAAAGATATGTATGAAGGAGTAGTAACCAATGTCCGCACTTGTGGAGGGGTGACAACCAATTTCCCGATAACGGTTGGGTTACATCAAGGATCTGCTTTAAGCCCTTTCCTATTTGCGATAGTGATGGATGAGCTTACGAGATCAATTCAAGAAAATGTACCGTGGTGTATGTTGTTTGCTGATGATATTGTTTTGATTGATGAGTCTAGAGCTGGGGTTAATGCTAAGTTAGAATTATGGAGACAGACATTGGAAGCTAGAGGTTTTAAGTTGAGTAAGAGTAAGACTGAATATATGGAATGTCGGTTTAGTAAGCAACGAAGTAGTGATGGGAGTGTAGTGAAGCTTGGTGAGCAAGATATACCGGTGAATGATTATTTCAAATATTTGGGATCCATCATTCAAAAGTATGGAGAAATTGATGGAGATGTAAATCATAGGATAAAGGTTGGGTGGATGGAATGGAAAAGTGCTACTGGAGTGTTGTGCGATCGTAGAATGCCATTGCGGTTGAAGGGAAAGTTTTATAGGACGACTATTAGACCCGCTTTACTATATGGTACAGAATGTTGGGCTGCCAAGAGACATCATATTCAAAAAATGAGTGTAGCTGAGATGCGGATGCTTAGATGGATGTGTGGAAATACAATAAAAGATAAGATTCGGAACGAAGAGATACGTAAGAAGGTAGGTGTTGCACCCATTGAAAATAAGATGCGAGAGAATCGTTTACGGTGGTTTGGACATATTCGGCGAAGGCCTAATGATGCTCCAGTTAGAAGGTTGGAGAAATGGGAAAATATATTAGTTAAAAGAGGTCGGGGTAGACCTAGGAAGACTTGGATGGAGATGATAGGAAAGGATATGAATGCTTTGAACCTCACCGAGGACATGGCGTTGGATAGAAATGATTGGAGGAAAAGGATTCATGTGGAAGACCCAAAATGAATTTCTTTTTTGGTTCATATCGCTGACCCCAATTGTTTTGGGATGAAGGCGTAGTTGTTGTTGTTGTTGTTGTTGTTGTATGAAAGAAGGGGTCCTCGATCTGAAGAGGCCTTGCCATAGTTTTCAAGTTTTATGAACAATTTTTTCAAGTACCGGGTGATGGACGTCAATATGCATGGGCACTAAACTCTGATGAAAAATTCAATACTGCTTCCGCATACAGAGCTTGCCTGGAAGATGGAGTTTATTGGCTCCCACCTCAAACACTATGGGCGAAGGGCTATGTTCTTTGGATGGCTATTGCTCAAGGGTACTGTAATTATATACCCAAGAACAGCTATAGAAAACCGAGCAACAACTTTCAAGCAGTTGTCCTCTGTGCTGTCAAAATCAGCAAACCTTGCTCCACCAGCAGTATTTTGCAGAGTTGTCAAGAAGCAGGAGCGAAAGGTGATTCAAAAAGTGAAAGCGAGAAGCAAGCTACTTTCAAAATTTTAGGAAGCGAAAAGGGCGAGACAACTTAGAAGCAAACCAGGAATCGTCTCAAAAGCAACCTATGAAGCAAACCCAAAGTGACCTAGGAAACAAACTGGAAGCATCCTAGGGAGAAGCAAAAAACGAGAAAAAATAAGACAAATAAAAAAACATAAAAAAATAAAAAATAAGAGGAAGCGAATTTCCCCTGAATGGAAAGTGTGCTTCCTGTTTTTTTTAAGTGTTTCGGAAGTGCCACGTTTTAAGCTTCCAAAACGTGTTTTGGGAAAATGTGCTTCCCCATATGCTATGACGCTTTCAATAATCCGTACTAGCAACTGGCCGAGTACAAAGCAGGTTATATGTCCCCCCCCCGAACAGGGCAGTTAGCTACATCTCATGTTCGGGGGTCCCAAAGAGCACCACGTATGTAAGCATGTGTGTCTCGTATCCCCATGTTTGTCAGCATTAATTAGCATTGGAGTTTGATGCGATTGTAAAGACTTAAGTACCCTCTCCTCCATTGGTGCAAAAAAAATGACGATTCTTGAAAAGGAGTGGTTGTAAAGACTTAAGTGCCCCAAAGATGATTATTTAAGACCCAGTCTCTGCATTGCAGGATTATCTGAAAAAGAAATCTCCCCTGGAGGCCATGAACATCAACCCTCTCACTCTCTCTCTCTCTCCCTTCTCTTTCTGCTTCTATGCATATCCAACAGAAGATCTTACATTGCTCCATCAAGCACCGGCTGACCTGCACATTGACTGTTGTGGAGTCTGATTCAGAGTTTTTACCCTTACAGGAGGAGGGTTTGGGGGTTCCTCCCAGCGTGGGTAGCATCATTCAACTAAATAAGTTGTAGATCCTGATTCAGAGTTTTTACCCTTACAGGAGGAGGGTTTGGGGGCTCCTCCCAACGTGGGTAGCATAATTCAACTTGATTCGTTGTGGAGCCTGATTCAGAGTTTTTGCATTTACAGAAGAGGGGTTTGGGGGGCTCCTCCCAACGTGAGTAGCATCATTCAACTTGAAGAGTTGTGGAGTCTGATTCAGAGTTTTTACCGTTACAGAAAGGGGGGTCTGAGGGCTCCTCACAGCGTGGGTATCATCATTCAACTTGATGAGTTGTGGAGTCTGATTCAGAGTTTCTGCCCATATAGGAGGAGGGTTTGGGGGCTCCTCCCAGCGTGGATAGCATCGTTCAACTTGATTAATTGTGGAGCTTGATTTCGAGTTTTTGCCCTTATAGGAGGAGGGTTTGGGGGCTCCTCCCAGCGTGGGTAGCATCGTTCAACTTGATTCGTTGTGGAGCCTGATTTAGAGTTTTTGCCCTTACAGGAGGGGGTCCGGGGGCTTCCCCCAGCACGGGTCCTGGGTGTCGTGGTCAAAAAATGCACAAGGTATCGTGGTGAGAAAGACATATTTTTGTTCCAAGCAAGGTTGGAAGAAATCAATGAAAAATCCAACAACGAGCATGCCAGAATCAAGATGTGGATGTCAAGCGAGAATGGTGTTGTGCAACTCAAATAACACAAAATAATAGGGGTCTGGTTTTTAGTTAAAATGATGAATGAAATGATAATAGAAATCGTTGAAAATTTACAGAAATAAACTAGACTCAATAACAAAGACACCACTTTTTACGGATTTGGAATATGACCTCCGGTTAGGGAGATATTGCCCTGACAAGTTTGTCCTAATTCGGGTAGCGATTTACAGCGATTTGCTTACTGAATAACACTACAAATCGCTATAGTGATTTACGGAAGGCACTACAAATCGCTATAGCGATTTGTGGAAGACACTACAAATCGCTATAGCGATATAGGGAAGACACTACAAATCGCTATAGCGATTTGCGATTTGTAGATTCTTCCGCAAATCGCTATAGCGATTTGTAGTGTCTTCCACAAATCACTATAGTGTTTTATTGGAGACCCGAAAATACTACAAATTGTTATAGGAAAGCCTGATAATACTACAAATCGTTGTTGGAAGGCCCACAAAAATTTTGGTCCGGAGGGCGCTGCCCCCCGAGCCCCCCACCAGGGGCGGCCTTCCCTGGACCCCCGCCCGCTGACTGCGCAGCGGGATCCGTGCAGGGGGAGCCCCAAAAACTCTAAATCAGACACAGAAGTAGAGAGAGAAGGGAGAGAGAGTGAGAGGGTTGATGTTCATGGCCTTCTCTAGGGGGAACTCTTTACCTCCCTTGATTTCTTCTTTAGAGAGAGAGATAGAGGGTTTTACAGTGTTTTACGGAGAAGGAAGAAGAAGAAGATGTCGATGGAGCAATGTAGGATCGTCTATTGGATGTGCACAGAAGTAGAGAGAGAAAGGGAGAGAGGGTGAGAGGGTTGATGTTCATGGCCTTCTCCAAGGAGAACTCTTTGCCTCCCTTGATTTCTTCTCTAGAGAGAGAGAGACAGAGGGTTTTACAGTGTTTTACGGAGAAAGAAGAAGAAGACTTTGAAGAGTCAACATCATCCTCGACTTTCTGGATGGAGGACATGTTTGTCCTTTTTTTGAACGGAGAAAGAAGAAGAAGACTTTGAAGAGTCAACATCATCCTCTACTTTCTGGATGGAGGACATGTTTGTCCTTTTTTTGAACTGTTTTTTTTAATGAAGGGTATTTTTGTCATTTTCTCAAACCATCACTTTATGAGAAGAATAGCAAGAAAGGGTACTTAAGTCTTTGCAACAACACCAGAGTCCGATGCAAAGTTATGTCAACATACACGGGAATACGAGCCCCATGTGCTTGTATACGTGGTGCTCATTCAAAGCCCCGAACACAGACGTGGGATTCAGTGAATCATCGGGGGCGAACATACACCACCCTCTCGGTCGAGTATCTCATGGAATAACCAGTAGTATTCAAGTTTAAGGCAGATATCATTGAACTTCATATCGTCAAGTTCTCAAGAAAATGGCTTAAAGTCTGGCATTGGTGGAAATGTGCAACATGGTGGGGGGTTTGGGTGGAAAGAAACAATAGGTTATTTAATGATAAGTCTGCACAGGCTTACAGAACATAAACCCTAATTCGGTGGGACTTATATTTTGTGATAAAGGCTTTAGAATCAAAAGAAATCGAGAGATATAGAAAACATCAAAATTCCCACCCTCTGTTATGTGTTGATCATGTAAGTTGAGCTTATAACTTTTACTTTTGAGAACTACTCGTCGTATCTACCTTGTATTATAGTTTTTTAATAAATTCTTTCCCTTTACTTCTCAAAGAAAAAAAAATCGAGAAACAAAGGAGAGGTAAAAAAAAAAAGGAGATAGGAAAACAATTAGCTCGTTTCCCTTTTGATTAGTCAATTTTTAAGTTTTTTATATCATTTGCAGTCATTTGGTTAGGTCAAATAGAGGGTGAGTTGCAATAAAAGAATTTAATTTCACCATTGTTCAAATTTGATACAATTGGCAACATTACCTTATATATTGTTGGATCATAAATCCATCAAAAACAAAAACAGGATCGATAACATGATCTCGCTGAATCATTGAAATCATAATCAGAACAAAACCAAAAGCGGAAGCTATACCTGAATCCATAGCGCTCTGGTTGATCGTTGACGGGTATAATCTTGCAGAACCTATATATTTACCCATTTTCTTTCTCTGAACCTGATGAGAGGGACTAGATCTCCTTCTGACAATGGAGAGTCTGAAGAGGAAGAGCCTTAATATAAGGTTTGAGGACCACAACCTAATGTATTTAGGACTCTGTCTCAATTCAACCCATTATAGAGTTTTAGACAAGGCAGGTCTCTGTACATAGTGTTCCATACATTTTAGATACCACAGGGCCCATCCAGATTAGACCACATGAACCGAGCTTGAACCTAAGACAAACTTACGATATGTGGCTCAACATATGTAGGTCTACACGATTTTTCTAACATATATATGGATCAAATATGACTGACATAATTTAAACGGCTTGTTTAGATTAAAAAGAAAAGGAAAAAGTTTTGGACGGTTCAATTGCTTTGCATAAGCAAGTTTTCTAAGAGCTTCAAAAATCAATAGATCACATTGCACCACTTCATTCTTTATGTTCAAATCACTAGATCCAAATTGTGATTTTACAATGAAAATGATAAGATGGCAAAGGGCTAAAAGTCAATCCTCCATCTGAAGGGACAGGTGGTTGTTCTGACATTTCAGAATTTGCCCAAAAAGTACTTATTGGTGTGCTGGGAGCAATGTTGTCAGTATCGATATCTTTCCTGTATCGTTTGACCAACGATTGAGATGCATAGGCTGATGCCCATACTCAAGTGAATCATTCTGAATCAGCAAAAAAATAAATAAAAATTATTGTGTCAATCAAAATGTGATACTTGTTAAAATCATTAAAATACTATTAAAAACAATTTTAAGTATTTTTACATTTATTAAAAATTAGTCAATTCAAGGGTGAAACATATCAATTTTCTATCGATACGATATGTATCGACCAATCCAGGCCGATAAGCATCTGACAACATTGGTTGGGAGAACTTGAAGAGTTTTTTTTTCAATAATGAAAGATGGGGCCGGGTTAGCTCCCTCCATTGAAATGAGTTAAAGAAGATAAAACCCCAAAGCTACATCTCAAACAAAAAATTTAAATAAGGCTATTCATCGAATGAGTTTTTTTCTTATTCGATGATCATGACCAACCAATGAGATTCTGGATAAATGATGCATGGTAGAGCAATTCCCTCCCAATGGATGGTTAACAATGTTATGTCGCTAGCTCTGGTTCAAAAAAATATTAAAAATTAATTAAAAAAATTAAAATCCTCAAAACGCGAGAACACCTTTCATGTTTTTTGGGTCTCTCTCTCTCTCTCTCTCTCTCTCTCTCTCTCTCCTGTGCCATTAGGGTTCCTTCAGCTACATCCATTGTCATCGTTTGACGATAGCATTTACCCTAAAACATGAGCAGAACTTTGGTTTTTTAGGTTTTTCCTTTTTCTTCTCCCTTCCTCTGTTCTCTCTATTTATCTCCCTTCTATTGTGTTCTGTTAAGGATACGATGGATCCAAATCTGGTTCATCTCTAGGAACTCCAAGTGAATCATGATCCAAATCATGAAGATGGTTTAGAAAGACCAAGCATTATCTTGGTAAAGAGTCTCAGTGAAAGTAGAACAACCATGAAGTTGAGTTGGGATGAGATTCATGAGAAAAATCTAGAAGGAGAAGACACCACTTATGGTAGGAGTCCTATCTAGTACAAATAGAAGTCACTCAAAGCTGGGTTGTAGTGAGAAGTTGGACTCTGTATTGAAGGAGTCCAATCCCAAATGAATGTATCTCATAACCTGTATAAATAAGGGAACCTCTCATCTCTAAAAATTGTTGAGAGAGATAGACAATTAATGTTCTTTAGTGTCATGGATGTAGATTCATTTTAGATTGAACCACATTAAATTGTGTCATCTTTATATGTTTGTGCCTTCGTATTATCTTTTCATGGTATCAGAGCTAGCCTGATCACACAACCAACTTGATTATGTTTTCACATCAGACTTGTTGTGCTCTCTTCAAAAATTGGCATCATGGCGGTAGAAAATAGCAATAATGTCATAACAGGTTCAACTAATCTTTTTTCTCTTTTTTTTTGCTCTTACAAGCCTGCAACATTTTTTGTTCATGAAACTATCTAAAAACAATTTTCTTCTATGGGAATCATAGTTTATCTCATTATTGAAAAATTATAACCTTATGGGTTGGCACAAAACTATGCCAAAATAAGTACTTGAATGAGCCTTAGAAAGCGGTTGAGAAAAACCTTAAATATATTAAATGAGAACACATGGATCAACTACGATTGAGTTGGATCCTATCAACACTGAGAAAAATGTATACTACCCATTATAGATCTAGAGTGCAACAATTTAAGTCTCTTATAAAATCTGAAAAATGGATCAAATAATATCTCAACTTATTTTCATAATGCTAAAAATATAACCCATCAGCTTGGCATGGCAGCCAAACCTATTTCTGATGAGGATTTTAACATGCATATCCTTGTGGGCCTTATTATGAGTGAATATGGATCCCTAAGAATGATTTTGAACACTAGAGATGATCTTATTACCCTTAAAGAGATGTTGGGCATGTTGTTACTCCATGAAACTCAATTGCATGAACTTAAAGATATTGAATGGCTTGTAACCAATTTGACTTATAAAACTTCAAACCAAGGGCAGCCACTAGGAGGTTGTGACACTCAAAATTGATTTAACCCCTCACGAGGAAGAGGTGTGGTTGTACTATAATAGGTCTAGCCAAAATTATAGAGATGAAAATCACCCAACAAACTCTAATCGGCCACAAACCCTATAACTTGTCATCCATGTGGCAACCAAGGTTATTTTGTTGCTCAATGTTATACCACATGCCAAGAATGTAGAAAACAGGGTCATGGTGTTCTCCAATATAAAGCTTTCAAGTTTAAGAGAGATCCTGTAAACCTGAAAGCATATAATGCAATTATGATTAATCATATTGAAGATGGTGCATGGTCCTTGACTCTGGTGTGACTCACCATGTCACTGCTGATCTTAACAACTAGAATATTAGGGCAATGATCACGTTAAAAAATGGCTTTAGCTTGCAAGTTACGAATATTGGTAGTTCTATTCTCAACCCCTCATATTTTAATTTTGTTTTGAATGATATTTTTCATGTTCCGTTTATTACTTTAATTTATTATATGTCCAAAAGTTTGATTAAGACAATGATGCATTCTTTGAATTTTATCATGATTATTGCTATGTTAAGGATCGTAAAAATGAGAAAAGCAAAGCTGCAAGATACAAATGATCAAGGCTATAGTTGGTGTATGTTCCTAAAAAGAAAGATAGATTGAGTGAAGTATTTGCATACATTGGAGAATGAGCATCCATTAATGTTAGCTCGATGTGTAAAGTATGTCAAACGGGTAAAAGTCATACATTACCCTTTGAACCTTCCACACGTCACATTTATGAACCGCCCTACCCCCCCCCCCCCTTCTCTCTCAAATTGGTCATCATAAGAAATGTTGTCAGTATCCCTATCTGCCTAGAATCCTTTGGCCAACCATCCAGTTGTATTGGCCGATACCGATACTCAAGTGAGTCATTTTGTATACGGCCAAAAAATAATAAAAAACCTTACGTGTCAATTAGAGCATGACAAATGTTAAAACTATTAAAATAATACTAAAAAATATTATAAAATTAATTTGTAGTATTTTTTTACATTTTATTAAAAAATAACCAATTCAGTGGTGACATGTAGCAATTTTCTGCAGATACGATACAAGCCGATACATTGATCAGTAGGATCAGATTATACTCAGATAAAGCTCACACCTTTGAGGTTTTACTAGAGTATGACATGATCGAGTGCAGCCAATATTCCACCCTTCTCTCTCTCTCTCTCTCTCTCTCTCTCTCTCTCTCTCTCTATATATATATATATATATATATATATATATATATATATATATATATATATATATATATATATATCAAGACAAATTAATCGGATCTGATATTGGTGATGTCCAACCCGAATACAAGTCGTTTACATCTCTACTCCAAAGATAACCATGAGAGGTTGACAGTTCCTTAGGGTAACAACTAACAACCATTTCCTATTTTCAGTTTTTGTTCACCAGTTTTGTCTTTTCTCTCAAAGAATTTAAAACTTATATTGAAGCTATTGTGGTGTGAGTTTTATGAAAACTTTTTTTAAAATAATATTTTTAATGAAAATTCAGTGAAAGCCGGACACCAAAAATATAAAAACGGGCTCACACAAGTGGTGGAGTCCGGGTCGATCTCAGGGAACGGGAAATACTTCGTATTCAAACACACAATCTAAACTACTCTTTATTGCCAAAATAAAAAAGAATTAATTAAATAATTAACTAACTTAGGCAGTACGGCCCTACGCAGAGGGCTAAAACAAAATAAATAAATGATTTTATTACAGACCCAATTAATAAAATAAAATAAAACAAAACCCTAATCTAAAAAGAAAAGAAAATGAACTTTTGCTTTTCTGAGGGCATGAGGGGACCTCAGAGGGTACTTTTAGAGCGCAAAAAGGGGCTCACCGCACGTTCCAACACTCCCCTGCAAAACACAAAAACACACAACAAAGCAGTACAAGAAAAACTAACAAGAATTTAAGAACTAATGATAAAAAGAATTCAGTTAAAACAAGTTTTGAATTAACTAAACTAAACTAAACATGAACTAAACTATGAACTAACTACTAACAAACTATAGCTACAAGACAAAATGGCAAAACTACCTAACTAACTAAGCAATCAAGAAAGCAAATGTAACAAACTAAGCTTAACTAATTCAAGAAAGCAAGAAATTAACTAAAATTAATTATCAAGAACACACTCAGCTGAACATGGCAACTACTTAATTAATTTATTCTAATATCAACAAGCTAATAAAAATTAACAATGACTAAGCACGATAATTAACTAATGCTATATTAATCTACTAACAAGAATTAATACATACTAGTTACTACATCAAATGCAAGAGGGCAAACTGACCAACAACCAATTGACTCACAATGAAACATGTTGGACGGATTGATTAATGTAGACTAAAAAAAAAGAATAAAAAATATTAAATCTACACCAAACTATGCTAAGAAAAGACGATAATTGAATAGTCACACAAAAGAAAATTAAATCGGCTAGAATGAGTTACCTTAAACTACTTATGCTATTGTAGACTAACGTTAACAGATCTGACCTACAGAATAATAAAATAACCTATGTTGTATAAGTTAATAAACACAAAATAGAAACCAACTATGGTAGACGTGATCCGAAACTAATACCAAAAAGAAAGAACATGAATGAATCTAAATTGCTTTTCATTAAAGAAACTAACGCTAATGTATAGAATAGAACACACAGTTGCTAAAAGAACATGAAGTTAGACTGATAAAGAAAATAATCTAAGAAAAAAAAAACGTGAATCAGAAATCTAATTAACGTCAATTGCATTCCAGTATGCTAAAGAAGTCTAAAAGCAAATCTTAACTCACGGCCTGCTCAATGCCAATCACGAGTATTTGGGTTTGACGTTAATTGTATATACACTGGGTCTATGAATTTTTTTTTTGAACTTGCAAGCTTGGCCGTTTGATTAAATTGATAAAACACAAATTTATTATAACAAAAACTAAACTATATGAACTAGAATACTGAGTGAACTTGAACTGCACTAAACTATTTTTTATATTTTTTCAGATGAAGATCTAAACTAAATATTTAGAATCATGACAAAGAAAATCAAATGATGTTATGCTTCATGCCATGCAAACTAAACTACGGTGAAAGAGACGGAGAAAGAGGCAAATCGTGATTCACCTCCGAGAGAGGGGTTGGGAAGAAGAAGGTGGTTAATCCAGTTGCATCCACGCTACCTCGGCGATGACGATTAGAAGAGCCGATAAAGAAAGAGATTAGAAGATAGATAAAATAAAGCATAAGAAGAGGAAGAAGAAGTAGAAGTAGAAAAGAAGAAGAAATCGGTTATAGAGAAGAAGAAGAAGAGGGAAGGGAAGATGGAGGCAAGAGGCAAGGGAGGCAAAGGGGGCTGCTGGAAAAACAGCCTCCATGGCTGGAAAAGATGAGTTTATAATGATCTAATTAGGTTAAAATAGGTTTTTCAAAAAGAGTCTGAAGATTTTTGCTAATTTCCAAAACAAGGTCTCTTATGAAAAACATGTTTTTCTAAAAATCAAAACTTATTAAACTAATTAAAATGTAGCTATTACAAGTCTAAACTAATTGAACTACAATTAAGAAAATCTAAATCTAATAAAAACACTAAAACTACAGGGAAAGCTTTGAAAAACCCGATTTTCTGATAAAATTCAATTAAATGCGGTTTCTCAAAACTAACGATAAAAATGGGTTTTTATAGTATTTTTAACATGGATCATGCATAAATAATGATTATTAAAATGCAAATATTATGCATGATCATATTGTCTAGCTGCTCCCAACATAAGTAAAAAAAAAATTCTGCCCCCCTCAAAAAAAATTCTGCACCCCTAAGAAAAAAAATGGTTTATGTAAAAAAGTTTTTTCATACCCACTTGGACGAAGCAGTTTATATGTCCCCCCCCCCCCCCCGAACATGCAGGTGCGTGTTCGGGGGTCCGAATGAGCACCACGTAAATAAGCATGTGGGGCTTGTATCTCTGTGTGTTAGCATCACTTAGCGTCGAAGTTCGGTGTGGTTGCAAAGACTTAAGTACCCATTCTCGCCATGAAATGACAGTTCGAGAAAAAGATAAAAATGTTCTCCATCCAAACAATGGAGGATGATCTTAACTCTTTAAAGTCGAAATGATCAGTTTTTGCCCTAAGCAGTAAACTCCTATGTTGTTGTCGGATCACCCTTTGACGATGCACCATCTCCTGTAACAGGAGCTCCCTTTGACGATGCACCCTTTGTTGTCGTCTGATGCTGTTGGAGCACCCTTTGCCATAGCTTGTTGCCACCAGAGCAACCTTTGCCATCGTCTGTTGTCGTTGGAGAACCCTTTATCGCTGTCTGCTGCCGCTTAAGCAACCTTTGTTGTCGTATGCTGTCGTCGGAGCAACCTTTGCCATCGCCTGTTGTCGTTGGAGCACCCTTTGTCGTTGTCTGTTGCCGCTTAAGCAACCTTTGTTGTCGTCTGCTGTCGCCGGAGCACCCTTTGTCGTCGTCTACGCAATAGGAGCACCATTGCCACCATCGGATGCATCTATCTTTTGGGTGTTTCTTCTCCACTGTCGGATTACCAAAACTCTTATCATTTCAGTTAGTTTCGCGTAATGTTTTGTTATGTAAACAAATCGATTTGTAAATCTGAATATTAAATCTTACAATTGATTGTATTATTCATGCTAAATAACACCTATTTTCATACTAAAACAAATTGATTTGTACCTATCCACCTTCTAGGCATCGAAAAATTTAGCACGATTTATTCTTATGAAGGCCAAACATTACAACGATATGTACTTATGAAGGCTAAATTTCTATAATGATTTGTATGTTTGAATGCAGCAATGATTTATACATTTAATGCAATAGCGATTTGTACGTTCGATGCAACAACGATTTATTCGTTTGAAGTAGTAGCGATGTTTATTTATGATTTATGAAGTTACCATGATTTGTACTTAAGTTTGCTAAATTGTACAATGATGTTTACTTATGAAGCCCAAATGTTACAACGATATGTACTTATGAAGGGTATGATTTCTACAATGATTTGTATGTTTGAAGCATGAACAATTTATACATTTAAATCAGTAGCGATTTATACATTGTTTTTATTATGTTCTATGCATCTGTTTGGTCCTTTGTATTTGTCTGAATTTTGGTATAATATGAAAATCGACATGTCTGCTTCTTGTTTTCGTTTCGATCGATTGTTAATCATGTTTATTATGTTAATACCTATTCGGATTTTTATCATGATGTTGATTGTGAAATTATGTGATTGGGAAATTAATCTAACAGTTTTGCCAAGTTTCAGGAGCTGCTTGACGCCATCGCCCCTGAGCTCGGCAGGCGGGACAAGCTGCTCCACCTCTTCAGGAGTTTCGACCAGGATGACAATGGCTACATCACTGCCGCCGAGCTGGCTCGGTCGATGGCCAAGATGGGCCATGCGCTCACCCTGCGGGCACGCGCTCACCCTGCGGGCACGCGCTCACCCTGCGGGAGCTGACAGAGATGATCCGGGAGGGCGACTCCGACGGTGACGGTGTCATCAGCTACCCGGAGTTCGCGTCCGTGATGGCCAAGTCATCCGCCCTCCCCAATTCCCAACCCTGAACTGAAAGAGATAAAAAAGATGGGTTTTGTGGGGACCGTTTATCTGGAACGGGAAGATCTACCGATCGATTCAATGTATCAGATGATCATATCATTGCACGATGATCTGATTGCCTAACAAGAAGAGGGCATCTGATGATATCTGAGCTCAATGCATCAGCACTCATGTTGTCAAAATGAAGTGGTTTGGGGGAACTTCCTTTTATTTTGTGGGCAGTTACGTTCTCATTAGTTTTGAGTGGTACTTTGTGGGGATTCAATCACCTCTTTGTGTCGGTGCCAAAAGGTATTCAAAATGTAATATGAATTTATTTTTTTGTAAATAAACCTGGTTGTTCGTTTGGTTTCATCACAGTAAAAGCAGTCTCTCTCTCTCTCTCAGGTACTTTTTGGCAGTTTAATAGAACAGAAGGGTGGGAGAGGATGATTGGAGTTGATAATCAGAATACAGCGTTGCCATCTTTCAACTACTTTAGGGAACTTTCAGAAATGCATTCTGATTGCCTCATAGGTGATCTCAAAACGAGATCTCAGATCCTCTGATTTGTAACTGATCTAAAATCCAATGATAAGTGTAATGGAGAGAGAGAGAGAGAGAGAGAGAGAGAGAGAGAGAGAGAGAGATTCAATGTATGCCTGGCTGGGCCCTCTCCCCATGAATATCAGCCATGGATTTGAGATCCATCGCGAAGAATTGTTTAATGTTGAGCAAAAATGGAATATTTGACTTGGTGAAACGCTGTTAAAACTATATGTTAAGACCAACTGCTTAAGACTTCGTTTGGAAGCCAGATTTGAGAGGGAGATGGGGATTCACTCTCCCACTGCTCTTTGGATGGTCTCCCATCTCTCCATTTCAATTACATCCTCGAGAAGTTGTAGTTGACAACTCAACTTTGTATCCCTCGTCTTCATTTCATAGGCTCCCAAACAAGTTTTGCCTCAGCCATGGCCCATGGGGTGGGGATTAACTCCAAGAATTTTAGTAATAGAAGAACGTCATTAATGTATATATATATATATATATATATATATATATATATACGTGATTGCTTATATCGTGCGTATGACCTTGTGGTGTACACGACTTTTTTTATCATCGTGTTAAGTTAATAAACCTACACCACCGAGGTGGTATCCCGGGGTCCTGTGTCATGCTGAAGAGCCAGGATCGAATCCCTCGGACACACGAGGTGGCTGTTCTGGTAGGGGTCCTCCTAACCCCAGCTTGGTTTTCAAAAAATAAATAAACAAATAAATCTATGCATTAAATTAGAGATAGCCGGATGGTAACAATAGACTATCGCCACTGATCGTGCATGTGCTGGTCGGTGGCAATTTAAAAAGTTCGAACAATGCATCAAATTTAGAAAAATTGCTTCTTAATTACAAAAATCCGACGAAAGATTAATGCTTAAATTATTCCCTGACATCTGGTATTTCAACAAAGAAAAATCACTGCATGATTGCCACTCAGTAAGCATAGCAACTTCATTGAACTTGCCACTTTCACAAATGAACAATACCAATAATAAATGTACATTTCTATACGGGTTATGCTATGTAGTAGATGGACAATACCTGATGTTTCACGATGATGATCAACACACACACACCAGTTGGCCAAAGAAGCAATTTACTACCAAGTTTTAGAGTTTATTAAGTGATTAAAACATGCCATGTTTGAATGTGCTCGGTTCTCAGATTCGAGATATCGAATTTCAGAATGAACTATCGCCGGTTCCTTAAAAAGTGAGGATCTGAGATAGGGTCTGGGCACGAGCCCCATGTCAAATCACGAGCCCTCCATGTCACATCAAATCCTCAGATCTGAGATCTTAGACCCTCAAAACACACCCTTATTGAACAATTAATGAACTATTCATTTATCATCTCAACTGCAAGGTAATCAAACCATCAGCAGCAGCAGCAGCACAAAGTACTTGATTTGAACTAGTTAGCCAGAGGAGGAAATTTACCTATCAAACAAATCTAGTTAGGATTAGATAGGCCAGACCAAGCAATATTCAGCAATTACATTATCTCATCTCTAACAGGGTTAGAAAGAAGTCATATGGAGTCCACATCAGCTGAAGTACAAAAACTAAAACAAAAGATTATATAGTGATCTTTATACAATTTTGATCTCCCAAGATGCAAATGCATTGGCCTTCAAAAATCTGTCTTTAGTCCCGCCTGACCATTAACATATAAAGACTCAGAACCTTATGCATAGGGCAGTACTGCCAATCAACAATAAAAATGCACATGAGACCTAATCAGGGTTGGCTGGAGCGGCTATAGATTTGCAACCCAATCACCTGAGTTACAAGTCTGTGGGACATCAGCTACAAATCAACCCAGTGGATATTCCCAATAGCACTATAAACACAGCTTTTTTTCATATATTAATCACTCTTTAATTTCTTGTCTCTGACATTGGTAGAAAATATGATTAAAAAAAAAGAAAATAAAGCCTACGTAATGTGGGTGCCTCTACCAGACCCTCGTGCCTGTATCAACACAATACAATATGGGTACTAGTACAGGGTACTCTCAGTAATAGCATTTTTTTTTACGATCCAGCCAACATGTGGGAATGAAAAATATTCAATGTTAATTATATGTTTGTTGATTATTAATTATTAGTTAATTATATATCTTTGACATGGTCTACACTTTCCAGTCTATTAACTTCATATCTACAGAATCTGCAAAAATAGTCTGTTATGTGAATTTGTGTGTGTAGAAATTGGTAGGTCCTAACTAGTTTATCCTCCTAACCATCCCAACCACTTCAAAAAATCACAGTTGCAAATATTTTTTGCTTAATCTGAACCTATAGATGTGTTTATCATTACTTATTTTACCTAAAAACATGTTTTGGATAGAATAAACCGGAAAAACTAAAAAACTTTTATCATAAAGTTTTACCGCAATATGACCCATTGATTTTTTATCTTTTGAAAAGCACACTCAAACATGAAAATTCCTAATCAAAACATGTTCCCCATTAAGCTATATAAAATATAGCTAAGTTGTACATTAAGCAAAGACCAGCAACTATCTTTTTCATAAATAGTTAGGAGATTAAACTTGTTAGGACCTACCAATTCCTCCTACAAACCAAAATCCTATGAAAGTGGGATATTTAGGAGTTTTTTTTATCTAACAGTATGACCATGTTTGATTTTGTAGGAATCGGCTCTTGGATCGTTCGATTACAATACATGAGCATGTTTTGTTAAGGTTTGAAAATCAACATTGCAGAATTTTTGCAACTCATAAATTTTATTTTATTTTATTAAAGAAACAGGATCCAAGTGTTGACTTCTAGCAAATGCAGCATGCTGAACACATCTGTTGGATTGGATTGCAAAAGATTAGAATTTTCTGTGTCGTGCTCCAGACCCACATCAGTACCTCTGTGACATGAAAACAAAAAAAAATGGAACTTGTTGAGGGTTACCTCTCATCCATTTTCAGCTTCGCATCCCATGACTTATGGCGGATTGTTCAAATCACCACCTAAACACGCCATATATGCATCTGTGAGTGATGCTCACTAGATTGAGTAGAATTTCTATCAGTTTCGCTGGTGAGAATAGTGCTTGAGTCTTGACCAAAGGCCATCCTCTGAAACATTCTTAATTCTTCAGAATACCGTGAATTGTCAAAGACTCTGCTCTGGCCTGGTTTCATCCCATTGTTCAAATCTGAAGCATCTATCTCACTGGTAAGAGTTCTTGCGACCTGACAGGTCAAGATGGAAACATACCCCAAAAGTTAACATCCACTGAAATGGTCATTTCAAGCTGTGTAATTGTTATTCTTGAAATGGTCATCTCTCTCTCTCTCTCTCTCTCTCTCTCATATACGTATATATAAGAGACACACACAAATCACATTATGAAGCAAACATGTAGAGTTATGCAATTTCCAGCAAGTTCAAACAACTACTACAGCCCACAGCAAAGTGCAAATCATATACAGTGATTTTAGAAGTATACCTGTGCCGTGCGGGGTCTCAGTTCAGCAGAATGACGAATACATGCTGCTGCTGCCTCAACCATCCGAAACATCTCGCTTCCAACATAATTGTTTTCAAGCCTTGGGTCAGCCAAGCGTTGGAAATCTGTGGACTCAAGTGCATCTTGCAACAAAGGCCGAGCCTAAACAGGAGGAATTTTCTAAATTTCGGTTGGATGCTATATAAGGCTTCTAACAGAAGATAAAAATAGAAAGTAACCATGGAAAAAAAAAGAGAAAAATAGATAGCAGCCATATTAATGACATCGATCACCATCAAACGAGTGCTTCCATCCGGGGCAAGCAACTTACTGGATGTAGCGGAACACCTGTCAGAGTCCCACTACACTTTCTGGGCAATTATATTCTAGTGCCTATCTCATGCATTAACAAAGTAGAAGATTAAAGTATTTATCTGTAACTAAGAGTAACAGAAGAAAGCATAGGCACCTTATCCAGTTCAGAAAATATTTATAACATGTGAGGTAGAATATCAGACCAGAAATGTACAACCCAGCTCTAAAAAGCCAAGTTATGACGACTCAATTCTGCTTCAATAGCGCCAAGGATGAGAGAGCTGATTCTGTGAATCTTATCGACTAAAATTGGGTCTCAGGCAACTTGGTGGCCACTAGCCCATGTAAATCTGAATTACGGTTAGTCTTCTTTGAGTTTAGGGGATCATCAAGGATAATGGGTCCACACACAATTTGGTGGCACCTGTATCCTTGGTTAGACAGATACATGAAGCATATGTAGGTTTCATAAGTATATGTGGTTATTCATCAATTAAGTTATAATTAAGAAATTTCTATTGGCCAAATATGATCCACTGTTTATGTAATCAAAATGTCTAGGCAGCAGAAGGTGCCACTGTCAACCCTGACCAGGCATTCCATAGAATCCCAAATAAAAATGAAATGAAATGTTTAACAGAATCCAGAAGATAAAACAAATGTGAGATAGCCATTTTATATTTTTATGTTAATTCTTTTTCATAACTGCCAACCCGAGGAGCTTGCCCAGTGTCTACCTTTCCCTCAGTCACCATAACTGCACAGATCCTTTGGTCAGGATACCTCAACCTTCTGACTTCTTATGTGGTCAAATATGCAATGCAACCTTTATAAATCCTAACTTAAGGTAACTCCCAAACTTTGCAAAGGCACCGAGTATTGAAAGTTGCCCATGAAGATCCATTACCTAGCATCTTCCAAAATCAAAATGAAAAATTTTCAACCTATCATTCCTGCTGTACATAGTAGATAAATAATAAAAGATTTTGTTTATAACTAAACTAGACCAAGATCTCATTAGTTGAAGGAGAAAGGCATGCAAGACTACCACAACTTCCATGACTCTTAGAAAGTAGTTTTAATCTTTTTAAGACTACTTTCTAAGAGTCATGGAAGTTGTGGTGTCTTGCATGCCTTTCTTAATCAACAACTTAAAAGAGGTGAAACCATAGTTACCAAGACAGGAAGCAATGTGGGAATCAGAAGGGAAAAGCAACATATTTAACTTTTGAAAAGATTCAGGAAGCAAGAAGCTAGAACTAAGCTACACACAAGATTGTTTCAGAAATGAGCAAGATTTGTATCTGAAGTGATAGGGAAGCAGAGAAGGAAAAAAAGAAATAAATATCAAAATATATAAAGTTATATTAAGAGATCTTAGACCATTTTATTTACACTATGGAATACATGCAACACTCAAAGACAATACTAGTGAATGCAATATTCAATAGAAAAATACCATTTATGAATAACAAGCTTGCTTTGTCATCAAAGTATTAAAAATAATAACAAAAATTTTATGCAACAATTGATGCATATTCTAGTCCTAATAAACAGTAGAAGATAAAGATGATGCATTTTATTAAACAAAAAGTTGAATATATTCAAGAAACAGTTGTGTAAAAAGTCTTGATTTGTGCACTGAGGAATCCCAAATTATTAATCTCAAAATTGAGTCCAGAACAGTTTTTGTAACAAACATTGGACGTGGCGGACGATGTTCCACACATCCACCGCGTTCATTACCTTACGTTATTTTCGATCCACCTCCCCCCTGTTACAAAAAGAACAGGAACGGAGGGAACGATTAAAAAAAACATCAAGAGGATGCAGGGCATGTCCGGTGGGGACTCCGGAGGCGGCGGCGGTGGCGCAGCCCCCGGCCCAACCTTCGCCTGCGACCACCTCTTCGCCTCCACCCCGATTCCTGCTGGCTTCCCGGGTCTGCCGCCCCCTGCTGGTTTTTCGGCCACTACCACCGACGCCGAGTTCCGATGACGAACACACCCTCAGATGCGACGCTTTTGCAGCCAGTAGGGTTATCGTTTTCTCTGCAACCAGAGACTCCGGCAGTCTCAACTACGCGAGGTTCGTATTCTTCTGCGTCGAAGAGCCCAATTCCTTCATTTGGCACGCCATGCTCGAAGGGTTCGTGAAGCATAACCTCCTTGAAGATGCCTTTGGTTTCTTTCTTAGAATGGTGGGCGGTGGTGTGGTGGGTGATAATTACATGTAGCCACTTGTGTTGAAGAGTTACACAAATAACGAACATTTGGAACATAGCTTCTGAGTACGGCCCAAACAAACGTTGGACTTGGAACAGTTGTTACGGAATGAACAGAACCAATGTTTTGTTTCGCCTTTTTTGTTCATTTCGTCCAACCCTTGACAAGGCATCAAACATACCCTAAGAGGTGAGTGTCTACCTTTAAACTGTTCACCACTTTCAGGGTTTAGTTTGTCATCAGTTCATGTCCATTGTTCACATTCTATCCTAAGGCCTCATTTGTTTTATTCTGATGTAAAGGCTTTACATGGGAATGGGTGTGGATTTCTAAAAAAACCTGCCAGCTCAGCCCATGCGAAAGCTTGCGGGGGGGGGGGGGTATGAAAGGATTAACACATAAAAAGTGATAGGTGGTGGGAAAAACTGGGGCTCACTTGTACCAGCATGGAAATTTCCCACCATGATGATTTGATGTTTGTTTCATTCATGGTGGGAAAGGGTTACATCAGGATCGCCAGCTCAGCACTTTCCCATGCAAGTTGCATGAAACAAACAAGGCTTAAATGGCCCCTCATCCATGCTAAGCCTTGATGCTTTGACCGACAGGTCACTAGAGGCACTAGTTCCATTGGGTATGTAGCTAGGAGAGCTTCAACAGATAAGCCAACATTTTAATACGGAGCCCTCTGAGAAAATAGTGTTGTTTCTTATTATTCTTCTAGGACCTGATGCATTGGCAAATGAAAGGCATTATTTTACCCCTGGATGTTTAAACTCAAATGTCCAGCTGAGTTGTGCATCACAATTTTCAAAATGGTAGAAATTTTACTTGAACACATGAGATTAAGCCCAAGATCAAACATGCAAAATCTTTAAGTTCAAAGCCCTCACTTTGAAGAACTTAAACCCCTCACTTTGAAATACATGGAGATGATACAACTCCAATTTTTAGTTTCCATTCTGATACAGGAAACTGGATGTAGCATTATAATGAACCAAAGGAACAAGTTTTACTTTTAACCCAAGTCCATTAGAGGAGACAAAACATATCCCACAGTACAATCTCTCCCCAATATTGATTAAGGGGAATATTTGCTAGAGGCAGAAAGGTTGGAAATACAATGTATATGTTTGAAATAAGGAAAATAATAGATTCTTTTTTCTAACAAAACACCTGGTTATGTGTTTACAATCCTCTCTTATATCACTAACTAGAGCCTGTTCGAAATGGCCAAGAGTTATTGTTAAACAGAAAATCCATAGGATTCCATCTAGAGCCATTCCATGAGACTTATAGTTTGGACATTTTTGAAGCAGAAGCAAACAAGTAGTTAAGCCTAGGAAAAATAAGGTAGACTAGTTAGAGTTGTGGGAAAAACTAATTCAAAGGATTTCAGGCTCCAATGCCATTAGGGGCAGCCCCTAGCTGAAAAATGACAATGATGGGGAATGCCATACAAGGTGTCTTCTGAGATTCTTTTTTTTTTAAGATATGCACTAAATCTTTACTCCCTGCAATTCAGAGATCTCATAAAAGCATCATATTTATCTCAGTCAAGGTCAATGCGTCCTAATTCCAGAAAAGAATAAAAACAAGATATCACAAGTTTGTATTAATTACCCACCCACTCAACCAGACTCTCATCCCCCAAAGGCTGAGATGTATCAACTGGCTTTCGCCCAGTGATAAGTTCTAGTAACACAACTCCAAATGAGAAGACATCAGATTTATCAGTCAACTTGCCGCTAGATGCATACTCTGGAGCCATGTAACTGCAAGAATTGAAAATAATTGGTAAGAACTGCACAAAATTACATCTATGCAATTTCATACCATAGAAACCACCCAATGTAATAGATAGATCATAGTTAGAAACAAAGAAAAAAATTTCATCTACATGTTAGTTGACCTACCCGAATGTTCCCATAACACGGGTTGTCACATGAGAGTCAGCATCCAAAGTTAACTTTGCGAGGCCAAAATCTGAAACCTGTTACATGAAAAAGGTGACAAACAGAATAGAAATCACCATTTTACAGTAGGGCCAAAATTTCTATCACTAATAGAAGGAAATGAGCACACTGAAGAACATGGACATACCTGGGCTTCAAAATTGCTATCCAACAGAATGTTTGAAGATTTAATGTCTCTGTGAATAATCCGGGGATGACCTGCAATACAAAAAGTCAAAAAACATGAAGTGAAACCAAAATAATAGAATGAACATATGCTCTGAATCAGATATATAAGCCAATACAGTTGTATAAAAAACACATATACTTACAATCCTCATGAAGGTATGCTATTCCACGAGCTGCCCCGGCAGCAACCTTTATTCTTGTTTTCCAATCCATTACAGGTCTTCCTTCACCTACAAAACAAATTTCACGTGCATGTTAAGAAAAAACAAGCTACTGCTTAACAGAATCATTCATCTTCAACTCGTCCAGAAACAAAATATACTCATAAATGGATAACAAAAAGCCAGCAATCGAAAAACAAAGTTCCAAACTAATAGAGTAAGATTCCACTCACCATGTAGATGATAATCAAGTGTATTGTTTGGAACATATTCATAGACAAGCAAATTTTGTCCATAGTCAATGCAGTAACCCACCAAAGAAACCAAATGCCGATGGTGGATGCGACTTATTATCTCTACTTCAGCTCTGAATTCACGTTCTCCCTGCATACTACCGACTTTGAGTTGTTTCACAGCCACTTCTCTCCCATCTGATAGACGACCCTTGTACACACACCCAAAGCCACCTTGGCCCAAAAGATTTTGAGCTGAAAATCCATTGGTTGCATCTGATAATTCTTGACATGAGAAGAATTTTGAATATCCTATCCCATTTGAATCCTGTCTCATATGTAGACCAAAACCATCACTTCCAGAGCGAATTCTGAGAGGATGAGGTGATACTGGTGACTGCATGTTATGACGGTAAGAGGGGGAAGAACCACTTCCAGAAAATTCATCCATATGCCTGTATGCTTCTGCACAGGTATAAACATATTTATGCAGGAATCTTGATTTTAAAAAAAATGAACATACTGATATCAACATAATAAAAAACACAGGCCTTGTCTTGGGACTCAAGCAAGAAGTGTGAGGTCCAAAATTGCACCCATAAGGTATAGGGATTTCATATTTTGTATCAATTAAATCACTAAGCACTTGGACCAAGCCTCCAGTCAGGCCACTGAGTCATTATCCATGATTAAGCTCCTACTCTGACCGCTGATCGGTGTTCGCAACATAATGTGTTTTAGCTAAATTTTACTGCAAACTTTGTTTCATAATCAAGTTCAATTAGCATTTCGCATCTATGACAAAGCTAATAAAACTGTGAATATTGCTGTATGCAAGCAAGATAGCAAAAGCATCGGTAAAAGAAGGCGACAACTGGATAAACAAGAAAATTGAGCTTGATTTTGCAAGTACTTGTACCTGACTTTGGTGAAGCGCTTCTAGGTAAAGGGCCAACATAATCAGCAGAAAGTCCATATCTTTTTCTCCTCTCTTTCCTTGTGTACCAGTTATACAAGATGAATGCAATCAAGCCAAATATTGCAACTCCTACTACAACACTGCCGAACTTCACAATAGCTGAATTCCGGCTATAACCTGATGTTTGTGATCCCAATCCGGTGCCGAAATTGGAACTGACACCAGATGACTTGGTCGAAGTATTATCCGAAGGAATTACAGCTCTTGGGAGATTAGGATGCGGTGGTACAAAAGACACAGTTGGGGGTGATCCCAAAGAAGCAGGAGATGGCTGAATTCTAGGAGGAGGTGGTGGGTGCGGAGTAGACTGCGGCAATGAGGAGGAGTTTGCTGGTGCTGGGGTTGGGGGTGCCTTCCGAGGAACAGACAGTCGGGCTTTGATATGTGGGGGAGGTGGTGATGGAGAAAAGGAAACAGGGGCTGGTGGTGGTAGAGGTGGTGATGCAGGCGGGGATCGCAACGAAGGAGAACGCGGAGACGATGGTGTTGACGGCGGCAATGATGGAGATTTAGGAGGGGGAAGTATCGATCCAGGTGGTGGGGGAGAGGAAGGCAGCAAAGCTGGAACCGGAGGTGAAAGCGGCAATGTAGGAGGCGGCAGGTCCGGCGGCAATGGTGACTGCGGAGACGACAATGGCGCAGGAGATCCAAAAGGTGGCGATGGCGGTGGAGCAGAAAAAACAGGTGAAGGGGGACTAAGAGGTGGTGAAGAGGCTAGAGGTTCAGGAGGCGATGGTGAGGGAAGAGAAGGGGGAGGAGGTTCAGGAGGTGATGGTGAGGGAAGAGAAGGGGGAGGAGTGGAGAGGGGAGGTGTAGAAGGTTGAACAGGTGCTGTAGCAGGTGGTGGTGTAGGAAGAGAAGGAGGTGGGTTTTGGTTCTGGGGTGAAGGAGAATCAGCAGAAACCCCTGGACTTGACACAGCCTGTGAAGGTGGTGAGGAAGACAGGGAAGGGTTTGAAGCAGGAGATGGAGATGCTGCATCCATTTCTGTGTTTGTCCACTCAATCTTTTTCAACAGAAAAACCAAAAAAACAGAAAACTTTTGATCATGAATGCAGCATTACCCAAATGCTAAACAACAGCATACCCATGTCAAAACACAAGCTTCACAGTAAAATTGCATCAACCCCAACTGAAAACCCTGGACCTAGAAAAGAAAAGGAATACCCAACTGAACAAAACCATGAAAATCACCAAAAACATGGAAAATAGGTTGAGCATTACCTGTCTTCCACTCCATATTCTCTTATTCAATCAAAATGTATTTATGAAATACATTTGGTGAATAAACCACCCTGGCATTGACATTGAAAGAAGAGACCTCAGTGCTTAGGTAATGTCCAGAGGCCAACCTTGGATGGTCATGTGATGTGAAGACAAGAAAAGAGAGAGAGAGAGAGAGAGAGATAAAGCACTTGGGACAGTGGACTCAATGATATAGACACGTTGTGGTAGTAGAAAAAGGAGTAAGTGGGCTTTGCAACACATTCTCAAAATCCTTGTTACTGAAGATGCATGTGTTTGCTTATAGCGTTTATGAGGTAATACTGCGCTTATTTAAAAGCAGACTTGCGGCTTTCAGCTTGTCGATGTATTGTTGGACTTGGAATTTTTGTTGCTTTTTCTTTGCATTCAATACTACAAGTCTACAGGGAAACTAGAAGGGCGACACGTGCAGTGAGCTTTGGCTTTGGCCGGAAACCGTGTAGCTCAGGGCCACGGCTCCCATCCTGGGTTCAGTAGGAAATAGGAAAGTCAAATCTTTGGAGAACATCATCTTGTTCTTCATGTGCGCACGGACAAAGCAGGTCAATTTTGTGCAGTCACATGAATATATATATATATATAGAGAGAGAGATGGCATAATCATTAGTATCATTTAGTAATCCTATACGCCGACTATTGGAAAAGAATCATTGTAAATGTGTCATTTTTGTGAAAAAGCGTTCTTAGTTGAGTTTGATAGCACGAGAGTCCCTTTTACACAATGTAAAATTACACAAAGCACTCTTTATCAAATCACATTAACTTTATTTTGTATATTTACATGGAGAAACAGCATCCAGAATCAGAGACCTAGCCGCTGGCTCTGCCTGCCATACTTATGATCGTTGTTTTGTCAGCGTAAAACTTCATCAATTTGGCTTGCGCAAGGAGTGACGCCCATGAGATTTGAACCTACACCACTTGCCTAATCGCCTAGGTCTCATCCCACTAGGCCAAACCCTCTTGAGGCAAACCACATTAACTTAAATTGCAAACATTAATCACATTTAGCTCCAAAGGGTTTGACTTGGTGGGAGAGGGGCTTGACAATTTCATACCAGACTCAGGCGTGACCCGAGTTTCGATTAAGATCCGTAAATGATTTTAGGAGGTCTGGTCCGAGTTTGGTTCATGTAATTCTTATAGAATCTGGATATGATTTCTCTTATGTGAGTCCGATTAGGCTTGGGTTTGGACCCAGTGCCATAATCTCAAATCAGGTTTGGGTCAGATTTCACTTAGGTTTGAACCAAACCCGACCCGTTTACACAATGGGTAAGCGGCTTTAGGTATGGCAGGTATAGCCAACGAGACTAGGTCTTTGGACCCGTAGTGGTTTTGTCGTTCCTTTATAAGAAATATTAATCAAATTCGACCACTTGAGGATAGGAAGTCATTGACATGAAAAAAAAAGATATGTAATCATAAAAGATCCAACTGATTTTTGCGTCTATATAGTAAATATGCATTTACAAACAATTTGGATAAAGTAATAGGAATTAGATCTGACCAATTCCAAAAAAAATAATAATAATTTCGAGTTTTTTGTTTGGAACAAGAGAAAAAGAAGGATAATATCTACCTCTAATCCAAATAATAATATGCATCACCCAATAATCTCAGTGTCCGAGAGTTAGTGATTGCTGTTGAAAGTAAAACTATAAAATACTTGCAATCTCATAGAAAACCAAATTCCAAATTCTATTTTTGCTGATTGTTCTGTCAGAGATCAACCCTTGATTGCCTTGAAAACAAAAAAAGTTAAGTCATGAAATTTCAATGCATTATGTCAGCTGATTTTTTTTAGACAGATGATTTTTGAATCACCAAAAGAAAAACTGCACATACGTTGTCATTTGATGGTTCAAAAGTCAATCTTCATTAAATTGACCACGTAGGTCATATCACTAGAGTGATATATACAGAGAAATGGGTAAGTGCTAAATGTAACATGCTAAATGAGTTTTTCTACTTTTTTCAGTGTTTTTTCGCAGTTCTTACCACATTTAGCATGGTCTATTTAGAAGAATCCACACATGGATCATGTGTCTCTGCAAAACTCATTTAGCACATACCCATTATACTAAAACAAACATCACTTGCCAACCCTTTGGCAGAGCAATTAGTTGATGTCACCTTGCGTGGGGACGTTGGAACCCCAAATGGTATGATTGTATAACTGGTAGGGGTCTGCTCCAGCTTTCTCCGTCGAAAAAAAAAAAACATCACTCATGTGAGTGTCCATCGTGCGTGATGGATGCTCAGCGTCTTTTTTGTGCAAAAACATACATTTTTGCCACCCAAAAAAGACTTTTAGTGCTTTTGAAGCGCCGCTAAATATTAGAGTTCACTGGGTTCTTTTAATGCCTCAGCGGGACACTTTTAGCAGCGCTTGAAAAGCCCGGCTAAAAGTTTTTTTTGCACAAAAAAGATGCTGAGTGTTCATCACGCCACAGGATGGACGCTCAGGGTGAGTGATGTTTTGTTTGAGCACCCAACGAGTGAGCAGCATCTCTCTCTCTCTCTCTCTCTCTATATATATATATATATATATATATATATATATAATATATATATATATATATATATATATATATATAGAGAGAGAGAGAGGCATGCGCCAGATTTTAGTGTGCCCTTATATGCAGTGTTGCGAGAGGCGTACGCCTCAGTACCTGAAGCGTACGCCTCAGAGGCGAGGCGCACGCTCAAGGTATTGAGGCGTTGCTGTGATGCGCCCCTCATCAACCTCCGACCAGTTGTGACCACCGACCACCGGAGTTGCTGTGCTGCAGCTGCTGCTCAGTCTTCTCCGACCACCGGACGACCGGCATATCCCTCGCTTCCGTACCAGCTGGGCGCGTGGTCCTTCTCTTACTGCCTCCCCTCCCACCGCTTCACTTCCATACCAGTTGTGAGAGGCGTATGCCTCAAAGGCGAAGCGCAGGCTCAACGCCTCGCTTCGCCTCATCGCACTTAACAACCTTGCTTATATGTGCCTAGGGGTGTCAACGGGTCAGGTTTGGTTTAGACCCATGCCTGATTTGAGATGCTGGTGCCAGGTTTGGATCTGGGTCCAATCGGATCTAGCATAAAAAACTATACCCGGATCCTATAAAGATTACATCAACCAGACCCAGACCATACCCTGTAAATTTATATTCTTATCCTTTTTACATTGAAAGATTTCGGATCTTAGTCGGAACTCGCATCAGACCCAGGTCTGGTATGAAAGTTTACAAACCATACCCGGCTCCATGTATTAATTGGACCCTTCGGGTTCAACCCGGATTCTATACAAACCTTCTTATTTATCACCAAACCCTGACCCCACAAGGTTTGGTATGGATCGGGTCAGGGTCAAACTTGACCCATTGACACCCCTATGTGTGCCCATATTGGATATGTAACGCCCCGACTTTTTATAGTAAAAATTTTGGAGTAAATTTTTTTTTTTTTTTGAAATAGCGGAAGTGCGAAAAACACAAGTCGGGTGCATTACAGGGTAAAATATAGAAGTACTAAACATACCATTCATTAATTGACACATTAATGTCATTAATTACATCCCATAACAGAAATGTAAATCTACTAATCAGAGTTCGAACAGTAAACACTGAATATCTGAGATCTCTTGACTACTTTCATATGCGACGCCCACGATACTCCACTTTAGTTGCTTCCTGAAAAATATTTAAAGCAGAAGGGTCAGACTCCTCTATCTGCGTAAGAAGCATTATATTCATATGTGGTGCTCAGTGTCCTGTGTACAAATATGTGCAACATCTGTAGATATAACAAGCATGGAAATTTATATCATTCTAAGGAAAAGATTATGCTTTCTAATTCATGATAATGTGCAAGGGATAACTGAATTAAAGATACAATTATTCACATTAGCAAAATCTGTAGATTCTACAAGTTTTACGAAAGTCATATCAACAGTACATCATTCATCAAGGATGAGTATTTCATTTAACTTAATATATTTAATGTTTATCTTACTCCTACCCTGTGGGTACGCACAGGCAAAGACCTCGTAGCGGACCAAGACCATACGGGTGTCTTTTATTTAATAACTCGTATGACTAGCCGTACGGATATCCAAAGGGGACGGTCCGTGACCGAGAGAGAACTCCCCAGTGGCTAGAACAAGTATTAAGATGCACCATGTACTTCTGCAGAAGACTTGGATCTACAACCTAGGATACATTGGTAGTCCTGGCCCCCTAACTTCGTGGACTGGGGACCTTGTGAGACGCCTAGCTCTCACGAAAACAAGAATGTCCACGAAGCTTGTACCATCTACCCTCTCTAAGGTAGACCACGGGTCCAGTAACATACACCATCTTTCAGGTGTACCCAGAGCCTGGAGAATCCAGTAACATATACAGTCTTTCAGGTATACCCAGAGTCTCAAAGGTTTTATATTTCATTTTACATTTTCTTTATAACCAAGTGCGAGTTATCGCACTATGAGGGGTCCGGTAACATATGCCTTCTTTCTGGTATACCCAGAGCCTCATAAATCTCATATTTGATTTCTCAATTATTTTTCTGTGCGAGTCATCGCACCACAGAGGACTTTCAAAATCCCGAACCCGACATCGGTTCGCACACAAGCTATGCATGTGAGTTAGGGTGCCCTAAGCACCATCAAGGTAGGAAATTTTTTTTCTTCATGGCTCGATTCAGAGCCCATATTTAAGCATTTGTTTTCTGAACTATGGCATACGCATTCGTACCCATTAATCATGCCATCCATGTAGCATGGTTTGCTTGCTTTGTAATATATATATATATATGTATATATCTTTAAAAGTGCCCTTACTAAGGTCATAAAGACTCGTCGCAACCCATCTTATCTACCCTTCATATCCCATCTCTTTCTTTATGTGTACTTGGATTGAAGTCACATAGACTTCATACACCCCACATCGGGCTGCTCTAAGCACACCCGTGTCGTGGCCATGTGGCTGTCGCCTCAAAGTGATGCCAAGAACAACAATACCAACCATGGTTTCAAGCTACAACCACGCCATAACAATAGGGCCCGTAGTTCAATGTTGGACCAGTGGGATCCTGCCGCATCAGCAAGACAGTGGTCCAACCCGCATACCGTGAGACATACTGAGTGCCGGCCCAACGTGCTCAAACTGCACGCTGGTGATGCGGACCCTGCGACCCATTGATGGTCTGCTGCCAAGAGTGGCAGAGCAACCCTATTAAGGGTTGGTGATAGCCCACTGCACCAACGTGGTTCAGCCCAATTGGACAGGGAACATACATGATAAAATGGGTCGGTTCTGCCCAGAATTTTACGTTTTTCCTAACATCATCCAGTTGCATGTTTGCAAGTAGTAATTAATGTCCTTTACCCTATGTAATATCAGTATGGGTGACGTCAAATACATCTCAAACTATTCAAAGAATATTTGTATAAACACCCAAACGAGTAAACGTGGTGTCTAACTTCAAAAAAAAAATATGTTTCATATTTGGTTCATACGAACCTCTTCAATACACATCACTGTGATTCCTTATAACCATGAATAATGTGCCTCCTATACAACCTTTAAATTAACTATATGATAAAGTTATCTGTTATAACAAGGTTAAACATACTAGTATATACAGTAGAAACACATGTTTAGATTAATTTCAAAAGTATGCATCAAAGACAAGGCCATATCTATATCTTGTGAACTTATTGAGGAACTAAATGTATATAACAAACTGACCTGTATAACATAACAGCATGTCTAGCATGATATATGTATATAAATCAGCAGGGTCATAGATTGAAACACATACTCTTATAACTGTAACTTTATGAGTTTTATTAATGTGAACATAAGGAATATAAGTAACAGAATACACAATACAACACGTTAACAGCAAAGACACCTTTAGAAAAACAACAAAAAAAATCTGTAAGTATAACCCTATGAAAAAAACAAAGAAAATCCAAGATGGCACAATAAAACCTGTTAATAGCTAAAGACTTCTTTGGTATAAATCCATATGAAGTATTTTGATTTCTATTCTATCCAAGATACAGGATTGTGTTGCTTCATGGTTTGTTACCTTACACTGGTATAAACCCATGTTCGCAACCTGTTTCAGCAGCCCCCAAACGTCAGACACTAATGTCATGGGGTTGATGTTGCAGGCAATCATCATTGGATGGCTGCAACTCTTGAAAGAGCCCAACTCCAGTTTTGGCTGTCAGGAACCCATCTTGATGGCTCCCAAATAACACGCACCCTTGAGCTTTGTCCCAATGCCAACGATGGCCATATTCAAAGATTTACTTAAAAGGGTTAAGGTGTTAACCCTTTTCCAAAAAGGGTGGGTAGTTCAAAATGCCAACGATGGCCATGACCACTGCTTGTAACCATGTCTCTTTCCACTTGTGTTTGGAAGGAGAATACACATGTTCGTACAATAGGGCATTTACACACCCACATATAAAAATAATAACCCCTTACCTCTTGTTGGAGCTTCAAGCGAACAAGGCGACACTTCTTCTTCGCGGAGCGGCACACCACCTCAACAATGGAGTCTACACTCACGGTGGGAGAGAAGATGGGTGGAGAGAGAGAGAGAGAGAGAGAGAGAGAGAGAGAGAGAGAGAGAGAGAGAGAAAACAGTCCAGCCGTTTTCTCCTTTCATCCCATTTAAGTTACTTCCTTACTTAGGGAAATTTTTAATTTTTTTCAAAAACCTAATCTCCAGCCCACCTTTTTAGTGGGTGATTGGAGTTTCCAATACTATCCCTCCCTCTTATTAGCAAAGTTATTCAAACTTCCAATTTTTTTTCTTTTAGTGGTACCCTCCCCCATTTGGTGGGATTTTTTCTTATTTCTTGAAAAAAAATAGGAGCTAAAACCACTCCAGCACGTTTTTGGTGGGAGGTGGTTATGAGGTAGAGTTTATTTATTATTTTTTTTTTCAACATCCTCTTTTGGTGCAAAAATGAAAAATCCATGCATAGGGGTTTTTGAACTGGGGTCATCAACCTACGGGGTAACGAGCCCCACCACTTGTGCTACACTATTTTTCGTTGCAAAGTGTGTGAATTAAAGTGTATTTAACTCTTTTAGTCTTGTTCTAGATTTTATGAAAAAAACAATGTTTTTCATTTCTACGTGGGCACTTTGGGGTTTTGAACTTGGGTTGTGGCTCCCCACAACCGTGCATCCTACCACTACACCACACCATCACTTGGTGTTTACTTTTGCAAGAAAATTCTATTTATGTCATATTTGGATGTTTTTTTTTCTTGTCGATGGATTTCTTCCATTTTCAGGTGGATTTTTCACCCGTTGGTTCTAAACTTGCCCTCCCTTACCTTAAATGTGTTTCGGATCTCACGCTATTATCCCGAAACCATTTAATTTATCATTGGTTCCTGTGAACCGAGTCGGATTATCGGATCTTGCCAAGATCCGGATCCAAATACCACTTTTGAGAGTTTGTTACAAGTTTCGTTCTAGAAACCACAAGTCATAAAAAAATTGTACTGCCTAACTTAAAATCTTACTATTTCACATAACTGCTCCCTTTTATTCATTTAGAATTTCATAATTTTCACGGATTTTACATCCTTCCCCTCTAAAAAGAAATTTCATCCGCGAAATTTGTAATACATATCAATCAAACAATTGTGGGTATTTGTCCTTCATTGCTGCTTCTGGTTCCCACATGCATTCTTCTAAGCCATGATGTCTCCATCTCACTTTGACTAATGGGATGACCTTATTTCGTATCACCCGCTCACTGTGATCTACGATTTCAATCGGTCTCTCTTCTACGGTCAGATCTTCTTGCACACTGATGTCCTCAAACTGAATCACGTGTGATGGATCTTGAATGTATTTTCTCAACATCGATACGTGAAATACATTATGAATCTTGGCAAGTTGAGATGGTAGCTCAACTCGATAAGCCGTTTCACCGATCCGCTCTAATATCGGAAAAGGTCTGACGTATCTAGGACTCAACTTTCCCTTCTTTCCGAATCTGAAAACGCTCTTGGTCGGCGATACCTTGACAAACACTGCATCTCCCACTTCGAAACTAAGCTCTCTGCATCCCTGATCCGCAAAACTTTTCTGTCTACTTTGTGCTGCTCTAAGTCGATCTCGTATCTTCTGTATTTGTTCACTGTAATGTTGAAGTGTCATTGGCGACTCAACTGTTCTTTCGCCAACTTCATCCCAATATACTGGTGACCTACCAGGCCGCCCATACAGTGCTTCGAAGGGCGCCATGCCAATACTCGCATGGTAGCTATTATTGTAAGCGAATTCTGCTAGTACCACGTGAATGTCCCATTCGCCTTTCCAATCCAACATACAGGCACGAAGCATGTCCTCCAGTGTCTGTATGGTTCTTTCTGACTGTCCGTCGGTTTGTGGATGAAAGGCAGTGCTGAACTTCAACTTAGTCCCCAATGCCTTTTGTAATTGCCCCCACAGCCGTGAGGTAAACCGAGGGTCTCTATCAGAAATAATCGAGACTGGCACCCCATGTAGTCGCACTATCTCCTGGATATACAGATCAGTCAGGCTCTCCAGTGACTGACCCTTTCTCATCGGTAGGAAGTGTGCGGACTTAGTAAGTCGGTCAACCACTACCCAAATAGAGTCATGGTTCTTTCGGGTTCGTGGTAACCCCATCACGAAATCCATCGTGATATGTTCCCATTTCCATTAAGGAATTTTGATCAGCTGCATCGTTCCTCCTGGCCTTTGATGCTCGATTTTGATTTGTTGACATGTCAAGCACTTTGCGATGTATCTAGAATGATAGCAAAAATTAGCATAATTCCGATCTTATATCATAGAAAGAACAACCTAATTAGAACACATAAATTTTTCTCGTGAATTGGTTACCTTGCAACATCGCGCTTCATACCATTCCACCAGTACCTGTATTGAAGATCTTTGAACATCTTGGTACTGCCCGGATGAATGGTATATTTGCTCTTATGTGCCTCTGCTAATAACTCTTCTCTGGTCTCTGGATCACCCGGTACCCATAGTCGATCCTTAAACCATATACTTCCATCCTCCTTGCGCTGGAAAGCCGTGTCTTCTTGCAATGTCAATGCCTTCATCTTCCCGTACTGCGAGTCTTCTTTTTGCTTAATCATGATTCGCTCTTGCAGTTCTGATCGTACCGTTAGGCTAGACAGCCTAAGTATGCCTTGATCGTCGGAGAAGGGTCTCCATTCTATGAACTCAGAAATCATCTTCCATTCAAGACTTACCAGGCTAGAAAGATTCCCCCCAACCTTACGACTAAGGGCATCAGCAACAACATTTGCTTTCTCGGGATGATACGAGATTGTAAATTCGTAGTCCTTGATGAACTCGAGCCACCTTCTTTGTCGCATATTAAGTTCCTTCTGAGAAAACAAATACTTCAAGCTCTTGTGATCAGTGAAGACTTCGAACTGCTCCCCATATAAATAATGTCTCCAAACCTACAAAGCAAAAACCATGGCCGCCAACTCCAGGTCGTGAGTGGGGTAATTTCTCTCATGAATCTTCAGTTGTCGTGATGCATATGCAATGACTTTGCCATGCTGCATCAGTACACACCCCAGTCCAGTACCAGAAGCGTCCGTGTACACCACGAATCCTCCGCTTCCAGACGGTAAGGCTAACACTGGAGTTGTGGTAAGTTTAGCTTTAAGAGTTTGAAAGCTTTCTTCACTTTTCTCATTCCATTCAAACTTTACCCCTTTTCGTAGAAGTTTGGTCTTTGGCATAGCGATTCGGGAGAAGTCTTGGATAAATCGCCTATAGTAGCCAGCTAATCCTAGGAAGCTTCGGATTTCGCTGACATTCTTTGGTTGTGACCAATTCATCACAGCTTCAACTTTGGCAGGATCTACTGAAACTCCATCTTTCGAGATCACATGTCCAAGGAACATGACTTCTTCAAGCCAGAATTCGCATTTCGAGAATTTGGCATATAACTGATGTGTCCGGAGGGTTTCTAAGACAATTTTCAAATGTTCTTTGTGTTCCTCCGCATTTTCTGAATATATCAATATATCATCGATGAAGATGATGACAAAGGAGTCTAAGTATGGCCTGAATACCTGATTCATTAGGACCATGAATGTCGTTGGGGTATTAGTGAGTCCAAATGGCATTACCACAAACTCAAAATGCCCATATCTGGTTCGAAACACTGATTTTGGGATATCTTCATCTTTTATTCTCAACTGGTGATAACCTGACCTCAAATCAATCTTAGAAAAGACTTTTGCTCTTTTCAGTTGATCAAATAGATCCTCAATACGGGGTAGAGAATATTTGTTCTTCACAGTTGCTTGGTTCAGCATTCTATAGTCTATGCATAGTCTCATAGACCCGTCCTTATTTTTCACGAACAGGACCGGTGCTCCCCATGGAGACGTGCTTGGTCGTACAAAACCACGCTCCATCAGCTCTTGCAACTGCTTCTTCAGTTCTTCCAACTCTGTTGGTGCCATCCGATAGGGTGCTCTTGATATTGGCTTTGTACCTGGCATTAGTTCGATCCTGAACTCGACTTCCCGCTGAGGAGGAAGTTCAGAAAGTTCTTCTGAAAATACATCGGCAAAATCGCGGACGATTTCCAGATCCCCAATCAGAGTCGACTTCATTTCTCCTTCGATCATACTGACTAGGAAAGCCATATCTTCCCGACGGAGATACTTTTGGGCCTTGAGGGTCGAAACAACCTTTTTTTGAATACCTGGTCTTGCTAGACGAAATACAACCTCTGGCATGTTAGGTCGAGACAGGACAACCTTTCCTTCTCTACAGAGAATCCTGGCGTAATGTTCAAACAGCCAGTCCATACCTAATATGACGTCATACTCGGTCATATCGAGTAATACTAAATTAGCAGGTAGGTTGTGATTCCCTAATATGATTTCTACTTCTGGCATATAGTTCACACAGATTTCATTAAGCCCTATGGGGTTGTATACCACTAATTCATGGTTTAATGATTCAGTGGGATTACTAAGTTGTTTTGCAAAATTTACAGATATAAAGGAATGTGAAGCTCCACAATTAAATAAGACAAGGGCAGCTTGGCCCGAAACAAGCACAGTACCTTGCACAAGGTTCCCCGTCTCCAGTTGGTCAGTTGTGGTGGCATACACGCGTCCTGCTACGCGTTGTGGAGCCGCTTGAGGCTGTGGTGGCGGTGCACGGTGTTGTTGAGGTTGTTGTCCTCCAGTACCAAGCCGTGCATCATCGGCCACTTTCTTCCTGCACTCTTTGATGTAGTGTCCCATCTTTCCACAGTAGAGACAACCTCCTGTCTCCCGAGGACACTGTTGTCCGGGGTGAAAACGGTTGCACTTTTGACACCTTTGATTTTGTCCTGACTTGAGTCTGGTGCCTCCATCGTGCCTTGGTTTCTTAGTTTGATGGTTGAAATGTTTTTCACCAAACCTCTTCTTGAACTCGGGTTTCTGAACCCCGATTTTGTTCTTTTGCGACCTTTGTCCCTCCTTCCAGTCGTCATCAAGGAGAGTCGCCACCTGTATGTCCGAGACAGACAGAAACAATCCATTACAATATAATGGTTAACGGTACTTTATAAACTTTTATGCAACTTATACCACGAAGAGAAAAGATCTTTTACCTGTATAGCCTCATCGAGGTTCTTGGGCCCTCTAGTGTACAGACGGTTCCTCAAACCCACCTTCAAGCCTCGAGCAAATTTCATTCCTCGATCCTCGTCCGATGTGTACATGTTCGGACAATATCGTTCCAAACTGTGAAACTTAGTGATGTAATCGGCGAGGGGCATCTCGCCTTGTTGCAGATCAAAGAATTCCTGCATCTTCTTTGCCCTCTCGTGCTTGGGAAAATAGGTGGCATTGAAGACTTCTACAAATTCAGTCCATGATACTGGGCCGTCCTGGAACTTGACTGCCCTGGTGGTTTCCCACCACTTTTCAGCATAATCCTTGAGACGATATGTCCCAAAGTCCACCCGACGCTCCTCGGGCACCTCTAGTACACGGAAGATACGTTCGATCTCTCCTATCCAACTCTCAGCAGCTTCTGGATCCGTCTTTCCGGAGAAAGCAGGAGGATCCATGTCCATGAATTTCTTGTAGGACATAGTCCCACCGTTTGTACTCTTCTCGTGGGCAACCTGATGTAAATTATTGCCCATCTGCTGCATTGCTGAAGCCTGTTGACCAACCACCTCGGCCAGGTTGTGCAATGTCTCCATTATGTCATTGCAACGATTTGACCACGTCATCTATGTGGACAAATCATTAAATAAAGAAAGAAAAAAAATGAATTTGTCACCATCCTCTATTTATAATTTCATAGAAACACAATATACAACTTTACTAATTTACTCCTAAGATATTAAAATCACATTATACCCTACTTACAAAGTCAATCGCGGTCGCTAGAAGAGCCAAGATCTCATGTTTTTCAGTCCCTCGCTGATACCAAAATTGTAACGCTCCGACTTTTTATAGTAAAAATTTTGGAGTAAAATTTTTTTTTTTGAAATAGCGGAAGTGCGAAAAACACAAGTCGGGTGCATTACAGGGTAAAATAGAGAAGTACTAAACATACCATTCATTAATTGACACATTAATGTCATTAATTACATCCCATAACAGAAATGTAAATCTACTAATCAGAGTTCGAACAGTAAACACTGAATAACTGAGATCTCTTGATACTTCCATACGCGACGCCCACGATACTCCACTTTAGTTGCTTCCTGAAAAATATTTAAAGCAGAAGGGTCAGACTCTCCTGTCTGCGTAAGAAGCATTATATTCATATGTGGTGCTCAGTATCCTGTGTAGAAATATGTGCAACATCTCTAGATATAACATGCATGGAAATTTATATCATTCTAAGGAAAAGATTATGCTTTCTAATTCATGATACTGTGCAAGGGATAACTGAATTAAAGATACAATTATTCACATTAGCAAAATCTGTAGATTTTACACCATCTTTCAGGTGTACCCAGAGCCCGGAGAATCCAGTAACATATACCGTCTTTCAGGTATACCCAGAGTCTCAAAGGTTTTATATTTCATTTTACATTTTCTTTATAACCAAGTGCGAGTTATCGCACTATGAGGGGTCCGGTAACATATGCCTTCTTTCAGGTATACCCAGAGCCTCATAAATCTCATATTTGATTTCTCAATTATTTTCCTGTGCGAGTCATCGCACCACAAAGGACTTTCAAAATCCCGAACCCGACATCGGTTCGCACACAAGGTATGCATGTGAGTTAGGGTGCCCTAAGCACCATCAAGGTAGGAAATTTTTTTTCTTCATGGCTCGATTCAGAGCCCATATTTAAGCATTTATTTTCTGAACTATGGCATACGCATTCGTACCCATTAACCATGCCATCCATGTGGCATGGTTTGCTTGCTTTGTAATATATATATATATGTATATATCTTTAAAAGTGCCCTTACTAAGGTCATAAAGACTCATCGCAACCCATCTTATCTACCCTTCATATCCCATCTCTTTCTTTATGTGTACTTGGATTGAAGTCACATAGACTTCATACACCCCACATCGGGCTGCTCTAAGCACACCCGTGTTGTGGCCATGTGGCTGTCGCCTCAAAGTGATGCCAAGAACAACAATACCAACCATGGTTTCAAGCTACAGCCACGCCATAACAATAGGGCCCGTAGTTCAATGTTGGACCAGTGGGATCCTGCCGCATCAGCAAGACAGTGGTCCGACCCGCATACCGTGAGACATACTGAGTGCCGGCCCAACGTGCTCAAACTGCACACTGGTGATGCGGACCCTGCGACCCATTGATGGTCTGCTGCCAAGAGTGGCAGAGCAACCCTATTAAGGGTCGGTGATAGCCCACTGCACCAACGTGGTTCAGCCCAATTGGACAGGGAACATACATGATAAAATGGGTCGGTTCTGCCCAGAATTTTATGTTTTTCCTAACATCATCCAGTTGCATGTTTGCAAGTAGTAATTAATGTCCTTTACCCTATGTAATATCAGTATGGGTGACGTCAAATACATCTCAAACTATTCAAAGAATATTTGTATAAACACCCAAACGAGTAAACGTGGTGTCTAACTTCAAAAAAAAAAAATATGTTTCATATTTGGTTCATACGAACCTCTTCAATACACATCACTGTGATTCCTTATAACCATGAATAATGTGCCTCCTATACAGCCTTTAAATTAACTATATGATAAAGTTATCTTTTATAACAAGGTTAAACATACTAGTATATACAGTAGAAACACATGTTTAGATTAATTTCAAAAGTACGCATCAAAGACAAGGCCATATCTATATCTCGTGAAACATGTCTAGCATGATATATGTATATAAATCAGCAGGGTCATAGATTGAAACACATACTCTTATAACTGTAACTTTATGAGTTTTATTAATGTGAACATAAGAAATATAAGTAACAGAATACACAATACAACACGTTAACATCAAAGACACCTTTAGAAAAACAACAAAAAAAATCTGTAAGTATAACCCTATGAAAAAAACAAAGAAAATCCAAGATGGCACAATAAAACCTGTTAATAGCTAAAGACTTTTTTGGTATAAATCCATATGAAGTATTTTGATTTCTATTCTATCCAAGATACAGGATTGTGACCCCAATTGCTTCATGGTTTGTTACCATACACTGGTATAAACCCACGTTCACAACCTGTTTCAGCAGCCCCCAAACGTCAGACACTAATGTCATGGGGTTGATGTTGCAGGCAATCATCATTGGATGGCTGCAAGTCTTGAAAGAGCCCAACTCCAGTTTGGGCTGCCAGGAACCCATCTTGATGGCTCCCAAATAACACGCACCCCTGAGCTTTGTCCCAATGCCAACGATGGCCATATTCAAAGATTTACTTAAAAGGGTTAAGGTGTTAACCCTTTTCCAAAAAGGGTGGGTAGTTCAAAATGCCAACGATGGCCATGACCACTGCTTGTAACCATGTCTCTTTCCACTTGTGTTCGGAAGGAGAATACACATGTTTGTACAATAGGGCATTTACACACCCACATATAAAAATAATAACCCCTTACCTCTTGTTGGAGCTTCAAGCGAACAAGGCGACACTTCTTCTTCGCGGAGCGGCACACCACCTCAACAATGGAGTCCACACGTCCAGCAATGGAGTCTACACTCACGGTGGGAGAGAAGATGGGTGGAGAGAGAGAGAGAGAGAGAGAGAGAGAGAGAGAGAGAGAGAGAGAGAGAGAGATAGAGAGAGAAAACAGTCCAGCCGTTTTCTCCTTTCATCCCATTTAAGTTACTTCCCTACTTAGGAAAATTTTTAATTTTTTTCAAAAACCTAATCTCCAGCCCACCTTTTTAGTGGGTGATTGGAGTTTCCAATACTACCCCTCCCTCTTATTAACAAAGTTATTCAAACTTCCAAATTTTTTTCTTTTAGTGGTACCCTCCCCCATTTGGTGGGATTTTTTCTTGTTTCTTGAAAAAAAAGAGGAGCTAAAACCACTCCAACACGTTTTTGGTGGGAGGTGGTTATGAGGTAGAGTTTATTTATTATTATTTTTTTTTTCAACATCCTCTTTTGGTGCAAAAATGAAAATCCATGCACAGGTGGTTTTGAACCGGGGTCATCAACCTACAGGGTAACAAGCCCCACCACTTGTGCTACACTATTTTTCGTTGCAAAGTGTGTGAATTAAAGTGTATTTAACGATTTTAATCTTGTTCTGGATTTTATGAAAAAAAACAATGTTTTTCATTTCTACGTGGGCACTCCAGGGTTTTGAACTTGGGTTGTGGCTCCACACAACCGTGCATCCTACCACTACACCACACCATCACTTGGTGTTTACTTTTGCAAGAAAATTTTATTTATGTCATATTTGGATGTTTTTTTTTTCTTGTCGATGGATTTCTTCCATTTTCAGGTGAATTTTTCACCCGTTGGTTCTAAACTTGCCCTCCCTTACTTTAAATGTGTTTCGGATCTCACGCTATTATCCCGAAACCATTTAATTTATCATTGGTTCCTGTGAACCGGGTCAGATTATCGGATCTTGCCAAGATCCGGATCCAAATACCACTTTTGAGAGTTTGTTACAGGTTTCGTTCTAGAAACCACAAGTCATAAAAAAATTGTACGCCTAACTTAAAATCTTACTATTTCACATAACTGCTCCCTTTTATTCATTTAGAATTTCATAAATTTCACGGATTTTACAGGATATGTGCCAGGTCCAGGTTCAGGTCAAACAGAATAGATCATTATGACTTGTCCTGGTCAAACTGCATCAAGGCCAGATCAGGCGGATTGGTTTGGACAAGAATTGATCTAGTTCATTCTGAAGTTGGATCTGATGAATCCAGATCAGATATGGTTGTATTTGTATAGCGCTAGGTTGAATGTTAGTTATTGCTTATTGGGACCATTAATTCAGTCGCCCAAGTTAGATCAAGGTCTTTTGGATTTAGATCCAACCGTGGTGGATGTGGGTCTGATTCAGGTGTACATCATGTAGCAATGCAGCACACTAAGAACCTTCCTGCTGCAGATCAAGCCCAAAATCAAAGGCCAGATGACGAAAAAATCGGGTTTAGTTTTTCACAGGGATGTAAATGGGGCTGGCTCAGTTCGGATCTGGGTATTACTGAATCCAACTTAAACAGATAATGCCTAATTGGATTGAGATACTGCTTTGAGTCGGATGGACAACGGTAGTAATGAATCTTCATCCAATTAGCTAATCGGATATGTTTTATACGTATTTGGTTTAGATCATCGACTGGATTCGGACTCAAACACTATTACAATTATTATGGATTTGGCTAGATATCTGACCCAAACCCAATCCGTTTTAACCAGGAAATTAATGTGGGGCTTCAGCAGAGGGATTGATAACCGGAAAGAAGAAAACAGATATTGGAACTGTTGAAAAAAATCCAAGTTTGAATGGGTCTATTTGCTTCCCATGTCTCGTTTTGGGCCTAGAACCATCCGGGAAACCAATAATCTCTACTCATTAAGAATATTCGGCAAAATGGTCACAAACTTCCCTCTGGTTATTAGATAACATCACTGGATCTGGATCATAAATCCGAGCCCATAGTCCCATTCATACATACACTTCATCATGACATCTTACACTTCATCATGACATTTTTTTGTGCGATGTTTGGTCCACATTTAAAGGAAAAAATGAAATTGTTTAAAAAAAAAACTAAAATAAAGTTATGAAAAATAAGGAAAGACCAATGTTATCGGTTTTGGGCCTGACTCAGAGAATCAGCCAACTCGGGCTCGAGCTGAATCTGCCATTTTTACTTCTTTAATATAAAAATCATTTAAAATTTTATTAAAACATCAAAATATTTAAAAATATTAAAACATGATTAAAAATATCATAAACCAGCTGAAGGCTGAACTGGCCTTTATCGAATTGATTTTTGGCCGATACGATACAAATTAACAATTCAGGCCGATTCACATCGATACCGAGATACCGACAACGAATTCTTATGGTCGTGGTCCCAAAGACATAAAACTCCAAGGTACTAGGATCCTCACACCTATGGCGTATGCTAGACATCGGCTTGCGCAAGGGTGATTTATCCTCTTCAAATAAAACAAAAACCAAACCAGCTCAAAAGTTACTCCAATGTCTAATATATAGTTGCATTGGTACTCAATACACCCTAGTGTATCGCGTATCGTATCGGCATACCAGTATCATATACCGGTACCAAACTTGTCTTCAAAACCATAAACCAAAGTACCAAATGCTTATAGAAACTAGTCTCAATTGCTTGAGAAAGGTGTACCATCTTACATAGAAACATGTTTTTATTACATTATAAATGAGCATTTTTTCATAAAAACATTAATTTTATTTTATAAAGATACTATTTTTATTAAGAGAATTAAATATTATAATATGTGATAAATTATTCTACAATATTGATTGATTTGCATATTATGTTTAACCATTTTAATTTGTAGGTATCTTTATAAAAATATATATTTCATACCAGTTTTTGAGAAACTCGTACCAATTCTTTTAGAAACTGTATAAATGTATATTAGAAACCCATATGGATATTTTTCAGAACCGTTTCAATACGCGTTTCAAATAAAAACATACCTGAAATTTTTTAAGCCCTCGCGTACCTGTACCAATAACGCGTAACCGTACCCATTTCTAGCAACTATGGTCCAATAGCAGATCAGGTCAAGGATGCACACCATGGTATGGAACTGTATCTGATCATCTCTATTTTCATGCTCTAACAGGCAGGATTTCATATTGTTGTGGAGCGAAACCCTGAAAAAAAACATCATTGACAGGGAGCGTACCTGGATTCGCCATAGTCCGTGTAGGTAGTTTGGCGTTCTCCTCAGCCGGTCGACGCCCACAATGAGCCCAGGCCTTATGTCGACGGTGAGCAGGACCCTATTCTGCTAAGTCCGAATGCAGAACTGAATTTGGGCAGGGAAGTGTTACGAATTCTCATCATCTTCGTAACCCCTAACCCCTTATATAATGGAGGAATTGGGCAGTTACGTGAATGTGGTCTCTCCACATTCACGTAACTCCCACCCACTATCTCCATTACTCAGCCACTTACGTGACCCACTAAGAGGGTGTCAAACCGGGTCAGACTGTGGGTTGGACCCGTAACCCATAATGTCCAACATTCTCCCACTTGACCCATTGACACCAAAAGTGTACTAAATCGAGGTATATACTGTTATCTCGATTTAATTCTTTATGTGGGTTCACATGCCACCCTTTATCACAAGGATGAATCGTATGAGTCAAGGATATGAACACTCCTTTATGAAATGTCATATTTCCTTGTACTACTCTACAATTCACCTTCAGTGCTTAGGCATGTAAAGAAATTACTTTTATGAATAGGTTGGTCTCTCACCTATTCTATTGGTCCTTTAATATTGTTATTCTGCTATTCTCTCTAACCCATATGAGAGATTCTTTATGCAAAATCAACAATAACTCAAAACCTTAGAGAATTAAAACATAAACACAAATGTGATTACATAATGTATTGTCATACATCAGAAGGAATAAAAAAGACCCATCCCCTTTATATGTTGGGAATACAATCCCGGTGCTAGCCCTTTAGTAAGGGGATCTGCAGTCATTTCCTTCGTCTCAATTGTATCAATACATACCAGATGATTCTCAGTCCTTTTTTTAACAACAAAATATTTTAACTCCATGTGTCGACACGATGTTGAGCTCTTGTTGTTATTTGAAAAAGACACGGTTGCTTCATTGTCACCAAAGATCTTTAGTGGTCTCTCAATAGAGTCCACTATACCAAGACCCATAATGAAGTTCCTTATCCAAATGGCATGTGACGAAGTCTCGTATAGAGCAATAAATTCCGCCTCTATGGTATGAGCAGCAGTGGTAGACTGCTTTCTGCTTCTCCATGAGACAGCACCACCCGCTAGAAGGAAAATGTATTCAGTAGTGGATTTTCTACTGTCAATACACCCTCCTAAGTCTGCATCAGAGTATCCAACGACCTATAGGTGGTCAACTTTACTGTAGATCAACATATAGTCTTTCGTTCCTTGTAAATAGCGCATGACCTTCTTCGCTGTCTTCGAGTGCGCAATGCCTGGATTTGACTGATATCTACCAAGCATTCCCACAGCAAATGTTATATCAGGTCGAGTGCAGGTCTGCGCGTACTGTAAACTCCCAACTGTCGAGGCATATGGGACAGCATCCATCTAAGCCTTCGCAATATCATCCTGAGGACAGTCCTTCAAGCTCAATTTATCCCCTTTCACTATAGGTGCCGAACTAGGAGAACAATTCTCCATCCCATATCTTTTAAGAACCTTAAGGATATAGGATTTCTGAGATAGGCCAAGGACACCCTTAGTTCTGTTACGACAGATCTCGATTGCAAGGACAAAAGTGGCCTCACCCATGTCTTTCATATCGAAATGAGAGGAAAGAAATTCTTTTGTTTCATGTAAAAGACTCAAATCATTAGTTGCAAGAAGAATATCGTCAATATATAAAACCAAAATTATGAACTTACTCCCACTAGTCTTAATGTAAATACACTGATCAACAATGTTTTTAGTGAATCCAAAGTTCATAATTACCTGATTAAACTTCTTATACCACTGGCGGGAGGCCTGTTTAAGTCCATAAATTGACTTATTCAATTTGCAAACTAAGTTATTCGAGTCATCTATACTGAAACCAGGAGGTTGTTGCATGTATACCTCATCATCCACATCTCCATTCAGAAAGGTCATTTTCACATCCATCTGATGTAGCTCTAAATCAAAATGAGCTACGAGGGCCATGATTATTCTTAATGATTTTTTAGTTGAGACAAGAGAAAAAGTCTCATTATAATCAATGCCCTCTATCTGTGTGAAACCTTTTACAACAAGCCTAGCCTTGTACCTCTCCACATGACCTTTAGAGTCTGTTTTGGTTTTATAAACCCATTTACAACCAACAGGTCTAACTCCATCAGGTCGAGGTACAAGATCCCACACTTGGTTCTTTGCCATAGAGTCAAGCTCTTCTTTCATGACATTGATCCAATGTGTTGATCTTTCACTTTCAATGGCTTCTGCAAATGTGAAGGGATCTTCATCAATGTCTATGAAATCATTTGACTCTTGTAAATACACCACATAGTCCGGATGAATAGCAAATTTTCTTATTCTGGTGGACCTCCATACAGGTGCTATAGGTGGTTCAAAATGAGCCTCAGTATCCTGTTGTTGTTGTATATCCTCATCAACAACCAGATCTAGTTGGGATTGATGTTCATTGACTGGACTTTCTCTTACATTACTCGAAGGAATAATGATAGAGAAAATCGGGTCATTATCCTTAGCAGGTGTAGAACCTGAATCCTGCATTTCCTTAAAATCAATATTTTGAGACGCATCTATCCCAACAGAACCATTTTCAAGAAATCTTGCTTTATCAGTTTTCACTATCTGTGGAGTATGAGATGGACAATAAAACCTAAAGCCTTTCGATCTTTCTGGATAACCAATGAAGAAACCACTAGTTGTCCTAAAATCAAAAGCTTTTATATGTGGGTTATACAATTTAGCTTCTGCTGGACATCCCCATATGTGCATATATGACAAAGAAGGTTTTCTACTTGTCCATAACTCATAAGGAGTCTTTTGAACAACCTTCGTAGGAACCTTATTCAGAATATGCACTGTAGTCCTAAGAGCTTCACCCCACAAAGTCAAAGGAAGGTTTGAGTGATTCAACATCGCTCAAACCATTTCTTTAAGCGTACGGTTTCTCCTTTCAGCTACACCATTCTGGTAAGCACTACCAGGCATGATATACTGAGGTACAATGCCTTCCTCTTTTAGAAACCGCACTAATGGACATTCCTTTTGTCCCATCTCAGTGAAACGACCATAATATTTGCCACCTCTATCTGACCTGACAACCTTAATAACTTCACTGGTTTGTTTCTCTACTTCCTTCTTGAAGTCCTTAAAAACCTAAAAGACTTCAGATTTTTCAGATAATAAGTAGAGATACATATACCGTGAGTAATCGTCTATAAAGGTGACAAAATATTTTTCACCCGTATAACACGGTGAAAAAGAGTCGCAGACATCCGTATGCACTATTTCTAACTTTCCATTGCTACGTTTGGCATCTTTCTTATATGTGTTAGACTGCTTAGCTTTTATGCAGTCAACACATGGCTCTATATTCGTAAAATCAAGGGATCCAAAGATTCCCTTTCTCACGAGTCTTTGTACTCTCTCTTTCGAGATATGTCCGAACCTCCGATGCCAAAGTAAATAGGACTGATCAACCTTTAGGCCACGTTTATTGTCAATCATTGTGTTCTCAATGGAGTGAGATTCTCGAATTTGGAATTTGGTTCTTAATCGATACAAACCATCACACATATATGCAGAACCTACATTCATTAAATTTTTCATAACAATAAGTTCAGATTTTTCAAATTTAAAAGCAAAACCAAACTTGTCAAGTTTTGAAATTGAAATTAGGTTCCGACTATAAGATGAAACATAAAATGTATCGACCAAATCCAATACAAATCCCGACTCCAACACAATTCTGTAGGTCCCAACGCTCTTGACATGCGAACGCATCTTATTTCCTGAGAAGATGCTTCTTTCATGCTCCGTTGGTTCCCTTTTGTTCAGAAATGCCTGCAAAGAGTTGGCAATGTGCACCGTGGCACCAGAATCAATCCACCAACTATGCAATGGAACATGAATTAGATTGCACTCATGAGAAACGAATGACTTATTACCTTTATTTTCGAGCCATTTCTTGAACTTCAAACAGTCCACCTTCTTATGCCCTTTCTTTTTGCAGAAGAAACACTTTATAGAAGGGCCACCTAACTGGGATTTGGCTTTCGCCTGAGAGTTTGAACTCTCCCCAGTGGCTCTCTTCTAATTCTTCTTTTTGAAGGAGCTTTTCTTTGGCCTCGACCTATGTTTATCCTTATGAGAGGCCATATGTGCACTTGGCACCCTCTCACCCTTCAATCTTTCCTCTTCCTCAACACACTTACTCAAGAGGTCATTAAAAGACCACTCATCATTATATGTGTTGTAGGAGATTTTAAAGGGTCCATACTCAGTAGGTAACGAGGTTAAGATCAGATGGACTAAAAAGGAGTCAGAGATGGCGAACTTCATGTCATTCAGTTGAGTCGCAATATTGCTCATTTCCAAAATATGCTGTCGGATGTGACTGTCACCAGCATATTTCATAGACACTAATTTGGACATGAGGGTACTGGCTCTTGCCTTATTAGAAGTGACGAATTGAGCCTCAATGGCTCCCAGAAATTCCTTCACAGTCCTACAATGAGGAATCACGCCTCGAATGTTCTTAGCCACCCGAGATTGCAAAAGCAACAGGCTAAGTCTGTTCGAGCGCTCCCACTTCTCAGAGGCAGCCTTCTGATCAGTTGTACTCTGCTCTGTAAGAGCGGGAGGTTCGTCAATTCTAAGGGCCAGATCTAAATCCATATAGCCCAAAGTGAATAACACGATTTCTTTCCAATCAAAAAAATTTGATCCGTCTAAGATAGGGATACTACTTGAACCGTCGATATGGAAGGAACCTGATAAATCAAAGGAACGAAAAACGGAAAGACATTACTATTATTACTCAGACGAGACTCGTGTTGAAAAGGTAAAATTGAGACCCTTTATTTTCACCTTTTCTGAGACAAGCATAGTTGAGCCATTATCGTTTCACTTTGGTGAAAACGACAATACTCATAATTGCTCCGTCTCTTCAATTCTTAAGGAATTGACTTCAGTTGGTGAAACTAGTAGATCATGAATCCAGAGGCAATTCAGCACTGTACCTTTGGGTACGAACATGCTTTATGGACTGGAATGCACATCTACTATCACACCCTGTGTAAATTTGGAACACAACGACCTACCTTTGGGTAGAATCGATGTTTCATAAATTCACACATAATCATAATTACGAATCTTAATACGGTCCAAAGAATCCTTAATTAACATGACTCAGATCACTTTGGTGATTACATGAATCGGTTAATCAAAATCTTTTACCGAAAAACCAATTCGTATTATGGAGCACGCCCATGCACACATTTTAATATATGTATATTCATGACATAATATCAGTTCATACTTCAACAAATATGCATAAACTAATTTTCATGAATTTAGTTACAATTCATGCTTAAAATTATCATGCACAACTTAACAAACGCTAAATACATGAATTAACATGCATAAGTCATGCATTATTCAAAATAAATACTTTATAAAGCATGAAAAATAACAAAAGCATGCTCATATGGGTAAAACCCAAGGTCCTCATATAGGAACCGGTCTAAAAACACTCTGAATCGGTCTGAAACCGCCCCGAACCGGTCATCTAAGGGTCCAAACCGGTTTTAAACCTTATAAACTGATACTTAATATGAACAAAAGTTCATAAAACCCTATGACCGTATGCCAAAATCCCTGTATTTCTTTATATTTATGAAAACAGGGTCTCAGCATTCCGGAACTGGTGAAAAACTGGAAAGAACCAGTCAAAAACGGTTCTGAACCGGTTCTGGAAGGGGTCAGATCAGGTTCCTGATCCGATTCAGTCTCAATAGTGTTTGGATCCTGCATTACATGGATCTGATCCGGTTTAAATAGGATCTGGGTCTGACCCGACCCTTACTTAATACGGATCAGACCCGGCCCTAACAGAACCTGGGTTAGACCCGGTCCGAAATGGGCCCGGGTACGACCCGGTCCAAACCGGACCTGGGTTCGACCCGATCCGAAACGAACCCCAGGTACGACCCGGTCCAAACTGGATACCGGGTTCGACCCGGTCCAAACCGGACCCAGGTATGACCCGGTCCTTAATGGACCCGGGTTCGACCCGGCGCTTAATGGGTCTGGATCGGACCCGTACCAAATGGATCTGGATCAGACCCGATCCTAAATAGAGACACGATCCTTTTCGGATCAGACCCAGACCCGGTCAAACATGGGTCCGGGTCAGATCCAAAAAAAATAATAGCAGGCCCGATCCATTTCGGGTTTGGATCGGGCCCTGATATCGGGTCTTCACTCGGGACCCGATCCGGTCCCCTGATAGAAATTAAACAGAAACCCGATGGGTTTCTGTTTGAATTTTCAGGGAAACCGAAAAGGGTTTTCGCCCTTTTCGGTTCCACGGCGACCCACGTCGTCGTAACGGCGACCGGCGCCGGACCACGGCGACCTGCGTCACCCCACGGTGACGCCGGTCCGGCGACAACCCCACGCCCCGGCTCCAATAGTTCTAGATGGCGACTACCATTTTCGGATGCCCTAAAATCCGTCGGCGACATCCCAATGGCGCCAGCAAGGCCATCGGCGACTGCCGGCGCCCTACGGCGACGAGCTATTGCCGACACCCTACGGCGACGAGCTATTGCCGGCACCGACTTCCGACTGGAATCGCCTGCAGACGCCCCGGCGACGGCAACTCCATGGCGGCCTTATGGAACTCCGGGCAAAGAAAAGGGGGTTTTGTCAAACCCCAGACGCCGGCCATCTGACGTTCAACCCCGGCAACACCTCCGCCATATGCCAACCACCCTGCAACCTGACAGTGCAGGGGATTTCAGGTGACGGCTCCGGCGATGATCCCGACGACGGCAAAAAAAACCCTCCCTGCAGCCCAACGGCCACAGGTATAAAACGATCATTTTTTTTATGAGGTTTGCCTGAACCGGGAATATAATGTCGCCCTTTACGGCAACAGTAGCCGGTGAAGACTGTCGCCCCACGACGACAATCTGCAGCTAATCAGTGGTTGTCGCTCCACGGCGACTCCACCGACGCCTAATTGCCGAAACGGCCTACACTGCCACGCGCAGCGGAAGCGTGGTGGGCCCATAACCCAATGTGGAGCGAAACCCTGAAAAAAAACATCATTGACAGGGAGCGTACCTGGATTTGCCATAGTCCGTGTAGGTAGTTCGGCGTTCTCCTCAGCCGGTCGACGCCCACAATGAGCCCAGGCCTTATGTCGATGGTGAGCAGGACCCTATTCTGCTAAGTCCGAATGCAGAACTGAATTTGGGAAGGGAAGTGTTACGAATTCTCATCATCTTCGTAACCCCTAACCCCTTATATAATGGAGGAATTGGGCAGTTACCTGAATGTGGTCTCTCCACATTCACGTAACTCCCACCCACTATCTTCATTACCCGTAACCCATAATGTCCAACAATTGCAGGTTGTTTTCATTCAATCCGATTCAGTAGATGTGATCTATATGCTCTATTTAGTGAAAATCCATATTTAATTCCCTAAATCCAACCTATAGGCAGGATTTTCTAATTATTCAAAAACTATAATCATTTAAAAAAAAAACAGTAAAAAACACAATCTTTGGGATGATAGACCATGCTGAATTCATCTATGTTTTCAGGTTTGAGAAAGCAACCTGCATCAAAATGTTTGGATAAGGGGTATGACATTAGGGTACAAAGATGAGGATGAGCTGATCCAGTCCCCTAGGTGCCCTTCATCTCCTCTCATGATGAACGACATCCAAAACCTCACAGATTCTTGCAGATTGCCCTGCTTCGTATCCCATGCCATTTATCTTGTGGATGGACAGCATCGGATTGGTACGGTTCCATTCAATTGATATTTTGCTATTTTAGAGTAGGGGTGTCAATGGTTAGGGTTTGGTAACAAAGGAAGAGGTCCGATTAATTATTTGGGTTAGATTTCTTAGGTTTGGTGAGCATATGGATCTCGGTGTGGTTTATGAAATATCATACCAAACCGGGGTTTAATCCAAGTTCTAATTTAGATCCATGATTTTTCATTAAAAAAACATGCAAAACATTACTTCACCAAGTATGGACCATGTCTGGTTTACATAACCCTTATCGGACCCGAGAATGGGTTTTGCTTGGAAAATCTGGTCAGATCCAGTATCAGTAACTCCTATTCATATCCAGGTCTGGATCCACCACTTTTTGTGGAGACCCGACCCGTTGACACCCCCTATTTGAGTGTAAACTGCCAGCTCTCCTGACTGACTGGAAGCTTATTCAGCAGAGCAGGAACACAACTAAAGACACCCCCTTTATTGCACAACTGGGTGTCATATCCAGGCCAAGTTGTATTCATTTCAGGTTTTGAATTTTTCCCATTGGCGCCTCATCCGTCCGATTCACACACTATATTTTTATCAATGTTACATCGGTGTGTATCGGCCGATACACATCTTTATCGACAGAATAGACCGATACGCTTCACCCTTGAATAGACAATTTTTTAAGAAATGCAAAAAATATTTAACAACTTTTTTTTATTTTAATTGTTTTAACACGTGTCACATAATGATTGACAAGTAATATTTTTATTATTTTCTAGCCGATACAGAAGGATTCACTTGAGTATCGGTATCGGGGTCAATAGAGCTGAATCGGTGGCCCAACGATTCAGGACCTACTGACAACATTGATTTTTATGAGCCACAGGTAACAACAAAGAGGATGACTCCCAATCATTAAGCACTTTTCTCAGATCCATGCTCCATGTTCTGACCAGATTTGAACCATATATCAATAATATCTGACAGAGGGTTGGTGATTACAAGAATGGGCAGGCTGTCACACAACTCAAAATGATGCAAGGCTGTCGGTTTATTCCCAGATTCATGAACCATTATTTGTAAAATTTGAATAATAGAAATTGGATCTGAATCCAATCTGGATAGGTCTGTTTTATATTCAAATGCTCCATATCCAGTAAGGGTCGAATGATGTCCATGTGGCAACATCTTAACCGAGGGATCTCGTGTTCGAATCCCATGGGGTTACCTCCCAACTTAACTATCTAAAAAACAAGGGAAAAAAGCAATACTAGATGTGAATGAATCGTTTAGAGTTCCATAGCCCATAATCACCCACAAAAAGAAGTGGGTCCGAAAAAACAATGCACGATGTGTGAATTAACAAGTGAATGTTTAAAAAAAGCCTTAATGCATGATGCGTAAAACTAAAAAGCATAAAATGAAGCGTGTATAAAACAGCATAAAAATGAAATAAGAAGTGGCGTAAAATGGTAAATTGAAGAGTAGTAGAATATGAGAACTACAAATATAATATGAGCATTTTCAATACTTTTCTTGCAAATCCAACCATGTGGATGTGATTGGCATAGTGAATTTGTTAGAAATCAACCATTGGATCGTGTATTTTCCATGAAAAAATGTGATTTTTTAATGCTTGAATATTTATGAAGATTATGAGCCATTGATTTTAAAGCCTAAAAAAATCTCATTTAAGCATCAAAATCAGTTGATTCAAGAGCGAATTCTTATACAACCAAGTAGATCAAGTTTGCATGGATAGATTCAAGAGAAAAAAAAATAAAAATTCATGAAAATCAGGGTTCACACTTTATTTCTCGTATTTCCAGTTCTCATATTATAGTGACTATAAATTGAATAAGTAGTCTAAACTTTAAACACAACTTTTTAAGTTTTTTAACAAAAAAATGTCATCATAATATGAATTATATACATAATTTTAAAAATGAAAAACAGCGAGTTTTCAATACCAAGAAAGTTGCAATTTTTATATTAAAAGCGCCAAGCTGTCCGTTCTTTGGAAGCTAGCTTCCCACAAAGTTTTGAAAGGGAGAAAAAGCCACATGATTTCATATTCCCAAGAGCCTCTTGACTCCTTGAGAAACGAGCTCATGAAAATATTAAAAGCTTCCGGTAACTATGGTCTACAGACTCTATACCAGCCAGTTCTGGTCTTTCTGGATACTGGTGATTATGAAAGAATACCAAACCGAGATCGACGAGCATCAAAACAGAGGGAAAAAAAAAGGAGGCCTCAGAAAAGCAATCCAATCAATCATGAGAGAAACTATAGAGCCACAAGCTCATTGGCCCAAATGCACAACATCTATATTCGTCCCAACAGAATACCAAAATTAGTTTGTTCCCAAAAACGTGGCATGTCAGTGTTTGGCAAATCAACCAGACAAACGATCTTCACAATGCATCTGCCCAAAAAAACAGAATACAATGGAGAAGAAAATTGTACCAAAGAGCAACATAAATGCCTGATTAAACACATTCAAATGTAAGAAACGAATATCTGATCGAATCTGAAGAATTACAATCGTACATAACCCCAAAATCTGACCCCAACCAGGCGTCCAATTTCTCTCCTTTTTCATAGTCATAACCCTTTTGACATATTCTCTGATTTCCAAAGCTTGGAAATTAAAGAAAATAAGAAAAAGATGGGATGCAATGAGGAAAAAAAAACAGAGAACTAAGCAACAGACGAAGAAGACATGCAAATCACACACGCAAACAAAAGCAAACACATGCAAGAATGCAGACGCAATCGCATGCAACAAGCATGTTCAGAGACAAACACACGGTTTAAACAAACACGAACAAGGACCAACAGACTAAAAGGACCATTAGTGCCTGAAGTGTGCAAATACATGTATTACAAAAAAAGACTGCATGACAAATATATGTGATGACCTGCCGAGGCAATCTGGAAGCCGGTTCCAGAGAGTTTTATACAAGAGTATGACCTGAAAGAACAGAATGCTATACATGCAAGTACACGACGGACATCGACAGACTGTATGAAATAATGCAAGACAGATACTAATAAAAAACTTTAGAAATATGCAGAAGCCATGGCAGAACAAAGGTTCCCATTTACCCAATTGATGAACAGATCAGCCTGAATTGCCCTCTTTCTTAGCACATCAAGGCGCACTGAACTTCTTGAGGTATGTCAAGAGTTGGAGAGCATATCCAATGCCACAGCGACTCAGTTAATGTATTTCTGACGATGACAGGATGTGAAGAAAAAAGCTGCATCTGTGAACATTGACATACAGAGCAGCCAACTTCTGCTCACTTCCCAGAAGACCGGTGTACCGACCTGTGACCCATTTTGCAAGCTCATGTTGCAATGATAAAATTAGTGGTGGCAGGTTATCAATGATAACTTGACTGCCTCCGACGAAACCCGACTCCAACTTCCAACTCCGACTCCGACTCCGACTCCGACTCCAACTCCAACTCCAACTCCAACTTCCAACTCCAACTCCAACTCCAACTCCAACTCCGACAATGCTGACATAGAAGCCCTTCACCTTGAGGACCTCCGACACTGCTGCCAACCTTTATGAGAGCAAGGCAACCGACACATGCATGTATGCAATCCCCCGACCAGACACGACGCAACCAAATGCATGGACTAGTTAGCATTACAAGCATATCAATTACCATCAACCTGAAACAACCCTGCTCACAGTCATATGCACCCACTGAGCAGTCTCTTTAATCAAGTGATCATCGGATGATAAGCATTCATCAACAAAATCCTTGCAAAACAATGACTGTCGGAGCAAAGGAGCAGCATTGGCACTTAACGTGTCTGCCAAGTCCCCAAGAACACCAACTGCAGCCTTCGTCACCACGTCGTCCCTGCAAGACAAATTGCAGGATACATTCAGTAATTTGCCCACAAACACATGAAAAAGAAGGGAGTAACCAACAATAGGTGGAAAACATGAACAATACTCACATGTCTTTTTCTTGATATATGTTGTCCAAAAATTGGAGGATATGAGGTGCATAGGGCATCAGCAGCTGAGTTTTGGGAGAATTCTTGAAACCTTGAAATATCCCCGAGTATGCTTCCAAGATCCCATTTCTTAATTGATTGTTGTACTCAGTTTCATCATCAGCACTTGCAGGTTGTAATGACAGTTCTGCTGCACTTTGGAGCATGGGCATGGAATAGATTAAATATTTCTCGAAATTCTCACCTATGGCCAATGCTATATCCCCAAAACATGAGAAGATTGGTGGCTTCACAGAACGATGCAGTTGATTGCTTGACAAGTCCTTTAGAAGCTGGGTCATAATTCCATCACAGTAACGGAATACCTTCTCATCCAAAGCTCTACATATATCACCAACCACACCAACTGTAATGGCACACACTTGGTATTCTTCAAAATTCTGAAGACCCATTTCCAGATATGGATAGAATTCTGGCATATACTTGTCAAAGTCAGCTCCTGTTGCATATGCAAGAGCACCAATAGCAAGCATTGCCTCCTCATGAACTGTGGCACTTCTACATGCAAACACTCTGAGGAAGAGAGCCATCATCTGATCTGCATACTGCAACAGACCATACTTTGTAGTTTCTGAAGCACCCAGCTTCTGGATAATGACCTGTAAGCACCCACAAAGAAGACCCTGTAATTCATTCTGTTTCTCTCTCTCCTCTGACGAAAGTTTTTGGATCTCGAGGGTCTGGTTAAGTTCCATCAAAAAGAGGGGAATAAGCTGCATCACAGTGGGACCAGTCTCTTCTGTTGAACACCTAACAACTTCATTCAGTGTCTCATAAGCAGAGGTGCGTAAGCGAGATTCTCCCGCATCTTCTCTATGAACAGTATTAAGAAGAGCCTCAACAACGTTTTGAAAGAAAGGTGTTAACAGAGAAGAGGTGCCCACATCATCAGAACCTTGAGCAAGAAAATACAGGGCACCACACACCTTTTCGGCAACATTTGGGACATCTTTCATACCCTCAACCAGAACCGAGAGGATGTGAGGGAAGTTTGACTGTGTAATCACAGGGGTCTCCATACCATGAAGGAACTCAAAGATTCTGCCCAGGGTCCAGGCAGTGGTATCTTTTACATGATTGTTCTCATCCTTCATAGCATGAAGCAGGAACTCCAGGGCAAGGTTGACAAGCGGAGTGAGCTTGTCTGGAGATGGACCCTCTAGAATAGAACCAAATGCATAAGTGGCTGCTTCCCTTTGTCTCCATTCTGGTTTTGAGATGTTCTCTTCAACAAATGGCATCACAAGTGGGACGATATCATCTCCAACCGTCCGCGCAACCAATCCCAAGCATGTTCCCCCAGCCATTGAGAGATTCCACGCCCCTTCATCCTGATCCTGGTCTTCCTCCTGCTTCAAAAGTGTCTCCAACAACATGGGAACCAGTGCAGGAAGTGCTTGCTTGATAAAATAAAAGCAAGGAACATCAGAGTCTCCACTAAAATCACCTCCGTATTCTTCCAATATATCAATCTCCTCATCACATATAGAACTCCAAAATTCAATAGCCTGAAGAGCTACAGGATCTTCATCTTCCTTCACAGCCTTTGCAGTGATATTGAACACATCTTGTACGTAAGAAGCAATCTTATCGTAGTACATTGATGAAATGGAAACCAGGCATTCGAATGCGGCCAGACGGATCTTCACTTCTGGAGACAGAGTTGCCTCGCAGACAACCCTCATGATGTAGTCCCTTTCCATATCATTCTCAAAATTTGTCCTGGCAAAGCTCAAGGCATTATAAAGTGCACGAGTGGCAGCAAGCCGGATGTCATTGCCCTCTGTAGAATTCATACCCTGAACAACAGCTGTAAGTATTGAATTTACTTCATCTTGCACAAGTATTTCAGGGGAAATTTCTTCACACAAATACCCAAGAGTCTCCAGAGTGGCCTGCTTGACATGACCAGGGACCTGAGCCTGTAGGCCTGAAATATTCGATGTAAGTGTCCTTACAAGCTCATGCCACTGGCTGTTTCTCAACTCGATGCCTGCAATCTTGGCAATGACCTGTGATGCAGTAGATCGGGCATCGAGTGCACGTGAACTAAGGGTCCTAAGCAAGCACCCCTTGATTTGAGCCTTCACTGATGCATCTAGGGACAGCCATCTTTGAACCAACTCAGCTTTCCGGTGCAGTTCTTTGGCATCCAATGCGTTCTTCAGAATCAGACCAGCAAGTTTACGGCTGTCCACAGGTTTTTCATCATTGGCTAATTCTCCAGAGAGAGATAACAAAAAACTAGGAAAGTTCTGCTCTTGAAAATGCTTAAGACTTTCCTCAGCATGCTTTCGCACATTACCATCGATGGACTGGGCGTTTAAAAGGATCTGGGTCACTTCCATTGCCATTGTTTATCTGAAAGACGAGCTGATATTACTCAAAAATACAAACCAGAAGAGAAAAAAAGAAAAGAAAAAGAAAAAAAAGCATGATGGTATGAAACAAATCTGGATTAAAGCAAAGAAAAGATACTCATGTTGGGCTATAGCTGCTATACACCTTTTGGAGACAAAATTAGGCAAACAAGAATACAGGTCATTTGAGGAGAAAAGAACATATGAACAATTCAAATCTTGAATTTCATGATACAGTAACAAGAAAAAAGTCAAGTATGCACCTGATTTACAGACTGGCACACAACAATTGAAAAACTAACCATAAAAAACTATTATCCAACAAAACTTCCAAACAAGTTAATGCAATAAAAAGGGACGGAACACAAAAAGTACTCTACATAATCCCTTAAATCGAACACCAATAAAGAAAATTAGAAAAAATACGCATAGTACGCAATGCACTACCAATCATAAACCAGTCCAAAGGGAGACTCGGTAACAAAAGCAACAGACAATCAGAAGATAACAACAATTACAAACCGATGAAACAGATATGAACCAGAAGAAACCCTATCAACACAGTTAACACAATCCACGCCCACTGAAACTCTAATTCAGAATTGGTAAGCAAAGGAACTCCGTAAAGATGCGCCCAATCGGATAATCGGAAACCATTTTGAATCCAACCACCTATTACCCACTCCAACTACACTCCCCCAAAAACAGATTAAGCCTACATGGTTTTCGCCTGATCTATACCAACCCATCCAGAAAAACCAAACCCTAGACTCGTCAACGGTGACGATGAATAACAAAAAAAGGAGAACGCCAAACCCTAACCAGGAACCAAACCTAGATACCCAATCCCTCATCCAAACCCTAATCTTCAACACATCCCCCCCCCCCCCAAAAAAAAAAAAAGTTTCCAAACCCTAAAAGACGTGCCTTTGATCGGGAAATCGCACGCCTGATCAGCCCAAACCCGCGACAAGGCAATCACAGAACCAACAAAAAAGGGAAAATCCCAAATCACAAAAATTCCGTTTCTTTCCACCAAATACCTTAATTTCCCCCAAACACATGCAAGATCACACTCAAAGAATGGGCTAAACAAAAAGACATTCTTTTTTTCTCATTCAGACATCGGAAAAAGGGACTCACATGAAATCCGCGTCAAATTCCGGCGTCTTCCGATCGTGATCTCCCCGGCGGCCGACGAGCTATCAAGCAGAGAGAGAGAGAAGAGAAAAAAGATTGCGAAGAAGATAGCACTTGCAAAACTGGATCTCTTATTCTTATTTTTTATGTGTGTTTTTTTGTTACTATCATCACACTCATATAAATATCAATATTGTTAAAAAAAAATCACCTTTCCCTTCCTCTTCCTCTTCCTCTTCCTCTTCTTCTTCTTCTTCTTCTTCACGCGTATGAATCCGTACCACCCTCACCATCCTTTTGTAACCATATTAAGAGACTCGGGTGAATAAAAGGATCGGTATTTTCCGATTCGACTCGGGCCTGCTGGTTCCGTCCGACCCGGTGTGGTTAAAAAGTAGGACGTGGTTGACCGGGTTTCTTTGCTAGAAAGAAAAGATCAGGGGCAATATGATTGCACAAGTATTTGTGCATTAATCACCCGAAGTCTTGAAGACATGGTCTGTCAGTTGTGGGGCCCAAGGCCTGATCGAGGGCAATTTGTGCCATGTGGGACTCAAACACAAACAGTGAGTGCTTGGCTCTAAGCTCGTTTACTAGTAAAAATTACATCATATCTGGCTTACAAGCACTAAGTTTAGAGTTTAAATTCTATTACTTACAATTGGAAACAGTGTATTTTGAGTTTGATTCATAAGTTTTAAGTTTAGAGTTCAAATTAAATAAATTTTAATTTAAAAATTATATTTTTTCTCTAACTCATTTTAACTCATGAGCTCAAACCCAACTTAGCTTGTCATAAAAATGAGCCGAGCTTGGTTTGTTTGGCTTGTTTACCACCCCACTATGCCAACCTCTCTTGGGGCGATTCTGTTGGGGTTTAGTACGAGCCTTCTTGGGCTACCCTGATCGGATCAATAAATTCGAGTGGAAATTGGTCAAGCCACCGAAGTCGTGACTCGTGATTGACTAAATGCACATATATTTCTTAATTTGGGAAGTTGCAGTAATTGACTCGGATTACTCTTAGAATCGACTCAGACTCCGATTCTATACAACACAGACTCGTCTCTTTTTCTTTATATATATATCTATATATACTCTCTCTCTCTCTCTCTCTCTCTCTATATATATATATATATATATATATATATATATATTGATTTCTGTCAATCAACCGATAAAAGATGTGGTCTGTGACTTTTGGGATTTAAATTTGGCGCAGTAAGGATTATAGGAAATAGGAAGGTTCAAGGAAATTTTCATGCTCTTTGTGCTTCACGTGCACACGACTTTGTCCGGGTCTGTCAATGGGTCGGATCTAAACTGGATCCAGACCAAAATCTGATACTTGAGGTGCTGGTTTTGGATCTGGGTTTTGATCCAACAAACCTATTGTCTCATGCAGAACCACAACCGTGTTGGAATTTGGATCAGATCAAACTCACGAATCTCTTTCTCAGAAATGTCCTCGTGAAGGCAACCTCGTGATATTTTGGAAAACGGGACTTTCTTGAGAAATTTTTTAGAAAGATTGGCACATATTAAAATATAAAATGTATAAAAAATAAAAAATGTAAATTATATAGAAGTATTATAAAAATTGTTCTAATCTCTTTAATATCAAAATAAAACAGCGATATTATCAAAATAAGCAACATGTTGAAAATATCGCACATTTCAGTAATTTTTCAGCCTTGTAAAAAATCACGGCAGTTTTCAAGATTTCAGTGATATTCGTGACACAGACATAACCCATACCCCATGTAATATTAATTTTTATTTTTTTTATTGCTCTAATTACCATCAGGGTTGCTTTTTTTTCTTTAAAATGACTTATTTACCCTTAAGCATGGCTACAAAACAGACAAGAATGACTAGGGATGGCAGTAGACCCGGCCGGGGACAAGGTCTCCACCCTCGCTCCATCTCAAAATCCGGACCTTCATTCTCGCTTTCATCCTTGCACGGGTTTGAATTTTAACCTCCATCCCCGCCTCCATGCCCGGTCCAAACAGGGTGAAGCGGAGCGAGTCTCCGTTTCCCCTGGGTCCATTGCCATCTCTAAAGAAGGATTGTGGAGGGGGCAAGGCGGAAATGGAGGAAAGAGTAAGTCCATCGCCACCACCATCTTTGCATGGGTTTTGATTTTAACCTCCATCCCACCTTCATACCTGTTTCATGTCCTCCATCCCCAGTCCAAACAGGGGCAAAGCGGGTCGGGTACCCATTTCCCCCGGTCTACTGCCATCCCTAAGAATGTCATTCAGTAACTAAAAAAAATGATCATTTTCAATTGTAGCTTGAATTAGGTGAATAAAAAGCAACTCAGGCGATCATTTGAGCAATTTCTTAAAAATTTAGTGCCTAAATTAGATATTTAAAACGTGAAGCAGTTAATTGTAAATTTGCATTGTGGTAGGCAACTATATACAAATTACCCAAATACATTTTGCAGTGTCTTTGTATTATTTATATTTTTATATGTGCCATATTTTATATTTTGATACATGTTATACTTTCCTGAGAAAATCCAGATTTTTTACTCACCGACATTGGTTCAGATCAGATTCACGTTTGTGTTTTTATCTAGTTCCACTTTTTTGCCGTTGACAAAATGAGAAGGTGAGCCTGAGACGAAGTATGGGCCGGATCAATCAAAGTGGGCCCATCTCCAACCTCTTGTAGCTTTAATCAAGCTCAGGTCAAGATCCACGCCGGGCCCAAAATAAGGGCACCACATTTCTTCTGCAGCTTATATTTGTAAAGGTTGTTGGTTCCAGATCATCGGATGGTAATGCCTTACCAGCAGATGGATCCATAGCTGGCCTGGTCCGACTAAGCTGGATCGGGTACCATCCAGTTGCGGCAATTCGGATTCAGGTTTGGGATTTAAAATAAGATTAACCAAGTATGTGAGACCGATATTTGGTCAGCTAAGACCAACGGGGTCTTCTCTTGTCTGGCAGGAGCAGTTAGTGTGCGTCGCCTTGTGTTGGGACCTCTGTAACAAATATCACGAGATTTATAAAAAAAAATCTCGCAATAATATCGCGAGAAATTGCCTGAAAGTTTAAAACGGAAATTTCTCATGAAATTTTCAAACCGTGACAAATATCTCCGTATGTACTGTTTTAGCAGATATTTATCGTAAGATTTTTATTTGTAATTGTGTTTTATTTATATTTTCTTATAAAAATTATTTTTTTATATTTTTTGAATTATTTTTTATTGCCAAGATTTTGCCAAAAAAATGCAAGATTGATGAAAATTTTCAAAATCTCCCGAGGTTTTGACTCACAAGATTTTGTCGTTTTAACTTTTGTCACTATGGTTGGGACGTTGCAAGTAGGAACCCCAAATGGTATGGTTGTATAATTGGTAGGGAGGTCTGACTAACCCCAGCTTTCTCTGTCCAAAAAAAAAAAAAAGAGATTTGGTCAGCTAAGTATGTAGATATTAGTTTGGCTGCTGTCAGCCAAAGTCAATCCATGTGAAACAAGTTTCAAGTAAACTTAATCCAGGGTCTGTTTGTTTTATGTAGTTTTCATAAGAAAAATGATGAGCCGACATTCCTTTCCACACCACAGATGAAAGAAACATCTATCGATAGCGATGGAAAAATGTTACGCTGGCACAAGTTGATCTCAGTTTTTTCTCACAACTTCCCCTTTTCATGGATAAACATTCCCACCACATGAAAGAGCCGAGCTTGCATGAGCTTTTAAAAATCCATGCCCTTCCCCACGAAAGGCACTCCCCTTCCATTCCATGGGAATTAATCAAACGTCAATGGTATGTTTACAAACATCTCAGAAACCACTACTTTATCAGGTTTCGGACAAAAGAAGCCCAACCCAACCACTTCTGAGAATGTGGTGGCTAGTTGAGAGAGTTGTTGCCCATTTGAGAAAGTGGGTCACCAGGTCGGAACATATGACTCGTTTTCTCAAAAATGGTACTATCACAATTTCTTTGGTGGGTAGCCGAAACATTTGTGCGTGCTCTATGGTGCGCTCCATGCATTGCACATGAAAAAAAATCTCAAAAAAAAAAAAAAATATATATATATATATATATATATATATATATATATATATATATATATATGTTTTTAACAAATGTTGGACGCGGTGAACATCTGAAATGTCGTCTGTCGCGTTCATAAAAATGTGTTATTTTAGTTTCACCTTTTATTGTGAAGACAGGGATGGGGGAACAATTAAAACACACACACACACACATTGACGGGGTGTGTGCCCAACTCTCTCTCTCCCTCTCTCTCTCCCTCTCTCTCTCTCCTGTGCATCGGCTAGGCTAAGGGACCGGCGGGTGTGAAGGCGGCCAGAGGAGCTTCCTTTATTCTTCTTGATTAGAGCTTTTTTTGTATATTTTATTTGATTTTCTTCTTCTTCTTCTCTTTTTATTTTTCTTCTTCTTCTTCTTTTTATTTTTATTTTTTTTAATTAAGATTTTTCTTTAATTTTCATTGATTAGGCTTTGAATCAAATATCTTTAAATAGGTATTTTGTTATTTAATTTTATTAGGGCTTTTGATTATTTATGATTTATTTATTTGCATTTTAAGGTTTTATGATTTATTTAGTTTTTTTGGTTTGTATATTAAAAAAACTGAACTCTTGTTTTTTCTCAAATTATCCAAAATTTAAACATCTTTTCATGCTTGGATCCAGTTTGAGATCCATATTTGGAGCTAAAATTTATAATTTTTTGATAAACTTTCATAATTAGATCTAATAAGACACTTACTAAATTATTTATATATAAAAAAATATCAATTCTTGTTTTTTAAAATTACCAAAATTTTAAACATTTTTTTAGTTTTTAGATCCAATCTGATATTTATATTCAAAATTAAAATCCATAATAAACATGTTAAAACACTCATATGGTTGCGTGGATCGGGTCATATGATCCAAAATGAAGTAATCCGACCATTATTCATGTTTGTCCAAGTTGTTCGCAGATCATTATCAAACAACAGACATTTGAAACACAACATTCGAGTCAAATACAAACAAATGTTGGACTTGGTACAATTGTTACGGAACAAACAAAACCTGTCTTTTTTGTTCATTTCGTCGTATCCTGAACAAACCATCAAACAAACCCTGAATGTACTCAAATGGTCACTTCCATGAGAATTGGCATTTTTCATGGTTGCTAGTATTTTTATCTTCATTAATTGTGATCCATATGAAGATCAATCTTACGGCCATATAGTAAATTTTTATTTTTATTAAAAAATATATATGTATGCATTTGAAGAATCAGCATTTTTCATTTCTTTTGGATTTAATATTTTTTATTATGATTTTTATATCAATATCAATTTGATGAGGGATCAACATATTCAGCTCTTCCCTAAATGGGTTTGGCATAGTGGGATGAGGCATACACCACCGGCAATCTAGGTTCAAATCTCATGGGAGTCACTCCTTACACAAGCCGAGTGTGGCGACTCCCTTCGGGGTAAGAGGTAAGCTCACGGAGTTTTATGCTGCCAAGATACCGGCCGTAATTCATGAAGTTTTAATATTCACATCCTTCTAAAAATCATGAATATGCATTTAATTAATTCAATTCTTAAAGTTGCAGTAAGAATTCACCTTTATATATTTTTATTCTAACAATTATGTTTAATTTTGCCCCATGAAGGCTCCGCTCATTTGGTAGTGTTAATTGTAAATGACACCAAATCACAAGTTCGAAACTCGAATCTGAGCGTACTTGTAAGTGTGCAAAAGGGACTTAGGGTTTTTTGACCAATGAGCCTGTGACTGAGCATAATTGTTTTCCCCGGTTATCCAAAAAACAATACTCTTATTTTCTTTAATCAGTTTTTGGATAAAGTTCTTATTAAATATTGTTTATTTTTTGTGTCTTAGACATTCTTAATTATGTCTACACAATTATATCTCATATTTAGACCACGTACTAATTTTACTTTTCAATGATGTATAGTTGTTAGGGGTGTCAACAGGTCGGGTTTGGTTCTGTGAAACCAGACCTGGCCCTGATTGTTGGGTATGGTATGGGTCTGGACTCGGGGCTAATCAGACCCACCATAAAAGAAACCATACCCGGACCCGATAAAAACTACATGAACCAGACCCGGGTCATACTTGTTAACAGAGCCGGACCTGTAAAGAGGCCAATGAGGCTTGGGCCTCAGGGCCCCTGGGCCCAAAAAAAATTTAGGGGCCCATTTTTAAGGCCAATGAGTATTGTTTAGGTATTTTATATAAATATTTTATATATTTTTATTTAATATAATATAAATATTTGAAATATTATATTTATTTAATATGAATGCAAATTTTATTGTTATTTTGATTCTTTTAAAAAAAAATCGGAGGCGCTGCCCCCCCCCCCCGAACTCCTACTATTAATAGGGGGGCCATTTTTTCCCTCCGCCTCAGGCCCCATAAAACACAGGTACGGCTCTGCTTGTTAAATCGTTATTTTTTTATAAATTTTTACATTAAAAATTGCAGGTCTTAATTGGAACTTGGGTCGGGTCCGGGTCTGATATAAAATTTCACAAACTATACCCAAACCATGTATTAATCAGACCTTCAGGTCCGGACCCGGGTCTTCTTATTTATCACCATTACCGGACCCTAGAGGGTTTGGTATGGGTCGGGTCTGGGTAAACCCAACCCGTTGACACCCCTAATAGTTATATAGATTTTGTACATCGAAAATCACTTTATGTCACTTTCCAAACTTGTACAACTGTAGTGGAGTGGTTTCATGAAAAGAATTACCACGAGTTCAATTGGATCCATCATTTGCAAGTGCTCGACCGGTGCATAGGCAGAGTTTGACACCAGAACGGGTACCCGATGAGTATTCACGTACTCAACCCGAGATGGGTCAAGTTTAGCTGCATTGTGTAGCCGGAGTTCCATAAGTATCGGGCCTGACCCGACCATTTCAATAGTCCGCACAAAAAAAATAAATATATATATATATATATATATATATATATATATATATATATATATATATATATATATATATATATTGTGAGTAAGGAACTCTCTAATAAAAAATACAACAGTTTTTATTTTTTATATTTTTTGGCACATCTGACCCTTTAGATGTGATATATGTGTGTTAAATAACATGAGTCATTTCCTCCAAAACATGATTGTGATGTATAGTAATATGCCCCAAAGGGGTTTGGCTTAGTGGGATGGGGCTTAGGCCGCTAGGCAGGTATAGTCTCTGGAGTCAAAAACTCAGGAGATTTTGAAATTTTTCATAAATCTTGCATTTTTTGGCAAAATCTCAGCAATAAAAAATATAAAAAATTATTTTTATAAGAAAACAGAAATAAGATACAATTAAAAATAAAAATATCACAATAAATGTATGCTAAAACCGTAAATATCATGATATTTGTCGCGGTTTCAAAATCTCAGGAGAAATTACCATTTTAAACTTTCAGGCAATTTCTCGCGATATTATCATGAGATTTTTATAAATCTTGTGATATTTGTTACAGAGCACCCATTGCGCAAGCCGAAGCGTGGCGACCCTCTTGGGGAAAGTGGTAAGCCCACAGAGTTTTACGTTGCCAGGTCGGCGACCATAAGTATGGCAGGCAAAGCCAGTGCGGCTAGGTTTTTGTTCTTGGGGGCGGTTCTCCATGTGAATGCAACAACTACGCCTTCATCCCAAAACAATTAGGGTCAGCGATATGAACCAAAAAAGAAATTCATTTTGGGTCTTCCACATGAATCCTTTTCCTCCAATCATAAAAAAAAATGTATTGTATAATATGAACATCACAAAACCAAAACTCTCAACTCCAAAAATGATCTGAAAGAGGAAAATAATCAGTTTCTTTGAGAGCTTATTACAAAAAGTGAAGCTTCAGTTCACAATAATGGAATTGCCTATCATAATAAATTTTCTAGTGACAATTGTATAGATTAATTTCATATAAATAAATAGAATAATGCATAAATAGAAAAGTGATCAGCAGCCACACTAAGAATCATGAACTTCTACCTGCTACCAGGGATGCACAGAACCGAGTTGGCTCAGGTTTGGCTCGGTTAAAGATCAGCTTTGGCTCACCTGTTTTGTAAATGAGCTGATCTTGAACCATCTACGAAGCTCAAACGAGCTATCGAGCCAAACTTGGACAAAGACATTTTGAACCAAGCCCAGTTCGAACAGCGCCCAGGCTCGGTTCAAACTCAGCTGGTGTGCATCCCTACTTACTACAGGCTAACACTAGCTTAGTTACCCTTTCCAAAAAAAGCAAGCTTAAAATTTAGTGTGAAAAGAGCTAGATTAGATAGATGCACATTGAATCACAAAAAAGGTAAAATTAAAGCAGAAGCTGCAAGTGATAAATGATAATGAGGCAAAAAGGACAAAAGTCCTTGAGATTTGACATATTAATTTTTTTTAAAAGTGTACCAAAAAAATAGAAGGATCATGAGGATTTAAACACAATGAGTTGATACCATTTTCATAAATGAAATTTACAGAAAAGACAAACAAAAATGCCTCAAGGGAGAAAATTCATGAAGTCTGGTCTTGCAAAATTAAAAAATGAAAATGCTTACAACTTGCTCATACTTACTGTTTTCATGAATAAATTTTGCAAAAAAAAGAACAAAAATGCCTTAAGGGAGAAAATTCATAATGATGCTTATAAAAAAAAACAGATAATTCTTAATGATAAATGAAAATACTTTGCACTAAAAGAAACAAAATTACAAACATATAGTAGGTACTCCGTAATACTTCTCACTGAGCCAAGATCAGGTGCCATCACATGGCACACTTTGAGTGTGCCTCTGCACCTGGCTGCCTCCATCTGCTTTTGGGCTCCCCCAACTGACAGACGGTCAGCCAAAGATGTAGAGGCATAAGGTGTAGCGGGACACTTCAAAGTGTGCCACCTGATCCTGGCTCACCTACCACTTGTGTTACTGCAAGCTGTTTGAATATTAAAAAAAGTCACATGACTTAAGCCTCTTATATATTGGTAATGATAAGGTGTTCCCCAAGTGCCTACTCCCATTTAGTTTTTCAAATTTCTTAGACTTTTTTTTTGTTGTTGAGACCCTATAGATATAAGCTATAAGAATTATTTACTAAAAAACAAGTTTTGGATCATGTGATTATAAGATACCTAGTTTATATTGGTAATGATGAGGTGCTCCCGGAGTACCTACTCCCACTTAATAGAAGCCTTAGATTTTCAATTTTCTTGAACTTTTTTTTGTTGAGCAAACCTTATAGATATGATCTATGAGAATTATCTAGTAGAAAACATGTGATTATAACATACATGTATGTTTTTTAAGACATTTAAAAATCAACGGCTCACAATGTATCCAAATTTTATGACTTAAAAAATCTTATTTTTATGTAAAAAAAAAACAATATCCAAAGCATGATTTTCTATAAAATAAACTATGTTGACTACATCCATAAGGTTTAATTGAGAAGATACAACCTACAACCATGATTTCTAATATGTGGGCTGGAGCACAGTAGCATTACTCCTTATATATGTACCACATATTTTACTAGATGTTAGGTTTCTCTCTTTCATTTTGAGCAAAAAGAATTGAGAGCACAAGAAACGAAGAACCCTAACCCGAAAAGAAAACAGCTTCACACAAAAGCATCTGCAGCTCAGTAAAAGGTTTCACAAAAACATATATATTAAAGGATAACAAAGGACCTGATAAATTGCATCGGTGGAATATAATTAAGAAGCTGCACGTATACTGTTACCTCATAATCGGAACCAGCAGCTTCGTAGCATTGAGACCACTTAAGTACGTAGTGTTGAATTTCTTGGAAAGATTGTTCCCACCATTGGAGTCGACCAGCAGAGAAGTGTTGTCCATCCTCCAGATTGGGACCAGTGTTGTAGGTGCAGCTCCAACTCTTTTGCCAAGTCTGGTCATGCTTTTGCCTTGAAGCAGTCCACTCCCTTCCTCAGTTGGGTAGGATAGGTCTCATCTACAACCATATGAGAATTTAACAGTTCAATATATTATGCTATTGTGGTTCTTAGAACTTACTGTCCAAAAATATATGCAGGTTTCATTCATTGACAGCAAATTATATACAGCAAGATTAACAAACGGGTCTACAGTTCAATATATTATGCTATTGTGGTTCTCTATGATTCACTGCCTCTCTTTTTGTACAGATTTGATAGAATAGTTATACAGAAACCCATCCTTAACTCTAAGTATACAGCAAGATTCTTAGCAAAATTAGAAATGGGGTATCCAAAGAATGTGGAAGGATCACCCCCGGTCTCTTGAAAAGAAAAATGTATGATCTCTTATGTGTAAATTTTACAGCATTAATGTCACTGGTAAGGGGTCTGCCGAACCCCAACTTGCCTTACCAAAAAAAAAAGTTTCATTCATTGACACTTTAGGTCAAGGAAAGCACCTCATGATGATGAACTAGACTATGTTTGTGGTGCCCACAAGTGCTCCACTCATCTGGTAGGAGCCACTTGTGAATGTCGCCAAGTTTGCAAGATGTCACAAGTTTGAAACCCACAGGTGCCATCCCTTGGTGCAAAGTAGAAGCTGGGTGAAATTCGCGGTGGGCAGGGGGACCTCAAGGGCTTTACCAATCGGAGGCCAGTTAATGTGTGATCACTGGGAGAAGAGGGGGGGGGGGGGGGTTCCAAAAAAAAACTGTGGTATGTTTAGGCATGCATGTGTGTGCAATATAATTGGCAAACTCACCAAGTTGACTCAAGACGACGGCAAAGTTTGCGTTGTCAAAGGGAGCTCCTGTTACAGCAGATGGCGCAAAAGTTTACTGCTTAGGGCGAAAGTAAAACGTTTGGATTTTGAAGAATTAACATCATACTTTCTGGATGGAGGACTTTTTTTGTCCTTTTCTCGAACAGTCATTTCCCTTCTTTTGAAAGGAGGATATTTTTATAGTTTTCTTGAACCATCGTTTCATGGCGAGAATAGCAGGAAAGGGTACTTAAGTCTTTGCAACCACACCAGATTCCAATGCTAAGTGATGTCGATACACATGGGGATACGAGCTCCACGAGCTCTTATACATGGTGTTCATTAGGACCCCGAAACACGAGATGTAGCTAACGGTCATCTTCGGGGGAGAACACACACCACCCTCTCGTGGGGTGGGGGTTGGAGGTATGGTACTTTGTGCGATGTTTGTTTGGAGCCTGCTAGGGGTTTGGGGTGCAGAGTGTGTGGTGGTTGGTTGGTCTGGGAGTTGATGGGTGGAGGTGAGAGGGTGTGGTTCAGAGTGAGAATTTTTCATCTTATCGTGAATGTGATCTTACATGGGGCTGGTGTTGATCTCCAAGTTTTTGGTAAGTATCCAGATTGGCGCTTGTTTGCTATTACAATGTTTTGGAAAATTTTAATTGCTGAGCGCATGAATTTATTAAAGTGAAACCATGCTCTTTCTTGGCCCTCCTCCATCCTTCTGGAATTGTTCTCATGCTCTAGTTTTTAATAAACGCCACTACTTGGAACATTGTATTCCTTAACAAGCATGATGGTGGAGAAGAATTGTTCTCATGCTCTGTGCTGACCATGCTCCTTTACAAAGTAATGTGGTCGATTGTGGTGTATTCGTAATGATGTATATTGAAGCAATATACAATGAACGAGAACCTGGTTTCGACGTTGTATGTTATTTTTATCCTCTGTTATTGGGGACTCAATTTATATATTGGTTTCACATTACATTTTTGTTGCAGGATGATATACCAGGATTCTGCACCGAAGTATACAAAAAATCGACTGAGTTTTTAAATGCGAAAGACAAAAATAATCAATTAGCAAGAGTACTTACAAGGAAACGAGCGACGCGATCCCCCAAGGATTAATATGATGTATAAAGATTTCTAACAGATTTTGTAGACCGTGTATACCAAATTTTGTATACAAATTTTGTAAGACTGTATATAAATTATGTAAATCGCTTTGTGTTGAAATAAAATTTTAATTTTACTAAACACGCGATTAGAGATGTATATTATTAATAAATCATTGTAATGCTTACCCTACGTAAATGAAAATCATAAAAGGGATTAGCGATGTATACGGTGAACAAATGCTTGTAATGTTCGGCTGTCGTTAATGAAAATCCTATAAGCAATTACAGATGTGTGTTCTTCATAAATTATTGTAATGCTCACCCTCATTGAATGAAAATCACAAAATAGATTTGCGATGTATGTGGTCAACAAAGGCTTGTAATGTTCACCCTTCATAAATAAAAATCCTATAAGCGATAAGAGATGTGTGTTGTTCAGAAATCATTGTAATGCTCACCCTCCATGAATGAAAATCGCAAAATAGATTTGCGATGTATGCGGTCAACAAAGGCTTGTAATATTCGCCCTTCGTAAATAAAAATCCTATAAGCGATAAGTGATGTGTGTTGTTCAGAAATCATTGTAATGCTCACCCTCCGTGAATGAAAATCACAAAATAGATTTGTGATGTATGCGGTCAACAAAGACTTGTAATGTTCGCCCTTCGTAAATGAAAAACCTATAAGCGATAAGTGATGTGTGATGTTCAAAAATCGTTGTAATGCTCACCCTCCGTAAATGAAAATCGTAAAATAGATTTGCGATGTATGCGGTCAACAAAGGCTTGTAATGTTCACCTTTCGTAAATGAAAATCCTATAAGCGATAAGTGATGTGTGTTGTTCAGAAATCATTGTAATTCTTACCCTCCGTGAATGAAAATCGCAAAATAGATTTGCGATATATGCGGTCAAAAAAGGCTTGTAATATTCGTCCTTCTTAAATAAAAATCCTATAAGCGATAAGTGATGTGTGTTGTTCAAAAATCATTGTAATGCTCACCCTTCGTAAATGAAAATCGCAAAATAGATTTACGATGTATGCGGTCAACAAAGGCTTGTAATGTTCGCCCTTCGTAAATGATAATCCTATAAACGATAAGTGATGTGTGTTGTTCAGAAATCGTTGTAGTGCTCACCTTCCGTAAATAAAAATCACAAAACAGATTTATAATGTATGCAGTCAACAAAGGCTTGTAATGTTCGCCCTTCGTAAATGAAAATCCTATAAGCGATAAGTGATGTGTGCTATTCAGAAATCGTTGTAATGCTCACCCTCCGTAAATGAAAATCGTAAAATAGATTTGCGATATATGCAGTCAACAAAGGCTTATAATATTCGTCCTTCGTAAATGAAAATCCTATAAGCGATAAGTGATGTGTGTTGTTCAAAAATCGTTGTAATGCTCACCCTCCATGAATGAAAATCGTAAAATAGATTTGCGATGTATGCGATCAACAAAGACTTGCAATGTTCACCCTTCTTAAATGAAAATCCTATAAGCAATAAGTGATGTGTGCTATTCAGAAATCATTGTAATGCTCAGCCTCCGTAAATAAAAATCGCAAAATAAATTTGAGAGTTTAAGGATTTTAGGTTTTACTACAATAATACAAAATGAGTTAAATTCTTAAATACAAATAGATTTCGTTCACAAATACAAACAAAGACATATCATTCTCGCTGTAACTTCGTTACTACAAATCCACATGATTTACATGATTTGCAATCACATTTATATAGAAAAAATATTAGTATTTAGTTACATTATCAATGGGAGGATAGTTCCATCGAACACATATCTATCTTTTAGAGACTCGGATTTTTACAGAAGAGAGCACCAAAACATCCATATCGTTCATCATTGCGTCCTTCTATGCTGAGGATACATCCTCTGCAAGCAAGCGAGCTTGAGAAAAATGGTACCCCACTGCACCATTTTCATCGGACTGAGGCCGATTCTTAGAGACTCTAGCATTGGTGCACTCTTGACAATAAGCTTCAAAGGTCAGTAACTGTTCCCTTAAAGGAGCCGAGGGGTTATATGATAGATCGCTCACCCTACGTATTTGTCATGAAGTATATCGAAGATTAGGCATATATTTTTTCAACTGAGAAGTATGGTATGCGAACAATATAGGGTCCAACAGTAGGAATAGATCAAATAGATGGACATCTGCATCCCCCCCCCCGCCCCCTGTCTATCAAGCACAGGTAGAAGGAACACAGAAGAACAAAGAAGAAAGAAAAATACAAGGAAGAAGAAGAAGAAGAAGAAGAAGGAGAAGGAGGAGGAGAAAAAAAAAGAAGAAGAAGAAGCTGCGCTGTCGCAGAAAAGAATGAGGAAGAGAGGTTAAACAGATTAGGGTTTTAGACCTAGAAAACGGGTCAGGTCTGGTAGAGTAGGGTTTTATATATAGATCTATATTAGGGTTTTACATTTTACAGGGTTTTAGGCACGTGTACAGGCATTGACACAATGTGTGGTCTTGGTAAGTACACTTCCAATTAACAGTTGCAAAACGTTATGAGTAAATCACTATATTACATATCAATATTGTTCACATAGACAAACAAAGACATGTCTTGTTTAGTGTTTAGGGCCTACTGTTTAGTGTTTAGGGCTTATTGTTTAGGGTTTAGGGTTTAAGAAGCTACCGAGACAACGATATATTTTTGTTTGTCTTTGTTAACAATAGCGATATTTAATACCGCGATTGACGAGCTTTCTGTTTTAGGTTTACGAATTTTTTGGGGAGGAAATTGGATTTAGGGTTTAGGGTCACGATCTTTGTCTATGTGAATGATGTAGCCTATCACAATTTATAATTTCATGCTGATTTAAGTCATAGTTGAAAATTGATTTCGCTGCTACGATTTATCTGATCACGATTTGTGTTGACGAGCTTTGTATAGTTAATGATTTTCCTATCGCAATTTACACAATCACATATAAAAGACACAAAAGATGATGAAAAACAAATCCAAACGAGACTTGCTATCATGATTTGACTGATTCGTCCTATCGCTTTGATTAGTTTTGTATAAGAAAGATGAAATGACATTTATTAACTTTATTACTGCGCAATGCGATTTATTGGCTCTCATTTTTTGATAACTGGTGTTATTTGTTTGAATACTAGCGGTCTGTGAAATGATGTTTCCTTCATATATGAATGACACATCGCACAAGTACTGGATGACGTGATTATCCTCTGCTTCGTGAATAAGAAACAGACAAATCGACGATTCTTTTATAAACCTCATGTTCGTGAATCGAACATATAATCAACTTCATCGCGAATGGGGTATCGATATCGATGAAGGAGATGAGGGAGGAGACAACAACAACTACACGACCAACGATGGCGATTCAGGCGTATATTGTCTAAACATCGTGTCCATTTTCTTCACAATTCGTCTCTTTTATGCCGTTTATGAGATTTGTGTTGTGTACTGTATAATGAAATTTCATTATCGTTTATTGAATATTCTGCTAATGTCAGTGGAACATCCACCAAAAAAGTTGGGTGAAAACTCAACAAATCACTCCAAGACAACATCAATCAGCTGCAAGATGAATTCGTAGAAGGGAACATTATCAATAATTTTGTTCATATGAAACCACTATCAGTTATCTATTTACGTATGTCATGAGTATGTACGTTAACAAGTTCATATTTGTTGCAAACACACTATATCCGATTTCATCAAGTATATTAAAAGCAACACAACAAGCAAAACTAGAAGCATCGTCAGCCCTTATTTCATGGTATATCGGTTCTCTTTTATGTTTATTTTGGTTTTGATTTACTCTTGTTGCTTTGTATTTTAACATTGCTATTATCACTCTTTTCGGTCAACAGAGTATCGTACGTCGATTGCCATACTTCATTGGATTTCAAGATGGACTACCATACTGGGTTAACAATGATCATTGCAGAGACTTTTGGTCAAGTGAAAAAGTAAGTGAACAAACCTCTTGTGCAAGGTTACAACATAATAGTCCTAACACCATTTGTACGATCGATTTGCAAATATTGATTCCTATACTCTAGCAATCTGAAAAGCATTGGGTCTTATACGTGATGGATTTACATGAAAAACTACTATGGTGTTACAATTCGTTGGACTTACATAGTGGTTTACAACTTGACATTTCACATTTTGTATGATTCTATCTATAAGGGTATCGTATCATGTACGGTGGTCAAGAATTTACTTTCTTCTACATTAATCACAAGTCAGTTTCATCAAAGACATTTTGGGAGTCGACGTTAGCGAGTGGATCTTTCGCTTTGCACACCATGCTCATTTACAAAATAATGGCGTCGATTATCACATATTTGTAATGAAGTATATTGAAGCGATATACAATGGTCAAGAACCTTATTTCGACGTTGTATGCTCTTTATTACCTTCTGTTATTGGGGACTCAATGTATATATTGGTACCACATTACATTTTTTTTGCAGGTTGATATGCTTGGATTCCACACATAACTATGCAAAAAATTGATGATGTTTCTATTTGCGAAAGAGAAAATAACTCAGCCGGCAAGAATACCTAAAAGGCAACGAACGATGGGACCCCCCACGCAGGAGTAATTTGATGTGCATCAACTTCCAGTAGATTTTATATACTGTACAACCAACTTTTGTATACACAATTCTTGTAAACTATGTATACAAATTATGTAAATATCACTAGGTTCAAATAAATAAAATTTTAATTTCACTAAATACGCCAATAAATTGAATTGTTATATAGTAAAAGCAAATCGTTGTTATGTTCGCCTTTCGTAACAGAAAATCGTTCAAGTGATTCACGTTGTGTAAAATGGAAATAAGATGTTTTCTTGAACATGACTTTATATAAGTGTACAAACATTATTTGCAAAAATATTAATAAAGGGTGAAATCGATTTGCACAAGCAATCGCAGTGCACCTTTACCATGATTTGTGCTCATGAACAGAGTGATTGCCATCCAGTTGTGAGCGACATTGACGTCAATCCGTAAATCGTTATACCATCATGATTTACAAAATGACGTCTGTCTTTTAGACAACGAGCTTTGTCTAAGTGAACGATACGTACCATCACGATTTACACAATGACCTATGATGGCTACATGGTGTAGCGATTTGCTATTACGGACAATGTCTATGTCATCAATTTTTTCTAATCACCTTTACAGGTGATTGGGAAAGACAGTTTAAGAATTTTGGGTTTTGCTTCAACGATAAAAAATGAGTTAGATTCTTGAATACAAATGATTTCGTTCAGAAATAAAAACAAAGACATATCATTGTCATCGTAACTTTGTAACTACAAATCCACATGATTTACATGAATTACATGATTTACAACCACATTCATATATAAAAAATATTAGTAGTTGGTTATAATGTCTATGAGCAGCTGAGGATACGTCCTCTCGAAGTAAAGGAGCTCAGTAGTAATGGCAACCCACTGTACCTTATTTCTCAGTAAACGAGCTCTGCTGTTTTGTTAAACTCTTAACAAATCCGACAATGTGGAAATTGGGTCATGAAAAGAGGTATGACAACTAACTTGATGGTAATACTTAAAAATAGTTCACACACGATTCCTGTGTTTCATAACTCGCTTTCAAATTGATCTAAGTCTGTCATGAAACAAAAAATATAAGACACTGCATTAAGTTTCACAAGAAATGCAAACATCTTTCCAACATTGATTACATACCAAAAGACTTGTAAAACTGAAGCTATCATTCCGAGAAATCTGGTTTGGAGGATCGAAGGTTACAATGTTAGAAATTACATATGTAGGGTATTGTTGCATTGTTAAAAATTACACAAGTTAGATATTGATAAGCTTCATATAATGCAATTTACATGGGAAGCAATATAATGTCTTACATACTTGTTCACACGAAGGGCTTTGTTGCTTTTGATTAGAGGTTGGTTGTTTCTTAGACATTTTCTTGTCAACCAATTCTAATGCACCATTTGCCCTCTGAAGACTGCAATAAGAGGTAGGTATTCTTTTAATACCCTTCGCTTGATGAATATTTTCATCATAATCAACAACATTCACTACTGACTTGTTGAAGATGATGTTTACGCTTCGACGCAACTTCTAAGGAGTGTCAAGGGAAGCATGATTTTCACCTACGTTGTTCGATCCCATTATATTGGACTGGTATTCATGAGCTGCAACAGACTGATGGTGAATTAACTGCATGTTTTCAAGTAACTCCCTTGACGCTTTTCTCATGTATACATAGGCTTCTTCACTTTTCGATACCAAATCTGCAACATGCATAAATGACCTATATAGTTGTTGGTAACGAGAGGCTATGTGGCACTTCTCATCAACACCAGATTGATTGACATTATCCATATTCAGCAGTTCAATCTTTGCTTGTCTCATCCATCTTCGCATTAAATATGACTCAGGTATTTCTTGTATATTCTCTTGATTAAGTGTCTTTAATGCATGACAGCATAAAATACCTTTGAATTCATACATTTTGCACGTACATTCAATTTTTTCGTTGTCAACATTATACGTGACATGTGCTTCTTGCCTTTTCTGATGCTCTTCGCCCTCTCATAAAATATGGTATTTGTGCATATTCTCGATTTGCATGAGTCCTTCTATGTTGTAATTCATGACATATATAACCTCTTTCTTAATCCATTCAAATACAATTAGTGTATACAGATCTGCAAGCCACATCAATATTTTCATGCACAAAGTTACAGGGCGTGTATTGAGGCATTTCACATCTTGTTCAAGTTCATTTTGTCTTAGACCGTCTACAAATAATTCATATTGTTTCATGAAGCAAAACATTGTTAAACATGAATACAAAGTTTTCTTCAGCGTGGCATGCATAGATTCAGCTCTTTGTGTGCTTATCATACCTGCACAAAATTATTGTCTTCCATATGCCAATGCCCACTTCTCTTTTTCTGCATATAAATTTTGTAACCACAGACAATCTTCAAGGTCATATATCTAAATCATTTTCTCCCAATCTAACATAAAAGTGACCTCGTCTACGCTCTCAAGTGTACACCTTGTAAACTTTTTGTCAAACACTGTCTTCTGATTAAATATGTGTCCTATGTTCTTTGTTGCATTTTGAAAGATATGCCACAAACATAGAAGATGATGTGCATCTCGCTACACATGAAACACTACAACTACAATTGCGTGATCACCATCTGTAAGTACAACTTCAGGTTGTTTCCTATTCATTGCCTATGTAAATACTCTGAACAACCAGTCAAAGCTTTTTTTGGTCTGGTCATACAAAAAAGCGCTGCCTAATATACAACTCTGTGAGTGATGGTTCACTCCGACAAACTGCGCAAATAGCCACTATTCAGTATTAATCTTCACTCTTATATAAAAAACAAACACATTATTAAAGCATTCATAATCTACTCTTGACTTTGAATCTGTCCAAAACATATTCACAACATATCCATCTTTATCTAGTTGCTTTGCACTAAAGAAACCAATGTTAATGATTGATTTCTTCTCTAAGTAATCAACCAAAGAACATATTTCTCCATTCTTCATGTTATCTGTCATCTTCCTTCTCAAGTGGTTTCTTAGATCCATAGGTGTGAATGACACATTCTCGCGACCACCATCTATGTGCGCAAACAAATTGTATGTCTTTCTTGGTGTAATGTTGGCGCTATCAGATATTTCAGCCATTGCAGCATGCACTACAATTACTTTACGATGTGACCTTAACATAGGAGTAATAAATGAAGTAGATAAATCATGATTATGATCACTGATTAAAGTACGAACTACATATTTTCTATTCAAAAGTCTTCTTAACACCATTCTCGTTGGACATCCACATCTTGATTTTGACATGCTCCTTGTTGGATTTCCAATTGATTTCTTCCAACCTTCCCGAGAACAAACATATATCTTTCTCACCATGACACCCTGTGCATTTTTTTACCAAGAAAACCTTCTAACACTGAAGCCAAATTTTAAGGCATAATCATTGTAACATTTATATGCAACATCCTCAGTATTAAACTGCATTCCTTCTACGAGAGCATAGTCAGGTGTACTATCATGTACATTCTCAGTGCCTGCACCTTTATCAAGTGTACTGTCAGAATCATCTACCTCATTATCGAATTGTATTTCTTCTGCTAAAACATTCAAGTCAAGAGTGAATCCAATGCCTGCACCCTTGTTATCATGTGCATCATTAGTACACGTGTTCACTTCTTCAGATGCGTCATTAATACATATGTTCACTTCTCCATATCTTTCAAATGATTGAGATAGATCATCTTCATTACAACCAGATGATAAGCTCACCACGATTATAAGCAAGACATCAATTTGCGTTAGCAAGCGCATACATTTACTACAATTTATTCAAGATGCATATAACAACGGATACCGATAAGGTTAAGCAAGTCAAAGAAACGATTTAATGAATTGCAGTATAAAAGCAACTGCGGTTTGTAAAGAAATGACATGTCATACATTTGTGTTGACGATAACACTTTCATTATATCTACGATGTTGTGAAGCAAGTTCAATAGGAATCGCTAAATGAGCAGCGATTTGAATACGAAAATCGCTACCGCAAGCACGTAAAAATGTATTTCTGCATGCACATGTTTTAAAAGTCTTTCTACAAATATCTTATAAATATATACTACAAAACACATAATATCTTATAAATCGATGTACATATCGAATAATATATTACAAATCAATACGACAATTCAACATAATACCTTACAAATCGACACTACAAAACACATAATGTCTTACAATTCGATAAATATATCGCAAAATATATTACAAATCAATACAAAAATTCAGCATAATAGCAAACAAATCGATATTAAAAAACAAAACAATATCTCCCAAATTGGTAGTATGTTACTAAAACCGTGATTTGAGATACAATGCATATACTAAGTGAATGAAAGATACCAGATGGGGTAAAGGCCCTTCCTCACATTTGTAAACAAGCATTCTTGTCAACAGGTTCCAGCGTCTTATAAATATCGATAAGTTTTCAACCATCGAAAGGACAAGATCTATCTGCAATAACAAAACAACGCTTTAATGACACTCAAGATGACATACATTCTTCAACGATAGCATGATGACATGGAAATGTACTCACGACGCCTTAATGGCACTGGTTGGAATGTTTGTGCGTCATTGCTTTCTTCCATAATGCCTAACGACAAAGAAAAAGAAGAGAAGACTGTAAAAAGAGATGGTCGACAAATTTACCTATGACGCCCACCAATGATCAAACCAGTCGATTGCGAACACAAGAATGTTTTGTAACACAAGGCAGGGATGAGAAGACAACAATGTGTTGTAAAACAAGCTAAAAAATAAGGCGGGAACCTCGACTCGAGACGACGACAAAGTTTGCGCTGTCAAAGGGAGCTCCTGTTACAACAGTTGAAGCAAAAGTTTACTGCTTAGGGCGAAAACGGAATGTTTGAACTTTGAAGAGTTAACATCATACTTTCTGGATGGAGGACTTTTTTTGTCCTTTTCTTGAACCGTCATTTTTCTTCTTTTGAATGAAGGATATTTTTGTAATTTTCTCGAACCGTCGTTTCATGGCGAGCATAATAGAAAAGGGTATTTAAGTCTTTGCAACTGCACTAGATTCTGATGCTAAGTGATGGCGACACACACAGGGATACGAGCTCCACAAGCTCTTATACGTGGCACTCATTGGGACCCCCAAACACGAGATGTAGCTAACAACCGTCTTTGGGGGAGAACACACACCACCCTCTCCCAACACAAGGTTACGTGCACTAGCTGCTCTTACCAGACAAGCAAAGCCCGTTGATGCATAACACACATACATAACGCCATTATCCGATCAAGAGAACCCATATCCACTTTCCTTGCTAACCTCTTTTTTCTCTCTGCACACACTTGTAAAAATAAAACCACTAAAGATCACAAAGGATAGAGTCTAATGACGAGAGAGAGAGAGAGAGAGAGAGAGAGAGAGAGAGAGAGAGAGAGAGAGAGAGAGAGAGAGAAATCACAATGGTCTTAGGGGTTGGTTGAATAGAAATGTACAAAGGTTGTATACCTTAGAAAGGAACCATGTTGGCGCATACGGAAATAAATGATTCAGTTCTCCAAAGATAGTTTAAGGACAGTTTAGAATTGGATGCAGAAGCTGAAACTGTTAATAAGGAACCTAGAATATCAAAAGTTTCCCCTTTAATATTAGTAATTCAGGAATAATGCTTTGGATAATCCAAAGGGACAACCCCTCCCCCGGGTGCTTTTCTTATCACAAACTGCACATTGGCTGGCCTCCGGTAGGTAAAACCCTTGAGGTTCATCCTACCTACCCACCTAGTAGTACACAAGGGATGCCACCCATGGGTTTCCAACTTGTGATGTCCTGTCAACTTTGTGACGTTCACAAGTTGCCCCTACCAGATGAGCAGAGCTCTTGTGAGCTACAAAAAATGATTTTTATGATAATAGCCATGTCGCTTAATGGTTTGCACTAGGTTGGTGTCAATCTAAAGACTAGAACTATATTGTGGGTCAGATCGTAGGATTGGTAAACAAGCAGAACGAATTGACCAGAGGGTGTTCAAGCTCAGCTCATTTTTTGTGTCGAGCCAAATTGAGAAGCGCTCATGAAAAAACCATTAATTGACAGGAGGGTGTTCAAGCTCAGCTCGTTTTTTGTGTCGAGCCAAATTGAGAAACACTCGTGAAAAAACCATTAATTGACGAGGGTGTTCAAGCTCAGCTCGTTTCTTTGCAAGAGCGAGTTTGTTTACAAATATATATATATATATATATATATATATATATATATATATATATTAGAATTAAAAATAATAGAATGTGGACCTTAAGCCTGTTAAGTCAAGTTCAAACTAGCTCAATTACAAAATAAACATTGTTTCAAACTTGTGAGCAATAGGATTTGAACTCCACCTATTGCTTACAAGCCAAACACTTCAACCATATTCATTCTATAATGTTAAATATATGCAAAAAATATTTATGATTAGATAATAAGACTATAAGAGCTGAGCTGATCGAACATTGGCGGTTCACTCTCCAGCTTGCTGAGCTGATTTCACAAGTTTGAATGAGCTCTTTACGAGCCGAACATGAGCCAAGCCACAAGCAACTCATTTTGTTACCCAGCTTTATCAGACCTTAGTCACAAATCTTGATATTCGGATTTTCTTCTAATGATGAATTAAACATATTTGTTTTTTCAAGAAAAATATTGGTGTATCCAAATTGTAAAAATATAAGAAAATCCATTGAAAATAAAAAATATAAATATCAGTTAATAGCATGATAATATGGCGATAAAAGCACGAAGTTTTAAAATTGGTGCAATTTTACAAAATTTATTTTTGGTTTATATCAGTATGTGAAAATCTAGTCCTAAAATGGCAAGATTTTCAAAAGATGTCAGGTATAATATTTGTGACTATGAATCCAACTTCGAATCCATGTTCTATTTAATTCGCTGACATCCCCATACGGTTCATATGCACATAAATTACAAGGTCTGATTGCATGTAAATAAAGTTGTAAAAAGATTTTTTTTTTTCAAAATAAAAGAGTTCCACTCATTTTTTTGTTCATAAAAAACATGGACAAAGTTTTCCTAGAAAAGCTTGTCATTTTGATTAGAGATATCTGATTTTTTTCTCCAAATAAATAACCAAATCTTTTTTTTTCCTTGTAATCAAATGGGGTCTAGTTCAAGCATAGTCCTGATCGGGTGCAATATGATTGCACAAAAATATGTTCATTAAGCATCCGATCCCCCTCCATCAGGTCTAACGTTTAAGCATAACCTGCAAAGATCAGGTGCAATATCATTGTGCAAATATTTGTGCATTAAGCACCTGATCACCCTCCATCTTGGGGACAGCGCCTATCAGGTGTGGGACCCAAGACCTGATGGAGGGCTTAATGCACAAAATTTTGTGCAATCATATTGCACCCAGTCATCCGAAACTGCCAAAAATGCGATGACAACATCCTTTTCTAATTAATTCAGGAGGGGCTTAAATCCCCCATAAGTTGCCTTGTGGGCCATATCGCATGGACAGAAATACAGACACGACACGGGCACAAGGCACAACACGCCATTTTATAAATTTATTACATGAGCAATGTAATTTATAACATTCAATTTGTAAGAACATATTGTTCGATGTTTTTATATATAAAAATTTATTATTAGATAACGTTAATTTTTACAATATATGAATGTACAAACTAAATATTAAACTCAAAATTATCAAGCAAGACGTTCTATAATGATAAAAAGATTGTATAAAAGCAAAAAAAAAAAAAAAAATTAAACAGGTTAAACTCATGCCACAGATTTAGGGTTAAGAAGCAAGCCGAGACAAAAGTGGCTCAGCTTGTGTTCTACTCGTAAGCCAAACATGAATGCCGCTCGGTTCAACTCATAGCTATGTCACAGGGACACACCATTTTGGTGATAACGCGAGCTGACACATGGACATTGACACGTGTGGATAGTATTTTAATATTTTAAAGTTTTATTTCAATATAAGATGCATTTTTAGTTTATATTGATTAAAAAGTTAAAAAAATTGTGTCTTATTGTCTTATTTAAAAAAAACAAACTTTTTTTTTATATTTACACGCAGAAACTGTCCCGGGAACAAAAGACAGCCACACTCTGGCTCTGCCCGTCGTGTTTACAATCACTGTTCTGATAGCGTAAAACTCGGTGAGCTTACCCCCTTGCAGTTTTCACACTTTGGCTTGCACAAGGTGTGACACCCATGAGATTTGAACCTAAATCGCCTGCCTAATGGCTTAGGCCCCGTCACACTGCACCAAACACCTTTGGGACAAAAAAAAAAAATTAGAACTTATGAGTTGAATCTACGTCCTGTGCGTCCCAGTGTCCACCTGTCTTTCTCACAGACTCAGAAATTTGTTAAGCAATAATATATATATATATTATGTTATATATAATTCAGTGTAAAACAAATGATTAAATATTTTGTTTGCAAGCAGTAGTAGTTCTAAAGATAGAATCTTATTTCTTCCAGCTCTAAATGTCAGCGCTCACTTTTTAACGAGTCATACATATGAGACAGTAGCAGGGGGTCTCCATTTTAGTGGTGTGTCCACGGTGACACGGTTGGACAATTATGGATATTATTTTAATATTTTTATACTTCTTTATCATTTAAATAATATGTTTTAGTTTTTTATTTGATAATTAAAAAAAAATGCATGTCATCATTTAATTTTTCTTAAAAAAAAGCTGAATTTGCACACCTTACTTGAGTCACGCGTCGTGTCCGTATCTTTGTGACAGATCTCACAAAAGATGCGTGTCACCCACCCACAGTTTTCAACAAAACCATCCTAAAATCCCTCCTCTCTACATACGTCTAACCCAAGTCCCCAACCCGCCGGCACCTGGCCGGCCCCCTTTCCCCCTTAGTACCATCCTTTGATTTCTTCCTCGTTGCGGCGCTTTTAGAATCCAAACTCACTTCTTTGCAATCCAACAGATTCAGAGAGAGTGAGAGAGAACAGTCACAAACACTACCCAATAGAACACCAACACAGGAGGACCACAGTCCAAACCACCAAGCTCCTCCCCCGCACCTCATCAACATATTTGCATGCCTCTCACTACCAAAACCAATCACCCAAACGCCCACCACATCATCATCATCATCACCCAACAAAATCAAAAGCCCAACAAGAGTCAAACAAGAGATGGAGAGGTCCAGAACAAAGAGACCATACAGCAGCAACAACAACAACAGTAGCAGCAGCAGCAACAACAGCTATTCCCATTACTACGACCGGCCGAAGCGGCCGTACAGCGTCGGCGGAGGCCACCACAGCCGGAACCGCCGCGGGCCGTACCCGCCGGTGGTGGACGCCGGGCAGCCCATCAACACATGCTTCCGCATTCTCTGCCCCGACATCAAGACCGGCGGGGTCATCGGCAAGGGCGGCAGCGTCATCAAGTCCCTCCGTCAGGAGACCGGCGCATGGATCTCCGTCCACCAGCTCGCCGCCGGTGACGACGAGCGCATCATCGAGATCACCGACGTCCGAGTCCGCGAGTCCGACGGCGGCATCTCCCCGCACTCGCCTGCCCAGGACGCCCTGCTCATGATCCACGAGCGGATCATCAATTGGGACGACGACCCTTCCGCTGCCTCCTCCGGCGGCCGCATAGCCACCCGCCTCGTCGTCCCCCGCAGCCACGTCGGGTGCCTGCTCGGTAAGGGAGGGAAGATAATCGAGCAGATGCGGCAGGAGACCAATGCCCACATCCGTATCCTCCCGAGGGACCACCATCTTCCCCGATGTGTTTCCCCTTCGGATGAGCTCGTTCAGGTACTCCCCTCCCTCTTTTTTTAGCTTTGCATCTCAGAATCTCAGTTTTTTAATGTACCCATTATCCAGAAAAGGGGGATTTCATGCGGTGTTACATTCTTCTCTACAATGCAATATCCTAGCTTATCCCAATTTCCTGGATAAGTGGGTTAATTCAAACCGTGGAATGTGATATCCCAACTTCATCCCAGTTTTCTGCATCAATGCGTTTTTTTAATATTTTATGAACACGATGAAGGTATTCTTCCTTCCAATTTGTTTTTCTTCTTATTCCTTTGTTCTATTTTGTTTGCTCTCCCTCTCCCTCTCTCTCTCTCTCTTTTAAATCTTAGGTTCGTTTGAATGGGTTCGATTTGTTCATAAGCTTGATCGGCATTTTATTACCTGTTTTTCGAGTAAGGAGAAGCCATTGGGTGGATTTTGTAGTTTTGGATGCATGGTGAATGTTATGATTTAGAAGCGCTTATTTATCCGGAGAGTGACCTTTTGCGATATGGGATTGTTGATTTCATGCCCAATTTTCTTGTTGAATGAGAGTTTTTAGAACTCCACCTTCATCTGGTGAATTGTATCCAAAGTTTAATGTAATTTTTTGGGTGAAGATGTGCATCCACGCACCTTCGTTTGATTGTTTTCTGTTTGCTACTAGAAATAACTTGCTCATGACATTGGTCAACTTGAAACAATTTTGTGTTTTGACAAAGTAGAAATATTTTCTTGTTTCCATGCTGTCAGAAAAGCCTTAAATTGTTGTTGGTAGCATATATACCATGCATTACCTTTGTCCATCTTTTGAATTGGACTTTTATGATTGAAAAACAACCCTCACAAGTTTGCAGCCTAGAGGGCTCTCCAGACTCCACAGCCAAACTGCTGTATAGAAATTATTCATTTGATTATAGTCAATCCATCACATTATAAAGTTTGTTTCCCATCATCTGACAAATTTCTGCGCAGGTGGTAGGTGATGCCAATGCTGTAAAAAAAGCCATAGCAGTTATTTCATCTCGTTTAAAAGAGAACCCGTTGCGTGATCGTGGTTCATTTCATGGTAGATTGCATTCACCTGACCCACATTTCTTTCCTGACGATGATTTCACACACTATATTAACTCTGGTTCAATCCGAGGACCACTCGATGAGCCTGCTACAGGAATAAGAAACTCGGGATATGCTTTGCAGCCATCTGGATATGGAAAATACGACTCAGATGCCAATCACAGTGCGGATCATATGGAGTCATTGTCTAGCGAAGAGATAGTATTTCAAATATTATGTCTGTGTGACAGAATTGATAGAATTGTTGGAGAGGACCGTAGTTTACTTGCTTTGCTTCGTTATGAGGTTGGTGTGAATGTCAAGATTGCTGATCCTGTACCAGGATGTGATGAGCAGATAATCATCATTACATCAGATGAGGTATTTAACCAAGTTGTTCAAAGCTTCATCTGTTTTCTTTCATCATTTAATTTTTATCCTTTTGGCACATTAAAGCAAACTGCTGCAAGTCAGAATCAAAATGGTGTGGCTTCTGTGGATGACATCTGAGAGAGTTGTCTGAATTTCGTGGGAAGAGAAACACCATATACTTGAAAAACAGATTAACATCCCTTTCTATATTATAAGAAACATAATTATGCTGATATTGCTGAGTAAAAGTCATGACAATGATAGTTGGTAGTTTTTTTATTTATTTACTGATGGACTACTGGTGTGCTAGCATGCTTGCCCATCTATTCAATCTCCTCCTAGAATCTTTAAAAAGGAAGTTGAGGTAATGTAATCCTGCCACCTCATGGTGTGAAAGCTAAACTCAAAACTCCTGTTACAATAACAAGCTCCTTTTGTCTTTTTCTTATTCTATTATCCTTCTCTCTTAGAATGCGTGCTTGCCAACAACTGGAAATTTGGACTAACAGATACACCTCTTCCATTTTGCTTTGGTACTTCTCTTCTATATTATGTTATATTTTGGCATGCTTCTACATCTATCACACAGATGCATGCTTAATAGTCTAAAACATAGTTTGATCAGCTGCACCACCTTGCATGCTATGTCACATGGACTCGCCAAATAGTTTGATCAGCGGCACCCGGTGCAGTCAACCCGCACACAGGGCTTTGTCCAAAATGGTCAGTCACGAGTCGGGTTCGAGCTGGACCCGACTCATGTTGAGTATTGAGCCTGACCTGGCCTAGCTTGTTATCTCGTAAGGACTTCGCACAATGGACCGAGCTGATCTCGGGCTCAACATGGAGAGAGAGAGAGAGAGAGAGAGAGAGAGAGAGAGAGAGAGAGAGAGAGAGAGAGAGAGAGAGAGAGACCCACCTGGACCCTCGCACCCAAGTATTTTTAAAGTGCCGCATCGCCGCACCCGTATGTGCACCTGCACCTATGTGACATAGCTTGCATGCCATCAACTGAGAATTGGAACTAACATATACACTTCCGTTTTGGTTTTGGTTCTTCTCTTCCATATATTTTGGCATTTTGCAACTTTTATCACACTGACACATACCTAAGATTCTAAAACTCAGCTGCACCACCATAGCTCGTGATACAGACCTAGTAGAACCCAAGTCCAATTCGGCATTAGGTGAAATGGATCAAGTTGGAACTAGATCCGATTTGGCTTTGGATGATGATGGACCCAGATTCGGTAATGCAAATGAGGACCCGCTCACCCAGGTGGAGCCCACATAGGGGTTGACCTCCTGTATTTTGAAGTTTGGATGGGCGTGTGGAAGGAGTTATTATTAGCTAGACTTAGGTCTCCTAATTCTGGCTAAGTCTAAGTAGAGCTCCCTAAGTTTGGCCAAGTCCAAATATGACTTGCCTACTTTTGGCTCTTAGTTAAGTAGGCTTTTCCTAAGTTAAATTTTATTTACTTTTGGTGTTGTAACTTGTGTGGGGTGTTAATGTACCCCTCTGGCCTATATATAGTCTATTTAATTTACCTTTGAGGGATATGAAATGAAATTGAAAAGTTGCCTCTCACCCTCAAAATTCGTCTCTCTTCTTTCTCTATATTTCACGCCTAGCTCTTTTTCTCTCACTTACCTTTATACGGTTGAAGATCAGACCTGCTTCAGGTCGTGAAGCTCTCAGACTTGGCTGCTGTCCAAGTCTGAGGTTCGGCTAGCATTGGTGGACTCTCAAAGACTCTGTGGCTGACCCATTTGTGATACCTTGGTGAACTCTACCCCCTGCAGACTCTGAGCCTTTCCTAAGCTATGGACTATCCTAGACATCCCAAGGCTGACCAAGCCTTCCCTTAAGTCTAGACAAACCCTTGACCTTTCTTCAATCCGTTGAACCCAGCCCCTAGTTCAGATTTTGTCTGCTGTAATCTACAAAATCTGACCGGACTTGCCTTAATCATATCTCCCCAACCATACCTAGTTTAAGCCTGAAAATTTAGCCCTAGGTCCACCCACATGTCCCCATATAACCCACTAAAAACCATATTTTTCCTCCATCCCAGTTAGAAGAAATAAATCTTATACTCAGACTTATTTTTGCTAAATTTCAGTCCAGGCCCAAACCCATTTTTGCTGTTCCCATATTTTCGTCTCCCCAATCCTGACAAGTCTGACCCTCAAATTTTACCATAATCCTTCCTTTCCTGTCCTAAAACTTGCCTTAAATTTTTATAATTTTCTGCATAGTATTTTGAGGCAACTAATCTTTCTCTCAAGGTCTCTCAGAATCCAGTATGCAAACCTGCAGCCAGATAACCTGCAACTTGACCTGACTGTATCTCCCATGATAGAAACCTTATAACCCTGAGATTTTAACCCGAGTTAGCCCTAGGTGTCCAGAACCTTCCCATAAAATTTCAGGTAGATTGGGAGTTCTGAATTTTTCCCAACCTCTGTCAGAACAGCCTTAAACAAACCTTGTTTTCTAACCTATCCAACCTACCTAACCTAGGCTTGAAACTAGACCTACACTGTGGGCCCCGGCACATATCAGCTCATGACAATCATTGTAAAAACATTTGTCCTTCATTTGCTCAATTTTATTGGTAACTCATTTCTATCTTTAAGTGATGTGGGAACACCTAATATTATAGCTTGCTATCTTTCTATTGTATGTCTTATCCACTCTATGTCTCAGAGAATTGCACATGCAGAGGTAAATTAAATATCTAATGGAAAATATCACATCTTATTATTTAATTGGCCTTCTTGAATGATTCCTTGAATTTTCATTGATGTCTCTATGAAATTATTTCTGAAGGGTAGATATTTTTAGATGGGCTGAGTTCGCTGTACTCAAGCAGTGTCCGGTGGTTGGTTTAACCGAGTTCAGGTGCAAGTTGAGCGCAGTTGGTGTATTCGGAATCGTTTAGTGCATTAGCTGTAATATACTATAAAGAACAACCACTCCTCGTATTGACTAACATGATGGAGCGTAGGGACGAGGGCACTGCTCCCTCTATCTCACCACCCCTGTATGGAGTTATGTTTGCCTTTTTTCATAATCTAAGGTGAAGTGACTGTAGTTCAAGTTGCTTGGTGAGACAGATGGGATACTGAAGAAGAATGACTCTCTTAACTGTCTCAAGGGTTAAGGTGTCACACACCTTTTCTCAATTCAATCAGAAAGATTATAGGTAATAGAAGGAAATAACGGGGAACAACTGCTCTCTCTTTTAGAAGAGGAGTCAGATTCGTCTAGGTATGGCTACGAGGCAAAAGCCCCTTTCCCTCTATCTAGTGACCGGCGAGATGAAAAACCATTTAGAAGTAAATCCCACTAAACTTAACTTGTAATTGCGTTAATTGACAGGCACTCGGATTATGCACACCTCGCCACGGTGGGACCCACACTGGCCGTTTTCGATCCTCCCTTTTCTGACTGCTTTGGTGATTGGAAGGTGGTCCCTCCCTCAGGGTAGACAAGCGTCCTAGGTGCGAGTAAGCAGATAAAGGAAGAAACCTTACCAGAGTCAACTGATGAGGGGTCGCAAACTGTCAAACTTTTCTAAAGAGATAACATCATCATGAATGTGTCTCAAAAAAAGAAGAAAGAACTCATCATGACTGTGGTTCTTGACATGCTGTTTTCCATTTTGAGCAAGGACCTATCAGAGTATTGGAAAAATATTTAGAACTTGGTGCGTCCTACTGTATTTATGTGAAATCTTATTTATGGTAACTGTATGTATCTGTTGCATACCTTAAAAGACAGCTTTGTGTGTATTCAATTGTAAACAAATATATGTCGTGACTATGGAAAATTTGTCAGAAAACTTGTCTTGTTGACAGAATAGCCAATAGATGTACATGTAAACTGTTAGAGAACTATATACTTGCATTCTTTTAATGATCTGGTACAAAATTAAATAACTGGAGACCAAAATCTGTAGTCATATTCTTCATACATTTACACATAGCTTGAACATATTTGTGTAAGTACTAAAATATCATATACAATAACAAGAAGAATACTGTGACTACTGTATGCCGAAACCAATGAATAGCTTGGAAGATGTTGCAACAGCAATGCAGAGCGAGCATCATATTATGTACAGAAAAGTGCATATGATGTACACGGAATTTGTTATCCGATGAAGATATATGTCTCATATAGAAACTGTCATAAGACTCATAAACTAAAACTGATAAGGACCTATATTAACATTTATTGTATATACAGAATGAGAATGCCGGGCATCTTATGAAAAGCTGTGTTTTTTGTTTCAGAAAACATGAAGTCCCTTATCTTCTGTAAAAACAGTAACCTGATTAACTTTTGAGCAGATTTTAGTTTGCAAATTGATAAAACCAGAGATTTGTGGCTTGCAATAAATGTACCATGAAAGTTATGTGCTAGGAGTACTTGTTAATTGCATTCTATGGATCCAGTTGCTCAGTATAACTTGTGACTTGAAGAACGATGACAGGTACTCTAATATAACAAAATTTGGTTTTTCTTCTTTCTTTTTTTGGGGTCTGTATATATGCACCTTGGAGGCTGTTGGTATACGGTTATTATGCATTATGTAGTAGCTCTAAATGCTTCTTTTTGCTTAATATGCAATTCTTTCATGTTTTGTTGGTTTTAATAGGATCAAGATGACATCCTCTTTCCGGCTCAGGAAGCTTTGTTGCATATACAGACCCACATTGTAGATCTTGTTCCCGAAAAGGAAAATATTGTGAAGACAAGGTTGCTTGTTCCATCTATTGAAATCAATTACTTAGGTGAAAGGGATGTGTTCCTTGCTGAGATATGTAAGTCAACTAAAGCAGAGATACAAATTTTACAAAGAGAAGACCATCCATTATGCATGTCAGGTTCCGATGAGCTCGTTCAGGTTAATCTTTTCTCTTTTTCCTTATTTTGCTGCATAAGCATGTTGTATGCGATTTAAAGGGCTAGATTATTGATGTCAAAAGTATGTGCTTGCAGATTGTAGGTGAGATAAGGGCAGCCCGTCAAGCACTTCTTCAGCTGACAGACAGGCTCCGAGGTTATTTCTTTGTTGAGAACCTCTTTTCAAGGGAGCCTCCATGCATACCTTTAGATAGCCATGTTGGTAACATGGGTGGAATTGAGCCTATTTCTCCCATTAGAAACACATTGCCTAATGAAGGTTATGAAGAAAATGGTCCTCCACAAATGTCTATTCAGAGCCTGCAGGCTGCAACAATTCCATGGCCAGCAAAGGTGACAGCTAATTTTTGGGTGTTACTAGTGATGACTTGGATGTTTCCAAAAATTCCATTAGAGAAGCTTGAAATTATTGAAATTGAAGTATGCTCATGGCATTCTGTACACTTGCAATGATTTTTCCTCTGAACCCGCTCTTCTATTATCAGTTCCTATTGCAGATCTCTCTGTGCTCTGTTTGAGTAGTGGGATTTTAATTGTTGGCCATCCTTTCATTATTTTCATTTTCTATTCTTCTTTCTAAAATATAAAGGATTGTCTAATTTTCATTAGGTTGAAATTAGAAAAGTAAGTTTTATATCATTGGGACTGGAAACTGGAGTGATATGTTTTATAAAGTTTTAATATAATTACAAGCTGACTCTCCCTCAGGGTATTTTGAAGGACACGTTCTTGAAGAATGCAAGAAAATAAATATTCATTACAAAGACTATCGAGATTACATCATATATATAAGGCATTTACAATGGTTTGAAGTGACCAAAAACTACAAACACCATGTAGAATCATTATTTACAAAAGAACAAAGAATGAAAAAGAAAAAAGACACTGTCCTACAATGATGAAACTGCCCCTCTATGCAAGTATAATGACTTATGGTCGTGCGCTTTTGATTTACATATATCTCGTCTCCAAAATCAAGACTAACCTTTGGATCATATTTAGCATGTTTTATTTACTAATTCATGTGTAAAAGTTGACTCCAACTTGACGTTTTGGCTCATTTTTAAATGATCCTTATCTTCATGAATTGTGAGGCATCAATTTTTCACCATCTTGGAAAACAAATCTTATTTTATATTAAATATGGTTAAGCTTACTAACATAGTTAATAAACCATGTTAAGCACATCTATACGGTTAGATCTAACCTTTGGGGGGTTAGATTCATGCAAACTGGAGTCTACTAACATGTGTTATCATGGTTCAAAATCACAATAGATTTTTCTCACCCACACATGCGCGCATACACACACAATAGATTAATGTTAGTAAGTTTGTCTTACAAGTTTTACATTTTTTTTGGTGTAGGTGAAGCTCTCTGTGAGGAAAATTTTTCACAATAAATTTATATTTCTTTTGGGAAAATTTTCATAAATTTTCAGGATTTCATCAGCTTTTGAAATATCCCCATAAAAGTATATGTTTTCAGTTGTACTGCCAATATTGGTGACCATGGTTATCTTATCTTCAGCTAGACCTCCAAATTTTTGTTTCCTGTTGATATCTTGAATTGGTGAAACTTAGATTTGGATACCCAACGAACTTTTTAACTGAAAACATGTCTTTTTGTACCAAAATGTTAAGAGAAGACATCTAGTGGTACTTTGGACAATTTTTTGCATACAGGTCTCCTGCTATTTTTTTGGTATTTTCAGGGATATTTGTGTAAATCAGCTTATAATCTAATAATACAAGAGGGACATCAAACTCCGATAGAGCATTTGACATCCCCTTCGGCTGTCTCCTTCTCCTCCTCTCTTTTGTCTTCTCCTCTTTATGCAACACACAAACTCCAAGAGCCAATCTTACGCAAAATCTCAGCTACTTCATCATATTGTTGTCGGCTAAAAGCCAGTTAATAAAATTGTTGCCTTACTAGAGAAATGTTGTCAATTTAGTCAGATGAGCATTGCTGATGTTAGTCTAAAAGTGATTAATGTTCGATTAACCATATGCACATATCCAGATACATGTACACATATACAACCAGCTGCAGTCCTGCACTTTTTTGGGTAAGCAACCATGTTGTGCCAGTTGTACATGTGCCATGTGAATGTGATGTACCAACACTTCTACCAATGTTACCCAGACACTCCTACTAGCCAGCCTTGTCCATGTTCAGTAATTTGCGGCATCAATGACACTCCTAAACACTCCAGTTTTTAGTTCATTAGGGAATGTTTGAATCCCTTGGACCTCAGAACCGAGGGATCTCAAACTAGAGATCCACGGTTCTTTGATTTGAGGATCTCCAATCTGACACCCCACCCTTTACCCTTTGGACTAGAGATCCATGGACTCCGCGAAATGCCTAAAACAAGGTTCTCACGTCCTTAGTCTGAGATCCCTCGTTTGAGAGGGAGGTGATCTGCACGTCTCCGGATCTCACTGAAGATCAGGGGCATTCAAATGCTCTCCTTGTGCTTATCTTTGCAAATGTATGATTAGAGCCTTTAGGCTTCTTGTTTTGGATTTAGGCATACTTTTTGTATTAATTTTGTTAATGCTGTCTAAAGTTGTAAGCATCTTAATGACTTCATATTAACTATATCTTCGTTGTTTTATTTTAATCTAATAATATGAAGTAAATATTAATATACTATTGTTTTTGAGATTTGTACTTTGCATTACTAATTTTAAACCTTTTATCTAGTTTATTGTTCTAACATGCTTTATTGTCTCTCTTTGTAGTATAATATTCAAATTAATTTTCCCCTCTTTTTTTGTAGTTTGAAGTGAATAAACAGGCTTTGTTAGGTTATTTTTGTCAATGTTTGTGTTTGAGTAGGAAATTGAAGGGACGGTTAATTTTTGTGGTAGCATCCGTTGTCAATGATTTGGATCACTATGAGATTCAAATTCCTTGTAGTATAGTATTAGTAAGAAAATGACCAAAGTTCTTTAAATCATGGTTATCAATTATGTGCTTCTGAAACTTGGTTCTCTTTGTAAGGAAATAAGAATCTTCCACAAAAGCGCAAATGCTTGTAATCGGCGTCTATTAAAGACACTACAATCATAACCCGCAAAAGGGTATAAAAGGAATAACACAAAGATAAAATAATAAACTTTTATTTCATATGAAAATGCTTAATAAGCATTAATACAATGGAGAGGGGATCACCCCTATTTATATACAAGGAGACAGTGGGAGAGAAGAGGAGCTCTTCATATCTTCATAGAGAGTCGTTGGAGCTAGTTCAATGACTCTATTTGTAGTCGTTTGACTAGCTCCAACGGCTATACAACTAGTCAAGATCTAGTTGGTTCTTGACTAGTTTAAAAGTCTAGTTCAAATAGAACTAGACAAAAAAAAAGAAAAAAAAGAAAAAAATTATTATTATATTAATATAATATATAATTATATTTTTATATTTTTAACACTCCCCTCAAACTTACGATACAATGAGCGAAAGTTTGTTTAAGAAGAAATGATATCTAAGAGCAATGAGAGGTTTGGTTAAGAAATCCGCTAATTGATATTTTGATGTAACATAGAGTAGATCAGTGGTTCCATGTAGATACTCCTCTTTGCATAATGACAATCCATTTCAATATGTTTGGTGCACTCATGAAATGTTCAGTTGTTGGCAATATAGATCACACTCTTGTTGTCAAAGCACATGCGTGAAACTTGAGTCATTTTAACTCCTATGTTAGTCAACAGTCGACTGAGCCAAACAACCTTCATTGTCGTGGTGGCCATTGCTTAGTATTCAGTTTCAACGGACTAAAGAGAGACCTACTGCATTTTCACCACCACAAAATCAAGGATTCACCTAAGAAAACACAAAAATCAGTGGTTAAGTGCCTGTTATTGGGATCACCTCCCTTGTCAGCATCGATATAAACAAGTAAATCTAATGAAGATGAAACAGACAAGAAGAGACCTCATAAAATAGAGGACTTAATGTATCTAACAATATGCAAAACTGCTCCCATGTGAACAAAAGTGGGAGCGTGCTGAAACTGACTAGCTGTGTGTACAACGTGTGCTATATCAGGTCTAGTAATGGAAAGATAGGAAAGTGCTCCAATAAGTTGTCAGTAATGAGTGGGATCATCAAGAGGTTCTCTATCATCGATTCTCATTTTGATGTTGACAACTTATAAAGTATTCACTTTCTTATCATCAGTAATTTCGGACCCGTAAACAATATTAAAAGCAAATTTAGATTGAGATAATAAAAACCCTCGAGGGGAATAAGTAACTTTAATTCCTAAGAATTATCTCAATAAACCTAAATCAATCATTTCAAAATGATTTTTAAGAAGCTTTTTAATGTTTTGAACTCCCTGTTTGTCCCCTCCAGTGATGATCATATCATCCACATAGAAAAGAAAAAGAATAATCCTTGCATCAGAAACCTTAATAAATAAAACAATGTCATTAGAAATCTTAATAAATAAAGCAGTGTCAGTCAAATAAGTTCTAAATCCAATATCAAGCATAACATTACTAAACCTGTCCTACTAGACTTTTGGTGCTTGTTTAAGACTGTAAAGATTCTTTTCTAAACAAAGAACTTTACTCATAGGAATATTAATACCAGGTGGTGCTTCTATATAAAATTCTTTAACTAACTTTCCATTGAGAAAAATATTCTTGACATCCATTTGAAATATGTGTCATTTTCTAATAGAGGCTAAGGCTATTAGTGTCCTTACGGTGGTCATCCAGGCATTTGGAATAAAAGTTTTTTCGTAATTGCTGCCATACTCTTGGGAGTATCTTTCAATGCACATGGAAGATTGGATTTTCTATGTCTTGAGTATTGCAAACTAGTGTCTTGATAGTGGTCATCCTTGACCACTAATCTTGCTTTATACATTTCAAGAGTTTCGTCACTCTTGGTTTTAATTTTATAAACCCACCTACAGCCTATTTGTTTCTTTCCTTGTGGAATATCTTGAATAGTCCAAGTGTTAGCCCTTTGTAATGCTTTCAATTCTACCTTCATGGCTTTTACCCACTCTATATGGGTTTTGGCTTGAGTATATGATAAAGGTTCTACATATGAGTGTATTAATGCAATAAATGCCTTATATGTGGGTGAAAAGGATTCGTAGGACACAAATTTTCTGGGAGGTTTAGAAATTCTGGATGACCTTCTGGTTTGTGCTTAAGAATATTTTTCCAATGCATATGGAAGATTGGATTTTCTACGTCTTGAGTATTGTAAACAATTGTCCCTATGGCTTTGTTCTTCATTAGCAACATTATATTCAGAATCAATAGTACCTTAACCATCGTCTAAATCGTATTCATGGTCACATCCATCAAATTTCAAAGTCAAATCTATCAAAAAAGAATATTTGGTTACTTATTTTTTTCAAAATAAAAAAGCTTTCCTTTTTCAAGAAGAATACATTTATTAATACATACAAATTTTCATTTTTAAAATCAAAACCAGTGTTGTGAGAGGCGTACGCCTCAGTACCTGAAGCATATGCCTCAGAGGCGAGGCGCACGCTCAAGGTACTGAGGCGTTGCTGTGATGCGCTTAAAGTAAATATAAAATGTTTCTAACCCAAATCTGGGATTTTTGGGTTAGAAGCAGCCATGTTCACCATAATAATGATGAAATGTTTCACTAGTGCGAGGCATTGAGTGTGAGAGGCGTACGCCTCAGAGGCGAAGCGTACGCCTCAGAGGCGAAGCGCAGGCTCAACGCCTCGCTTCACCTCATCGCATTTAACAACCTTGATCAAAACACCTATAGCCTTTTTGATTATCTGCTTAACCTAAGAAGATACAAGGAATGACACGGGGGGGAGAGTTTATCATTCTTGTTGGTGAAAACAAAACATTTGCTTCAAAAGCTCTTAATCTAGAGTAATCAGGAGATAATTTGACAATTTTTTCAATTGGAGTTATATTTTTCAAAGAATAAGATGACATTCAGTTAATGAAATAGGTAACAGTTAGAGTTGTTTTTGCCCAAAACTCTTTTGGAACTTGATTTGCTATTAATAAAGTCCTAGTGGTTTTCATAATGTGTCAATGTTTTTATTTGGCCAAACTATTTTGTTGTAGTGTGTGTCGACAAGATCTTTGATGTGTGATGCTATGTAAATTGAGAGTTTTTAAATTCTTTTGACATAAATTCTCCACCTGAATTAGTGAAAAAAATGAAAATATCATTTTGAAATTTGTTTTTAACCATTTTGTAAAATGTTTGAAAATGTGAAAAAACCTAGGAAGTCATCAACAAAAGTTACATAATATGCATATTGGCCTTTTGATATGATCGGTGCAGGACCCCAAACATCTGAATATATTAACTCAAGTGGTCTAGATGAAATAAAAGTTCTATCATGAAATGGTAATATTTTCAATTTACCAAAAATACAATCTTTACGAGCCAAACTTTCAAAATTACAAAAATTTTCTAAACTTGGAAAGCGTTGGATTTTAGATATATGAGGATGACTAAGTCATTTGTGCCATAGGTTCAACTCTAGTTTCTGAACATTATAACAAAAGACATTCTTAGGTAATTCAAAAAAATCTATATAATAGAGTCATCATCCTCTATGACCTTCCCCAATCAGCTTTCCTAATTGGCGATCCTATACCCAACAATCATGAGAAGAGAAGGAGATGTTACACCCATAATCAAATATTTGAGAGACAAATAAAATGTTTAAATTTAGTTTGAGAATATATCCAACTTTTAGAATAAAGAATTTTTTGGATTTTTAAAGATTTTCAAAATTTACTATTCATTTTATTTTAAAAGATGTACCTCTAGCTATGAAAATATTTGACACATTTGAGTTATTGTTAAGACATTCAAACAAATTATTGATGTTTAGAGTCATATGAAAAGAAGCACTAGAGTCAAGGAGCCAAGGAAAGTTACCGGGATCGGAGAAAGATAAGACAACGGTTCCGGTTGAGGCTTTAGTTGAGGAATTAAAGGATTTTCATTAATTGAGCTATGGATACGAGTGCATCTTGATTGATTTGATCTTTTGATTCTTGTGATGAACTAACAGATGCAACCTTCTTTTCTTATCTTCTCTTTAATTTAGGACATTGAGACCTATAATGTCCCGGTTCATGGCAATGTATCAAATAACTTTTCTTTTGTCATAATCATTATTTTGCCTACCAAAATGAGGCGGTTTATAAGCTCGCATATAATTTTTTGGTCTAGATACGGTTTAAACAGAATCATCTTCATTCTTTGGAGTATTCTTCTTGAGCCTATTTTCCTCTATAATTAGCTCCTCAATGGTGTCAATAATAAAGGAAACTTTTCTTCTATATAAAAGGACAGATTTGGTTGTTTCAAATTCCGGCCTCAAACCATTTATGAATTGGTAAAAATGCTCTATATTGAGTTGTTTTTGGTGAAGCTCGATATCTTGAAGACAATGCCACTTTGGTTCAAGAAGAGCCAACTCATCCCAAAGTTCGGACAACTCATTATAATATTCCCTAATACTTTTATCTTTTTGAGTCAAAGTTCGAACTTTATACATATTTCTAAGATATTCTCAAGCCTTATTGGCATGCTTTAATTTGGCTAAACTAGAACTTTTCTTGATGTCAACGCTATTAATTAATTATGACATGATTTTGGCATGCCCTATCTTCCATTATTTCTACTTTTTCTCATAAGTCGCTAATGCTTTATTTTTCTCTCATTCCGTGAGAAGCACCTCTCTCATTTTCAATTTTTGTGAGAATTAGTTTAGATTCTAAATCGGAACCCGTTCCGAATCAGAACCGTCTATTGTTCCCCACAACCTTTTTCCCTAAATGTGATGCTTCATGATTGAAGCCCACCTTTTCCCCAAATTAATAGCATTTAATTTAACAGGCATGATGTTGACTTTATCATTGTCATTCATTTTTACAAAGGTAAAGAAGAAAAGAGAGATGATAAGAGAGAAAAGAGAAAAAAAGAGAAATAAAAAAGAAAGAGAAAGGGAAGGACAAAACACAATCACAGCCTTGAGTAGCCAACGATCCTCCAAAATGTCTCCTTTCTTCAAAATCAGGCACTTGAATCACAAACAAGGATATGAATCAACTTTTGCTAAAGCGGCATGGAAAACGAGGTGGAAACTCTCCAAAATCTAAAAGCTTTCAAGCTCTGATACCATGTATGAAAATGAGAATCTTCTACGAAAGCGCAAATGCTTGTAATCAGTGTCTATTAAAGACACTACAATCATAACCCACAAAAGGGTATAAAAGAAATCACACAAAGATAAAATAGTAAACTTTTATTTCATATGAAAATGCTTAAGAAGCATTAATACAAAGGAGAGGGGATGTTCTGAACCGATCCTTCGGAATGGTATAGTTGCAGTGCGACGAAACTCTATTGAGTGAAAAATGCATCGATTGTAGGAACGTGCGGAGTGTGTTGGCTTGATCGATGGCATGCAGTGGTAGCATGGCACGCGATAGGCAACAATATTGTCGTTAGTGCATGACTATATGGCGAGACAGACCTGAAGCGTTGTTTGGTTAAGCAATGCCAGCGGATCAAAGGATGTTGCCTTTAGAGATTTGGTTAAGTACCTATTGGCTTGCAGTTTTTCACGCGTAGCGGTTGGACGCACGAGGGTGCATGTGGGTTAGAGCTAATTCCTCTAGGGATCACATTAGGTGATTCCAATTGAGTATGGTGACTCGAAGCTAGGTGAGTGAATGACTAGGCGCCGACGAATGAGTCTGGGTGATGCTCTTCGCTATGGTGTTCAATCATCAATTGGTCTTCGGACTGGGGGTTGCAAGGTCTTGTTTCTTCGATGGCGAAATTTTGTTGTAGCATGCACATGGAGTTGGAATATGCTCCATGGCACGCAAGGCTAAGTCAAGTTCATGTCCCTTTCGGAAGTGATAACTGGTATGAGACGGCTATGCACTAAGCAACATGGACTACATAGAGTACACATTTGGAAATGTGCTTGATCAGCTTTCGCTAGACAGCTGCCCACGGAGTGGTGCGCAGGGCCAATGAAAATAATTCAACACATGAAAAGGTGTTGGTACACGACCTTTGACCGTTAGGTTGACTAGATTCGGCAGCTTGGCACGTCGCGGGTTTGCGAAACATTTTATGCCCGTGATAGAGCGATAAGAAGGCTTGCGACGTTAAGAAAGGACCGTCGCGCCACTTTGTCTTATTGAAAAAGTAAGCCCGTGACAAATTGGACTCAGAGCATAAAGATTCATGGAGACCTTGTTGTTCGTTGTGTGCGACATTGACAAGGACAATGATGGTTTATCTTGCTTATGCAAATTTTCGCAGTTAAAGTATTGTTGACCGAGCACAGCATCAAGATGTTGGCAGGATGGTATGAGACATCTTGACTATGATAAGCAGAAATGTAAGGTTGTTATTCAGTTGGCTAAGGAAACGTAGATAAGCCAAAAATTCTTACCAGTTGTGTGTTAGGCTCACAGGTGGAGCGTGACGTTTGCCTTGTGCATGCAGAGAATGCACGTTGGATTCGTCTGGATGGATTTGCACCTTTGGGTATGGGAGATTCAACTAAACTTCTAGATTCTCTCCCACGATTGTGGGTTAGCAGAGTGTCCATGTTGAGCAAAATGCTCATTGTTTTGGTCCCTTGAGTTGACAGATCCTCTATGGATTGTATGTGCGAAAAAAGTCGTTCGTGGCTCGTCGGTTTTTGCGGGAATGTTTTGCTAACTCTGACGAGAGTTATAGTGCATGGTTTTAAAACTCGCCGAGTCAACTCGTTGACTCGGCTCGGCCTTCCAACGAGTCAACCTGGCAAGGCAAACTCGGCTTGCCAAGACTCGGGCCTGACTCGGCCTGACTCGGGCAAGTTCTGGGATGTTTGAAATTTGATTTTTTATTTGAGTTGAAACAAACATGGGACGAAGTACGGTTGTTACAGACAAAACATATGTTTTGTCTGTTATGTTCTAAGAGTCTGTCCAATCTTGGACAAGCAATCAGACAGACCCTTAGGGTCTCTTGTGAGTGTGTCCTTAGTGGTCCTTGTGTTGGCTGATTTGGTGGACTGATGTGCTCATTGGATTTGTCGTATGTGTGCTTTTGGATCTTCCCTGTGTGTGTGTGTTAACTTCGTAACAGGTACTAGGTATCACTATCATAGCATATCAGAAGCATAAAATTAAGGAACTAAGTATACGTTGGAAACTGGTAATTGGCCTTGTTGTAGCCAGTAGCTAGAAGTCACTCAAGAGAGGATTCGTAACGTTTCCATAAATTTCTACCAATAAGACAAATGTCAACAGAGCTTCACATAAGTTCTTGATTGCTTGACAATGCACAGAACCATCAAAATACAAAAGTCCCGCTAATTCATAAGAAACAACATTAGGAGCCAGTGTTCACAGGGAAAAGAGTTTTAGCTCTGTTTGGGAGTGAACAACCAGGATTTTATATGCTGCATCTCTTTCGAGAATTTTTGTCATGCCACTTAATTTCATATTTTTCAACTTACACCATAGTTATTCTTCAACTTACTCCATAGTCCTTTGTCTAAAAAAGAAATTTAAAGGCTATTTAGCAGGCTATCCTAGAGTTTTTTGCTACAACATTAGTTGCTTTTAATGACCTTTGTTCATTTGTCAAGGATGTACATTTATATATGGTCACATGGACAACAAAAAGGACACATGGCATGCCATTGTTCAATTTTTCATTAAGAATACTGTACAAGGGGGCATGACACAAGGGTAACTGGTAAGTTGAGAATATTCCTGTGAGATAGTCTGGCAGAGATCAGCCTATGCATTTTTCAATGCTATTGCTCTCTATGAATGGTTTAACTAGAAAATGACAAACCCAGGAAGTAATACAAGCAAAAAACAAGCTAATTTAGTTGATGCCAATTGTTATCAGTTCAAAAGCAACCTAAGAAAGAGTCACATCTCTCCCAGTTTCAGTGATTACATGCCTTAACACAACCCAATGATCTCTTGTTTATTGAAAAACATGGTTTGAGACAAATTATAAATTGTTTTTCTTTTAAAATCAAAAGTTAACAAAACCCGGTCCGAGTCACCGAGTTGACTCGCCGAGTCACGAGTCAATAAAGAACGAGTTGAGTCCCGAGTCACGGGTCTTAAAACCTTATTACAGTGTACTGGTTCTGGGATGGGAGTTGCAGCGTTGGGCCAAGGTGCCTTTGTGAGGACAAGTGCCCAGTAAGACATTTTGAAGGACCACTTTGGGGTGATATGCAAGATGGCATCCCCCCACTTGAAGACTAGTTTAGACCATTGGAAAACAACAAGTTGATGCTTAAGGAAGGTGATATTCCCGCGACACGCATTGGTGGTCGTATTTTTCTGCGAGGATCACGAAAGGCTTGGAATTGACCTTGATGGGGTTGGAAGGCACCCCAACCATGAGGATAAAGACGACAAGTTTGTCGTGCGGGCGAGGATGACCTGTTTGTGCATGAGACTGCACTGGGGTCTCACGATCCGAGAATGCTTGTTGTTGATAAAGCAGAAGACTGCTGTCTAAGTGATCAGAGGCGTGTTAAGGAATGAGACTTGGCGTGCTAAAGATTGCGGCGATGATGAATGAAAACCAGAACAAGTTGAGTAGGGTGAAGAAAAAAGAGTAAACCAAAGATAAGCACAAAGGGAAACTGACATATCAGTGAAGACTGTGTTCTTACCTGCACCGGTATTGTCGAAGACGATAATGATTTAGGTGGGGGAGAATGTTCCGGACCGATCCTTCAGAATGGGGTAGTTGTAGTGCGACGAAGCTCTACTGAGTGGAAAATGCATCGACTGTAAGAACGCGCGGTGTGCGTTGGCTTGATCGGTGACGTGCGATGATAGCATGACACGCGATAGGCAACAGTATCGTCGTTAGTGTATCGCTATATGGCGGCACAGACGTGGAGCGTTGTTTGGTTAAACAATGCTAGCAGATCAGAGGATGTTGCTTTTGGAGATTTGGTTAAGGACCTCTCGGATTGCAGTTTCCCACGTGTAGCAGTTGGACTCATGGGTGTGTGTGTGGGTTAGGGTTAATTCCCTAGGGATCTCATTAGGTGATTCCAACCGAGTAAGGCGAGTGAATGCCTAGGCGCCGTCGAATGAGTCTGGGTGGTGCTCTTCGCTATGGTGTTCAGTCATCAATTGGTCTTCGAACTGGGGGTTGCAAGGTCTTGTTTCTTCGGTGGCGAGGTTTTGCTGTAGCGTGCGCATGGAGTTGTAATATGCTCTATGGCACACAAGGCTAAGTCAAGTTCGTGTCCCTTTCGGAAGTGATAGCTGGTATGAGACGGCTATGCACTAAGCAACATGGACTACATAGAGCGTACATTTGGAAATGTGCTTGATTAGATTCCGCTAGGCAGCTGCCCACAGAGTGGTGTGCAAGGCCAATGAAAATATGAAAAGGTGTTGGTACGCGGCCTTTGGCAGTTATGCTGGTCAAATTGGGCAGCTTGGCACGTCGCGGGTTTGCGAAGCATTCTATGCCCGTGATAGAGCGATAAGAAGGTTTGCGGCGGTAAGAAAAGATCGTCGTGCCATGCTGGCTTATTGAAAAAGTAAGCCCGTGACAGGGGATCACCCCTATTTATATGCAAGGCGAGAGTGAGAGACAAGAGCTCTTAAAGAGCTCTTCATAGAGAGCCGTTGGAGCTAGTCCAATGGCTCTATTATAGCCATTGGACTAGCTCCAACGGCTATACAACTAGTCAAGATCTAGTTGGATCTTGACTAGTTTAAAAGTCTAGTTCAAATAGTTCAAATCGAACTAGACAATAAGAAAAAAATAAAAATAAAAAATAAATTAAAAATTAAATAAATAAAAAATTCTATTATTATATTAGTATAATATATAATTATATTTTTATATTTTTAACACTCTTATCATGGGACACACATTTCCATAGACATCAGAGTTTTAGCATGAGAATTAATTTTTTACAAAAAAAATAAATTTACATAATTAATGAATTGTGATTCTTATAATAAGAACACCAAAGTTAGACCCATGTTAATTACATCAAAGAATAGACCTTGATTGTCCTTCCGTAGTTTCTTAAAATGTATGCAATTCTAAAAGATTTCTTTATTAAATTCGTTAATGCTTCATATTGACTAATTGCTTCCCTCTTCGCATGGTATAAACCCCTTTGTTTCTCACTTCTGCTCCCTACATCACTTCTCAATCCCATTTGCCCCTTCAAACCATATTCATTGGTATCATTCTGAGCTATTTTTGGAGATTTTAGAAGAAACGGATTTCCTTGGGAATATCTTGGCATTTTAAGAAAATGAGAAAATGTAAAGAATAATACAAAAGATAATAACTAAAAACTTTTACTAGAAACAGTTAGAAAATGTTGAAAATATAAAGAACAAAGAATTAGAAAAGAAATGTGTGTATATATATACTTAAAATATGTGAAATAAGACTTTGTTGCAAAAAAAATAATATCAAAATATTTTCAAAATATCAACGATATTGGTGGCCATGATTCTAGCGTGAGCCAAGCACATTGAGTTGTTACACTAGAACTAGCTGTGTGCTTATTTCATCTTGATCAATTTTTGTGGTTATGGATATGACAATAAAGAAGTCTTCAAGATTATCGCTACTATCCTTGCACAACTACAGCAAGAATGCCAGCATTATAACAACATTTTATTATAACTTCCATCACTTTTTCAGTTGTTATAAACTTTCACATCCATGCAATATTTTCCTATTTTGTGATAGTGCAGTAATTGTGGGTGACAGATTATATGAACACCCGATTCATGAGCAATGCAAATCATATTAATTTTTGGCTATTCCATGCTCTTCTAGGCTTCTTCCATCACTTTTGCTGATCATATCTTCTATGCACCATGTAATGAAAAGGGCTGAAACACTAATAATGCAAAACACACCTTGAGGAAGCCAAGAACACAAGCACTAAGAGTGCATACTTAACCCACTAAGGGGTAAAGTGCCTACAAAGCATAAGATTAATATTATTGAAGAGAGAAGGTGGGTGAAAAACCTATACATATACAAGGGTGAGCCTCCTCTATTTATAGAGGAGAGCTAAAAAGAGGTACCACACAGGGGGCTCTCTTCTAGCTGTCGGGAGCCCCAACGGTCATAAATATGACTGTTGGGGCCCCAACGACTAGATGGGTGGGGCCCCTTGTGGTCCTTCATAATTCAAAAATAAAAAACAAAAAAGGAAAAGAAAAAGGTAAAAAGAAAGAAAAGAGAAAAATACGAAAAAGAAAAAAGATACATGGTAATTTACCAAAACACCCGTATCGGGTTTTTGGTTGTACAAAAAAATAAAAAGAAATAAAATATGTATGTATGTATATATATATATTTATATACATATTTTAACACGCTTCCTCAAACTTTACGGGGAGAAGACCGAAAGTTTGCTAAGAAGAAACATAAATCGTGGAGTTGGGAGCGCTTTGGTGAAGAAGTCAGCCAGCTGATATTCTGAAGTAACATATGGTAATGTGATAGTTCCTCTGAGATATTCGTCTCGAACATAGTGACAGTCCATTTTGATATGCTTGGTCCGCTCGTGAAAAGTATGATTACTTGCGATGTAGATCGCGCTTTTGTTATCACAACACAACTTGGTGGAAGAAGAAACAAGGACGCCCATATCGCAGAGGAGACTTCTAAGCTATATGATTTTCATAGTTGTCATTGGCATGACCCGATATTCAGCTTCAGTGGATGATAGTGAGACATTTTGCTGCTTCTTGCATCTCCACGAAATGAGAGATTCACCTAAAAGATGCAAAAACCAGTGGTTGAGATACGATCATTGGGATTTCCTCCCCAATCAGCATCAGTAAAAGCAGTTAATTCAAGAGATGCAGAAGAGGATAAGAAAAGCCCTTTGGAGATGGTATTTTAATGTATCGCACAATTCGCATCACGACCGCCATGTGAACTAAAGTAGGTGCATGCTGAAACTGGCTTGCAGCATGAACCACATGAGCTATATTTGGACGGGTGATGGATAAGTAAGTAAGAGATCCAATTAATTGACGACAGGGGGTTGGATCCTCAAGTAGAACACCATCTTCAAGTCTCAGTTTTGCATTGATAACTTCAGGAGTTTCAACTTTCTTTTCATCGGATACTCCTGACTTGGTACAAATGTCTGCTGTTAATTTCATTTGAGATAGAATGTATCATCGGGAAGAGTATGCCACTTCAATACCTAAAAAATATCTCAAAAATCCAAGGTCAGACATATCAAAAGTTTTATTTAATATGGACTTAACATCATTTATTCCCTTTTTGTCACTTCTAGTGATGATCATATTATCAACATACAGAAGTAGAATAACATTGAAGTCACCTGTTTTCTTAACAAAAAGAGCAGTGTCACTGTAACAAGAAATAAATCCTCAATTGATTAATACATTACTAAACTTGTCATATCAAGTTTTAGGAGCTTGCTTAAGTCTATATAAAGCCTTTTTTAATTTTAAAATCTTACCATTTAAATTCATACCCGGAGGTGGTTCCATATAAACTTTTTCACTTAAATTTCCATTTAAAAATGCATTATTAACGTCAAGTTGAAAGATAGGCCATTTTTTAATAGATGCTATTGCAATAAGTGGTCGTACACTAGTCATGCGAGCAACAGGGGCAAATGTCTCATCATAATCCGCCCCATATTCTTGGGCATATCCTTTGGCTACTAAACGAGCCTTAAATCTTTCTAAAGAACCATCAATTTTTGTTTTCACTTTGAAAACCCATCTACATCCTATGGGTTTCTTACCATTTGGGAGATCAATGATTTCTCATGTTTGTGCTCTTTTAAGTGCATTAACTTCAAATTCCATTGCTTCATTCTAATGAGCATATTGCTTAGCATCATTGTAATGAGATGGTTCATGGAAAGAGAATAACTAATAAACAAGCTCGAAAATTTGGAGAAAAAGAATCATAAGATACAAATCTATTAGGTATTTTAGAAATACGATTTGATCTTCTTTGAGAGGATTCTTCTATTGACTCATTTTGAGAGAATTTCTCAAGAGCACAAGGAGGATTACTTTCATTTCTCCTAGAATAGACTTGTGTGTGACTTGGTACATTTTCATTTAAGTTTTGAAGGTCATGTTGCTCATTAACCGTAGGTTCAATATATTCCTCACAAGGTTCAATATTAACATGATTATCTATACCTTTTTCTTGAGGCAATAAGTCATACAAAAATGAATAATCAACATGTTCATTCAGTTTATGCGAAAAACCATTTTCTTTTTCTAAGAAAGTAACATCTTTTGAGATATAAAGTTTGTTATTTAATAGATCAAAACATCGATAGCCTTTTTGTTTTTCGCCATATCCTAAGAAAATGCATTCAATTGACCTTGAGGAAAGTTTATCGTTTTTGTGAGTTAGGACATAACATTTACATCAAAAAATTCTTAGTTTTTTGTAGTCGGGAGACATATTATAAAGTTTTTCAAATGGAGAAATATTTTTCAAAGCAAAGGATGGTGTTCTATTGATTAAATATGTTGAGGTTAGAACCGCTTCGGCCCAAAAGTATTTAGGAATATTCTTGGAAACAAGTAACGTTCTTGTGGTTTCTATTACGTGTCTATGCTTTCTTTCCGCATGACCATTTTGTTGCGGAGTGTTTGGACAAGAACGTTGATGACAAATTTCATTTTCTTTCAAGTAGATTTGAAATTCATTGGACATATATTCGCCTCCCGAATCAGATCTAGCAATTAATAGGTTTCCTAAAAATTGATTTTTAACCATTGCATGAAATTCTTTAAAAAAGGAGAAAACTTCTGATTTGCGACTTAAGAAGTAAATCCATGTAAATCGAGTGAAATCATCAATAAAGACCACGTAGTATAAAAAGCCTCCTTTAGATAAAATAGGGGAAGGTCCCTATACATCAGAATGAACAAGTTCAAAAGGCCGAGTGGTAACGTAACTTCTTTGAGGAAATGGAATAGCTTTAGATTTTCCAAAAATGCAATCTTTACAAGTCATGTGTTTGACTTTACAAGTATTGTTCAAAAAAGAAAAAAGAGACATCTTTACAAAATTTGGGTGACCAAGTCTCTCATGCCAAACTTCAATACTTTTGTTGTTTACAAGATTACAAAATGACTTTGATGGAAGCGTCAAAAAGTCCATAAAATAAAGATCGCCTCTTCTATGGCCTTGCCCAATCAACTTTCCTGACTGAAGATCCTGCACGGTATAATATTTAGGTGAGAAAGAGACTTGGCATCCATGATCGGTGATTTGGGAAATGGAAAAAAGATTTAGATTGATTTTCGGAACGACTCTTACTTTAGAAAAAAAAAAGTTTTGAGAGGTTTTAAAATCAAGTGTTCCAACACTTTCAATTTTTAAAGATGTCCCATTGGCCGTTGAAACATAAGAAGATATGGGTTCGGAAAAAATATTAGAAAGAAAGTTTTTATGAGATGTCATATGAAAAGAAGCACCAGAGTCTACTATCCACATACCTGGAGGTGATGAAGAATAGGTGATGGCGGCTCCCGATGTTGAAGGAGAAGAAGTCTTGAGAAGATGTTGAAGAACTTCAGAAATATGGTTAAGAGTTTCTTTGATATCTTCTTTGACACTTTCTTTTTCCTTTGAAAAATTTTCTCCAACCGCGACCACTTTTCCTTTAAGCTTTGGGCAAACCAGCTTGATATGTCCCGGTTCATTGCAATAGTGACAAATCACTCCCTTTCTATATCCATTATTTTTGTTAAAGTGGGGAGGTCTATATGCTTTTACATTTGATTCGGGCCTAGTAACGGCCAAAATTTCATCACTCTTAATACTTATGCCAAGACGAGTTTCTTCTTGGCATACTTCGGCAAGAGCGCCTTCAATGGTAAGGCTTTACTTCTACGAAGAAAGGATGCCCTAACTTGTTTAAATTTCGGCCGAAGACCATGGAGGAATTGGAAGAAATGCTCCTTTTCAATTTGTTCTCTTCTTATCTCAACATTTTTCGGAGCTACCTACTTGGGCTCAAGAAGAACAAGCTCATCCCAAAAGGGGGTTAAAGTACTAAAGTAGTCACAAACACTCATATCCGCTTGTCTAGTAGATCTAATTTTTTTTTGACAAAAAAAATGTCTAGCTAGATCCTTTTGGGCATACATACCCTTAAGAAAGAACCATGCTTCATTGGCTCTTCTAAACTTAGCAATGTTGGCACAATTTTTGAGGTCAACATTGTTCATAAACCATGCCAAGATTTTGGCATAATTACTTTCCCAATCCTCAACTTTGGATTGATGGTCATTGATAGCTTTGATGCGCTCATCGCCATCTAAAGCTTTTTCAATCCCACCTTCAATTTTAGTGAGAACAAGAGAGGGTTCGGGAGTAGTTCCCATAACAAAACCCCAAAGTTTCTTACCTCTTAGATGATTTTCCATAGCGGAGGCCCACATAAGGTAATTGGACAAATTGAGCTTAAAAGAGAGCTCCACTTTAGATTCGTGCTTCATAGGTACCGAATAACCTTCTTTTCTTAAAAAAAATGAGAGGCACAATTCCCAAAACACCAACAAGAAGAGAATCCCGATCACCTTCCTTGCTTAGAATCCCAATCACCTTCCTTGCTCTGATACTATGTAATGAAAAGGGCGGAAACACTAATAGTGAGAACAAGAGAGGGTTTGGGAGTAGTTCCCATAACAAAACCCCAAAGTTTCTTACCTCTTAGATGATTTTCCATAGTGGAGGCCCACATAAGGTAATTGGACCAATTGAGCTTAAAAGAGAGCTCCACTTTAGATTCGTGCTTCATAGGTACCGAATAACCTTCTTTTCTTAAAAAAAAATGAGAGGCACAATTCCCAAGACACCAACAAGAAGAGAATCCCGATCACCTTCCTTGCTTAGAATCCCAATCACCTTCCTTGCTCTGATACCATGTAATGAAAAGGGCGGAAACACTAATAATGCAAAACACACCTTGAGGAGGCCAAGAACACAAGCACTAAGAGTGCATAAGTAACCCACTAAGTGGTAAAGTGCCTACAAGGCATAAGATTAATATTATTGAAGAGAGAAGGTGGGTGAAAAACCCATACATATACAAGGGTGAGCCTCCTCTATTTATAGAGAAGGAGAGCTAAAAAGAGGGACCACAAGGGGGTCTCCCTTCTAGTCGTTGGGAGCCCCAACGGTCATAAACATGACTGTTGGGGCCCCAACGACTAGATGGGTGGGGCCCCTTGTGGTCCTTCATAATGAAAAAATAAAAAACGAAAAAGGAAAAGGAAAAGGAAAAGAAAAAGGTAAAAAGAAAGAAAAGAGAAAAATACAAAAAAGAAAAAAGATATATGGTAATTTACCAAAACACCCCTATCGGGTTTTTGGTTGTACAGAAAAATAAAAAGAAATAAAATATGTATGTATATACATATATGTATATATACTTATATATATACGTATGTGTATATATATATATTTATATATATATTTTAACACACCATTGATTACCATTTCTCTCCCAGCTTTTGTTTTTTGGTCTTCTTTACACCTCAAGTTATAAGAGATTTGTTTTTCTTGATGCTGTTAATATTTATTGCATTCAGCATCCGTATACCCTCCTTCGCTGCCGTGAACCCGTTGTGGAAGGCACAGGACACTTGGACCTTAAATTAGTGGAATACCATTAAACAGTTCATCTTCTCGTCTTCACAGAAGTGATTACTGATGCTTGGTTCCTACATTAGTAGCATCTGTATTTGTCTTGCTAGTAACCTTTATTATTTCTATGATCTGGCTTTTCTAGTTTTTTTTCACATGGCAAATATGACAAATTATTTACTTTAGCTGCTAGTCATTATTGTTTTTGCTATAAATAGGTCCTTTTTTTATAATCCTCACAAGGAAATGCTATAATTTTCTGTATTACTTTATTTGGCGAACATGTTCTTTTATGTAATGCAACTAAAAAGTTTCTGAACTTTTAAGATGGTTGTAGAGTTCTTTATAGAGGTTTTTTTTTGGAACTATGCAGAATTCATTATAGTTTGAAGATGTATTCTGGATCATTGTGAGGCAGTCTTTCATATTTCAAACTTTTCCCCACAAGTGGCAATATTAATTCTTATGGAGCTTTTTCAAATCAAAATGCATTACTTTGTTCTTGTCTGAAGGCAATTCCTAAATGATTTAGTGATGCAAAAGTCAAAACTTTCATAAACTTTATTTTAGTATTTCCATAAAATTTTCAGTAAAAAAACTTTTTTTGAGTATAAGTTATCCTTTCTATATAAAAGTTTTTAATGAAGTCTTTTGTTTCACTTATTTGTACACATTCAACTGGCCTACTGGGTCTTCTAAGGACTGATATCATGACCACTGAAAAGTTGGTTGAATCACTTCCATCTGAATTTTACCATAATATGTCTTAAGAAGTTGACCTTGTGCACAGTAGGATGTAGGAGGAGATGGTTGTAGAACACTGGCTACAGAGGAAAGCAGTGCTCATGAAGAGATGCCAAGTGCACTTGAAAGGTATATTTGTTAATTAATGCGCCTCATTCTCTACTCTTTATCTTTTGCACTGTCACACGGACACTCCATTTTCCCCCTCTGTACCCGTGTCCCCGTGTTGACATGCGTAGACACCTTGACACCCCATTTTACCCTCCGTACATACAAGTTTGTATTCAATTTATAATTTATAATTATATTTTCAGTTTATAACTTTATATTTTCAGTATATAATATATATTTTAGATATAGCATATATATTTAGATTATAGTCAGTTTATTTTGTATTTATGTGATATTTAATATATTTTATATATATATATATATATATATATATATATATATATATATATATATATATATATATATATAGCCGTGTCCCCACACCCACATTTTTTGGAATTGCGGTGTCTACCCTCGGTACCCGTACCCAGGTGACATAGCTTTTGCATTATATACATCTTACCTATTGATGGCTTCCCTCTTACATTTTCTTTTTCTTTTTCGATAATTCTGTTAGATTCCCTGCAGCAGTGGTCACTAAAACAACTGTGGAAGTTGCCATCTCAGAACATGCAACCACAGCCCTGACAAGATCAAAAAACAAGCTTATGCAAATTAGTGAGGTTGTATCTCTACATGCACTTTCTTTTGGATGCTTATGATGATTTTTATAGTAATATACTATCAAATAAAATTTCAAGCGCAGATATCCGGTGCAAAGGTTGAACTCCTAGAAAACAGCTCCGGATTGCTAGAAAACATGATTAAAATATCTGGTACTCCAGAACAGGCTGAGAAAGCTCAAAATCTGTTGCAAGGTTTCATCTTGAGCAGTGAGTATTTCCACCTTTAACATTTTCTGCGCAACCAAATGGTTATGCTTTGTTCTCATTATATTTTAAATAGAATTTTTCTAAACTCAACTGCTATTTAATTTTTTCAGTTGAACAAGAAGATGATGATCCAAAGGGGCCTCAACCCAGTTGACTATATGTAAGCACTGTAGTTGCTTTGGATGTAAATGCTTTCACAAAATGTGCTCTTTTAACATCTGTTCAGTTCCTGACAAGTTTTTGATAGCCGTCTCTGGTGTATATATGAAGCCTTTTATTCATTACTCGTTTTCTGGTTTTATTGTTCACTTCAAATTGTGTGTGCCTGCATTCCTTTGTGTGTATGCGTGTTCATACAGGTGAGCACATGCGCATGTGCACCACTAGCACATTTGGATAAATATCCATAAAACCATACTTTCGTGGGCTTAAGCCTCTTCAAAGCCCAGACGTGCGAGTTGCTCTCTCTCTCTCTCTCTCTGCCACTTTTTGTTTTTTGCAAGGATCCGGATGCTTTTACCAGTTGGATGGCTGCTTCCCACTCAATGAAACAGAATTATTCTCTTATTTGTTCTTTTTGAACAATCTATGAGAAATTCTATGGGAATGGTATGTTATCACTTTGATTTGTTCAACAGCATGCATCTAGGGCTGCAAACAAGAGAAGCTGCTCGTGAGCTCTGCTCATCCAAAACTTGGTTGCTCGTAAAGTGAGCTTGGCGAGTGGCACCACAAGCAGCTTGTAAGTTATAGCTGAACAATAAGAGAATTTCTCATATTGTGGAAGGGATACCGTCCAACCAAAGGAAAGTCCAAAATCTATAATCGATGATAATGGACAGTGTTCCTTTTCTAATGATCGAGTTTTTCATCAATTGGACTTTACATATTAGATTTTTATCATTCATTTAATTAGTGAACAACGTGTTTTGGATTATGAATTTTCAATGTTTAGATGTGTTTTTTAAAGCTTCAAAAATCAATGGCCCATGATACTTTGTTAAGTTTTAAATGCATTGCCAGCCGTTGATTTTTCACGTTTCAAAAACATGCATATATGTTGTAAAGAAATTATAAAGAACAAATATATGATGTTCGATCGATGAGATGCTCAAGCATTGGAGAATGAGAGCTGTCTGGTAGTCTTTGGTTGCAGATTTTTGATCTTTCTTTGGTTGGATGATCCTTCTTTCTTTTATATATATATATATATATATATATATATATATATATATATATATATATATATATATATATATAGAGAGAGAGAGAGAGAGAGAGAGAGAGAGAGAGAGAGAGAGAGAGAGAGAGAGATGAAAACATGTAAATGGATTTTTCAGGTTTTGTGGTGTTTTTATGCAATTTTGACCCCGTAGATATGTTTGGTATGGTCTTAAAAACTCTAGATATTTCTAATTACAATTTTTTCATTTAATTGTTTGACTTGATATAAGGAAAAAACTTTTTTTTTATTACTGTAGCCAACTATTTATTTGTTTGTAAACTGCAGTTCTGGATTATTGGATTGGACTTTCTGTGCTACTCATAATCATAAATAAAATCCGTCCATGAAATTTATTAGATAGAATAGCTTCTACCTTGTCAACTGATAGTAAGAGAATGAGATCCGGATAAATACCAATACCTATTATAGGTAAAGGGATATATATTAAAATAAATATTTCTTGTGGTCCAGAATCCACAAAGTAACTTTATTAAGAATTGACACATGTATCATAATTTTACGATGAAGAAAATAATAATAGGAGCCTAAAAAATTTACTATGATTTTGGGTTTGAATTTTTCAAACCTTATAAAAATATACCCATATGTTGGACTCAAATACTCTCTGTGGTCAAAATTAAAAAAATAAAACAAAAAGCCAAAAAACCCTATTTAGCATATTTTCATCAATATATATATATATATATATATTGTAAGAGAACTTAAAAAAACAAACAAACTAGCTTGTGATCAGCTCATAGAGATCTGCTCGGCTTGTGGCAAGCTCACGAGCCGAGTAGGAATTCGCGTTTAATGGGTCGGGCTTGAGCAGCCCGAGCTCTGCCTGTTTACCAATGCGACCATTAAATGTTTTGGATGTTTTTTTCTAAATTGTATCATTCTGACCCCATAAATGTTGTGCACCTATTTTTGTTGTTGGACTTGTGTCCTCCATTTTAGACATCGAAATCACAAACCTTTAGTCTTAACTAGCGTATGTTTATGGGCTGAAATTTGCAAGGCAAAGGCTTGGTTGTATCTTATTAACGGAGTTGCATGAAACCCTTTGCACCATGATAATTTTTCTTTTCTTTTCATGTCAATCATATAGTAAGTACAGTTGCTTTTAACCCACTTTTCCAATAAGATAGACCTTAAATATTTTTTATTTGAAAATAAAATTGCGAAGTGCTGGCTGAAAGATGGAGACAATAATGCATCTTTCTTTCCAACTATGTTCAGACGAGGGATACGGTTCAATGCAATTCATGCAATTGATTGGGATGGAACACTTGTACAAGATATCAATCAGGTTGAAGACAAATGTGTTGCTTTTTCAACTTCTCTCTTGAGCAAAAATCCATGGTGTGCAGCGTGTTTGATAAAGTGGTTGTTGGTGCAATAGTTAGCAATGAGATAATGACCTTTTATTGTTCCTAATCTTTGAAGATGAAAGATGAAATAAAGGGAACAATTCTTTATGCAAAAGGTGATAAACCACCATTATTCAATAGATTCCTAGCTTACTTTTATCATGCATATTGTGACATTGCGTACAGAGCACGTTTGGAAGCAAAAAAACTCTCATAACAAAATAAACTTTTGCCTATGAGAAGTTTTGATATGATATATATTTTTAAAATAAAAAAATGTTCACTTGTTTGGGTAGCATGAAAAAAATAATATAAAAAATCTTTAAAAAATGAGAGAGAAGAAGAGGGCGGTGGTGGAGCTTGTCAAACACATTTTTTCGGGAAGTGGGCGATGGTGAGATGAATGGTGTTGGTAGAAAATCATTGTGGGTGGTGGTGATGGAGCTTCTTCGGCACCATTTTTGGGAGGTGGGTGATGATAGATGGTGGGGAGGGCAGTTTTTTGAGAGGAGGGTGATGGTGATGAGATGGATGATGTGATGGTGGTGGTGGTGAAAAATCATCGTGGGGTAGTGGTGGTGGAGCTTCTTCGGTGCAGTTTTTCGGAAGGTGGGTGGTAGTGGTGGTGATGAGATGGATGGTGAAAAATCATGGGGAGGGCTGTTTTCTGGAAGGTGGGTGATGGTGAGATGAAAAGATGGCCCACAAAATTTTCTTGAAAACATGTCTCCAACCCCCAATGGAAGAATGTTCCTTATAAAAAAGTGTACTTTTTAGAAACTCTTTCAACGAAAAAGTCTCTCTCGTTTGGAAGGGTCGGAAAATCATACGGACTTTCTATTTTGTATCACTTTTCCTACAACTTTCCTATTTCCAAAAAACTCTCATAGGATTTTTTTTTTGCCTATTAAAGTTTTTGATATAAGAAGTTTTTCAAAAGAAAGTTTTTCACTTGTTTGTGTAGCATGAGAAAAACAAAATTGGAAAATGTGAAAAAATGGAAGAGATGAAGAGGAAGATAGTGGTGAGATGGATAATGGTGGTGATGTTTTGATGGGTGGTGGTGGTGGCTTAGAGATGGGAGGTGGGGAGTGTAAAAATAAATTTTTTCTTGATAGAAAACATCCCTCCACACACCCCTACCCCCGTAAAAATGATTCCTATAAAAAAAGAATACTATTTAGAAAAACTCTTTCAACTAAAAAGTATCTCTCAGTTGGAACGGTTTTTTTCATTTTGCATCACTTTTTCTAAACGTGCCCATAATGTGACCAAAGTTGCCAAATTTTTTAATCAAATGTAAGATAATTAGGAAGATAAACACCACAGACATTGTCATCATTCTAGAGGTAGCGGGTGTTACATTTTACTTATTTGACTATGTGATTTTTTTTTTGTATAAGGACCATTTCCAAGATCATGGTAAATAGGATAAGCGATATTTTAAGTTAGCTCTTCCAACCAAGGATTCTCATTGAAGCTAGTCAGCCCTTGAGCTGCTAATTTCCTGCTTTATAATATCTTTTTTGTGTGATTGAAATTGACTTAGCTAAAGCATACGATAGGGTCCATTAGAACTTCCTATAAAGAATCATGAAAGTGTTGGGCTTTCATTAAGATTGGATCAATAAATCTGTCTATGGTATACGGTGTTTCCCTCCAAAAGCACTTGAACTTTAAAAGGAATCATTTGGGGATGGAAAAGCATATTCAAAGTACTTGCTTGGATGACTGGAAATACATATATGATCAATTCTGAATAGATCTGTGGCTTCAAAGACCACTTACAAAAGAGTTGGCTCATATGGAGATCTTGAACATACAAAGATGCATGAAATTTATTGTAGTTGTGGTCGTCCAAGTTTACAAGAATGATGTCATAACCAATGACCTGTTTCCTAAATTGGATGCTACTAAAGAATTTAACCTAATTGCCTAATATCATGCCGGTCGTCCGAGTGGTAGCGAGTTTGGGGAGAAGGTGTTGACTCTTTTGTCCTAGGTTCGACTCCCACTGGGTGTGCAGGTGCCTTTTGATGGGCTCCGTCAGAGCTTGGATGTCGATGACCCTACCCGGAGAAAAAAAAAAAGATTGGGTCATCTGGGGAAGGAAAAAATAAGCCAAAAATTGGCACAAAATACTATATGGTGTAGGAATAACCTCCCAAGAGCCACATGGGTACTCTATCTTGCTTGTGATAATAGATTATCAACTCTGAGCATTTTGAGCATAGTGCTACTATAACTAACCGGTGCTATCTTTATAAAGTAGAAAAGATATCTTGTCAACATATATTTGTTTGTATCCCTTGACTTGGCCAAAAAAAAGAACAAAAGAAATCGATAAGAAAAAGACTCGTTGGTGTACTACTGTATGTGTAAGCAAACGAGGGGTTAGCAATAAATATAGATGGGAGTGGATCAAGAAGGACAGCAGAACAGGTCAGATTGCAGATAACACATTCATCATCAGTCATATTCAATACGCAACATACATCTCACTCGATGGAAACGTGTGTTGACCATGCTTTCACAGTTCCCATGTGTTATTTTTCTATGAAGATTTAGTTGAATATAATCAATCACTTATATACAATATGGTCTGATTTGTTCTCATCAAGAGAAGTGTTTTGGCTTGATATTTCACAAATCAATGAAAAACTAAAACTATCAAGAGGGCATTGCAAACCAAAGCTCAGGATTGTATTGGTTTTCAATGGCTTCAGTTGGGAGGATAAAGTCAGGAAAGATAAACCTCCGGATTGGTTTCCTAGTCTGATTAGTGATTGTTCTTGATTTATGATTGTAAACTGGTCGGGTCTGCCTACCTCAGCTTACCAATAAAAAATAAAAGTTCTGGTCCAAAAGCAATCATTTGGTTGAGAAAATCTTTCTTTGAACAGAACCCCATTGGAGATAAATGCTGGAAAAAGTCTCAGTTGGGTCTGGAGATAACTGTGAAAGGGTTGGATCAAGGCCCCAATCCGGTCATTCACATCCTGCTCTTGTTTCCTAACTGAGCTCTACCAACAAACAAATCCAACTTTAAACAATCCTCACCCTCACTCAGGCATGTTAGCAATGCCCAGTAGGGTTTTTGGACTTTTTCACGATAGTGTGACTGTAAGTCACAATCACAACACTTTCTCAAGGTTAGCGGAATATAAGAAAGTACAAGTTGTGATCGTGAATGCCTGGTCTTTTGAGCATGTTTGCAATCTCCTGTGATTCTGGGATCTTGAGATTGTAAATCATAATTTTTTATGGTTAGTGGAAAATGAAAAAGTAAAAGTTATGATTGTGATTATTTTTGTAACACCCCGATCCGGGACCTCTAGAGTCTAGGTTCGCTTCGTATTACTTCTCAAAGAAAAAACATATAGAATTCACATAGAGAAAGCATGGTTAAAATTTATTTTTTATTTAACAAACACAAATTCCTTAACAAGGTTCATCATTCATAACATAAAAGAAATAAACATTACATCAATGTTCGATGATAAAAATTTAAACTAACAAATGTCTCTATTATATTATCGAAGTAGCCGGTCACTTCCTGCCTTCGCTAATGTACCTAAAACTTATAATTGTAATTATTTAAGAGGTGAATCTACAACTCAGTAAAGAATATTTATAAGTAATAAAAAACTTTGACTTATAATGGTAGTGAGCTCTAAGCTCCTAGTCTGAGTTTAGTTTTTGACACACTACACAAGTTCTGTACTTTTAAAAAAATTCCCTTAACTCTCTCAATCTAATACTCACTCATAACTAACTATAGCACTAGGTCGACTATACAGGTCATAACCATATATGGGCATAGTAACTCATGTAGAACACCTCAATTCCACATTATTGGTTAGACTATAAATCATACACTCTCAATGATCCTCGAATCACCAGACACTACAGTAAAACAAAAAGAAAACCCCACTGGTAGCTAGCCAGGAGGTCAAGCTCAGACTCAACATGGTTCATGATGCATCCTAACTATAAATGACTTTCCGCAATCTATGGTTGTTTAGAGTCTCATATATTATGTGAATTTAGAACCCTAGATCATATCTTAAGTTTATTACCTTGAACCTTACTCTCAAGCTTGGACTTCACTTATTCTTTCATGAATGCCATTATAAAATCATCACAATGGATCTCATTATCAATCTTAGAATCTTCCTAAGGTTCACACCTTATATCATACTAAGCATGCAATGAGGTAATATCTCTACATCACTAAATCATCGACAATCCACTCTTCTTGGTAGCTTCACTCTAGTCATAGACTAGGTAACCCTTTCCACAGGTTGTCACTTTTAAAATTTAAAGGGTTAAGCATGCTAATCTTAATTGAAGTTCAGAAAAGACATAACTAAATTAAAGGGACTCAAGGCTAATTAAATTCTCATCACAATGCATGTCATTCAATGAGTATAACATAAATATGTTGTAAAATATATATATATATATATATATATATTTTCTAGCATGCATGTCATATCACAATCGGCATATGCATACATTCATCTCATTACAACTAACTCATGCATGGTCATTCTATGTGTATCATGTTCACAATCAAGAGATATATTTTTAAACATGTTGACTTATGGGAGACAATGATAACATGCAACACAAACATGATTTATTTACACCTAAAGTTACTTATAATATCTTTTACTTGATGGTATATAATACCTTCTCTCAGTAGTTTAATCTCTCGTAGGACCACTTGGATTTTTAATTCAAATCAAATCCACTGAGTTAGATCAACTTTATATATATAATTACTAAATTACCCCTATAAGAGTTGATCATATTTCTCTCTCTCTCTCTCTCTCTCTCAAGTCTCTAGGTTTGGTTACGGATACGATACCAACATGTTACTTTCTACATTATGTTTCCAATGAGCCAAACTTTGCTCGAATTCGAGTTCATAGTGCGAAGTTATGCCCATTTAACCGGTCGAGGTTTGGAGCATGCACCAGGGTATTTTGTTTTTTTCACCAAACTCGGTTCTGGGCCGATCCGTATACTTAGCCTTTCGGTTTTCTCAAACTCGTTAAACCAAGCTTGGTCTGAGTTTGGATTCATAGGACCTGAATTAGAGTGTCTCCATTGAACCTCTCTGTAATTGTTCATCTTAGACCCAAATCCAAAGTGATCCGAACTCAGAAAGGAGTTGACACAAAGCCCGATCCAGATCCAGATTCACAACATGCCTCTGTGGTACCACCAAGATGGAGGGAGAGGGTTCTCTTACTCCCTCTGTCTTGTCTCATGGTGTTTCGAACGAGACCGAGATAAAGAGAGAGGCCCCTTTTTCTCTCACTCATCTTGATGTATAGAATCGAGATAAATCTCTCTTTGTCCTGTCTCGGTGTACAGAGCTGATACAAAGATCTCTCTCTGTCCCATCTCGGTGTACAAAGTTGAGACAAAGATCTCTCTCTGTATCAGTGGATAAAGTCGTCTCTATCTCTTTGTCCCATGTCGGTGTACAGAGTCGTCCCTCTCTGTTTATCCCATCTCAGTGTACATAGCCGAGACAAAGAGAGGAGCCTCTCTCTCTCTCTCCCGTCTCAGTGTACAGAGCCGAGACAAGACAGAGAGGGGATAAGTTCATTAAGCAGTAATAAGTATGTTCTAGAGATATTTTACATCCATAGGATTCTGTAGTATATAACTAAATACTGAAGTATTTGGTTTGCAATCAATCGGTTTAATGATAAAATCTTATTGCTTCCAACTTTGAAAAAATAAATGTTTTTGTAATTTTACTATTTCCAGCTCTGAAACAATGTATCTTTTTTGTAATAAGCCAGCTCCCACTCGAGCTCATTATGAGCTCAAAATCAGCATGGCTCAACAGAAGAATTCGCCAAGCTCGAACAGTGCAACCTTCACTCGTTCAGCTTGTTTACCAGCCCTAAATATGAACCATATCTGATTCCATGATACGCACGGAATTTGATCAAACCATCATACATAGACCAATCTCTTGTGAAAATGGATCGGTTTGGTATGAAATTCAGGTCTCTCTCTCTCCTAGTGCAGTGGACTGTTTTTATGTTTACTTAGTTGACAAATCGATGATTGAAATTATGGTGTCCTTGACCGAAGGAAGGGGGAATATATGCCAAATGGGTTAGGTCAAAAGGCATCTCCACCATTCTCTTCTCTTTGGAAGAAGTTCAACCCAACAAACGTAAACTATTTTTCTTCTTCAACCCAACCAAGATAGTGCCGTGCCGTGCCTTTGGTGCCTGTCGTTCTACCATTTGCTGATCTTGGTCACAGTGCTCGACTCAATAGATAGTGTGGTTTAGAAAGATGCATGGTAGGTTAATTGTTATGGATAAGTGCCATCTTTTGTATGACAAGGATGCCATTTTTGTGCTTTAAAGAAAGGAAAAAACGACCCTGTTGGGTCCGAGAAACAAGCTCAGCCACTCATGTTTGGTTCATAAAAAGCTCGTTCAAATTAGTAAAGTATACTTGGCATGCCTAATATGAACATGTTTGGCTATGCTCGATTTGGCTCGTATAATTTTGTTAAGTAATAATAATTTTATTTTAGATATATCTTACATCATATAATATAGTGTAGAACAATTGATTTTTTTTTTTTGGATCTATTAACTCAAAGAAACCATACCCGGCACAAAGACTTGGTCGCGCTGGATCAGCCTGCCATACAAACCGTCATGATACCGGTGGCATAAAACTCTGAGGTTAGGACCCCAAGCCCCGAAGCCTATGCTGAGCATAAGCTTGTGCAGAGATAAACACCCATGGGATTCGAACCTTGACCACCCATCTAGAGGCCAAGCCCCCACCCTGACATAAATCAATGTAACAGGCCAGCTTGGGCTCATTATGAGCTCGAACTTGGCTTAACTTGCCACAAGAATGAGCCAAACTTGAACACGTTAAGCTCAGTTTGTTCAACTAATTTACCAATGTTTTAGGGTAATTTCAGGGCAGTTCCTCTCAAATGCCACCTTCCAAATAGAGCCCAAAAGAGCTATAAAGTGAAAGCATAGTGACAAATATCGTGAGATTTATGAAAAATCTGGTTATAATATCGTGAGAAATTGTCTGAAAGTTTCAAACGACAATTTCTCGCAAGATTTTCAAAAGATGTGTTTAGCATGATCGATTTAGTGGGAATCGACTTTTGGATCATGTTTTTTCGATGCAAGATTTATGAAAAAACATAAATACTGTGATTTAAACATGATGTTTATGTTTTAAATGGCTATTTATTGTGAAAAAACAGCATGCTTTTATTTTTAAATATTTTTTATTAATATTTTCTTATAAAAGTTATTTTTATATTTTTTTTTATTTCCAAGATTTTGCCAAAAATTAAAAACGTAAGATTTATAAAAAACAAATTAAAATCTCGCTGAGTTTTTTAAAAACGATATTTTGCCGTTTTTAACGTTTGTCACTGTGAGTGAAAGGGGAGTGGTATTCGTTCACCTTTTTATCCAAAGGAAGCTTTGAATTGAGCTCATATTAATTGAATGCTATCACAGAAATACGGGTACGACCCCACATGCGACTTGATTTTGACACTTGTTCAATTTTTTTTTAAAGATACAGTGACAGAATTTTTTTATTTTTTAATCAGTAAAAAACTTTTTTCATATTTTAATATATATATATATATATTGTATAAAGATTATAAAAAATATAAAATTAATAATTGTACATGTTAGGGTTGTGTCAGTGTGCCATAACGTGTTCAACTCGTGTCACCCATGGCACGCCCTTCATGTGGCGTATCTCTGTGACATAGAGTGGATGGGTCATTATTGGCTCGGTCTTTACTGCTTCAGTGATTGCTTGCTGCTCTAAGTTTAGCCAGGCGGCACTTTTCTTTTTTTATTAAAAAAAATATGATTGTTGGATAGAAAGCCTGATTTCACTCTTAGATGGCTCCTCAAAGTTGAACACAACATCAAGTGACATGAGTTTGGCTATGAAATATACTAACTCTATATAGGGGTACCAGAAAACAAATCTTTATGCATACATGTTGCACAGTTTATGAATGTTTCTTCATGCATGCTCCAAATCTACATTTAAATCAAACATTTTCCTTCTTGGAAAACTATACTACCAAGTAAATGTAATAATATCTTGAATCTAGTAAATATGATATTCAAAACTTAATTATTTAGATATAAATTGGCCTTGCTATTGTTTATGAGTGGTCATGGTGATAAAGAGCTGGCTTTAGATAATTACCCAAATTAATCAGATGTAGATTTTTTGTTTTAGATAACCTAAATTAATCAAATGTAGATTTTGCTTCCCCACATGACAGTTAAACAACTCCATCATAGGGGTGATTTTAGATTGCCCAAATCAATCAGTTGCACGTCTTGCTTCCCCATATGACAACAAAACAACTCCATTGTAGAGAAATTCATGAAGGTTTCGACCACTTTACTGCAATGATAATAATTTCATCTAGTGAGTGCTTGTTGTTATTACACTACAAGAAAAACTTTAATTAGCGACAGACGTTTACTACGAAAATAATTCATCACCAATTTGCGATGGATTAGCTAGAGAAAATTATTCGTCGCTAACATTTGCATAAATAGCGACAGAAAACTTTCGTTGCTACTCTATCGCTAATTACACAAATGTTAGCGACATACATTCGCGACAAAAATAATCCATCGCCAATTTGCGACAGATTAGCTAGAGAAAATTATTCGTCAGTAACATTTGCATAATTAGCGACGAAAAACTTTCGTCACTACTCCGTCACTAATTACATTAATATTAGCAATGGATAATTTTCTCTAGCTAATCCATCGCACTTTAGCGACGGATCATCGACATAAATTTTCCGTCACTACTCCATCACCAAGTAGCGACGAAATTGTTTCGTCGCTAATTTCCTCCGTAAATCCCTAATGAGAGCCCCTTTTCCCTTTCTGTTTCATCTGTCGTCCGCCCGTCAACCTCCCGTTGCCTGCTCGCCGTCCGTCGACCTCCCATCGCCCGCTTGCCGACCTCCTCTCTCGTTCCCTCTCCCTTTCTCTCTCTCGTTGCTCCCCTTCTGTTTTTTTCTGGTGAGACCCATCCGGCGACCTCCTCTTTTGTTCCCCTCTCGTTCTCTCTCCCGTTCTCTCTCTCGTTGCTCCTCCTTTGGTTGTCGGAGGACCGACGACCCCAGCCCGCGATGACCCCAGCCCGCCCACAGGTAACCCTCCCATTTCCCCTATGCTAGAGACTCCCCCTTCCCCCTATAGTTGTTGGAGGGCCAGCAGAGGCCTGACAGCCTCTGTCGGGCCCTCCCCACCCCTCTATAGTTGGTGGAGACTGGCAAAGGCCCCGATCGCCTCTGCCAGGCCCTCCCCTTGCCCCGATCTCCGACAGGATAAGGAGCATTGCCCCTGTCCTTTCGAATGCCGACAGGGCCCTCCCTGTCCTCTTGACTTCTCCTACAGTGGGGCTCTGCCCCGTTGCCGGAGAATGATCCTGCCCTTTTGTTTTCTTTGGCAGGGGGTGGCTTCGCCTCCATGTCCTCGATAATTTCGACAGGGGGCGAAGCCTCCATGCTCCTTGTCTGTTTTCCCGACAGGGGGCAGATCCCCTGTTGGGAAATTTTGCCTCGGCAGGGGGCAAGACCCCCTGCCTCATTTTTGATTCCCGGCAGGGGGCTCAACCCCTGCCTCCCGATGCTTCCCTTCGAAAGGGGGGGGGGGGGTCCCACCCCCTACCTCCTGTGAATGTTCCGGCAGGGGGTTTCCCTCCATGCCTTAACCTTACTGCCGGCAGGGGCAGCGCCCCTGTCTGTCTCGCTTTCAGCAGAGGGCTGTGTCTCCCTGTTCGGGCTTGTTTCCGATAGGGGGTATCACCATCCTTATCATCGGGTAATAAACTTCATTTTAACGCAGTAGCTTCTGCAGATTTCGCAACGGATCCCGCTTGTGCCTCGTGACCCGTGGTAAGTAAGTGACAAAAGCAATGCAAATCGGGTAAATACTCATGGTGAGTAAGTGATGGATGTGCATCACAGGTTATTTAATTTCTTGGATGCAACACTTTTCTGTTTACACACTCACTTAGTTGTGGATATCTAAGACTACTTTGATGAAGTTCAGAGATCATGTTGAACATGATTTTAATATATGAAATAGAAATGTTCTTATTTTTAGAGTTTAGATTCTATGCTAGTCATGGTAGTAGTTAGTGGGATATTGGAGTGTGTTTGATGCAGGTACATGTTTGACATTGTTTTGATATGAATGATTTGAATGTATTGCAATGTTTGGTGTGATTGTATCCATGCTTGCATGAAGTTACTTTCAATTTGATTATGACTTTCATGCGAAATGGTATCATGAAAATATGATTCAAATGAATGTATCGTGTTATGAATGAGTTTGCACATGAAAATGAATGATAAGTTATCAATGCTTCAAACATGTTTCAAATGAATGGTTTTGCACATGAAAATATTAAGTTATCAATGCATGCATCATAGTTCTTGTGATTGAATGGCATTATATATATGTGTGTGTGTGTGTGTGTGTGTGTGTGTGATATATATATCAAATCATTACATCTACCACGAATGCATGATAAATTTGATATTTTCTTCATCATAGCATTCTGATGATTCTCTTTTAACTGGTTAGGATAATATCCGTAACATCATAGGACAAAATGACTGCAAACCGTGAATAGATGTATCGTAGGATAGTTGACAATGAGGTATCGCTTAAATATATGGATGATGTTGACAGTTTTATTGAATTTGCAACGACAAGTGTCAATACAGTGGATCCCACAGGTCAGATTAGGTGTCCCTACACGATGTGTAAGAACAATCGATTTGTAGAACCTCATGATGTTAGACATCACCTATACAGGAAGAGTTTTGTGAGTGATTATAAGAATTGAATATTTCATGGTGAAGAATTTAGGAACAATTTTGACGCACGGGTGAATGTGGTGCATGATAATCCATATGTGGATTTGATATTTGATGCTACAGGACCAGAACTGAGTTCTGCTATGGGTCCTAGTGATATACCAACTCGGATAGAGGAAGAAGCAGCTAGTAGATTTTATGATTTACTTAGAGATGTTGATGAGCCACTTTGGAATGATTGCGAGAGTCATACTATCTTGTCTGTAGTTCTTCAACTACTGAATCTGAAGTTCGAGTTTAATTTGAGTCAATCATGTTTTGACCGTCTGTGCTCTATTGTGAAGAGTATGTTGCCCAAAGATGAGAAATTAGCACAAAATTTCTATCGTGCGAAGGTTATGGTCAACGCTTTAGGTATGGGGTATCAAAAGATAAATGCTTGTCCAAATCACTGCATGTTGTAGTTCAAATATCAGAAAAATAGCAGATCATGCCCGTCATGTGGGCATCTTCGGTTCAAGCCAAAGACAAGAGGCAATGGTAGCACAAGGTCAAAAGAAGTGTCATACAAGTCGCTCTGCTACTTCCCTCTCACCCCTAGATTGCAACGATTGTATATGTCTTTGAAGACAGCTAAACACATGAGATGACATGCAAATAAGGTTTGACATGATGAAGACAAGATCAAACATCCTGTTGACACAGAAGCTTAGAAGCGCTTTGATTGTACTTATAAGACCTTCGCAATGAAAGTGAGAAATGTTAAACTCGATTTATGTACAGATGGATTTAATCCATTTGGGGGTTAGATCAACTCCATACTCGTGTTGGTCAGTATTTGTCACCCCATACAACCTTCCTCCAAGCTTATGTATGAAGCGTCAAAATATTTTCTTGTTTTTATTGATCCTTGGTTCGACCTCTCTAGGCCAAAATCTTGATGTATATTTAAGGCCATTGATTGATGAACTGAAAATGCTATGGGATGAGGATGTTCTCACGTATAATGCCCACAAAAAATAAAACTTCAATATAAAGGCTGTTGTTCTATGGACAATCAGTGACTTTCCTGCATATGATATATTATCTAGTTGGAGCACACATGGGAGGTTGGCATGTCCGTACTGCATGGAGGATACAAAATCTTTTAAATTAAAGCATGAAAGGAAGCCATGCTGGTTTGATTGTCATCATCGATTTCTACCCAACGACCATCTATTCTGATGATAAAAGAATGCATTTTGAGCAGGCATAACTGAAATGGAAGGTCCACCTACAAGATTGTCTGACATAAAGATTTTAAGAAGATTGTGATACTTTCTATATAGACCGACAGATGCCCGTAGCCCGACGCCCTTCCTTGGATTTGGAAAGGATCATAATTGGACAAAAAAGTTTATATTTTGAGAACTACCATATTGGTAGACCTTATTGATACAACATAATTTGGATGTGATGCATGTGAAGAAAAATGTGTTTGATAATGTGTTCAATATGGTAATGAATATCAAAGGAAAAACGAAGGATAATCCGAAGGAGCGTATGGATTTAAATGTAATATGTAAAAGAGCAAAATTAGAACTGAAAGAGTACAATGACAAAGTACTCAAACCAAAGGCAAGGTACATGCTTGAACCAGATCAAATAAAGTAGGTGTGTCAATGGTTGAGACAGTTGAGATTTTCAGATGGATATGTCTCTAACATTGCTCAGGCTGTGAAGATAGATGAGGGACAATTATATGGATTAAAGAGCCATGATTGTCATATCATTATGCAACAATTGATACCCCTAACATTCCATGATATGTTAGACAAACCTATATGGAAGGTATTATCTGAGTTGAGTAGATTTTTTAGAACATTATGCGCATCGAAAGTCATAGTATTTGAGGTAAAGAATTTTGAGGATTCTGTCATCACTACTATTTGTCAGCTAAAGAAGATATTTCCGCCAACATTTTTCGATGTTATGAAACATGTGATCATACATTTGCCATATGAACTAAGGGTTGGTGGTCCTGTGCAATATCGGTAGATGTACCCATTTGAAATGTATATATATATATTTATATTTTTCTCTTTAATGCTATTGAGAAATTTATTGTAATCCGTGATGTATATTGTTGACAGATGTATGTTTGACCTCAAAAAAAAGGTTCAAAATAAAGCAAGAGTAGATGACTCTATTTATGAGGCATATACTTTAGAAGAGATTTCAAATTTCTCATCTATGTACTTTAAACCTCACATTCCAACACGTTACACATGCCCACCTCATAATGATGTTAGAGAATAATTTACTGTAGATGATAAACTGTCGATATTTCAACTACTTGGGCATGCCTTTGGCAGTTGCCGGTCAAGACTCTTGGAAGATCGAGAGCAAGATGCAGCACAAATCTATATCCTTTTTAATTGCTCAGTGATCGACCCATACATTGAGTAAGTATACTTAATATGTAATACTAAGTTTTATACGTCCGTACATGGTTCGGTAATATAAGTATTTGTTAAGTGTAGACGATTTGATCTGGAGTTGCGAAGAGAACTTCCACATCTCACTGATGCAGAAGTACAGAAAGAATGTGAAAATAAGTTTGTGGTATGGTTGAAAGAGTTGGTAAGGACGATGACATACATTCTTTTCGTGTAAACAACAATAAGTTACTTAATTGGTCATAATCACAGTCATTTTAAAAAAAAGAAAAAATGTATGCACTTCAACACCTCAAGGGTTAAGGCGTATGCCTTGCTTGATATTTTGCCCCACTTCAATGCCTTTTTAACAACACTGTCATTAGACCTTCTCTTATAGATTGGTGAAAGGCATCTTAATTACCATAAACCATGATTGCAACCCTTACTGGTATGGGTACATGAGGGATTAAAAAGTTTCAATTGCATTTTTTTTACTTGAAACTCATTGATACGAGTTTCTAATAAACATTGATACAATTTTTAAAAGAATTATTCCGAGTTTCAAAAAAGTTGATATGAAGTATATATTTTTTATAAAGATACCTATAAATAAAAATAGTTAAACATAATATGTAAATCAATCATTGTTGTATAATAAATTTTTTAATTACAATATTTGAAACTCTTTGATAAAAAAGTGTCTTTATAAAATGAAATTATCGTATGTATGCAGAATTGCTAATAGAAATGAACTTGATACTCATTTTGTAATGCAATAAGAATGTGTTTCTATGTAAGATGATTCCCATTTCTCAAGTAATTGAGATGAGTTTCTTAAACATTTAATATTTTTATCTAGGGTTTCAGAGATGACTTCCTACCAATTATCTGATATTGGTATGCCTCATACACGATATGCTAGGGTGCATCAAACAAACAAAACAAAAGTGGTAAACAGATTGCGTCTGAAAGGGCAGACAAGGTAAAGCACAATAAGAACACAAGTGCTCCCTATAAATGAGTGTAGGTCCTAAAGAGTCTTATCTTCTAAACCTTTTTAAAAGGTTTCAGACGACAAAGTTGTGTATTGGCTTAATCTGAACTTGCAGATGCATTTTTCACAGCTTGCTTAGCAAAAAACATGCATCAAATTAGATGCTATGCATGTTTAGATGTGTTTGTAGAGTGGAAAAAATCAATGGCTCATATTGCGCTAAAACTTGATAAGATAAAAATCAAAGATCCTCGTTAAATTGATTCAATCCAAAGCATGAAGTAGGATAAATAAGCAATAATAAACACATCTATAGTTTGGATTAAGGAGAAAATGTTCAATAATATGATTCCACAAGTGTGTTTAGGATGCCTAAAACATAGAAAGGTCTTTCTCTCTCTCTCTCTATATATATATATATATTATATGGTGCTGAGAAGAAAAACAAATAACAAAGAGAAAGGTCATGGTATGTCATTTTTGCAAAAACATGAGATGTCCCTCCCTCCTCTCTCTCATAGAACAACGCATCCCAAAGAATTGCATACCAAATAAAGCACATATCAAGCAACACACTTATATGGGCTGTGTGCAGCTATAGAGACAAACAAGATAAAGAAGCTAAATATGCCCCAAGTGGGGTGGGGCCTTGGCTGCTAGAGGGCAGTCAAGGTTGCATTCTCATGGGTGTCACCCCTCTGCACAAGCCATTGCTTAGCATAGGCCTTGGAGGCAGAGGTCCTAGTCTTGGAGTTTTATGCTGCCGGCACAACGACCGTAGGTACGACAGGCTGAGCCAGTGCGGCCAGGTCTTTGTGCCGGGTGCGTCGAATTTATAAATTCAAAAAAAAAAAAGGAAGCTATATATATTGTCTTCCCATGTCTTCATGAAACATAAGACAACCATCATATCAAACTTAGGAATTGATTTGCGGACAATACCAACATTACAGTTGTTTAAGTGCCAACACCATACTACAAAGACAACAACATTCATAGGCTTATTCCCCCTTCAAATCCTTGGACAAGCTAAAGAAACTCCTATAATCGAGCATAAGCCATTGTCTTAAGGACTCTTGCCAACGCCTGGCGGCCTGGGATCATGCTTCGGGTTCGGTCCTTCGGGCTGATAATCCAATATGAATGGCTCCACAAGTTCTCGTGTTTGGATCTGCATGTGAAAAAAATACTCGCAAGTTCCGTTGCAGATCCAAATAGAAAAAGAGAAACTATAATCGATTGGTAAGTGCATGACAAACGCTTCTTTCATATTGAAATGACCTATTCTTCCAAATATAAGTAAATAAATAAAGTATATATATATATATATATACAAAAACCCGTATCATCAAATGGTTTTTCGTCAAACTCGTGTCGGGCATCCCATGCACCGCTCGTCCAAAAAAAATGATTTTTTGAATGTGCCAAAAGTGCGCGTGCACACACACCACATACATTTTATATTTATATATATATATATATATATATATATATATATATAGAGAGAGAGAGTATACAAATAATTCAGTTGGGATCTCATGATGCAATCCATTTTGGCTTAAACTAACCTCCCATAAATGTGTTTAGGTTGGTTGATTTAGTGGAAATCAAACCTTAGTTGTGTTTAAAAAACCATGTTTTTTTATTTGAGAAAATTTGGAGCAATTACTGCAGTTAATTTTTGCATTGCTGGAACGGCCTATATGCATGTCTGATTAGAGCTTTTATGTCACATCTATGATATTAGATTTAACAAAAAATGAAAAAGATGAGCTTTGCCAAGTTGATTGTAGGCACAATTGATTGTTGCAAATAATAACCCATATATAGAGTGAATGATCTATACAAACCAAAATCTTGCAAACTGTAGTACTAACTGGAATTTTTCATTTTTTCCAAAATCTGATCATATTAATGTGTTTTATACAAGCTTGACTTTGTGGGAATTCACTTGGATCATCCGATTATGACGTAAGTTGTTTTAAGTCTTTAAAATCAATTGCTCATAATTTTCATAAATATTCAAACCTCAAAATTTTTGTTGTTGAAAATGTGTGATCCAAGTGTTGATTCCTAGCAATGGATCATGCCAAACGCATCTGCAAGATCAGATTTTTGAAAAAAAAAGTGCTGGCAATGCCTAGTTCATAAGCAGTTTGTACCTCTTGTAGTTTCTATATCTACACACACGATTATATATATATATATATATATATATATATAGAGAGAGAGAGAGAGAGAGAGAGAGAGAGAGAGAGAGACCTCACGCGTCTTCTCTACAAAGTGATGAGCTTCATCTAACAAGCCTTCAGTTGCACCTGCAAGAGATCAGGATAAAGAAAAAAATTCAGCTTTTTTGGCAGATGGATAGAATGAATGGTTTGTAAGCCCATACCTGAAGAAGAAAAGAAGAAGAGGGAAAGGAAGAGGAACAGATAAAAGTTTGAGGCATGAGACATGGCGCTTTGATTGTATGAAGTTTCTGTTGCTTGTTCTAAATGGGAAGGGGAGATTTAGATGGTATTATACTCATGGATGTGAGGGGCATGTTGGGTTGCCATTCTCCACTCACTCCAAAAGATATTGAAAATCATGAAACCCGACAAGCATGAGCCGAAGTCAACTTGGACCCCTCACAAAAGGAAAAAATTGTTGATGGGTACAATCTCAATTAAGATATAAAGACATCCATGCATGCATACATGATACATGTATGCATGCATTCATGTGATGGCTAGCCACAAAATTTTAATTGGCTAAAGTTTGTATGCTGAGAAACAGAGCGGTTATGACTTAGCTCATGTTTGGCTTTCAGAGAGCTTATTCAAACTCATAAAATAGGTTTGGCAAGCTGAATATGAAAAAAGTTGTTCGATTAGGCTCAGTTTGTATAGGTTCATTAGGTAGTAATAAGTATTTTTATATGTATTTTACATAAATGTAAAATAAAGGGCTTAAGTATTTGGCTTCCAAGATGGGGTGAAAGGGGGTGTTTGTAGGAGGGGTAAGTTTAAAAGTAGTTTTTATAGGGAAAGACTCCTTCGTCAAAGACTATTATACTGATCATCACTTTTTCGCTGGAGATATCAAAACAAATATACCCTTATGTTGTCCACTATGCAATAAAAAAATACATTTGTTACTTGAAAACTGTGACTTATGAGCATTGTATGGTCGCAAACATAGATAACATGCACACCTAAAAAAAAGTAAAAACTTGTAGTTAGGAACCTTTTTGAATAATACTTGAAACTGATTAGGATTATATATAGATGTTGGACCTAGACAATGAAGAACTTTCACAAACAATTGAGGGTGTACATCAACAAAGGATCACTAGAGAGGATGTGGAACCACGTAGGCACCCCAGTTCTAGTGATCTGCATCCCAACAATGATGCACATATGACATGTGGAAAGCCTAAATGTTGGTATGTTGTGCGAGTTTTATAAGCATTTGTTGGGCTTTAGAAATGTTTTAGGTTTATCACTAATGTTTAGGGTTTATTAGGTTCTTGATGGATGGATTCGCTTTTGCGAAAGAACAATTGACAATTTTTAATGTAGAGGCATCTCAGTTTTATGAACAACTGTATAAGGAAAGACTTAACGATTGTGAACAATTTCAGTAGCTATCAATAAAGTCCAACGATCAAAAGGTTGCTATTGGCAAACGTTTTAATGACATCGAGCATTGTCGTGAATTTCTAAAAGATCGTGTAATCATAAACAACTATAAAACAAAATTCAAGAAGAGTTGCAACAATAGAGTAATTGTCGTATGCATGCAAAAGAACCTGCAAACTAAAATTGATTGCACCTGGAGGATCCATTGCACAAATGTGCGGGGATTAACGTTCTTTTAAGTGAAGAAGTATCAAAGTAATCATATATGTGGTGGATCATTGGGCAACCTAGTAGTAGAAAATATGCCTTAAGTGGGTTTCACGTAATATTTATAAATGGTTGAACGAAAAATCGAAGATGACTTCAAGAAAAATCATGAATGGCATATGTCGTGAGGAAGGTGTGAAACTTAGTTACAAACAAGTATGGCATGGATGAGAAATAGGTAGGGTGGAAATATATGGTTCATTCAAAGACTCCTTCAGGTTTTTTCTCGCCTATTGTCATTATTTAAAGATGACTAACCGAGGATCGAGGGCAGTCATTGAGATCGATACTCAAAATCGATTTATGTACATGTTCTTATCTTTTCGTCTATACATCAATGAGTTTATTAAAGGATGCCCTCTAGTTCTTCTGCTAGACGACATCTTCCTAAAAGGAAAATACATAGTTATATTATTGTCGGCCCATAGTATTGATCATTGTTGTCAGATGTTTCTGGTTTCCTTTATAATTGTGGATAGAAAGTCAAAGGATTCATGGGCATAGTTTTTGTCACACGTAAAACGATAATTGGATCACTACGATATTGAGAACCCCAGAGCTGAACAACAGCTAACAGTCATCTTAGATAGGCATCTAAGGCTACAGTATGTTGTCCCCCACGTATGGACTAATTGTTATGTTGGATATTGCATAAAGTACTTGATGGACAACTTTAAAACTGCTTTTGGTCCATCACTTGTACCACTTTGGTGAAGCACAAACAGAGCAGCTACGACAATACAATGTACATACTTTTTTGACAATATCAACAAGCAACATGGAGACAGGTACATATATGTCACAGAAGATGTTGTAAAGAAACATTGAGCTAACAGTGAGTTTTCAGCTAAGAGGTATGTGTGCTTAACCTCTAATATAGAGGAGGGCTTCAATGTGTGGATTCTCACAATATGTACAAGCCCCTGATTTCTCTTATTGAAAAGTTTGGTCTCATGTTGATGAAACTTTATGAGCAAAGAGGAAATGATGGGCAGAATGCCTAACGTAAAAGAAAAACTCGATAAAGATAAGAAAGATGCATAAAGGGTACGTGTGCAAGTAGTGCATTGCCTCAAGCACTGATATGAAGCCTGCAACCAAGATTTTAAATACACTATTAATCTCATGAGTCAAGAGTGCAGTTGTAGACAGTGGCAGGTTAGTCGGATTCTGTGCAAACATGTGATCGTGTGCATTTTATACGAAGGCAATCAACCATATGAATATTGTGACAAATGATACACTATTGATTCATATCGCATTGCATATAATAGTTATTCATTCATGCTGATGGTGAATAATGTGTCACACATCGATCCTTTGAACCTTATTTTCCTCTTACCCATCAAATGTGGGTCTTAAACCAGGGTTTCCTAAGAAGAAGAGACGGATAACAAACAAGAATATTGTGTCATACAAGTGTAGTATATATGGCGAGCTTGACCATAATAGGAGAAAGCACATTAAATTGTACATTTATTCTTTGGTTTATTGTGCCATCTGTATTTGTTAGTTTTTTCTTTAAAGAATTTTATTTCTTTATATTTATGTAGTCTTTGTTGATGAATAACTCCAATGTTTTATGTGTTATATACATATCTAAGGTAGTTCACAATGAGTACAAGGAGAGTAAAAGGAAAAGAGAGACGTGGCAGACGTAAACCCTATAAAGGTCTATCCTCAGCGCCAACTGTTGTGCCCGAGATACAGGATGTGCAGGAGACTGGTAGGGATCTAAAAGAATTTGATTTTGATGGAAAGTGATGTAAGTGTGAAGTTTGCATGTTTATTTGTTTGTTCTTTTTTATATATACTCATTCGAATATAACATGCATGTACCACATATATAACATTTAGCAAAATTCATAGAAAGACTTTAAGTAAAACACAACCGCCTTGTGAAAAAGGGAGAAAATCTGCCAAAGACAATTTACCTTACTCCTTATTTATTTGTGAGTAAGCATAATCTTTTGTTTTTGTTGTATTACTACTTAAAAATAAAAAAAACTAACTTGTATATGTTGACTGGTCAAAAAAATTGCTCACAACTTTTAGGCATGAAGATGGAGGGCAGTTACATGCTTGAACGATGAATTTTGGCCTTATATTTGGTTTGAAGCTGATAAGGTATCCGTTTATAACATTATTGCATAAGTACCAAACTTAAATTTTGGGTGCCCAAGTTGTGTTTTAATCTCGATTTATTTTGCATCTCTTATTTTCTTCCAACTGAAACAACAATCATTGGGTTATTTGGCAAATAGATATGAATGTGAAGAAATTTATGTTGTACAATTCACATCACACCACAACATGCGCAGATAATAACGTCATGAGCATAGTAAGTTACCATTACCTAGTTAACAATAGTCATCAGATGATAGTGTCTCATACTAAGTAGGTTTAACATGTTTAATGTTTTGTTGCAGGGTCATTTTTTTAGAGGATGTATGGGCTATGATTATTTCACTAATTGCATGATCACACTTGCAGATGATATCCCTCGGCAAGATAACGAGTAAGTACTTTGCTTATATGTTTGTTAATTCAATTATTATTTTTTACATATTGTTGACTTGGATTATGATTGTTATAAGAAAGACTATGGTCTTTTTGTGGGGCAGAGAGCATGAGAGAATTTCACCCAAGTACGTGTTTAAATAAATTTTTTATGATGCGCATCAGAAGGCTGGAAGATATTTTTATAACGAACATAAACCTTTTTGTCAGGCTGATATCACAGATGACAGAAAATAAATGATCGTTTACTACAAGCAAGTTAAGGAATTTGAGTTAGAAAAGGTAGTTGAAGTGAAAAAGGCAGCAAAAATCACAATAGCGCAGCTAGCAAGATCAAACACTACAAAGCAAGAGGAAACTACAATAGCATAGCCAACGCGAAAGGTAGGGCTATTGACATCACGAAAAGAATATTCTTGGTTGGTGGCAAAGTCAGTGCGAACAAAAGCTCTATGTTTGACAAAGGCAAAGGAAGTGCAAATCGAGGCTCCTGGTTTAACGTTCGAAAAAAAAAACTGATGGCTGAGGATGAGGATAATGATGAATTGTGGGGCAAAAATGATAATATTTTCAGATGGATATATTAAGATGAAATAAATAGTAAATGAATGGATGTTATTTAAAATTTGGATAATGTTTAAATGTAAATTTTACAGATTTTATGATGTTTTTAAACACTGAATGTTCTCACATTTGTATGTTTAACTTCATACTAGGTTTAATGTTCTATAACAAAAACATGCGCAAATGTAAGAAATTAGTATGTTAAGGAGAAAAATTGCAAATATTGGTCATTTATCACAAGTTTTTTTTCAGACTTCCTCATCATTGTTTGCAAATATTTTTTGTGGACTTACTCATCCTCTCAAATAATGGTCATTGTACGCAGCTTGGAGGTTTGAGTTTAAAAGAAATTTCACAACTTTTTTATATGATGTTATTACATTTTTTATGTGAAGTAACTCAAGTATTTGTGCAGTTTGGAGGTTTGAGTTTGAAAAAAAAATTGCAGTTTTTTTATGTGACATTATTATATATTTTTATGCAAAGTAACTCAAGAATTTGCGATGTTTAGAGGTTCAAGTTTAAAAAAAAGTTAGCTCACACTCATTTTATGTGAATTTTATAAATTTTTATTTGAGGTAACTCAAGTATTTGAGAGGTCTGTCGGTTTGAGTTTAAAGGAAATTTTGCAGATTTTTTATGCAAAGTTATTACATTTTTATGTGAAGCAACTAAGATATTTACATAGTTTGGAGCTTTGAGTTTGAAAAAAAATTGCTGGTATTTTATACAATTATTATATTTTTATGCAAAATAACTCAGGTATTTGAATAGTTTGTCGGTTCGAGTTTAAAAGAAATTTCATAAATTTTTTATGCTAGTTTTGGAATTTTTTATTTGAAGTAACTCAGGCATTTGTGATGTTTAGAGGTTTAAGATTTTAAAAAAAGTTCTCTCACATTTTTTTATGTGAATTTCGTAAATTGTTTATGTGAGGTAACTCAAGTTGCGAGGTTTGTCGGTTTGAGTTTAAAAAAAAATGGTAAATTTTTTATACAAAGTTATTATATTTTTTATGCGAGGTAACTCAAGTAATTACAACATGTCAATGATTTACAAAACAATTGAAAATATAAATCACTACCCTAGATCCCTAAGTCGTGCTTGCAGTTGCTCATTTACCTTAGCATAGTTTTCTATGATCATAATTTGATGTTATATAATGGCTAGAGACATTACATCAAGTGTTTCCTTTAACACACTGATTTTGACCTCCTTTATAGCATGTGTATCCTCCAATTACTAGATCTCTGCCAGTGCAAGAGCCAACTGAGTATATGCTCTACTTGCATTTTTTTTACGTTTTATGACACACTCCTCCTCCTCCTCGGCTCTCCTTTCAAAGGGATTGCCTGCATCATGATAAGAAACTACATCTTCGTCATCACCAGCAACTACCATGAAAGACAAGCAGTTGTCTTGGCTGCCCTCGCACTACTTCGCAAGTTTCAATTAGAATAGGGTGAGGTAATCCTTTGACTTATCATTGATTGTCATCGGGATAATTTTTCTAATTATGCCAGGGTGATTGATTCGTTGCTGAACATAGCCAATTTGCTAGACCACTCGTTTGGCCATTTAGCACTCCACTTTATTCATGTTGTGTAACCAAATGTTCTTCCTCGCTATAACCTTTGCTTGCACAATGATATCCTGGTTCTCCTCCTCCTCACCCACATCTTCATAGGAGCACTACTTTACCTGTAATGCCCCAAAATTTTGAACTTGTAAATCTTTTAAAATATTTGAAAGAGGCTAGAAAATCTTTTATTTTTCAGAGTTTTGTTTAATAAATCAAGAAAAATAATTTCTTTGAAAAAGGAAGGCAACTTGACAACCTTGGGTGCGTTAGCATAAAAATCCACATTTTTAAACACATATAACTTGCAAACATTTTAATAATCCATTTATATTAGAAATAACTCTCAGTTGTACAAAATTTGGATTTTCTGAGGAAACCCTTGCAAAAAACCAAAATGTTCAGGACGCGGGCTACCAACAGAAATAGTGACATCTCGATACCTTCTCGCAATCGCGCCATCGCCTGTCTCATAACCTATTCATCATCTGTGCTCATGAAATGGGTCAGTTTCATGAAAACTGGTAGGTGGACAAGTAAGACAATATAAAACAGAATTAAGTACATACATTTAATTCTATCATACTTAGGAATTGAAACAAGTGAAAAACCACAACTAACATTATAATTAATTAGCGCAAGTAAAATGCTACAACTAGTATAAGCAATTAATTAACAAAAGTAAAATGCTATAACTAGTATAAGCAGTTAATTAACAAATAATGTGCACTCAACAAAGAATGTGAACATGATAACTTTTGTTTCGATATTAGCTGACATGCGGGTATGCGCAATGCACGAATCGTAAAAACAATTGAGACTAGTTTGGGGCTCTATTATGCCATATATTTTTAATACCCTGAATAGCTAGTTGAGTTTGCTCCTAAGGGGACAGTCGATGACCAAAAGAGGATTCTTCAAAGGCATACGTAGACAACTGATGCATCCTACTTCTACAGAAGTCTATGAGATCTACCACGTAGGATAATCTCTAGTAGTCCTATCCCCTAACTGCGATGACTGGGGACACCGAGTCATTGCCCGTGGAGTGGTTGTTAACAACATGTCCATCAGAGTTTTGTACCATTCTATCCTCTCCCTTGACGAGAAATAACGGGTCGAATGGGTACTTCAGATTTTATTTAACTGAAGACCCATTCTACATGCTTTGGTCTCTCGACCCAACTCAAGTATCTTTCCTATAAAGGTGAATCATCACTATTTATGTGATTGCAACATTATGCCAGTAGCATGATTCGAGTTCACATGACTGTCTCATCCAATCATCGTAGTACTAACATGCCGCACATGTCTACAAGTACGCTACGATGAAAGGGGTATAGGTTTCTCAAAAGGAAACCCCAACACAATGTTTTGCAAAGATGTAATGTAATACAAAAGCTCATTTTTGACATAATTTATCTTTCGAAACATAAGTACAACTCTCGTGCCATTCACATAGTATGAGATCGTCACAGATCTCTCATCTGTTTATCAAAGTATCCTTATGTTGTGTATGGCTCGATACTAGCTTCGATAAACAAGATACATGTTTCTTAACAGAATCCTGCCCAAACACTTACTTGTGCCCCTCATCGGGGTTATCCGAGTCGTATTAGATACGCAAACATAAATAGTAAAAATACTTCTTCCAAATATGGCAATTTGAGAGACTTGGTTACTATCTCGCAATAGGAAAGACTTTCAAATTCTGCTTTGCAAAACTATGCATTTGAAAAATGGGTTCACGCTAAAAATCCTTTTTTTTTTAGAAAACTGAAGTACATAAGTGTGACTCGCATATTTTAAAACAATGAGCGAAACAGGATGCACTCAAGGCTGCACTTATGCAAGTGCAAGTCAGCAAAAATGTGAGCCCATGCACAATACAGTGCCACGGCAAGATGGAAACAATCCTCATTGTGCGAAACTGCACATTGAGCGCAAAAATGCGTAAGTAGTGCACGAAGTGCGAAACTGTACCTCAGCTAGATAAATGCATAAGTAGGTAAATGCATAAAGCAAATAACCTGTGCACTAAAGCGCGATGGCAAAATAAATGACAGAAAGCAGTAAATGCAAAAGTTGTAGCCTGTGCACTAAAGCACAATGGCAAAGTAAATGACATAAAAGAAAGGATAAAGATTATAAAACGGTGTTCTTGAGTTAAAATGCATATATATATATATATATATGCCTAATGAGTGGAGGAAGAGTACTTTGGTGCCTTTATATAAGAATAAGGGTGATATACAAGATTGCACAAACTATCGTGGTATAAAACTCATGAGTCATACTATGAAACTTTGGGAGAGGGTGATTGAGTCTAGGTTGAGGAAGGTTGTCATGATATCGGAGAATCAATTTGGTTTTATGCCTGGAAGATCAACTATGGAAGCTATACATCTTCTTAGACAACTTATTGAAAGATATAGAGAGAGGAACAAAGATTTGCATATGGTTTTTATTGATTTAGAGAAGGCATACGATAGAGTACCTAGGGACGTTCTCTGGTGGACAATGATGAAGAAAGGTGTTTCTCTCAAGTACATTAGTATAATTAAAGATATGTATGAAGGAGTAGTAACCAATGTCCGCACTTGTGGAGGGGTGACAACCAATTTTTCGATAACGGTTGGGTTACATCAAGGATCTGCTTTAAGCCCTTTCCTATTTGCGATAGTGATGGATGAGCTTACGAGATCAATTCAAGAAAATGTACCGTGGTGTATGTTGTTTGCTGATGATATTGTTTTGATTGATGAGTCTAGAGCTGGGGTTAATGCTAAGTTAGAATTATGGAGACAGACATTGGAAGCTAGAGGTTTTAAGTTGAGTAAGAGTAAGACTGAATATATGGAATGTCGGTTTAGTAAGCAACGAAGTAGTGATGGGAGTGTAGTGAAGCTTGGTGAGCAAGATATACCGGTGAATGATTATTTCAAATATTTGGGATCCATCATTCAAAAGTATGGAGAAATTGATGGAGATGTAAATCATAGGATAAAGGTTGGGTGGATGAAATGGAAAAGTGCTACTGGAGTGTTGTGCGATCGTAGAATGCCATTGCGGTTGAAGGGAAAGTTTTATAGGACGACTATTAGACCCGCTTTACTATATGGTACGGAATGTTGGGCTGCCAAGAGACATCATATTCAAAAAATGAGTGTAGCTGAGAAACGGATGCTTAGATGGATGTGTGGAAATACAATAAAAGATAAGATTCGGAACGAAGAGATACGTAAGAAGGTAGGTGTTGTACCCATTGAAAATAAGATGCGAGAGAATCGTTTACGGTGGTTTGGACATATTCGGCGAAGGCCTAATGATGCTCCAGTTAGAAGGTTGGAGAAATGGGAAAATATATTAGTTAAAAGAGGTCGGGGTAGGCCTAGGAAGACTTGGATGGAGATGATAGGAAAGGATATGAATGCTTTGAACCTCACCGAGGACATGGCGTTGGATAGAAATGATTGGAGGAAAAGGATTCATGTGGAAGACCCAAAATGAATTTCTTTTTTGGTTCATATCGCTGACCCCAATTGTTTTGGGATGAAGGCGTAGTTGTTGTTGTTGTTTTGTTGTTGTATATTCTCTATTTTTGTTTAAATGTTAAGTGTTTAATTTAGTTTATTCATTGTTCTTTGCGCAACTTTCCCATACCTTGAGGAGTCTCGGGGTTGCGCTTGCCTTTGAGAGTAAGTAACGAAGGGCTCAGGATGTGGGGGCGTGAGTGAGATCCGTCGCGCGAGCTGCAAAAGACAAAAAGTGATTATTTTAAAATAGAAAGAAATGTCGACCCGCGTTAGCGGTCGGCCCAAGGAAATGAAAGAAGGGGGGGCAAAGGGTGCAACCCCTGCCCACCGGCCTGTTCTGAAAAAGGAAAGGGGCAAGGGCGCAGCCTTTGCCCGCCTGCCTGAATAAAGGGAGACGAAGGCGACAAGCCATAAAAGAAAAAAGAGAAGGGAAGGGGGTTGCGCCCCTTCCCGCTTCTAGCGGTCAACAACGAAGGGGTGCAAGCCCTTGCCGATCTGTCAAAAAATGAGAGGCACGGGCAAAAGCCCATGTCGACCAACCAAACACAAGCGACAGGGGGCGTCACCCTTGCCAAAAAATAAGAGACAGGGACTAAAGCCCCTACCGACCGACCAAACACAGGCGAAAGGGGACATCACCCCTGTCGAAAAATGAGAGGCAGGGCTAAATCCTTTGTCGATCAACCAAACACAAGCGGTAGGGGACGTCGCCCTTGCTGAAAAATGAGAGGTAGGCGCTAAAGCCCCTGCCGACTAACTAAACACAGGCAACAGGGGCGACGCCTCTGCCGGCTTGCCGAAAAATGAGAGACAGGGGATAAAAACCCTGCCGACCGACTAAACACGGGTGATAGGAGGCATCTCCCTTGCCAGCCTGCTGAAAAATGAGAGGCAAGGGCTAAAGTCGTTGCCGACCGACTAAATATAGGCTGCAGAGGGCATCGCCCCTGCCGAAAAAAGAGAAAAAAGAAGATGAAGAAGAAGACAATAGAGGAAAGGAGGGAGTCAGGGGCATACCTGGAGATCAACGGCAAATGCAGGGGGTCCCTGGCTCCGGTGAGGGTTTCGTCGATAGTGGGAGGGAAAACCAAGAGGGAGGAGGGGGTGAGGTGGCCAGACGACGAGGTGAGGGAGGCGGTCGGCAGCCAGAAAATGATGAGAGAGAGAGAACACTGGCGAAGGGGGGAGGGACTTTTCAAATGAAAAACCATACCCCTCTTCGTGCTTTAAATAAGCGCAGAGGGGGGGGGGGTTGTACCAAATTTGGATCTGGGTCAGATATGGATCCAACTCAGGTCCAGAATTTTTTGAATGGATTTTATATTACCTACATAATGAAGTTTTATTCATGGTTAGCCTTATTTTGCATTACTTAAAAACATGTATGACACATAAGAACACAGTAAATTACATAAAAAAATATAAAATGCAACTAAATAGCTAATGTTTAAGTACAATAAAGGAGTAACTACCTCCAACAAGACAAATATGCCGGTCAAGTTTATTTTTCTAGTCTTCATGCTATTCAAAAAGGCATAAAGGTGTGCAAGCGCAATTTCCCCCATGCATATTCATCGATTCGATTCAAGATTGCCACCGAATTAACATATGAACTATGGATCAACTTCCCACTGTTGCCAATGAATAGGCATGTACCAAAAAAATATAGCAAGAATGCTCTTAGATCCTTATCCCAGGTACTACCGACCTTCCTTCCAGCACATAGTAGTTTATCCTTTGTCCTTCTTGCCGTTGTGGGATCATAGTAATTCCTCAATCATGTTAACTTTGGCCTTTCTCTTTTAAAGGCATCATTTGTCGCTCTCAAAACCATAATAGCCAACTGCTTATGACTTTTCCACCGCTGACCACTCACTATCACCTTGTGACACTTCAATTCAGTGATTTGTGTCACATTCTCGAACATGATGGTCATCTATATATCTCCAAATTGAAAGGTTTTGGTTTTTGGGTCCAAAAACTTTACCACGAACTCTAAGAAGGGGTGACTGATCTTTCATGATGAGATCTCAAAGAAACTTAGAAAATGCATACCATCATGCATTTCCTTCATGTCTTTCAGGAGAGCTTGGAACTACTGTCGTACTTGAAACCAATAGAAGTAGTGTATGCGGTTGACATCGGCTTGTGGTTGTTGTCCAAGAGCACCAGACCTTTTATCCCTTTTCGAGGAAATCCTCAGAGCTTGCATTTTTTGCTCAGCATTCGCCCCTTGCTACAATGTCTTCAACCCATGTTGAGTTGGCTTCTCTCCTTATTGAAAAGCATCCTCCTATTGCACATCTGGCTCCAATCCTGACTGAGAAGCATCCAACCATTGTGCAACTCGGTCTTCCCCTTCCTGAGGTTATTACATTTTTTATGCGAAGTAACTCAGGTATTTGCGTAGTTTGCTGGTTCGAGTTTAAAAGAAATTTCATAATTTTTATGTGAATTTAAAAATTTTTTATGCGAAGTAACTCAGGTATTTATGATGTTTGTAGGTTTGAGAGTTTAAAAGAAAGTTCTCTTGCACTTATTTTATACGAATTTTGTAAACTGTTTATATGAGGTAACTCAAGTATTTGCGAGGTTTTTCGGTTCAAGTTAAAACTAAATTTCATAAATTTTTTATGCGATATTATTATATTTTTTATACGAGATAACTCAAGTATTTACAAGGTTTGAGTTTCCATTAGAAAACTCAGGTCATTCTTCGTTGCCAAGTGGTGGCTTTTCAGTCGCAACAGAATCACCCATACCCGCACCACCAAGAATCTAACAGGACTCGTTTTTGACAAGGTGATGGCGTTAGCTAAGTTGATGGAGGCAGCTAAGGCATTTTTGGTGAAGACAGAGGAACATATAGAGGAAATTCACACCGAAAATAATAGGTGTGAAGATTAAAAAGTTCATGAAAATAACACTATTTGCGATTTTGGATAGTAAATGAATTTTTGAAATTTAAAGGTATTTTAAGGAAACATGACATTTTTGTTATACAATGCGATCATTTTTCGAAAAATAAAATTTGAAAAAAAAGTCATTTCCTTGTCCACAAGAGAGAGAGAGATGACATGTCATCATCTTGGAAAGCATAATTTATTTCTTGTACTTTCCTTTGAAAATTAAAAAGTACTCATTTATCTTCTTAAAAAGAGGAAAAGTAATCAGTTTGAACTCTTAGGGAACGTTCGGTTGGATCATTCTGATTTACTTTCTCATTTGAATGAGAAAGCGAATCTGATTCATATAAGCAGCTGAACATAAAGTGCTGGGTTAGCAGATAAGTGAGTGGATGGAGTTCCAACTTGTGGAAATGAGTACTGGGATCCCTTGAGTGTCAAAATGCAAAGCCAGCTCTCTATATTTCTCAGGAAGCTCTGCACCAGATCTCACATTTATAATCTTGCAACTTACACCGAAAAGTTTATTAAGAACAAAGCTCAACTTAATGGCACCAATCCATTCGCTTGATCCAATAAGAGAGGGTCCTTGTCATCAATTCTTACAAGAGCTTGTTGAATATCCCTGTGTGAAGGAACATTTATAGATGTGCAATGCTGCAACTTAAACCAGGAGATGATAGCCTGCAATGATCGGTAAGCACAGCCCCATTCATTGTCATTTATGTCATCCTGAAGGTGATGGTAGTATTCATAGGAACCATCAACCAAAGACACGAAACCTCCTGAGACACCACTACTTGGCATTCCATTATGAGCATCTTTGAGCCGATTAGAATCTGCAAAGAAATCTTTTGCAACACCAAATGTAAGAGAGTTTGCAACTCTAAGAAGTGGACGATCCATAGCAAGCAAATCTCTGCGAGTGAATTCTGCAAATCACTTCAACAACTGTGTCAAAGTTCTGTTAAAGAGAGGTTTGCTGTACCTCATTCTCTGACCATATCCATACCATTGGTCATCAAGGTGGTCGCCTGCTGTGAATGGTTCTTGGCGGCAAAGGGGTTAGGGAATAAGTAGTATAGATATTAGCAAATAAAAGGTACAAATACAGATATTTATACTAGAGATACTTCAATGAGTATGATGGGGATACAGATCTAATGTAATGCACTAATGATGGAACTGTAAAAAAAACGCAGAGATGTCTTAAGTGAATATGAAAACATACATGGAGCCGAGCTGTTAGAAAGTGAATCTCATTTGCCTTTTTAAACAAAAGTCACTTTCTAATTTGCTTGAGATTCAAAATCACATGAGACCCCATGTGATTCTCAATCAGGAGCAGCCGAACGTACCCTTAATAATGAAGGTCACTGTGTTTATTTAGCTTATGATATAACCTGAGTTGAAGGATAATTTTAAATGTAGGCCCTTGTTTGGCAGTTTTCAAGGAAAGTTTAGCTCATATTTGGGATTTCAGAAATGTGATGACCATATTTGAAATTAGGGACAAAAGGTTGAACCCTAAATGAAAATTTTCATAGTTTTTATCAATAACGTGATTACATTATGATTTTGTGAGATTTGTGTGTTTGAGAGAGAGAGAGTCATCTCAATAAATATTACAAAAATACCCTTTAGGTGGGTGATATAAAATATTTCATGTTAATTATATTATTAATATCAACATGCTTTCATAAGTATTAAATAAAAAATCTTTTTTAAATAAACACTACAAAATATTTCATATATATATATATATATATATGTCGCATTATCTATTGAAATTTTTTTCAAACCTGTGTCACGTACTCAAGTCACATACGCATACATACCCATATCATTGTGACATAGATACTGTCTACTTTGTTTTGGTAATTAAGTTGTTTAATATCCCATTTAAGTAGGAATAGCTAAAGTCATGGGATTTGAGATTGCATCTTATAGGCTTGGTTTGTATCATCTATATGTGTATCCTAACCGTATGAAATGAGACAAGTAATGAAGTCAAGTTTATTCTCGTATCCATTTTGCTTTTATCACCATCATGTGCTCTTATAGCTCTCTATCATCAATAAAATAAAAAAAATGCATGCTCCTTGAAAGAATATTGTAGCACTTCTTATCATGGATTTTTTTTTTTAACCTCATTGGTACCTTACAGATTTTTTGATGTCCGTGGACTAGATGCACAATCACTTGTCTGCATGGATCTAACCACCGACTGATAGATCTAACCAGAAGTATTTGTTTTAGGTGTGTCAATGGGTCTGGTGTGACCCAGACCCAACCCGTACCAAACCTTATAGAGTCAAGGTTCGTTGACAAAGAATGGGGTCTGATTAGAAACTGGGTTGGATCCAGAGGGTCTGATTAGTATATAGAAACAGATATGGTTTCTGAAATTTCATACCAATCCTGGGTCTGACCGAGTTCCAATTTAAGACCCATGATTTTTCAATATAAAAAGGATAAAAAAATATTATTTTACTGGGTATGGACCGAGTCTGGTTCATATAATCCTTATGGAATGCAAGTATAGTTTTTCTTATGGCAGACCCGATCCCAGTACCCGCACCTCAAAATCAGATCAGGGTTTGGAGTCACCTGGGTCTGAACCAGATCCAACCCTTTGGCACTCCTAATTTGTTTGAATGACATGGTTTATTTACCATATTATTATAGGTTTAATCATCTCCAAGGCATATAAGATCCAATTTCCAATATAACAGTAAAAAATCAACTGCTCACAATTCATAAATGAGGGTAAAAATGATCCAAAACATCATGTTGGTGTCAACTTTTAACACATGAAAATAGCAAATAGTTCATACTAAACCTCATATAAAACTTTTGATGTTTTGGAAATTGGACCTATGTAAATCAAGAGTATACCTACATAAATTATATATATATATGAGAGCTGAACATATTAGGTCACATTTCCCGTTCTGCCCCATAGGTTTTAAGTGTTTTATGAGATCTGAACCGTTAGATGTGTTTAGCATGCTCGACAAGTTTTTCCAATGAGAAAAAATATTTTTCTGAGCCAGAAACAATTGGCACCTTCATAGCCATTGATATTGGATCAACAAAAAAACCTGTATAGGTGTCAAATTCCGGAGATCCAAAAGCTGGTTCCCACTAAACAAAACCTATACATCACATCTACGGTGTTGGACCTGAGAAAAAACACATAAAACTATAATTTTTGAAGGAGCCTAACGAGACCTAACAAAAAATGGGGCATAAAGAACACATTAATTACTATATATATATATATATATATATATATATATATATATATATATATATATATATATATATATATATATATATAAGAAAAATGGTAGGTGTCTGACCCGTTTTGTACCTACCACATGCCTAGGGAGCTTGGATAGGGTTTTTTAGGTTGTTTTTTAAAAATCTGACCCCATGGATGTGTTCTGCATGATCGATTTACTAGGAAATCACACTTGGATCATGTTTTTTTGAGAAAAATGAATTTTTAATCATTAATTATTTTTTGAAATTGTAGACCGTTGATTTTTTAATCTTATAAAAACCTAACTTGGTGTTGGAATCGTATTATCCAAAAGTCAATTCCCACAAAATCAAACATGTAAATCACATTTGTATGGTCAGATTTTAGAAAAAATAGAAACAATCTTTCCAAAACTTGATAAGCACTTTGTAGGCACAAAAAAAACTCTGGCACCTCTCTCTCTCTCTCTCTCTATATATATATATATATAAATATATATATATATAAATATATATATATATATATATATATATATATATATAGTAGTAATGATAGGATACACTTACCATATCTACAAAGGATCATAATTAATAATTAATAAGAATGTGATTTATATAAATTGCTTTGTAGAACGCATGCTGTCATTTTGGATCATGTGAATATGACGTGCATGTAAGATTTTCAAGACCTTTAAAAATCAAATTCATCACTTAAAAGATCACGTTATTTTTTGTCAATAAAACACGATTCAATATGTGATACTTAGCAAACAATTAATTATTGTCAGTACATTTATATGGTAATCAAACAAATTGTTATCAATACATTTATAAGGCAAGAAGCTAGATGGAACTAGGTGCACACAACATCATGCCTTTCAAACTTTATTTTTGCCCTCAGCCCTCGAGCATCTTTCAAGTTTATCAAATACCAAATTCCCATAAACTTTAATATTGTAAGAAGGTGCTACCGGCTACCCAACTATTCGGCTTTGTTTTCCAATCACACCCCTACTATTCTAATAATAATAAATCATGCTAGGTCAGCTTTAGATGACAAAAGAAAAGATTGAAGGGTATCAAGACAATACTTATTAAGGAAAAAATGGTTGCATGCTATGACATATCATCTCAATCTTAGCCGTCCAATTGAATTCATCTGGGTAGCTACCAAGAAGTTTGGTTCCACTCATCCCTTATGTCATCCCCCATCTTCTTACCCCACTTAAATCTTATTGATGCAATTGTTTTTATCAAAATCTGAACCCATAGATGAATTCAGCATGGTTGCATCATACTTATTTTATGAAAAAGTATGTTTTTTTTTAATACAAAATTTTGTGTTTGGTCAACTGTTGATTTTTTTAATCGCCAAAGAAATCCTGCACACAAGTTGGATTATGATGATTTAAATGTCGAGCTACACTAAGTGAATGATACATGTAGATCACATTTATGAAGTCCCAATTGATCAAAACAACTTGCTTCAATGCAATTAGGGATAGCAGTGGATCGGGGAGAAACGAGGCTCTGCCCTACCTCACCTCGTTCGGACCGGAGATGGAGGACATGAAATGAGAATGGAGGCGATGATGGAGGTTAAAATCAAAACCCGTGCAGGGATGAAGGCAGGATAAACTTATGCTTTTCCCCACCCTGCTCTATTCTTCTCTCCAATCCCCACTCTGCCCCATCCCCGATCTTTCTTTAGGGATGGCAGTAGGCTGAGAAAAAATGGAGCCCCGTCCGGTCTCACCCTATTTGGACCGAGAATAGAGGACATGAAACATGAATGAAGGCGGGAAAGAAAGTTAAAATCAAGACCCGTGCAAAGATGGAGGGCAGGATTTTGAGACAGAAAGGGGGTGGAGACCATGTACCCGGACCCCACCCACTGCCATCCCAAGGAGGGATATGCAGATAGGGATGACTTTGGGGATAAGTGTAATCCATTTGGCTAAAGTGATCCGAGTTTCATTGATTGAAGATTCTTTAGACCGTATTAAGATTCAATTTTATGATTGTGTGACTTTATAAAACAACGATTCTACACAAAGGTAGGTTGTTGTATTTTAAATTCACATAAGGTGTAATAATAAATGTGTATTCTAGCCCATAAAGCATGTTTGTACTTAAAGGTACAATGTTGAATTGCCTATGGTTACATGATCTGCTAGTTTCATCAACTGAAGTCGATTCTTTGTGAATTGAGGTGACAGAGCAACTATGGGTATTGTCATTTCTACCAAAGTAGAACAATAATGACTCAATTATGATTGTCTAAGAAAAAGTGAATAATAAAGGGTCTCAATGTTTACCTTTTCATCACAAGTCTCGTCTGAACAATAATAAAGTTTCATTTTTTGTTCCTTGTTTTATCAGGTTCTTTCTTCATTGACGGTTCTAGTAATATTCTCCTATTAGACATATCTAATTTATCGGATTGGAAAGAAATAGTGTTGTTCACTCTCGGATACACGAACTTAGATTTGGCCCTTAGGATTGACGAATCTCATGCTCTTATATAGTAGAGTACAATCGAACAGAAGGTTATCTCTGAGAAGTGGGAGCACTCGAACAGACTTAGCATGTTGCTTTTACAATCTCGAGTGGCTAAGAATATTCAAGGTGTTATTCCTCACTGCAGAACAGTGAAAGAATTTTTGTGATCCACTGATGCTTAATTTGTCAGTTCTAATAAGGTATGGGCTAGTACATTAATGTTCAAACTAGTATCTATGAAATATACTGATGATAGTCATATCCTACAACACATTTTAGAAATGAAGAACATTGCATCTCAGCTGAATAACATGAAGTTTGCCATTTCTGATTCTTTCTTGGTCCATCTAATTTTGATCTCATTCTCTACTGAATATAGACCCTTCAAAATCTCCTACAACACACATGGTGATGAGCGGTCTTTTAATGATCTCTTGACCAAGTGTATTGAAGAGGAAGAATGATTGAAGGGTGAGAGGGTGCCGAGTACACATATAACCTCTCATAAGAAAAAACATAGGCCAGGGCCAAATAAAGGTTCATTAAAAAAGAAGAACAAGAAGAAAACCTCTGGAGAGTGTTCAAACTCTCAGGCAAAAGCTTAATCCCAGGCATGAAGCTCTTCTATAAAGTGTTTCTTCTGCAAAAAGAAGAGAGATAAGAAAGTGGACTGCTTGAAGCATAAGAAATGACTCAAAAATAAAGATAATAAGTCATTTGTTTCTCATGAGTGAAATTTGATTCATGTTTCATTGCATCATTGGTGGATTGATTATGGTACTACGGTGCACATTGTCAACTCTTTACAGGCATTTCTCAACAAAAAGAAACCAATAGAGCATGAAAGAAGCGTCTTCTCAAGAAATAAGATGCATTCGTATGTCAAGAACGTTGGGACCTGCAGAGTTGTGTTGAAATCGAGATTCATTTTAGATTTGGTTGATACTTTTTATGTTATATCCTATAGTTGGAACCTGGTTTCAATTTTGAAACTTGATAAGTTTGGTTTTAGTTTTAAATTTGAAAACTCCAACCTTGTTATTATAAAAAAAATTTATTAATGCAGATTCTGTATATGTGTGTGATGGTTTGTATCGGTTAAAAACCAAATTCCAAATTTAAGAATCTCATCTATTGAGAACACAATGATTGACAATAAACGTGGTCTAAAGAAAGATTAATCATATTTGCTTTGGCATCGAAGGTTTGGACACATCTCGAAAGAGAGAGTCCAAAGACTTATGAAAGAAAGAATCCTTGGATCCCTTGATTTCACGGATATAGAGTCATGTGTTGACTGCATAAAGGCTAAGCAGTCTAACACGTATAAGAAATATACCAAATGCAGTAATGAAAAGTTAGCGATAGTGCATACGGATGTTTGCGGCCCTTTTTCACCGTATCATACGGGTGAAAAATATTTTTTCACCTTTATAAATGATTACTCACGGTATATGTATCTCTACTTATTATTTGAAAAAACAGAAGTCTTTCGGGTTTTTAAGGACTTCAAGAAAGAAGTAGAGAAACAAATTAGTGGAAAATTTTAGGTTGTCAGGTCTGATAGAGGTGGCGAATATTATAGTCGTTTCACTGAGATGAGACAAAAGGAAGAGCAATTAACGCAGTTTCTAAAAGAGAAAGGCATTGTACCTCAGTATGGCATGCCTGATAGTGCTTACCAGAATGGTGTAGCTGAAATAAGAAATAGTATGCTTAAAAAAATAGTTCGAGAGATGTTGAATCACTCAAACCTTTTCTTGACCTTGTGGGGTGAAGCTCTTAGAACAACGGTACATATTTTGAATAAGATTCCTACGAATGTTGTTCAAATGACTCCTTTCGAGTTATGGACTGGTAGAAAACTTTTTTTGTCATATATGTGCATAAGAGGATGTCCAGCAAAATCTAAATTGTATAACCCACATATAAAAGCCTTTGATCCTATGATAACTAGTAAAATTTTTATTGGTTATCCAAAAATATTAAAGGGCTTTAGGTTTTATTATTCATCTCATACAACATAGATAGTGAAAATAGATAAAGCGAGATTTCTTGAAAATAGTTCTATTGGGATAGATGCATATCAAATTATTGAATTTGAGAAAATGCAGAATTCAGGTTCCATACCTGCGAAAGATAAAAACTCAGTTTTTCCTGTCATTGTCCCTTTGGATAATGTCAGAAAAAGTTCGGTCAATGAACATCAATCTCAAATGGAGCAAGTTGTTGATGAAGATGTACAACAGCAACATGATACAAAAGTTCATTTTGAACCATCTATAGCACATGTATAGAGGTCTACAAGGACCAAGAAATCTGCTATCCATTCGAACTATGTGGTGTATTTGCAAAGGTCTAATAATTTTACAAATATTGACCATGATCCCTTCACCTTTGCAGAAGCCATTGAAAGTAAAAGATCAACACATTTGATCAATGTCATGAAGGAAAATCTTGACTCTATGGCAAAGAACTAAGTGTGAGATCTTGTACCTCGACTTGATGGAGTTAGACCTATTGGTTGTAAATGAGTCTTTAAGACCAAAATAGACTCTAAAGGTCAATTGGATAAGTACAAGGCTAGGCTTGTTGTAAATGGTTTCACACAGATAGAGGGCATTAATTATAATGAGACTTTTTCTCCTATATCAACTAAGGAATCGTTGAGGATAATCAAGGCTCTCATGGCTCATTTTGATTTAGAGCTACAACCTCCTATTAAAATTGCCTTCCTAAATGAGGATTTGAAAGATGAGGTATACATGCAACAATCTCCCGGTTTCAGTGTAAATGACTCGAATCATTTAGTTTGCAAATTAAAGAAGTCAATTTATAGACTTAAGCAAACATCCCGCCAGTGGTATAAAAGGCTCAATCAGGTAATTATGAACTTTAGATTTACTGAAAATATTGTTGATCAGTGCATATACATTAAGACTAATGGGACTAAGTTCATAATTTTGGTTTTATATGTTGATGACATTTTTTCTCGCAACTAATGATTTGAGTCTACCATATAAGACAAAAGATTTTATTTTCTCTCATTTTGATATGAAGGACATGGGTTAGGCCACATTTGTCCTTGAAATTGAGATCCGTCGTGATAGAACTAAGGGTGTCCTTGGCCTCTCTTAGAAATCGTATATCCTTACAGTTCTTAAAAGATATGAAATAGAGAACTGTTTTCCTAGTTTGGCACCCATAGTGAAAGGGGATAAATTGAGTGTAAAGGACAGTTCTCAGGATGATAAATGAAAAGGCTCAGATAGCAACTATCCCATATGCTTCAGCGGTTGGAAGTTTGCAGTACGCGCAAACCTGCATATGACCTCATGTCGCATTTGCTATGGGAATGCTTGGTAGATATTAGTCAAATCTAGGCATTGTGCATTGTAAGGCAGCGAAGAAGGTCATGCGTTATTTGCAAGAAACGAAGAACTATATGTTGACTTACAGAAAGATTGACCACCTAGATGTCATTGGATACTCTGATGCGGACTTAGAAGGATGTTTTGACAGTAGAAAGTCTACTACTAGATATATTTTTCTACTAGCGGGTGGTATCGCCTCATGGAGAAGTAGAAAATCATCTACAACTGCTGCTCATACCATGGAGGTGGAATTTATTACTCTATACGAGACTTCATCTGAGGTTATTTGGATAAAAAACTTTATTATAGGTCTTGGGATTATGGACTCTATTGAGAGACCACTAAAGATCTTTTGTGATAATGAAGTAGTTATGTCTTTCTCAAATAACAACAAGAGCTCAACCTCGTGTCGACACATAGAGTTAAAATACTCTGTTATTAAAGAAATGACTGAGAATCATCTGGTATGTATTGATACAAATGGTACGAAGAACATGACTGCGAATCTCCTTAATAAAGGGCTAGCACCAGGATTGTATTCTCAACATGTAAAGGGGATGGGTCCTTTTATTCCTTCTGATATATGATAATAGATTATGTGATCACATTTGTGAAAATGAATTGATTCTCTATGGCTTTGTATATTGTTGATTTTGCATAAAAGATCTCTCATTTGGTTAAAGAGAATAACTGAATAACAATATTAAAGAACCAATAAAACATGTTAGAAACCAACACATTCATAAAAGTAATCTTAACAGGCTAAAGCATTGAAAATGAGTTGTATTGTAGTACATGAAAAATATGACATTTCATAAAAAAAATGATCTATCTTTGTGACTCATATGATTCATTCTTATGATACAGGATAACATGTGAATCCACATAAAGAATTAAGTCAAGATAATGGTATAAACCTCGATATAGTATATTTTTAATGTCAATAGGTCAAGTGAGAGAATGTTGGACATTTGGGTTTGGGTCTAACTTATAGTGTGGCCCGGTTTGACACTAATAAGAGGGTTAGTGAGGCTGTTAGTAGGCACTTAATGAGAGTTAGTAGGGTGGAGGTTACGTGAACGTGAAGAGTTCACATTCTCTAACCACTCTCTATCTTGCATTATAAATAGAGACGGTATGATGAGAGCAGCTAGAAAAGATAGCATAATTGTTATTGGATTCAAGGTCCTGCTCACCATCGACTTGAAGGCCTGGGCTCATCGCATAAGTCTATTGGTTGAAGAGAACACCGAGCACCTGCACATCACTTCGACCATGGCGTCTACTGGTAAGTGCTTATTTTGTATTCGGGTTTTTAATTTTTGTGAATACATCAACACTTGTGTGACACTGGCTTGAAACCATGGCAGGCTGGAGGACCCTTCTGGGAAGTGGAGTTTGGGAGGATGGCAACATCTCGATCGCCAAGGAAGCAGAGGAAATCCCCATGGGTCATGAAACAGTCAATTACCTCGTTCAGTTCTTCCAAGCAAGAGGACTAAACATACTCGACCTTGTCGCTCTCTCTGGTACATTTTGTTTTTCTTTTTTTCTGTCACCGTTTGGTAAAACCCTTGAGGTCACACTGACGCAAACAGATCTGATCCGAAACAACTAAATACATGGAGTGTCGATCCGGATCGAATTCAGAACAGCCAAAAACTGCAAAAGCATCCTGGATTCTAACCCATTTGCATCCCTACTCGAGGTCACCTTCAACTTCGGAGCAGAGGATGCCTCCTATAGGTCGGTGAAAAGGTTAGATCAGGTCACTCATCAACTCCAAAGATAGCCGGTGATTAGGTGCAGTAGCAAACTAAAAGAGTACAATCACATTATTCAAACCGCTGTCCCACAAACCATGGTCAGGAAGGCGGAGCTATTGGGAACTTCCAATAACAAAGTTTAGCTGGAGATTTTGAAGGGACGGGTGGATGATTTTTTTTTTCCTATCAAACTTGGTTCGGGTGGTACTCATTGTGCTAAATTTTGCATGATCATCGTCAGGAGCTCACACGATGGGGAAAACAACGTGCGATGCCGTGCGATTCAGGCTCTACAATTTCAAAGGCACGGGCAAGCCTGACCCGAGAATCAACCCCAAGTAGTTGAACTACCTGCAGAGGAAGTGCAAATGGGGAGGCACGCTCGTCGACTACGACCCAATGACGCCCAACAAATTCGACAATGCCTACTACATTAACCTCCAGAAGAAGATGGGTCTGCTGCTCACCGACCAACTGCTTGCGTCCGACCCGAGAACCAGACCCCACGTCACCACCTTCGCCTCCAGCAACAAGCTCTTCGTTCGCCAGTTCGCCGTGTCCATGGCCGATCTGGCAGCCATCGAGGTACTCACAGGACCCGGATGAGGGTGAGATCAGGAAGCAGTGCAGTGTCCCCAACAGTAACTGAAGAGTCTCTCCTGATGAGCATGATGATGGTGATCATGAATGCTCAAAATAAACCAAACACGTAGCGACTGTAATTGAAAATGCTTCATGGGGTTTTTTGTTTTTAATTTTCTTTTTTCTTGTTTTGTGGATCCGAGACGGTCTTTTGTTCTTTCTTTTTTTTCCTTTTCTTGTGTTGGTAAAGAAAAGCTTCACCGAGTGTTATCCTCCCGTGGTCGGGTTGTACTGTTGAATTATTGTGGATGTAAGTGGTGACTTTTTATATAGAACAACGGAAAAGTTGGGTTAAATGTAATCATACAGCAATCAAAATGGTCAAAGATTATGAATTCCAAGCAGGGACGACCCGCTGAAGCGAAGTCGCGAGTTTAAGACACATGGCCATACATCCTTTGCTCACCTGTTAAGGTTGAGTTCACTCTTTAAGAGGTGTTTGTTTCATGCCCTTCCCTATGAAGGAGGCTCTATTTTATAGGAAATTTCTTACAAAAAGATGAAACAAATATGTCTATGGAAAATATATGGTCGAACAGACCTACATAATAAATACCAAAAAACAGTTTTCCTGTCAAAATGAGTTCATACCTCCCTCCCCTTCTCCCCCAACCAAAAAATACTTTCCCCCCTTGCAAAGGAAAGAAGCTTCCCTCAAGTATGAGCTTAACAAACACTCCCTAAGCAAGCAAATTTATATGAGGTGAAACATCAAGACACTGGACAAGTCGAGAAAACGGGATCCCGTTGCATTCCATAGAGCACATCCATTGATCGGGTCGAGTACTTTACAATGTACTCGATCCAATCACTGTATTCGTTTCTTTTCTCTAATGGATGGAGGTGATCTCATCCATTCAGCACTAGTTTTTGCTCGGTTGGTTGCCAATGTGTTTTTAAGGTAGAAAACAAATAAAACTTCAGATATGTTGGGGATTTGCCTTTCGTTGGCCGCATGTCTTCAAATCTCTCTCAACTAATCAAAACATTATGGGTGCTGCTTGCAGTAGAAGAGAGAGGCAAAAAAAAAACTGACACCTTTGATGTAAGGGACACTCCTTATCTGGTAGGAGCAGCTAGTGCACGTCACCTTGTGTTGAGACGTCGCAGGTTCAAAACCCAATGGTATAGTTGTATAACTGGTAGGAGTCTGCTTAACCCCAGCTTGACTTCAAAAAAATGCTTTGGAAGCCCGTGACAGAAAGGAGATGGAAAGGGCAACAAGATGGGTGATTGGAAATGAAGGTGAGACAACCAACGGAAGTGAACTTTACATCTTCATGAGGATTAACAAGATGGGTGATTGGAAATGAAGGTGAGACAACCAACGGAAGTGAACTTTACATCTTCATGAGGATCTAGTTGAAATCAAGAGATGGGGCCAAATCTCCAATATAAATCTGAGATCCAAACAGCAGAGACCGGCGGGAATTCCATGAATCATCATTCACCTTCCCAACACTGGCTTCCGAACACGGCCTCAAGTGCATTGAAGACTAGCAAACCGGACAGATTCAGATCGGGTCAGATGCAAAAGTCTGACCTGATTAGAAAATGGATGTGATATTAAGTGCAAGTAGCTGATTTATCACCCAACTCTTAAACACTAGGGAGTTGGGTTCCACATCATATAGCTATCCAATCTATACCTTGAATTTTGCAGTTAACTTGGTTCCATAACCGGTTCATTTTATAGCATCCATATGAGCTGAACTCAAACCGAACCCGACCAAGTTCTGTAAATTTGAACCACTTCATCAACCTTTGATTATCATGAGTATATTGCTCAACAATTGTAAAATTCTGAGAGGATAAAACGCATTAGAAATTGAAAACCCAAAGTAACAAGGTGGTGCTACAGACTACTAATAATTGACTCTTACGACATGGAAGAGACCACTGCCTTACTATAAAAAAGAAAACGAAAAAACATAATTTTTTGGAAACATCCAGCATAAAAAAGATATATAAATACTTCATGTTACCAACATCAACAGTCTGTCAGCTAAGCAAAAACCACATAGCATCTGCAACTCCAGAGTAGCCTCTTAAATTTCCAAACCACTGTTTTCATCAGACTGACAGTATCGGACAGCCGGGGCTGGCCTTGAAAGGAAAAAAATCTTAAGATGAAATGAAAAAAAATAATCATGAAATGAATTGTGATAGCCATGGTTGCATCTATTACTCTTAAATACACACTCAAATTTCTAAATTAGCTAATTGCACATCCACAATCAACCTCTTCACGCAAATAGCTAATGCAATAACTAAATTACACGAATTATACCACCATGTATCCCTCTTTTGAGATTCTTCATCTTTTATGGAGCTGTCAGCAACCTCTTGATCCCAGCCTTCTGTTCCCCTGTTAGCCTTGAAGGGAACTTTATGATGAACTTAATTCTCAAATTTCCCCTCCTAGATGGCTCCTTAGGTATGGGCATTCCCTCCTTGGGCACCACCTCTTCATAGTCCGGATATATAATGTTATTAATGGAAATGGTTAAGCTCCTACCATCCGGAGTTGTCAAATGGACAACAAAACCCGTTAGAGCTTCCACTAGAGATACTTTTTGTGTAGTGACCAAGTCATTCCCTTCCCTCGTGTACATGTTGTGGGGCTTCTCGTCAATGATGAAGATGAGATCTGCAGGAATGATGTTGGGTTGTTCATTGCCTTTCTCTGGAAACGTGATCTTTGTTCCTTTCTTCCATCCTGGCTTAATCTCTATCGCCAATATTTCCTCCATTGTAACAGTTTTCCTGACAGGATCGGCAAGAGCAAAAGTTAATAGTGTGAGCACCATTAATCCACTCACCATACAAGATGAAACTAACTTTCAGGCTCTCAGTTCTATATACAGCACAAAAAAATCACAATCAAAGTCAAAGCAAAATGGATTAGTGAGATCATAAAGAAACACGACCAACTTTGGCAATTCAGTTGAACGATACAATACAAAGTTTCATTTTCCTTTTTTTTTTTGGTGGGGTGGGGTAGGGTGGTGGGTGGCTGGTGTCTAGACCAAGTCCTGCAGCTTAACGTTTCTTCTCAACTCTTGAGGTAGAAACTATCAAAACAGGAAAAAATGAAGGGTGCTCAGATTCAACCACAATGGTACAATCAAATCCAAATGAAAAGCAATTACTCAAGACAATCCATCAATCCCCTCTTAATTGGAGCCTACATTATCCTGCATTAATGTTAGAATGCCAGAAAACTAAGCATATCTGAAAAGGCAGCATCCTCATTCAGGCGTACACTACCTTTTACGGAGTCACCATGAGACTGGTCATTGCAACAGGCAGTAACAGGGCACCTAAGACAACAGCAAACAGATAAAGATGTCTGATATTTTATGGTTTCAGTAAAAAATATAGCACCAAGACAGATGACAAGTTGTGGGTAGGTGTATGGATGCTTTGTAGATACCTCATTTTTGTTTATGCTTATTTTAAATAGCTTACACATTGTTTGGATGTCTTAGTTACAAATTTTCATCATTTTAATAACCACAAAAAAAAAAGTGGGATCTACCCAACACCACCAATCATTTCCAACAGACAATGACCACAAGAACAAATTGCAGTCGCTCAATTGCCAGAAAACCTTCCCTTTAAGGACTTGTTTCCATGTTTTCTGGCATCTGCTTTCATTCTTCAGAACGGCGGAATATTTCCTTGTTCCACTGGATCTATGAAAGTGCTCTCTAGCGAGTTGCGAGTTGAGATGGTAGGTTAGGATCAAGAAAGGAAAGGGAGGGAGAAAAACAAGGGGAAGGTGGCAATGAGGCAGGAAAAGGGGAGGGAGAGGGAGAAGAGGAAAGAAAAAAGTAAAGGAAGAAGTCTTCAGCAGTGAGGGACTCTTCAGTGATGGTTTTTTCAGTGGAGGAGGAATATCCAACAGTGGGGACGTCAATGGAGGAGGCTGTTTCCTTGTTTCATTTATTTATTTAAACATCCAAAGAAAGCAGTCTATATACAAGTAATCGTTTATAAAATTCAAAAGTAGCACTCTTTTTACTGTTCATATGTTTACCAACAATAAATAGTACTGCTTCCAACATAAACTCAACAATAGCAGATACAACAGAACAATTCTCAATTATCAAGTGGCTATTCTTCACTGGCCATTTCTCATAATTGAAGGTTTAGTTTCCAATTCGGAAGAGTTTTTTGTTGCATTTGACCAAATTGCATAAAAATAAAACACACTTGGCATTTCCCCCAACCAAAATGGATGTGTTCGTAAACCTATATTCCATGGAGACAAGTTTCACCTGCATGCCATGTCCAAAAGAAACATGCTACACAAAAATGCACAAACATAAGGATACATAACTGTATCTAAGATGAATTTCAACTCAAACCTTTTTCCAACTCAGCCGTGTTGTAGCTATCTCAAGGAGCAAAATTTGAACAGGAACATGGAACAATAAACATTTCAATGGTGTTCTCCCTAGAACATTTACTTACCACCTACCAAATTCTCAATTTATGCACAACGAAAATGAAATATGATGAGATCATTCAGAATGCCACATGGTGTGCTTTCTCTCGCTATATCAACCACCAAACCACAAATGCATATTACACTTTTTGCAATAAGTGGCAAATTCTTCCCCACATTTCAGTCTTCAAACTACTTTGCCATCAATTTCATGAGCATGATTAACATATTTCCTTATTCTTTCTTCTGATTTTTTCTCACCTGTTCTTTTTCCATTAGTTCTGCATCTTCATTGACTAGAGTTTTTTCTTTCTAGAATTTGCATGCTTCTCTTTTTCACAAGCCCACCCTTTTTCTTCCCAATTGAGGACCTAGGTGAAAATTGTTAGGAAATGGTATTCCACCGTCAATCACAAGAGGAAGAGGAGTAGAGAGGGAGAGAGGCATCGGTGGCTGCAGAAAACCCAAATCAGGGTCGGCGGTTTTGCTTCTTTAGCTATATACACGTACAGTTTTAATTAGGGTACAAAAATACCCTTTACATAAAGTGTAGAAATTACATGTCATTAATGAGCATGTGTTTAAATAAAAACTTAAAACAAATTGGGTCTGGATCCTGAAATCCAGGCCCAATCGTGACATCTTTACACCCTCCCTCAAGTTGTACATAGTTTTGAACCATGAACAACTTACCTTTTAACATCCAAAATCTGTCCTTGATAAGTCCTTTTGTAAACAAGTCAGCAACTTGATCAGCAGTCCGAACGTATTCTGGTTCAATTTCCTTCTCTTCGACCTTATGTCTTACAAAATGTTGATCAATTTCAATATGCTTGGCATGACTATGGTAGATACGATTGAATGACATGTTGATAGCACTTTGATTGTCACACAAGAGAATGCTTTTAGAAATCGATTCTCCTACTGCCAACAGGTGTCTGATCCATGTCACTTCAGTTGTAGCAGCTGCCATTGATCTATATTCAGCTTCTGTGCTCGACCTGGCAATGGCTTTTTGTTTCCTACTGCTCCAGGAGACAAGATTTAGGCCAATGAAAACACAGTATCCTGAGACTAATCTACGCTCATCTGGATCTCCTGCCCAATCTGTAATTGTGTAAGTAAGAAGTTCATGCATGTGATGGCCATGCATACTCTTTCTGTACATAAGGCCATCTTCAATAGTTCCCTTCAAATATCGAAGAATGTGTTTAACAGCTTCCATATGTCCAATATGCGGTTCATGCATGAACTAAGATACCTGATTGACAGAATAGACAATGTCAGTTCGAGTGAAGGTAAGATACTGAAGCATTCCTACTACCCTGTGATATCATGTAGGATCCTCGTACAAATCTTCATCTTGGAATCTACATTTGATCTTTCTGGTAAGCATTTGATCTTTGGATCCGATGTGATTATGGTTCCTTTCTAATTAACTTTGTCTTATTCTGTTATCTCAATCCACTCAGCAACTGACAACAAAGTTCAGAATAGAAGATATGGAGTTAGTGAATAAATATGATCTCTTGTACAAAGTTGGAGAGAGGAAATGAAACCTCAAATTGGATGAAGGAAATGAATGACTAAACAACAAGAGAGCTCCCATAGAAAGGATAGTATTCTTTGTTCCACTAGGTTAAAATGCAGGCCTTTGATTGTCTGAGTTCTTGTGTATTTCTTCATGTCAGCTTCAAAAGTGGAAATTCAATTTGAAACTTGAAAGTAAATTTCTCTTTGTCCTCTTTTTCATTTGGGGGAAGTTTAACTTGAGTTGGAGTGCAATAAAGTTTATGTTGGTAAATGTAATAAGTATTGGTTTTTTCTTTTTTCCAAGTTGGGGGTTAGTTTCCTCTTTGCTTGATAAAACGTGGTGGGTTCAAATATTTCAGTGAAATGAAAGATGTGAGCAAAGAGCATGCTTAACAAATGATGCAGTACACATGAGGCAAAAACTGCAAAGCATTTATCCTCTCACCTGATGGTTTTCTGGAATGTTTGCACCAGAACACAACCTCCCTCTTTCCTCCATTCTAGTAAGGGGCAGGGAAGGGATATAACTCAGCGGTAGAGTGCCACCTTGACATGATAGAAGTCATCAATTCAAGCCTGATTATCCCTAAACCCAATGTGAGATTTTCTATTTTGACTTGCTCCCCCGCCGTGATCGAATGAGATAAGAGGTTTGTGGGATTGACATGAGAGGGTAAAGGGATGACTATATTGTTGGGAGCAAACTCCATGCTAATATAAAGCGCACGGATACAAGTTATGCCTTGGGATGAAAGACAATTCTGAAGAAGGAAGCTACAAGTAATGCAACTATGAATCTCATGGAGAGTTTGATCCTGGCTCAGAATGAACGCTGCCGGCATGCTTAACACATGCAAGTCGGACGGGAAGTAGTGTTTCCAGTGGCGGACGGATGAGTAACGCGTAAGAACCTGCCCTTGGGAGGGGGACAACAGCTGAAAATGGCTACTAATAGCCCGTAGGCTGAGGAGCAAAAGGAGGAATCTGCCCGAGGAGGGGGGCTCGCGTCTGATTAGCTAGTTGGTGAGATGGTGAAGGTTTTAAAGTTATTCCCAATAATGATGGTTCTTCCTATTGTTAAAGCTTGTCTTCTTTTAAGGAGCTATGGTTAAATGTTATGATCGCCTTTTGTGAGTTGGATGTCTAATGGGTCAAAACTTTGAAGTTCTGCCACATGTAAAATTAACATTCAACATCATATTTTCAACTGTTACTACAGTTTATGAGGTACAGGTGTACAGCCCTGCTTTTGGTTCTCTAATCCTCAATTTTAAATGTAAGTATTTGATGATTTTACTATGTTTAGATGACTGAAAAAAGTCTAATGCATTTAGTCTACAACTAAGAAATGACTTCCACATTTTAAGGCACGAGATGCAATACACAGTCATATTGCACAACTTACAATCCGGAAAGAAATGTTCCTTTGTGAATGTCTTTGGACAACCACCAAACTTTGAATAGGAAATTGCTGCAAATAGAAAGAATGCACATGATTTGCCATATCAGCAACATTAACAACCAGCTACCAAACAACAGTACATTAAAAAATATGTTGAACGAGAATAGATTCAAGCACATAAAAAAATCACAATTTTGCATCTCACTGCTGATCAATGACCATTCTTTTTCCAATTTAAGTAAAGAATATCATGCTCATCTTGGGAGTTACCAACCATATCAAAGGTGATACTAGCCTGTTTTGTACTTAAATCACTTTCCAGAATAAAGCAAGATTTTACACTCATACATTCCACATGTAGGCCTAGCACATTTAGAAACATTGTCCGGTTTGTTGGTCTTCGCATTATGCACTCAAATAAGCTCAAGTTTGATCTATATGTTGAAATTAACTGGGTTAATTAGCAGATTTTTTTGGTAAGCTCTAACTACTCTGGTGTGGAATGCAGGCAAGCCTATATGAGTTTCTCAAGACAGAAATAGAACAACTTGAGGTATAACGCCCCAAAATTTCAAAGCGTAAACCTTTGAAAATGTTTAGAGAAAGCCTTTCAAAACTCAGAGTTTTCAATTTCAAAAGTCAGCGGAAACAAATTTTCTTTTTAAAAAGAGCAAAACAAGTTGACAATTTTGGGCACGTTACCGTAAAAATCCATCATTTTCAAAAGCATTTTAACAAAACAATTAGTGAGCCAAATATACATTAATGATAAACGTCAGTTGTGCAAAATCGAGGGTTTTCCCTTATACCAAACTCGAAACCAAAACAGGTATCCAGGACACAAAACTATGAGCAGGAGAGTGAAGTCGCAGGCCATCTCACATCCTGCCATCGGTTGTCTGGTAGGCCTACAAGTCACCTACGCCCATAAAATGGGTCTGTTTCGAAAAAAACAGGTAGGTGCGCAAAAGACAATAAAGAACAAAGGCTAACGCAAAGCATGCTCATAGGATAAAAAAAAAATAGAAATTAATGGCAAATTAACAACGCATGCAAATATTCATGATCAACTGATTCCACTGGCAAAGACCAACTAGCTGAAAAAAAAATAACTAACAGTGAATGAAATTAAGCACAGTACGCAATTATGAATCTCAAGGTGTGCAAATAAACAGTAGTGTGAACAAGATATTTTTAGTTTCGATATTAACTGGACTGTGGGTACGCACAGACGCGAAACGTAGAAACAACCGAGACTCATCCAGGGGTTTATTATGCCATGTATTTTTTATAACCCGGATAACTGACTAAGTCTGATCCTAAGGGGACGGTCAATGACTAAGAGAGGATCCCCCAAAGGCCACTCGTTCAAAAGATGCATCCAACTTCTACAGAAGCGTCTGAAGCTACCTTTTGTAACCCATTTTCCCTAACTCCGATGACTGGGGAAGCCGAGTCTTCTGCTCGTAATTGCCATTAATGGCCTGTCCATATAGTTTTTATATCATCCATCATCTCTCTTGATAAACCGTGACAAACGGGCACGACGAGGATTTCTTAACCGCCGCCCCGTTCTACATGCTCTGATCCATTAGACCCACTCGAGCATCTTGCCCTTGAAGGCGCATAGTCACCATTTTGTGAATTTCAACATTTGTGCCCATTGCACGTTATGAGGTTTCATCGACCTCATGAACTACTCATCGTAGTGCAACTCATCGACCATGTCCAAAGGTATGACTATGATGGTAGATAAGGGTTACTAAAAAAGTACCCCACCACAAAGTAAGTTAGTCCATGCATGTCTGTCTTCACTCTCAAGAAAATCCAAAATCCCCATAGAAAAACATTTTTCTCGAGATTAGCAATACCTAATTTCACCTTTTGTCGAAAAGAGCGAACATTAGCATGTGCGTTCGCATGCCCTGCAAGGTTTGCCCTGGAAGAATCGCAAGAGGCAAATCCTTGCATCATGTGTGGCAGCCCAAAACAGTAGTAACAGAACACAGAAACATAATAGCATCATCTAACGAATATCATACAGCGAGAACAAAAGGTAAGACAAAAAGTAAAAGCAGGAACGTAAATATAAGCAGAAAGCTGAAAAGTAAAGCCGGGGCACATAAAGCGTGGCGGCAACAGTCAAGTAAATACAAAAAAGTAAAGACAGAGGTAAAAGTAGAAAACAAGCTTGTGCACATCAAGCGCAACGGCGACAGAAAGTAAAAGCAGAAACGTAAAGACAATGTGCAGAAAAAGTAAATACAGAAAGTAAGTCTGAGCACATAAAATGCAACGACAACAGAAAGTAAAAGCAAAAACGTAAAGACAAAATGTGCAAAAAAAGTAAATAAAGAAAGTGTAATGAAAAGAGGCGGAAGCACCAATAGAGCAAAAAGTCACTCTTTTAAGAGTGACTACTAGAGCCAAGAACACAAATACCAAATGTGCACACACAAAACTCACAAATATAGAAAATGACTTAAAGTCATAAGTTGGATATTATTGAAGAAAGGAAGAGAAGGGTGTAAAAACCCACACATTTACAAGGGGGAACTGTAATGAGATATTGCGGAAATATAAAGAGTGCATACAAGCACATACAACAATGAATAAAAGAGAAAATATCACAAGTCCACGAAGGGACAATACAAGCACAAGCCTTTAAGAAGGCAACAATATACAAAGCCTCTTATTGAAATGAGAGAGGAGCTCTCCAAGATGAAAATACACAAGGGGATCACCCCTATTTATACAAGAGAAGGAGGAGGAAAAAGGAGGGCCAAAGGGCCTCAAAAGGAGAGCCAAAAGGGGGCTCCCATAGAGTCGTTGGGAGCCCCCAACGGTCACATTTGTGACCGTTGGGGGCTCCAACGACTTCTATGTTGGAGCCCCTTTTGGTCCTCAAAAATAATAAAAATAAAAATAAAAAAATAAATAATAGAAATTACATTTGATCAAAAAGAAAAAAATAGTTGTTTTCTAAAACAACTGTAAAATTACAAAAATACCCCTATCGGGTATTGATGTAATAAACAGAATATATATATATATATATATATATATATATATATATATATATATATATATATATATATATATATATATATATATATATATATATGTATATATATATATGTAATAGGTACATTTTAACACCCCCCCTCAAACTTTACGGGGGAAGGACGGAAAGTTTGCCGAGAAGAAACATGAACCGAGGAGCTGGAAGAGCTTTGGTGAAGAAGTCTGCCAACTGATATTCTGAAGTGACATATGGCAGAGCAATAGTTCCTCGTAAAAATTCGTCACGAACATAGTGGCAATCCATTTCGATATGCTTCGTACGTTCATGAAAAGTATGATTGCTTGCGATATAGATGGCACTCTTATTGTTGCAACACAGCTTGGAGGCTTCAGTAATATCAACTCCCATATCTTTAAGCAAACTGCGAAGCCATACAAGTTCCATTGTTGTGGTTGCCATTGCCCGGTACTCAGCTTCAGTGGATGAGAGTGAAACTTTCTGCTGCTTCTTGCATCGCCAGGCAATTAATGAGTCCCCTAAAAAGACACAAAAACCAGTAGTTGAGACTCGATCATTGGGATTACCTCCCCAATCTGCATCAGTATAAGCAAGAAGATTCAAAGGGGAAGAGGAGGATAGAAATAGCCCTTTATTGATGGTATTCCGAATGTAGCGAATGATTCGGAGAACCGCACTCATATGCACGGTTGTAGGAGCATGCTGAAATTGACTGACTGAGTGAACCGCATGAGTGATATCTGGTCTGGTGATGGTTAAATATGTAAGAGACCCAATGAGTTGTCGGTACGGTGTAGGATCTTCCAGAAGAACCCCATCTTCTAACCGTAACTTGGCATTAATAACCTCGGGAGTCTCTACCTTCTTATCATCAGAAATCCCAGACTTAGAACATATATCTGCAGCAAGCTTCATCTGTGACAAAATATATCCTCTAGGAGAATATGCAACCTCAATTCCAAGAAAATATCTGAGAAAACCTAAATCAGACATATCAAAATTATCTTTTAACATATTTTTAACATTAATAATACTACTTTGATCATTTCCAGTGATAATCATATCATCAACATAAAGCAACAAAATTACGATACTAGAACCTGCATTTTTAACAAAAAGAGCAGTGTCAGTATAACAAGAATGAAATCCTAATTTCATCATGATATCACTAAAACGATCATACCAAGCCTTAGGAGCTTGTTTAAGACCATATAATGCCTTTAAAAGCCGAAGTGTTTGACCTTGCTTAATATTTATTCCGGGTGGTGGATCCATATAAACTTCTTCACTTAAACTTCCATTTAAAAAAGCATTTTTTACGTCAAGTTGATAAATAGGCCATTTTTTGGTTGATGCGACAGCTATTAAGGTTCTGACACTTGTCATACGAGCTACGGGGGCGAATGTTTCTTCGTAATCAATACCATATTCTTGAGAGTATCCCTTAGCAACCAATCTTGCTTTATATCGTTCCAACGAGCCATCGCTTTTAGTTTTAACTTTGAAGACCCAACGACAACCAATAGGTTTTTTGTGTGAGGGTAGATCAACTACTTCCCAAGTATTGGCCTTTTTTAAAGCATTTAATTCAACTTGCATTACTTCAACCCAATGAGGTATAGATTTAGCTTGATTATAGTGGGTTGGTTCAAAATAAGAGTGTAGAGTTATCAAACATGCCCGATAGTTGGGAGTTAAAGAGTCATAGGAGACAAACCTATTTGGGGGTATTGATATTCTAGAAGAATGCCTAACTTGTGGTTCCTCAATGGATTCGGAAATTTGAGAGTATTTTTCGAGGGCACTAATAGGTTTTTCTTGATTTCTTCTTGAGTAAACATTTATATTGGCATTGCTATCATGAACATTTGTATTTAAATTATTATCATTTGAGAGTGTTATGTCAAGAGGGGATACCTCGTGAGTGTCATCTATGTTTTCAAGAGAATCTTCTTGTATGTCATCAATAAGATCATATAAGAATACATAATCAATTTCATTTGTCTCTTCTATTTTATCAAAACCGTTTTTGTCTTCGAGAAATGTTACATCTTTTGAAACATATAGTTTATCATTCTTAAAATCATAACATCTATACCCTTTTTTATTTTCACCATATCCAAAAAATACACATTCAATTGCTTTGGGAGATAACTTATCCCTTTTATGTAGTAGGACAAAACATTTGCAACCAAAAATACGAAGTCGATTAAAATCGGGTGAAAACTTAAAGAGTTTCTCATAGGGAGAAGCATTTTTTAACTTAGAGGAGGGCATTCTATTGATTAGATAGGTTGAGGTAAGAACGGCTTCCGCCCAAAAATTTTTTGGAATATTTCTAGACACAAGCAATGTTCTAGCGGTTTCTATAATGTGCCTATGTTTCCTTTCCGCTAGGCCATTTTGTTGGGGAGTCCTAGGACATGACTTTTGATGACAAATGCCATTTTGGCTTAAATAATTTTGGAATTCGTGAGATAAGTATTCACCACCGGAATCGGATCTTAAAATAGATATGTTACTTTGAAATTGATTTTGAACCTTTTTATGAAAATCTTTAAAGAAAGTAAATACTTCTGACTTATGACTAAGGAAATAAATCCAAACATACCGAGTAAAGTCATCCACAAACGTAACATAATATGAATAACCCCCTTTAGACATAACCGGAGAAGGACCCCAAACATCCGAATGCACCAATTCAAAAGGCCTTGATGAGAAAAAAGATCTAGTTGGAAAAGGAATAGACTTCATTTTTTCAAAAATGCAATCTTTGCAATTAATTTCTTTTTCCTTACAAAATTTGTTTCCAAAAGGAAAGAGATACATTTTGGAATAACTTGGATGACCAAGTCTTTTATGCCAAGTTTCCATATTTTTTTCTTGGACATAAGAACAAAAAAAATTTGTAGGGAGATCAAGATGGTCCATATAATAGAGGTCTCCCTTTCTATGGCCTTGCCCAATCCGCTTCCCGGACCGGAGATCCTGCACAAAGCAACCATTAGATGAGAAAGATATTTCACATCCATGGTCGGCAATTTGAGAAACCGAAAAAAGGTTTAAATTTAATTTGGGAACAACTCTTACTTTTGGAACAAAAAAATTTTGAGAATCCTTAAAAGAGCCAATACTTGAAATTTTCAAAAAAGTTCCATCGGCCGTTGAGACACAAGAGTCTTTTGAATTGATGCAAACATCACTAAGTGCATTCTCATGAGGGGTCATATGAAAAGAAGCTCCGGAGTCAAGGATCCAAGAATACGTACCGGGTGATGATGTCGAAGCAATGGCCGCACCCGATGTGGAGGAAGAAACTTTAAGCATTTGTTGGAGAGCCATAGATATTTGTCCAAGAGTTTCTTTAATGTCATTGTTTTTGCCTTCATCTTCTTTGGAGGTGGTTTCTTCAAGAGAGGCTACTTTAGGCTTGAAGGCTCCCATAAGCTTTGGACAAACGGGTCTAATGTGACCCGGCTCATTGCAATAATGACAAACAATCATTTTTCTTCCTCCATTGTAGTTCCCTTGTTTCCCAAAATGAGGAGGCTTATAGGTTCTAACATTGTTACCCGGTTTGGATACGGCAAGGACTTCATCAACATGCTTACTCATGCCAAGCCTTGTCTCCTCTTGAGTGATTTCGGCAATAGCATCCTCAATAGGAGGAAAAATAGATCTATGGAGAAGTGAGGATCTCACTTGCTCAAATTCGGGGCGTAGCCCAAAAAGAAATTGAAACAATCGCTCTTGTTCCATTTGTTTTTGTCTTAAATCAACATCTTCCATAGAAACCCACTTTGGCTCTAAAAGAGCCAATTCATCCCATAGTGGGTTAAGGGCACTATAGTAATCTTGAATGCTAGAATCACCTTGCTTGGTGGTTCTAACTTTTTCTTGCAAGAAGTATGCTCTTGCAAGATCCTTTTGGGTATACATACCCCTCATAAAGGACCAAGCCTCATTGGCTCGACGAAATTTAGCTATATTAGCACATACCTTAAGCTCCACATTGTTCATAAACCACGCAAGGATTTTTGCGTGATTGCTTTCCCAATCTTCTACTTCCTTTTGATGATTTTCAATGGCCTTGAGACGAGCATCTCCCTCAAGAGCTTTTTCTTGATCTTCTTCCATTTTTGTGAGCATAAGCTTCGGTTCCGGAACGGTCCCCATGACATAACCCCAAAGCTTCTTCCCTTTGAGATTATTCTCCATTGCCGATGCCCACATCATATAGTTCTTTCCATTGAGTTTGAAAGAAAGATTAATCTTTGTCTCCATGATGTTGCCAAGAAGTGAGAAGATGTCCACCAAAATAAGAGATACACGAACCACACCTTTCCTTCAAGAATCGAGTGGCTCTGATACCATGTAATGAGATATTGCGGAAATATAAAGAGTGCATACAAGCACATACAACAATGAATAAAAGAGAAAATATCACAAGTCCACGAAGGGACAATACAAGCACAAGCCTTTAAGAAGGCAACAATATACAAAGCCTCTTATTGAAATGAGAGAGGAGCTCTCCAAGATGAAAATACACAAGGGGATCACCCCTATTTATACAAGAGAAGGAGGAGGAAAAAGGAGGGCCAAAGGGCCTCAAAAGGGGGCTCCCATAGAGTCGTTGGGAGCCCCCAACGGTCACATTTGTGACCGTTGGGGGCTCCAACGACTTCTATGTTGGAGCCCCTTTTGGTCCTCAAAAATAATAAAAATAAAAATAAAAAAATAAATAATAGAAATTACATTTGATCAAAAAGAAAAAAATAGTTGTTTTCTAAAACAACTGTGAAATTACAAAAATACCCCTATCGGGTATTGATGTAATAAACAGAATATATATATATATATATATATATATATATATATATATATATATATATATATATATATATATATATATATATATATGTATATATATATATGTAATAGGTACATTTTAACAGGAACCTCCTCTTTATATAGAGGAGGAGAGCACTAAAGAGGGACCATAAAGGGGGCTCCCTTCTAGTCGTTGGGAGCCCCAACGGTCATAAATATGACTGTTGGGGCCCCAACGACTAGATGGGTGGGGCCCCTTTATGGTTCCAAAAAGTAAAAAACAGAAAATGAAAAAGGAAAAGGAAAAAAGGGAAAAAAGAAAGAAAGGTAGAAAACAAAAAATACATATGGAATTACCAAAACACCCTTATCGGGTTTTTGGTTTATACAAAACAGGAAAAAGGTATATAATTATGTATATATACATATATACATATATATACTTATATATATATATACGAATGTGTATATATATATTTATATATACATAATTTAACATGCCCCCTCAAACTTTACGGGGAGAAGACCGAAAGTTTGCCAAGAAGAAACATGAATCGTGGAGTTGGGAGCGCCTTGGTGAAGAAGTCAGTCAGTTGATACTCTAAAGTGACATATGACAATGTGATGGTCCCTTTGAGATATTCGTCTTGAACATAATGGCAATCCATTTCGATATGCTTGGTCCGCTCATGAAAGGTGTGATTGCTGACAATGTATATCGCACTCTTGTTATCACAACAGAGCTTGGTGGGAGTGGAAATGGGAACGCCCATGTCACCAAGAAAACTTCTGAGCCACACAATCTCCATAGTTGTCATCGCCATAGCCCAATATTCAGCTTCAGTAGATGATAAGGAGACCTTCTGTTGCTTCTTGCATCTCCACGAGATGAGAGATTCACCTAAAAAAATGCAAAGACTCGTAATTGAGATCCGATCATTGGGATTCCCTCCCCAGTCAGCATCAGTAAAAGCAGTCAATTCAAGAGATGAGGAAGAGGATAAAAAGAGTCCCTTGGAGATGGTATTTTTGATATATCGCACAATTCTCATTACGGCCGCCATATGAACCGTAGTAGGTACGTGCTGAAATTGGCTCGCTGCATGAACCGCATGAGCTATGTCTGGACGTGTGATGGATAGATAAGTGAGGGATCCAATTAATTGACGGTAGGGGGTTGGATCTTCAAGAAGAACGCCATCTTCAAGTCTTAGTTTCGCATTGATAACTTCAGGAGTCTCCACTTTCTTTTCATCAGATATTCCTGATTTGGTACAAATTTCTGCAGCTAACTTCATTTGAGATAAGATGTATCCACGCGCGGAATAAGCCACTTCAATTCCTAAAAAATATCTCAAATAACCAAGGTCAGACATATCAAAAGTATCTTTTAACATAGACTTAACATCATTTACTCCCTTTTTGTCATTCTCAGTGATGATCATATCATCAACATACAGCAGAAGCATAATAATGGAGTCACCTGTCCTTTTGACAAAAAGAGAACTGTCAGTATAGCAAGAAGAAAAACCTAAATTGATTAATACATTACTAAACCTGTCATACCAAGCTTTAGGAGCTTGCTTAAGTCCATATAAATCCTTTTTTAATTTTAAAACTTTTCCATTTAAATTCATACCTGGAAGTGGTTCCATATAAACTTCTTCATTTAAATTACCATTCAAAAAAGCATTTTTAACATCAAGTTGAAAGATTGGCCATTTTTTAACAGAAGCTATAGCAATAAGGGCTCGGACACTAGTCATTCGAGCAACTGGGGCAAAAGTTTCATCATAGTCTACCCCATACTCTTGGGCATATCCTTTGGCTACCAACCTAGCCTTATATCTTTCTAATGAGCCATCGCTCTTAGTTTTAACTTTAAACACCCATCTACATCCAATGGATTTCTTGCCATTGGGAGGATCAATGATTTCCCAAGTGTGCGCCCTTTTAAGGGCATTAAGTTCAAGTTCCATAGCTTCATTCCAATGAGCATATTGTTTAGCATCATTGTAATGAGATGGTTCATGAAAGGAGTGAAGAGCAAGTAGGCATGCTCGATAGTTAGGAGAAAAAGAGTCATAAGAAACAAATCTATTTGGTATCTTGGGAATGCGATTTGATCTTCTTTGAGAGGTCTCTTCTATCGATTCACTTTGAGAAAATCTTTCAAGGGCACAAGGAGGATTTCTTTCATGCCTTCTAGAGTAGACTTGCATTTGTATTGAAGCATTTTCTTCTAAGTTTTGATCATTATTTGGATGTTCAACAAGATCTTCATTAAGAGGTTCACTAGGATCAACATGATCATTTATGATGTTTTCTTGAGGTAACAAGTCAAATAAGAAGGATAGTCAATATTTTCATTTGGTTGATGCGAAAAACCATTTTCTTCTTCAAGGAATGTGACATCTTTTGAGATATAAAGTTTATTCTTAAGTATGTCAAAACATCGATATCCTTTTTGTTTTTCGCCATATCCCAAGAAAATACATTCAATAGCCCTAGGAGAAAGTTTATCATTTTTGCGAGTTAAAACAAAGCATTTACATCCAAAAATTCTTAATCTTTTATAATCGGGAGACATATTGTAAAGTTTTTCAAATGGAGAAAGATTTTTTAAAGAGGATGAAGGGATTCTATTGATGAGATATGTTGAAGTTAGAACCGCTTCGGCCCAAAAGGATTTTGGGATATTTTTTGAAATCAATAATGTTTTTGTAGTTTCTATTATGTGCCTATGTTTTCTTTCCGCAAGACCATTTTGTTGCGGAGTGTTGGGACAAGAACGTTGATGACAAATTCCATTTTCTTTTAAGTAGCTTTGAAAATCATTAGACATATATTCACCTCCCGAATCGGACCTAAGGATAGATAGATTTTCCAAAAATTGATTTTTAACCATTGCATGAAATTCTTTAAGGCAGGAGAAGACTTCGGATTTGCGATTTAGGAAGTATATCCACGTAAATCGAGTGAAGTCATCAATAAAGACCACATAATACGAAAAAACTCCTTTAGACAAAATAGGGGAGGGTCCCCACACATCGGAATGAACAAGTTCAAATGGCCGAGTGGTAAAGTAACTTCTTTGAGGAAATGGAGTAGCTTTAGATTTCCCAAAAATGCAATCTTTACAAGTCATGTGATTGTCTTTACAAGTATTGTTCAAAAAAGGAAAAAGAGACATTTTTACAAAATTTGGATGACCAAGTCTTTCATGCCAAATTCCAATACTTTAGTCTTTAACAAGATTGCAAGATGACTTAGATTTTAGCGTCAAAAAGTCCATAAAATAGAGATCACCCCTTCTATGGCCTTGTCCAATCAGCTTCCCTGACTGGAGATCCTGCACGGTGCAATCTTTAGGTGAGAAAGAGACTTGGCATCCATGATCGGTGATTTGGGAAACGGAAAAGAGATTTAAATTAATTTTCGGAACAATTCTTACTTTAGGAACGAAAAAGTTTTGAGAATTTTTGAAGTCAAGTGTTCCAATACTTTCAATTTTCAATGACGTTCCATCGGCCGTTGAAACATAAGAGGATATGGGTTCAGAAGAAATATTTGAAAAAGAGTTTTTATGAGATGTCATATGAAAAGAAGCACCAGAGTCTAGAATCCACATACCTGGAGGTGATGAAGAGTAGGCGATGGCGGCTCCGGATGTTGAAGGAGAAGACTTGAGAAGGTGTTGGAGAACTTCGGAGATATGATTAAGAGTTTCTTTGATATCTCCTTCTTTGGAGAACTTTCTCCAACCGCGGCAACCTTTCCTTTAAGCTTTGGACAAACCGGTCTAATGTGCCCCGGTTCATTACAATAGTGGCATATAATTCCCTTTCTAGGCCCATTGTTATTTTTGTTAAAGTGGGGAGGTCTATATGCTTTAACATTCGATCCGGGCCTAGTAACGGCCAAAACTTCATCACTCTTAATGCTCAAGCCAAGTCGAGTTTCCTCTTGACATATTTCGGCAAGGGCATCTTCAATAGGTAGGGCTTTGCTTCTATGGAGAAGAGATGCCCTCACTTGTTCAAATTCCGGGCGAAGACCATGAAGGAATTGAAAAAAGTGCTTCTTTTCAATTTGTTCCCTTAGCTCAATATCTTGTGGAGCAACCCATTTAGGCTCAAGAAGGACAAGCTCATCCCAAAGAGGGGTTAGAGAGCTAAAATAGTCCCGGACACTCATATCCATTTGTTTGGTGGCACGGATTTTTTCTTGACAAAAAAATTGCCGAGCAAGATCCTTTTGGATATACATACCCTTAAGGAAAAACCAAGCCTCATTGGCCCTTCTAAATTTGGCAATATTAGCACAATTTTTAAGGTTTACATTGTTCATAAACCATGCCAAAATTTTGGCATGGTTACTTTCCCAATCCTCAATTTTGGATTGATGTTCATTAATGGCTTTGATGCGCTCATCTAAAGCTTTTTCAACTTCATTTTCAATTTTTGTAAGAGCAAGAGAGGGTTCGGGAGTAGTTCCCATAACAAAGCCCCAAAGTTTCTTACCTCTTAGATGATTTTCCATAGCGGAGGCCCACATGAGATAGTTGAACCCATTTAGCTTAAAAGAAAGCTTCACTTTAGAGTCACGTTCCATCGGCACCAAATATACTTCCTTTCTTCAAAACTTGAGAGGCACACGTTCCAAGGTGACAAAAGAAAAGCCCAATCACCAACCGAGCTTTGATACCATGTAATGAAAAGAGGCGGAAGCACCAATAGAGCAAAAAGTCACTCTTTTAAGAGTGACTACTAGAGCCAAGAACACAAACACCAAATGTGCACACACAAAACTCACAAATATAGAAAATGACTTAAAGTCATAAGTTGGATATTATTGAAGAAAGGAAGAGAAGGGTGTAAAAACCCACACATTTACAAGGGGGAACCTCCTCTTTATATAGAGGAGGAGAGCACTAAAGAGGGACCATAAAGGGGGCTCCCTTCTAGTCGTTGGGAGCCCCAACGGTCATAAATATGACTGTTGGGGCCCCAACGACTAGATGGGTGGGGCCCCTTTATGGTTCCAAAAAGTAAAAAACAGAAAATAAAAAAGGAAAAGGAAAAAAAGGAAAAAAGAAAGAAAGGTAAAAAACAAAAAATACATATGGAATTACCAAAACACCCCTATCGGGTTTTTGGTTTATACAAAACAGGAAAAAGGTATATAATTATGTATATATACATATATATGTATATATACATATATATACTTATATATATATATATATACTTATATATATACGAATGTATATATATAAGTATATTATATATATTTATATATACATAATTTAACAGAAAGTAAGCCTGGACATATAAAGCGCGGCGGCGACAGAAAGAAAATACAAAAAAATAAATAGGACAAGGATCGCGAAACCGCATCCTTGAGATAAAAACGTAAGTATATACTTATATATATATATATATATATATGTGTGTGTGTGTCCTTTGTTTTTCCTTTTTTAATCATCTTTTATTTGGTTTAGCATTTTGTTCGTTCATTGTCCTTTCGTGCAACTTGCCCCTACCTTGTGTGTGTGTGTGGTGGGGGGGGGGGGGGGGGGGGGGTTGCGATGTTGTGTACGCCTGCAAGCGTAAGTGAGGACGGGCTCGGGCCACGGGGTGTGAGCGTGCTCCGTTGCAAAATCTGCAAAAAGATAAACTGTTAACAAAAGAATGATAAAATTGGAGGGAAAGGGTGGACTCGGCCGTCATGCCGAGCCCGACCCATCTCGACATCAACAGGACAGGCAAGGGCAGGGGCTTCGCCCCTGCAGGCTTGCCGGTCCAGCCGAGGGTGGCAGGAGCTAGGCCCCTGTCGACCCGATAGGTAGGCAGGGGGGGGGGGGGGGGGGGGGGGGGCGGCCCCTGCCGACCCTGCAGGGAGGACAGGAGGCAGCAGGGGCTTAGCCCCTTGCTAACGAAAAAGAACGAACAGAGGCAGGGTCTCGGTCCCTGCCGGAAAAAGCGTAGAGGCAGGAGGCGGAACCCCCTGTCTGTTGGAAACAATAGAAGAGGCAGGGAGCGGAGCCCCCTGCCTAACGGAAACACACAGAGGCAGGGGGACGCCCCCTGCCTGCCAGAAAAATATCGAGGCAGGGGGGGGGGGGGGGGGGGGCTCTGCTCCCTGCCTGATGGGAAAAGAAAAACGGAGGCAGATGGCAGGGGGCTTCGCCCCTGCCTGCTGGCCGAAAAAAAGGGGACAAGCAGGATCATCGCCCCTGCCTGCTGGCCGGAAAAAAAAAGAGAGGACAGGCAAGGGCATCGCCCCTGCCTGCCGGCCGGAAAAGATAAGAAATCAGGGAAATGAAACCACTGGTACCTAGGACTTCTATATAGCTGCTGAACCAGCTGACTAAGAAGTTTAATTTTTTAATACTACCATTTATTGTGGCCATAGGAAGTGAACTGTTGCAACAGAAATATTGTTGCAGCATTTAAGCATAATTGCATAATGAAACACATAAAGCAGTTGCTAATCAAGTTTTCGGAAGGATATTGGAGAAGTCGAGAGAGCATTCTCCAGTCACTTGAAAGCATTCCAGATATGAAGTTCGCCTAATCAAAGAGTACGCTTCAGGCCAATTAATGGAATGTTACTGTTTTCTGTAACCATTTTAATACAGTTTTGCAACTCAACAAGGAAAGCTGCTGGAAGACATCAAAACAGAGCAACGTAGGCCACAGCAGTTAGGACATTTCAGCGCCTCAGCTACTCGAAGCCATCCGCATCCAAGTGAATGAAGCTAGAAAACACTAAATGACGCATTAAAGAGAAAGAAAAAGGCATTTGGCTTTGGTTTTCACTACATTGGGGCAAACAAGAAGCTTAAGTTTGTTAGTTAATCAACTCTAAATGTGGCACCTGCCTATCTCACAGGATATAAACAGTATAGGACAATCTAGCAAGAACTCAATTCATATCATATCTTTATCAAAAGGGCTATTCAACTAATTCCATGGATCGACCAACTTACCCACTCGCATCAGCAATCTCCCTCGAGATCTTCATCTTCTTCGTCGTGCCCTTGTAGAGATCCTCCAGGCTACAGGGCAGATGGTTCTCTATTGGAGGCGCCTTACGCGGTTGCTTCTGACTCATGGAAGGCTCACCGAAGGACCCAAAGAAATCATCGCCAAAGATGCTACCAGGAAACCGCGAACCTCCCCGCGAGCCGCCGCCTGCGCCACCAAACGGACCCGAAAACCCGAAGAACTCGGAAAAGATGTCATCAGCGTTCCTGGGATTGAACCTGAAGACGTTGGGGCCACCTTCTCCGGTGGAGAAGAAGGAAGAGCCACCGGATCCCGTTGGGGGCACTTGCCCCTTGAGCCCTTCCTCTCCATATTGATCATAGACCGCACGTTTCTGGGGATCGCTCAATACCTGATCAAAAGCATAATTCACTTTGGTGGAACCTTACGATGAACGTAATCTAGATAGAGATAGAGAGAGAGAGAGGGGAAATGGGTACGTCGTAGGCTTCGGAGATTTGCTTGAATTTGGCTTCGGCTTCCTTCTTGTTGTTGGGGTTCTTGTCGGGGTGCCATTTCATGGCGAGTTTCCGGTAGGCCTTCTTGAGATCATCATCCTTGGCGTTCCTGTCCACCTGAAGGATCTTGTAGTAATCGACGCCCATATCTCCTCTCCGCTTCTACTCTCTCTCTCTCTCTCTCTCTCTCTCTCTCTCTCTCTCTCTCTCTCTCTCTCTCTCTTTGCAAAGAGAGTACTGCTTGTTTTGATTTGGTGGTGGCGGTGGTGGTGGAGGAGGAGGAGGAGGAGCAAACGGAAGGACAAGCGAAGGTGGGAGGGGTGAGAATCCGTGCACTAGAACCAGCTTCGAAGGCGACCAAGGAAGGGAGGAAGTTGAAGAGAGGACAACCTTCCAGAAACTTCCAGAGCCATCGTTTTAGTACCGCCTTCGTAGTTTTTTCGTCCTTCCCTTTTCTTTCGCCTAATAATAATAGGAAAAGATAGTAATATAATAAACAATGATATTGGTAATTACAACTATCTGATTTTCCTACTTCCTTCGCCTAATAATATAATAATGATAATGATGATAGATTACAACAATCTCCTTGATTCCGTCTGGGTGGCATCTGTGTAACTGATTTTATTTTATTGTTACACTGAGTTTTTTAATAATAAAATATCTCTACTCATGATTTAATTAAGAGTAATGGGTAAAATAAAATTAATATTTATATAGTGCCTCAGACACACTTGATTTACACACATCTGATAAGGGTGTCAACTGGTCTGGTTTGGTTCGGACCTAAGTGGAAACTGACCCAGATCTGATTTAATATTTTGGTACAGGGTTCAGGTCCGAGTCCAATCAGACTATCATAAGAAAAAACATACACGGATCTTATAAGAATTACATGAACCAGATCCAGCCCATACCTGATAAATTTACATTTGTATCTTTTTTATATTGAAAATTTGTGGATCATAAATGGAACTCAGGTCTGGCCTGGGTCTGATATGAAAGTTCACAAACTATACCCGGCTTCATATATTAATCGAATTCTTTGGGTCCGACCAGGATTCTATTAGAACCTTCTTGTTTATCACCAAACCATAACCCTATAGGGTTTGGTAAGGATCAGGATCGACTCAAACCAGACCCATTGACACCCTTAACATCTGATATCCAAAACTAAAAACTAAGTTTGAATCATGTTTAGTATGTTTTAATTTACTGTTTTTTATGTCATAAAATTATTTTCAATACAATGTTTTGTTTCTTTTTAATACTTTATTAATTTTATGAATTATCAGTTTTTTGTTTTTTTGATTAACATGCCCTTAGAGTAAAGCCTCCTTTTCCAATAGACAAGCCCTACTAGGGGCTATACAACTGAAAAAACACCCGTACCGTTCCATCACATGGTGACTTGCACAAATTGTTCCTACCAAACAAATGAGGCTCTCGTTGGTTGAATTGTGAACAACTGGTTTTTATTTTTAAAAGTTGGGTTTAATTCTCATGGGCAAAGAGGGCATTCTGGCAAAGAAAGGAAAGTTTGATTATATAACTTTTTTAAATAAAAAAATTCACTTGGAGCATGCAAAACACAATATAAAAAATGTTAGAGAAATGAGAGAGAAAGAGAGTCCTGAAAATGGTGGTAGCCGTTGGAAGATGGAGATGGAGAAAGCTTTTCTTAGGGCAGCCCATGAGAGTAGATGGGTTCTAGGTCTAATCAAAAAGAATTTTTGATAGAAAAAATTTGTCATTCAAAGGTGGGGCACGTAAGAAGGGTAGTGCCCCACTGGGGCTTTTCATCCTTTCAATAAGGGTTCCTCGTCATTAAAAAAAAGGTCCTAAAGCTTGTCCACCCTTAGGTGGAGGAATTTTTTCTATCAAAAATCATAATTTTTAAAAAACCTTTCCTTTCAAAAAATTGATCGTGTTTGGCATAGAGATGGCAGTGGACCAAGAGAAAACAGGGCTCCGCCTCGTTTGAACCGGGGATGAAAGTCAAAATCAAAACCTGTGTGGGGATGAACTTACGCTTTCCCTTGCCCCGCCCCGTTTGAACCTGGGATAGAGGACACAAATGAGGATAGAAGTTAAAATCAAAACCCGTTTTGGAATGGAGGGCATAATTTTGAGACGTGATGGGGGTTGAGACCATGTTCCTAGTTTGTCATGGTTGAAAATGTTATCATTTTTTCTTTTCTACTTGCATTTTTCTTACAATTTTCTGGCTTCCAAACATGCATAGTTTTACCAAACGATGGGTCGTCAATATGAGGTTTGTGATGGAGATTTTTTCCTTGGATTATCTAAAAAGAAATCTTAACATGTTAAATAAATTGTGATGAACACATCTATGCGGTTAGATCAAGCATTTGGTAGCTACATCCAAGAAAAGTACAGTTTGTACCATCATATGGTTTTGAAATTTAGGCCATCAGATATTTTCTCATATTTATTTTACAAAGCAAGTGGGTTATTTTATAATTCACAAAAATTAAAAGTGGCATTAGATTCCATGCACAAAGTGAAGATGAGAATCCAGTTTTCAAGAGATACCCCGATGCATGAGAAACATTTATAAGTCACTTTCCTACATCTTTCTCCCTTCCAAACGTCCCCAATGCCCTTTCTCCTCAACTTTCAACTTTGTGATCTAGGGATCTCTTAACTGATTCCCTTGTCCAGTTAATCACATGACAACATTCCATGTAGAGCCTGCATTCTTTTGTTGTGGGTCCCACGAGATACTATCATGTGATTGGCTGTGGTGGTCAGTTAAAAGAAGAGATCCCCTAGATTCGAAGCAGGTTATATGTCCCCCAAAGATGGTCATTAGCCACATCGCATGTTCGGAGGTCCCAATGAGCGCCACGTATGTAAGCATGTGTGGCTTGTATCCCCATGTTTGTCAGCATCAGTTAGTATGTGGTTGCAGAGACTTAAGTACCCTTTCCTCCATTGGTGCCATAAAACGATGATTCTAGAAAAGGAGCGGTTGCAAAGACTTAAGTACCCCCGAAGATGGTTATTTAAAACCTAGTCCCTGCACTGCAGGATTATCCGAGAAAGGAATCCTTCCTGAAGAAGGCCATGAACATCAACCCTCTCTCACTCTCTCTCTTCTCTTTCTGCCTTTGTGCACATCCAGCAGACGATCCTACACTGTTCTATCAAGCACCGACTGACCTGCACACTGCCTCTGTGCACATTCAGCAGACGATCATATACTATAGCATGGTTCAACTTGATGAGTTGTGGAGCCTGATTTAGAGTTTTTGCCCTTACAGGAGGGGGTCCGGGGGCTCCCACCGGCGCGGGTCCCGCTGCATGGTCAGTGAGCGGGGGTCCATGGGGGGGGCGCCCCTGGCGGGGGTCTCTAGGGGTGTAACACCCCAGATTTCCAAAACAAAGCTAAGTTAAAATTTTCATAAATTTCTTTTTTGTTTCTTCTTTGCAGTGGAACTTAGAAAAACTTTTAGCAGCGGAATCAGACGATAATGAGTCGTCGATTTTAGAAAACCTCGGGCGAGTCACAGGTATGTGGTCATGCACCCCTCGACCACCAAGGTATTTCATTTATCAAAACCACTTGTTTATTACAAACATCACTACTTGGAAAAAGCAATATTGGTTCAATAAAAGGAAGCAGTACAACTCTGTCTAAAGAAACCCTGAAACTTGATATAGGCTTGCTTCGTATATCGCAACGCAGGTTCAACACCTGAATCTCCATTAAACGGGGTCAGAAGCACTAATGGTCTGGTAAACAAGCAATCATACATCCATTCAACTCAAGTAAATGCATTGACCACTCAGGGTCACAGTTCGCAATAACGACGCTTAAGTCTCCACGACTTAGTGTATATCGCAAGAGCCTCCTATGAGCTATGAGTTGAACACTTCGCTCAAGTCTTCATGACTTAGCGTGAGCCTTTTCTGGGTTGTGATTTGAATCTCTTGCTCAAGTCTGCATGACTTAGCGTAAGCCTCTCCAGGGCTGTGATTTGAATATCATGCTCAAGTCTCCATGACTTAGCGCAAGTCTCTTCAGGGCTATGATTTGAATAACTGCTCAAGTCTTCACGACTTAGCATTGACTTCTTCTGGGTCTCAAATGGGATGTCAAACTCAAGTCTTCATACTTGGCACATTCATATCTTACGAATCTAAGGGCAAGTTTCTCGAGCTTCGCTTAGTCGTACAAATACAATATGGGTCTTTGCTTAATCGATTCAATAGTATACCAACCATGACACATTTCATAAGGTTATGCAGGACTTGACACAACAACGTCCATCCACTCATACATTCAATACATCATTGAACCTAGAACTAATGCATTGTTTTGATATTAACATTTCACCCCCTGATACACGGGAGAACTCTTTGTCTAGGCATTAATGCGATGTTCTAGGGTTGATTATTCTATATATTTTAGATATCTCAGAGGCCCGATGACCCCATCCATGTTAGGGTGGTATTCTCGTACCGGAAGAACCCTAAGAGGCCAATTCGGATGCATCCTCTACTTGCAGTAGTTGAGTTCAATCCTTAGATATTTAAGGATAATCATGCCCTCAAACCCCTTAAGTAACTGAGGCCCCATTAAACTTTGTTAGGTTCAGTATCAAACATATGACACTCGGGTTGTACCATCACTGTCTTTCACGATGAGCAAGTCCTGAAGGGGTCTGTCGATCTAACCGTTAATTGTTGGATATGTTCTTGTCATTTAGACAAGCCAGTGCATCCTGCACTGAGGATATATGTACCCTACCTCATTCAGTAATCCTCTCTAACATGGACATTTAACCACGGGGTTCATGATACATTTAAGTCTTATTCATATGCATGCTTAACTGAGCTCTCGGCTCTTCGACCATCACAAGCATCTCACCGCTTTTGGGTGAACAACATACTCTGGCACGATGATCTTTACGAGTCTAGTTGTGTAACAGTATCCATGAGCATGCATATGACTCAATCTCTTTTGGATCGGTTGCTCGATGTGTTTCACCGCAATGAGCAGTTGGCCTAGTTAAGGTGTAGCAACCACTTTAGCTCATTGGCCCTTATGAGTGAATTGCCCTTACAAACAAACATGAAATTGGGTCATTCTAGCACGTTCCAACAACATGGCATCTTTGTACCATTCAACTGGTTCTGACAGCTCTTTTGCCAACCATCTTGCCAGCACTTCTTCTGCTTGACGACAGAAGTGTAATGAACCTTTCTACGTTATAGAAAGTACTGAGGGCATATGGGCAACACCTCCTTTGTATGATGAAGTAACATGCTCTGCTCTTTCTAAGCTTGGTTGAGCTTCTTCAGAAAATTTTGTAACACACTCTCTCTTTAACTGAAGAAGCGTGTGTTTCTTTTAAGCTCGATGATTATCTTTTCAGAATTTCTAGCAACACTTCCCCTCTTTGATGGAGAAATCGCTATGCTTTAACTCAGGAATGGATGTGCATTGTTGTGTGTACTTTGCATCCATCAAGGTTTATTGAAACCTTGGGTCATAACCAGGCCATACGCAAATGCCTTAGTCTTTACGAAAAAACAGTTTTATGCAAAAGCGAAGCCTTTTCAATAGATGCTTCATTGGTTAAGCAAAATCTTCATCGAAGAGCAATAATGAAATTGCATTGGCGATTTGGAGTTGATCTTCATTTGAACGCTCACTTACGCACCATATATGTAATATAAGCAGAAGTATGTGCTTTATATGACGGCAGTGTAAAGGAGTATATATACTTATTGTTCAGAGGGTGAAACCGAACAAAATATTCTACATATATAATTGCAGAAAGCAGAGAAGCCTTGGCATCGTTTGACACGACGACAAGACAAAATGCATAATTTAAGTGCATAATAAAAAATTACAAAAAGCAGGGAGCCTTGGCATCATACAACGCGATGACAAATCTTAAATTATATTTAAGCAGGAGCCTTGGCAATATATAATGCGACGACAATCTCAAGACAATATATATGAGAATCGACATCCAACAATAGTTACAAGGCGAGCGCGTGAACACCGAAGTGTCCTAGATGGCTTAACCAAGAACTATGTTGAGGTACCATTTTTAAGAATGCATATATTGCGCATTCAAACATATATATCCGATGATAGTTATAAGGTGAGCGCGTGAACATCAAAGTGTCCTAGAGGGCTTAACCAAGAACTAGAGTCAGATACTACTTCAGAAGGTATATGCTATATACAAACAAACAAATACTTGAGAGAGATGGATCAACAAAGCGAACTTATTTATTGATTTGTGAAGAACAACTCTGAAATGCCCCTTCTGCTTCGAACGGGGTTCAAACCTTTTTTTGAGAGGTCAGATGAGGTCAACCTAGTTGAGAAAGAGGAAGAGCAGGTCAATCTACTCAACCTAAGTGGTTTGAACCAAACTGGGTTCAGTCTAAGTCAATTGGGTTCAGCAGGTTCAGACTTAGCCCAAGTTGGCTAGGTCTGTGTTCAGAAAATCAAACCAAAGTTTAGGACAAAAAAGGACTTAGACTTAGACTTCAAACCCAACTAGGTTCAAGTCAAGTCAATTGAGTTTGGACCAGGTCAAGTGGGCTAGGACTAGGTCAGGCATGCTAGGACCAAATCAGGCAGGCTCAGACCGAGTCAGGTGGGCTAGGCTAGGTAGGGGAGGTTTAGGAGAGAGAGAGAAGGCAAAAGGAGGGGGGACAATTTTTTATAAAGGGGGGCACCTTCTTTTATAGCCAAGGTTACTTGGCCCCCAAGTACCAGAGCCAAGTAACCTCCTCCTTTGGAATTTTCTAGAAAAAAACTAGAAAAATCCAATGTCTTCTTTCCCCTTCTTGCCATTTTCTTTCTGAAATTTCCAAGAGGTTCCTTTTGGTGTGAGGCCTACATAGAAATTCCATAGGATATTTTATAGGTCCCACTAGATATTTTCTGAGAAGTATTTTTGTGGGTCCCACCAACATTTTTATGGGTCCCATAAAAATTTGGGGTTTTCAATGACTTTTTTCTGAAAAATTTTGAGTACGTCATTCTCTTTGTATTGACGTAACTAAGAAAGTTGACTCGTACAAATCTCTTAATTTTATTCAGGGAGAAAGTTATGACTCTTTGACAGTTTGAGCATATATTCGTGAAGATACGAATATCCTAAGTATATCTGGCTCATAGTAATCGATTCGATTCACATTACGGGTTCAGATGCTATTTTCACATGAAAATGCCTCGTGAATTTTATTCAAAAGTTGTCTAAAAATTTGTGGATCTTACATCATTACCCCCTTAAAAGAATTTCGTTCACAAAATTCTAATAAGAGTGCTAAGTGAATAGTTGAGGATACTTATCCTGCATATTGAATTCGGGCTGTCAACTGCAATCATCAACACCATGATGTTGTCATCTCACTTTAACAAGTGGAATGACCTTCGACCTTAGCACTTTTTCTCGACGGTCCACGATTTCAATAAGTCTTTCTTTTATCGTCATATCTTCTTGAATGTCGATGTTTTTATGTTGGATAACGTGGGAAGGGTGGTGAACGTATTTTCTAAGCATTAACACATGAAATATGTTGTTTATCAACGCATATTACGATAGCAATGCGACTCGGCAGGCAGTCTCTCTGATCCGGTTCAAAACCTTGAAGGGACCAACGAATCTGGGGTTGAGCTTCCCCTTCTTTTCGAAACAAAATACACTCTTGGTTGGAGAGACCTTGACGAAAACCTTGTCTCTAACAGAAAAAGTGAGCTCCTTACGCCTTTTATCTGCATAGCTCTTCTATCGGTTATGAGCAGTCAGTAGCTTCTTCTTAATCATATGGACATGCTCAGTGTAGTGCTGTAAGATAATGGGCGTGTACAAGGTTCGCTCACCCACTTTGCCTCAATGGATTGGTGATCGGCAGGGTCTTCCGTACAGAGCTTCGTACGGTGCCATTCCAATGCTAGCGTTGTGGCTATTATTGTAAGCAAATTCGGCCAACGCTAAGCGGGAGTCCCAATCACCCTTCCATTCCAACATACAGGCTCTTAGCATATCCTCAAGAGTCTGTATGGTTCTCTCAGATTGTTCATCTATTTGAGGGTGAAAAGTTGTACTGAACTTAAGTTTTGTCCTCAAGGCTCTCTGCAGCTGCTCCCAGAAGTGAGAGGTGAACTTTGGGTCACGATCAGATATGATCGTTATCGGCACTCCAAGGAGTCTGACGATTTTTCGAATATAGATCTCTATCAATCTTTCGGTTGAATAACGATTGTTGATTGGTAGAAAGTGAGCAGACTTGGTGAGTTTGCCCACAATCACCCATATTGAGTCATGTTGTCTCTTGGATCGAGGTAATCCTATAATAAAATTCATCATAATACCCTTTCATTTTCATTCTATAATTTTGATCTGTTGCATTCTATCGCCAGGTCGTTGATGTTCGATCTTAACTTGCTGGCAGGTCAGACACTTTGAGACAAATGTAGCAACATCTCTTTTCATACCCCTCCAACAATACTTTCTCTGCAAGTCTTAGAACATTTTTGTACCTCAAGGGTAGATAGTATACTTGTTATTGTGTGCTTCCTGGAGTATCTCTTCTTTAAGCTCAGGGTTACTTGAAACTCATATATTTTCTTTCATCCATAGACTTTCATATTCCTTTAAGTGGAAGAAAATATCATCCTTATCAGCCCTAGCTTTCAGTTCCAAGTACTAGGGGTCCTTGAATTGTTTAGCTACAATCCGATCGAGGATCTCAGGCTGTATTGTCAGACTTGACAATCAAATTCTACCTAAATTAGCCAAGAATGGCTTCTAGTTGACGAAATCTTCTATCAACTTTCATTGTCCTCTGAGGCTGACGAGAGTGCCAACACTCGTGCAACTAAGGGTGTCTGCTACAACATTCACCTTTTCAGGGTGATAGAAAAGCTTGAATTTGTAGTCTTTAAGGAATTTCAGCCATCATCGTTGCCGCATATTCAATTCTTTTTTAGAGGAAAGATATTTTAAGCTTTTATGGTCCGACATGACCTCAAACTTTTTCCCATATAGGTAGCGTCACCAAATTTTAAGTGTGAATACCACCGCGGCAAGCTCCAGGTCGTGGGTTGGATAGTTTCTCTCATGGATCCTTAATTACCGTGATGCATAAGTGATCACTTTACCATGTTTCATCAACACACAACCCAGACCCGTTTCTGAGGCATAAGTATAAGCCACAGAGCCTCATTGATTAGAAGGTAAGGTAAGGATAGAGACAGTTGTAAGCCGTTGTTTGAGGGTCTCAAAGCATTTTTTACACTGGCCATTCCATTCGAACTTGACTCTCTTTTTCAACAGTTTGTCATAGGTATGAAAATTCAGGAGAAGTCTTGTATAAACTTCTGGTAGTATCCGACAAGTCCCAGGAAGCTGCAGACATCAATGATATTCTTTGGTTGTTTCTAATCCAGTACAATTTACACCTTCACAGGATCCACTGTTATTCACTCTTTTGAGATTACATGGCCAAGAAACATCACTTTGTCTAGCCAGAATTCACATTTTGAAAACTTTGCATAGAGCTGATTATCTTGAAGGGTTTTCAAGACGATTCTCAAGTACTCATTGTGTTGTTCCTTGTTCTCGGAATAAATAAGAATATCATCGATGAAGACGATGACAAACATGTCCAAGTATGGCCTGAATACCCGATTCAGCAGGTCCATGAAGGCAGCTGACGCATTCGTGAGTTTGAACGACATTACTACGAACTCATAATAACTATATCTCATTCTAAAGGCAGTCTTAGATATATCCTCCTCTTTAACTCTGAGTTGATGATACCCAGACCTGAGGTCGATCTTGGAGAATACTTTCGTTGTTTTGAGTTGATCGAATAAATCATCAATCTGAGGCAATAGATATTTTTTCTTAATGGTTGTCTGGTTTATCATCTGATAATCAATGTATAACCGAAGGGATCCATCCTTCTTCTTTACAAATAACACCGGTGCTCCCCACGGTGATACACTTAGATGAATGAACCTTTGTTCCATCAGTTCTTCCAACTGATATTTCAGCTCACTGAGCTCTATCGACGCCATTCGATAGGAGGCCTTTGATATTGGCATAGTTCTAGGTAAGGATTGAATTTCAAATTCAACCTCATGAAGTGATGAAAGTCCTGACAATTCCGCAAGAAACACATCGGGAAACTCCTGCACCACTTCCACACTCTCGATAGGCATGACAGTTGAACTTTCTGTCGAAAGACTTAATAGAAAGACTACACAACCCTTCCCAAGGTATTTTTGTACCTTAAGTGCCGATATGAGTCACTTCTGCGGGACAAGTTTAGATAACCAGTATTCTACCTTAGACAATCTTGGTCGAGATAGAATCACCCTGCCCTCGCGGCACAAAATCTTGGCATGGTTCTGGGCCAACCAGTTCATTCTCAGAATGATAGTATATTGTACCATATCGATTATGATGGCATCAGTAAGCAAGTGTTGCCCAACTATCTCTATATACAGGTTCTTTACACACTAGAAATATTTGGTGTGTAAACCCAATAGATTGTATACCTCGATCATTTTATCAACCGGTTTCACCGAAGCGTGGAGTTGTTCGGTAAAATCATCGGAGATAAAGGTATGAGTAGCACCATAATCAAACAAGACGTAAGCGGCATGTCCATTCACAAATATGGTGCCTTTAATGAGGTCATCATTTTTTACTTGTTCAATCATTACAGCATATATACGACCTACCATAGGTCTTTGCTCTACTCTAGGTGGCGGTCGTTGAAACTGAGGGTACTGTAGTGCTTGTCAAGAGGGTCCGACAAATCCGAGATTCCTCTTATGTTTATCTGCAACCTTCTTGATGCAATCCTTTATAAAGTGGCCAACTTTGCCACAATAGAGGCAACCACCAGTGTCATGAAGACATGGTCTCCCAGGGTAGTTCATACGGCACCTCGGGTAGTTAGAGTTAGGTTGTCGATTGTTTGGAGTAGTATTCTGCCTTGGTGGCGGCCTCACAACTTGTTGAGCGGAGTTCTTGTTCCAAAACTCTTTATTGCGAAAGGGTGGTCATGATCCTTGCCCACTCAGGAACGTTCTCTTGCAGTTTTCACTATCTGTTATCAGCCTCTTTGCTACGACCCCTTTAGATTGCTCCTAATCAACTTATAGTTTTGAAATTGCGATCACAATAACTTGAAAAATTTGAGGCATGTTGGTCATGACACGAGACCGCAACCCTTCCTGTAGCCCATTAATGTACTTGTCAGTCCTCTCCTGGTCGGTTTCAAACAACCGAGAGCAGTACCGCTCAAGATTTTGAAATTTGGTGGTATAGTCAATCAGACTCATACCGCCTTGCTTCAATTCTAGAAACTCCATCTTTTTCTTGTTTCTAGAGTGCAACGGGAAGTAGTTATCCAAGAAAGTTCTCTAAAAATCATCTCAAGGGATGACTTTAAGCTGGGAGAACTGGATGATCTTAGTGGTATCTCACCACTTCTGTGCATTATCCTTCAGCCTATATGTGCTGAAGTTAGTCTTTTTCTCTTCTTGTACTCCCAATACCAGGGATGCACACTCTGTTTTCTCGATCCAGCTTTCTGCAAGCTCTGGATTGGCTCTATCGGTGAAGACCGATGGATCAAGCTTAAGGAAGTTCTCATAAATTATTCCCTCAAGGTTCTCACTGTGAGGTGTGACTGATTTTAACCTCGTTTCAAAGATGATTGTTACTAGGTTGATGAGTGTCTCTAGCAAAAAACCCTGTGTATTTAACTCTCCGCTCGGCATGGTTCTCCTCATTGTAGGAGCCATTTATCTATTACACATAAGCAACGTGTTTTAGTTTCTCGATGTATATACGGAAGTAAAACTTTATTCACTTTATACATATTCCAAATGCATACTTCTCCCTTTTGTACAAGTGTCACACCACACTAGCGGACATTGGCGGCGAGAAAATAACACATGAGTCCATTGACTCCAAACATTACCAATCTCATAAGAACTGGGTTTTTTTTTTAACATGAACAACCCAAAATACCTTCTATAGTCACCTTGTCTCAATTTAGACACAGTTGGAGTTGGCTCGCGTGGCACTTCCACACTCTCGAGTAAATCTTATGGATAGATCAGTGAAGCTGGTCCACGCTCCCATACCGTAGCATCATAGCTCGGGGAGTCCAAAATCATGATCAGTGAACAAATGAAATTACCTCCTTCATTCGGATCATACAGGCTAGGAGTATGTGATACCAGTCCACCTTTCCATCCAATATCAGCATGATTAGGGGAGTCCAAAATCATGATCGACGAATAGGAGTTGTAACCTTCATTCGAGTCAAATAAGCTCGGCGTATGTGATGTCAGTCCACCTTCCCATCCAATATCATCATAATTCAGGAAGTCTGAAATCATGATCGACGAATAGAAGGAGTTGTAACCTTCATTTGAGTCATACAAGCTCGGCGTATGCGATGCCGGGTGATAGCTTAGCGAACGATTGTACTCCGCTAGAAACTCAAAGCACTTTAGGCTTGGTGACCTTTCAGAAGTCGTTGGGGTTCTACTACTCTCAACACTTGATTGATGTGGTCTACTAACGCGCGAGGTCTCATCCTTAAGACAAAGTGATTCCCACCACCCATATCGGTGGTATACCTTCTTTGGCATTCGTTGGCAGAATACCCATCTTTGCCACAATACTGGCATTTTTGGACTTCTAACGGGCATATCCACTCATCGTGCATAAATTTGCAATGATAGCAGTGTCCACGCAAGTCGTAAGTTTGCCATCTATACAAAGATGCACCCAAATCAGTAAGTTCAAAGAAAAATATACTTATAGTGCGATATCGCAAACAAGATGAATCTTGAACCAGGTTTCTCAAAGACAGGCTCTAATATCAATTCTGTAATGCTCTGAATTTTCAAAACAAAGCTAAGTTAAAATTTTCATGAATTTTTTTTGCAGCGAAACTTAGAAAAGCTTTTAGCAGCAGAATAAGACGATAATGAGTCATCGATTTTAGAAAACTCCGGGCGAGTCACAGGGATGTGTCCAAACACCCCTTGACCACCAAAGTGTTTTATTTATCAAAACCACTTGTTTATTACAAACATCACTGATTGAAAAAAGTAGTAATGGTTCAATAAAAGGAAGCAGTATAACTTTGTCTAAAGAAACCCTATGCCGCCTTGCTCCGCATATCGCAACGCAGGTCTAACACCTGAAATCTCCATTAAACGGGGTCAGAACCACTGATGGTCTGGTAAGCAAACAATCATATATCCATTCAACTCAAGTAAATACATTGACCACTCAGAGTCACAGTTCGCAATAACGATGCTCAAGTCTCCAGGATTTAGCGTATATCGCAAGGGCCTTCTTTGGGCTATAAGTTGACTTAGCATGAGCCTTTTCTGGGCTATGATTTGAAGCACTCTCTCAAGTCTGCACGACTTAGTGTAAGCCTCTCTAGGACTATGATTTGAATATCATGCTCAAGTCTCCATGACTTAGCGCAAGCCTCTTCAGGGTTATGATTTGAATAACCGCTCAAGTCTCCACGACTTAGCATTGACCTTTTTTGGGTCTCAAATGGGATGTCAAACTCAAGTCTTCATACTTGGCACATCTGTATCTTACGAATCTAAAAGCAAGCTTCTCGAGCTTCGCTTAGTCGTACGGATACAATATAGGTCTTTACCCAATCGGTTCAGTAGTATACCGACAATGACACCTTTCATAAGGTTATGCAGGACTTGACACAACAACGTCCATCAACTCATGCATTCAATACATCGTTGAACCTAGAGTTAATGCATTGTTTCGATATTAACATTTTACCCCCTGGTACACGTGAGAACTCTTTGTCCAAGCATCAACGCGACGTTCTGGGGTTGATTATTCTATGTATTTTAGATACCCTAGAGGCCTGATGACCTCATCCATGTTAGAGCGGTATTCTCGTACCGGAAGAACCCTAACAGGCCAATTCGAATGCCTCTACTTGCAGTAGTTGAGTTCAATCCTTAGATATTTAAGGATAACTACGACCTCAAACCCCTTGAGTGACTGAGGCCCCATTGAACTCTATCAGGTTCAGTATCAAACATATGTCACTCAAATTGTACCATCACCGTCTTCCACGATGAGTAAGTTCTGAAGAGGTCTATCGGTCTAACTGTTACTTGTCGGATATGTTCTTGTCATTTGGACAAGCCAATGCATCATGCACTGAGGATATATGTACCCGACCCCATTCAGTAAACTCCTTTAACATGGACATTTAACCACGGGGTTCATAAGACATTTAAGTCTTATTCATATGCATGCTTAACTGAGCTCTCGGCTCTTCGACCATCATGAGCATCTCACCTCTTTCGGGTAGATAACGTACTCTGGCACGATGATCCTTACAAGTCTAGTTGTGTAATAGTATCTATGAGCATGCATATGACTCGATCTTTTTTGGATCGGCTGCTCGGCGTGTTTCACCACAACAAGCAATTGACCTAGTTAAGGCGCAACAACCACTCTAGCTCAGCAGCTCTTACGAGTGAAGTGTCCTTACAGGCAAACATGGAAACGAGCCATTTTGGAAGTATTCCAACAACAGGGCATCTTTATACCATTCAATTGGTTCTGGCAGCTCTTCTGCCAACCATCTTGTCAGCACTTCTTCTGCTTGACGACAGAAGTGTGACGAACCTTTCTATGTTGTAGAAAGTACTGAGGGCATATAGGCAGCACCTCCTCTGTATGATGGAGTAACATGCTCCACTCTTTCTGAGCTTGGTTGAGCTTCTTCAAAAAATTCTGCAGCACTCTCTCTCTTAAACTAAGGAAGCGTGTGTTTCTTTTAAGCTCAGTGAACATCTTTTCAGAATTTTTAGCATCACTTTCCCTTTTTGACAAAGAAATCGCTATGCTTTAACTCAGGAATGGATGCCCACCATTGTGCGTACTTTACATCCATCAAGGTTTATTAGAACCTTGGGTCATAGCGAGGCCATACGCAAATGACTTAGTCTTTACGAAAAAGCGGTTTTGAGCAAAAGTAAAGCCTTTCCAATAGAGGCTTCATTCGTCAAGCAAAATCTTGATAAAAAACCGGTAATGAAATCACATTGGCGATTTGGAGTTGATCTCCATTTGAACGCTCACTTATGTGTCATATATGTAATATAAGTAGAAGTTTGTGCTTTATATGATGACGGCGCAAAGGAGTGCATATACTTATTGTTCGGAGGGTGAAACCGAACAAAACATTTTATATATAATTGCAAAAAACTGCGAAGCCTTGGCATCGTTCGACGCGACGATAAGATAAAATACGTAATTTAAGTGCATAATAAAAAATTACAGAAAGTAGGGAGCCTTGACATCATACGACGCGATGGCAAATCTTAAATTACATTTGAGCAGGAGCCTTGGTGATATATAACATGATGGCAATCTCAAGACAATATATATGAGAATCGGCATCCAACGATAGTTATAAGGCGAGCGCGTGAACACCGAAGTGTCCTAGAGGGCTCAACCAAGAACAATGTTGAGATACTATTTTTAAGAACGCATATATTGCGTATTCAAACATATATATTTGACGATAGTTATGAGGTGAGCGCATGAACACCGAAGTGTCATAAAGGGCTTAATCAAGAACTAGGGTCAGATACTACTTCAGAAGGTATATGATATATACAAACAAGCAAATACTTGAGAGAGATGAATCAATAATGCAAACTTACCCATTGATTTATGAAAAATAGCTCTGAAATGCTCTTTATGCTTCGAACGGAGTTCAAACCTTCCTTTAAGAGGTCAGACTAGGTCAGATGAGGTCGACCTAGATGACAAAGAGGAAGAACAAGTCAAGCTGCTCAACCCAAATGGTTTGAACCAAACTGGGTTCGGTCTAAGTCAACTGGGTTCAGTAGGTTCAGACTTAGCCCAAGCTGGATGGGTTGGGGTTCAGAAAATCAAACCAAGGTTTAGGACCAAAAAAGATTTGGTCTTTGACTTCAAACCCAACTAGGCTCAAGTCAAGTCAACTGGGTTTGGACCAGGTCAAGTGGGCTACGACCAGGTCAGGCATGCTCGGACCAAGTCAGGTGGACTAGGCTAGGTACGGGAGGTTTAGGAGAGAGAGAGAGAGAGAAGGCAAAATGAGGGGGGACAATTTTTCGTAAAGGGAGGCACCTCCTTTTATAGCCAAAGTTACTTGGTCCCCAAGTAACCTCCTCCTCTGGATTTTTCTAGAAAACCTAGAAAAATCCAATGTCTTCTTTCCCCTTCTTGCCCTTTCTTTTCTGACATTTCTAAGAGGTTCCTTTTGGTGTGGGGCCCACATGGAAATTCCATGGGATATTTTGTCGGTCCCACCAGATATTTTCTAAAGAATATTTTTGTGGGTTCACCAACATTTTCGTGAGTCCTGCAAAAATTTTAGATTTTCGACAATTTTTTTTCTGAAAAATTCTCAATACGTCATTCCTTTTGTATTAATGTAACTAAGAATGTTGGCTTGTATAAATCTCTTGATTTTATTAAGGGAGGAAGTTATGACTCCCTAACGGTTTGAGCATATATTTATGAAGATACAAATATCCTAAGTATATCTGGCTTGCAGGAATTGATTTGATTCACATTCCAGGTTTGAATGTTATTTTCACATGAAAATGCCTTATGAATTTTATTCAAAAGTTGTCTGAAAATTTGCGGATCTTATAGGGGGGCAGCACCCCCCAGAAAAAAAATTGGGGCATTGTATAAATTCTTTTTTTTCTTTCCCTATTGTAACTGTCGAAAAAAGCAATAAAGTCTTTTGTTTGATCATGGTGCTCATATGTTTTCTTCGATTGTTTTTTGCTCGAGGTTTTCGTAACACTCTTTCTCATGATTTTCTATTTTTTTTGTTACGCGATTTCCGTAAATCGCTACTCGATTTAGCAATTTTCTATTTTTTTTGCTATGCGATTTTCGTAAATCGTTACTCGATTTAGCGATTTTTCATTTTTTTTTGCTACACAATTTTCGTAAATCGCTACTCGATTTAGCGATTTACGAAAATCGCATAGCAATTTGCCATTTATTTTCATTATACAATTTTCGTAAATTGCTACTCGATATAGCGATTTACGAAAATCCTATAGCGATTTGCCATTGATTTGGCGAGGAGGTGAGTCATGTCGGAGAGCACGACATCGGAGGTCGAGATGAGGACCTCGTGGTGCCTGAACCCGACGAATGCCCGCCAAGACTTGCGAGTGCGAACGCCCATGTTGAGCAGTGTCAGGGTGGCCTAGAAGGCATAGCCCTGATCAGAAGTATTGTCGAAGTGGGGGTAGATAGATTGTACTTTGAAAGACTCCATTGTAGGTGTACTGAAGAAACATTTTGTTGTAGGTATCCCTCGAAGGTGGTGAAGGAGCCGCCGCAGTCGGTTGTCCGCTAGATGAGGGTAGCATTCCGACCACTGCTAGCAGAAAGAGAACGACGATCACCATTGAATCACCGACTCTTTGCCTCACCGACTCTTTGCCTCCCTTAATATAGTGTTTCACGGAGAATGAAGAAGAAGAAGATGATGACAGAAAGTTCAAATGGAAAAGAAAGAGAGAGCGTTTCAGGTTTGTTTCGTTGTTTGGACTTTGAAGAGTTAACATCATCCTCGACTTTGTGAATGGAGGATATTTTTGTCCTTTTTTTTTAAACCATCGTTTTTCTTTTTTTGAATAAAGGACATTTTTATCATTTTCTTGAACCATTGTTTTATGGCGAGAATAGCAAGAAAGGGTATTTGCAACCGCATCGGACTCCAACACTAACTGATGCTGACAAACATGGAGATACAAGCCCCATGTGATTAAATACGTGGCGCTCATTGAGACCCCCCGAACACGCAATCTAGCTAACGACCGTCTTCGGGAGAGAACACACACCACCCTTCCCCCTAGATTTATCCTTTTTTTCCTCTAACCCTCTTGCCCTTTTGGCAGGCGACAGAAAGGAATCCTCCTTTTGGCTAATCCAACGCTTTGCATTGCCGTAGTTTTAGCCCTCCATGCCAAAATGTTAGTTGCTTGGCCGCTAACGCCTACCACCAAACACAACCAGGGCAACTGCGACACCAGCAGCAGCTCCATGACCACCTGCCTGGTCTTTCTTTGCAGCGTCTCCTGCTTCACTGACAGCTTCAAGTGTCCCAATGGGGTCGTCCGTCATGGGGATCGCGACGTTCTGGGGGCTGTGGGTCTTGGACGGGGACAACAAGCGCTGCCTGCAGGATGCCGACTACATGATCAGGTTCATCGACTTCGTGCATGCTCTCACCTCTATAATGGTGTTCGCGGTTGTGGCACTTCTTGATCAGAACATCGTTAATTGCTTCTACATGGTGCCGTCGGAACAGACACGGCAGCTGCTGTGGTCTTTGCCCGTTGCCATCGGCTTCTTTTCCAGCTAGTTGTTAGTGGCGTTCCAGACCAAGCGCCACAGAATTGGATTTCCACTAACAGCTTAGTAAATGCATGTCTGTGCTAAATGAACGTGCTAAATGGGGTTTTCAGTCTTTTTCTTATTTATTTGTAAATTCTGACCATGTACTTGATTTCATAGGGATTTGCTCTTGAAGCGATTCCGATACATGGGTGGGTTTTTGTAAGGTTCGAAAAATCAGCTGTCCAAAATCTTTTGTGATGTACTTGATTTTATAGTTGTATAGCCATATTTTTTTGAATTTGCAGTGTTGAACTCTCGAACCTGCACACCCGAACCCATGTGACGTAGGTTTTGACTATTGTTCATGACGATCATTGCCCCCCTTAGCTTAGTGAAATTGTCCAATAGTTTCAGCCAAAATGATGATACAAAGATGTCACTCATTTGTAGAGTACACCCTATTCAACACACTAAGCACAAATTGCACATGAACCAAAAAGTGGAATATACTTGATAAACATGCTTAATAGGGTTTTCAAGCTATTTTTGTTTTATTTTTTAAATTTTGAATCTTTGATCATACAAATGATCCATATGCTTCTATGGTGGTACTTACACTTGATTTACATAGATGTTCCAAAGCAAGCACATGTGTTATATATATATATATATATATAGAGAGAGAGAGAGTAATGGGTCGGTGTTAGACCGTGTGATAAATGGGTTTTTGAGCTTCTCTGGTGCTTTTTATGCTGTTCCAGCCCTATAAATGTGTTGGGCATAGTTGATTTACTAAGAATCCACATTTGGATCATGTGTTTTCGATGAAAAAAATGATGTTTGGAGCCTTAAAAATTATTGGTTGATTTTTGGAACTTTATAAAAGCCCACTAATGTGTTGGAATCAAACGCTTCAAGAGGCGAACACTATAAAATCAAGTACATAGATCACATCTATGCGGTTAGAATTTAAAAATAAAATAAAAAAACTCAAAAAATCCATTTAGCACTAGTAATGGGTCGGTGCTAAATAGTTTTTTAAGTTTCTTCAGTGCATTTTATGTAGTTCCGGCCCTATAAATGTGTTGGGCATGATGGATTTACTAAGAAACCACACTTGGATCATGTGTTTTTTATGAAAATGATTTTTGGAACCTAAAAAATTTATAAAGATTTTGAACAATTGATTTTTTCAGTTTTATAAAAACCCACTCGTGTGTTGGAATCAAACTCTTCATGAGCTGATCCCTATAAAATCAATGACATAACTCACATTTGTACGGTCAGAATTTAAAAATAAAATGAAAAAATCCTGAAAAAACCTATTTTAGCACTGAATGAGTTTAGCACCGACCTAATATATAATCTGTCGGTACATGACTAAATTGTGCATCACGCTACCATAACATTCCTGGGGAAAAGGAGCATTTCGTACTCACCCAGGACCTCAATTGTGAAACCCTCCCCTGCTCTCCCTCACCCTCTCCTTCCCTGCCTCCGTCTTCCTTGCCCTCCTCCTCGCCACCGACACTTGACTCTCCCTCATCTTCTCTGACGGTGGCAACCGGTGACACTGTTGGCATCAACTGAAGCAATGGGAGGACAACCCTCACTTCTTCCCTCGGCATCACGATGAGGGCTCCGATGATGGGGTTGATGCCTCTACCATCGGGACCTTCCAGTGGACCACCGCCCCTGTTGGCGGCCACAACGATGGTGGCGTGGAGGTGAAGGAGGAGGAGCAACTCTCGTTGAGGCACATCATGTTTGGGATCGCCGACTCTACACAACTTTGGAGCAAGAGGAAGGAGTTTGTGAGGCGGTGGTGGAGGCCTAGCGAGATGATCAACCACGTCTGGCTAGATGAGAAGCTCTCCGTCGAGGAGGGTTTGCCACTGATTAAGGTCTTCGAGGACATCTTCGATTAAGGTCTGAGCTTCAGCATTTTTTAAATGGCAGATTTTTCTGCTTGTAAAGCTTTATTTTTGCTTTGTTGGTGGTCTTTTATGTGATCAATAATACTTTTCTTTTCATTTTTGAATGGTTTAGACAAAAAAATTTATTAGCAGTTAAATTTTAAGAACACACCCAATTTTGATTGGTTGTTTTGGTGGGTTGATGCTTTGTGCAGAACATTTTTTGCAAACTTGGTCTTGGGAGGGTTTCTTACTCAGCAGGGGGTCTCAATGAGCCTAAGGGCTGCATTCGTTTTTCTATGTAAGTTGTAAAATTCATTCAAAAGAAAGTGTAATTGCTCTGTTATTTAAAATTATAGTAAGAGCATGTGATAATCTAGTTCATATACTATTTAGTGTTACTGTGGATATCTGAAATATGATTCCAAAAAAAAAAAAAATCCAGATGCCCTACAGATAAAATGAACAGTATGCCACTTAAATGATTGGTGATACAACTAGAACACTTCGAGCACGCTTTGGTTTTCTTGCCTTAGTCTTCCAATCATTATAGCAGGGACATTCTCTATTGTGACCAAATATTTGTCAGCAGACAGTGTCACTTCTTACAGCACATGATACACATGGCTTTCAGTGATGTGTTTTCGAGCATCTAGTGGCATCCACTCACTAAATCTTGCCAAATAACTTACGGGATTGCACATTGCCAAAATGTTGAGCTTGACAGTAAAATATTGATGCTTCTGTAATACCCCGATGTGGGACCTCGAGAGTTCGAGTCCGGTTGGTATTACTTCTCAAAGAAAAAATATACCAAGTTTACACAAAGAAAACATGGCTAAATTTTTTTTCATTCTTTTCCAAATAACTCAATTTCTTTCATAATGTTCATCACTCATAACATAAGAAAATAACAAGTACGTAAATGTTCAATGATAAGAAAAATAAAAACTACCAAGTGCTCTGCTGAAGTAGAAGTAGTTGATCAGGTCCTGCTTGTGCTAGTGTGCCTCGAACCCACATTTGTAATTATACAGGGTGTGAGTCTACAATCCAGTAAAGAATAATTGTAAGTAAATAAAGACTTTAACTTACAACTATAGTAGGCTCTAAGCTCTTAGTCTGGGTTTAATTTTTGACACACCATATAAGGTTTTTATGTTTTAATTATCCTTTGTTAACTCTCTCAAACATTCTACCACACCAAGCTAACACTAGGTCGGCTATACCGGCCATAGTTGTCTATGAGCGTAGCAACCCGCATAGAACACCATAATTCTACATGTTGGCCAGACTATGAATCACACACTCCCAGTGATCCCTTAACCACCAGGCACTAAAATGAAACAAAAAGGGGACCCCACTGGTAGTTAGCCGGGAGGTCAGGCTCAATATCGATCTCAGCATGGTTCATGCTATATCATAACCATGATAGTTTTCAACCATTCATGATCGTCTAAAGTCCCAAATACTATGTGAGTATAACTCTAAGTCATATATTAAGTTTATCACATTGAACCACATTCTCAAGCTCATATTTTATTCGTTCTCTCATGAGTGATGTCATGAAATGAACACGATGGATCTCACTTTTCAATCTTAAAATGACATTAGGGTTCACACTTATCTCATACTAAGCATGCAACGATGTAGAGTCTCTATATTGTTAAATCATCAGCGGACCACTCTCTATGGTGGCTACACTCTGTATGCAAACTAGGTAGCCCTTACCACATGTTGCCACTTTCGAGATTTAGGAGGTCATGCATGTTAATCTTAATATAAACATTCACATGACATGAATAAAATAAAGGAACTCAAGTCTAATCACAATCTCATCATGATGCATGTTATTTGCAAATTATAACACAGTTATGCTATTATAAAAATAATCTTTTTTCTTTTATGTATGACATATCACGACTAACATGTGTATGTAATTATCTCATAATTTTATGCATGATCATTTTATGCATAGCATGTTCACACTCAAGCGCTATCTTTCAAATCATGCTAATTCACAACATTACCATAACATGTAACACATTATGGTTTATTCATAACTAAAATTACTCATAATATCCCTTACCTTGAATATGAATGTTGGGCTCTGATTGAAATTGATTCTCAAGATGCTCTAACGGTAAGATTTGATTATTATACATGCATATTTATATTAATACATATAACCTCTTATATTTTAAAAAAATTACCAAAATACTCCTTCCAAGTTGACTCATCAGACCTCGATTTATGTGTCTCTATTTTGACCAAAATCAGGGAACACAAAGATTCTCCTCTATGATATGAGTCCAACGCACTAAACCTCACTCAATTCCAAATTTAGAGTGCAAAGTTCTATCATTTTACTAAAACAGATCTTGGGTACATACAAGGGTACTTTGGTTATTTCAATAATTATTCTAAAAATTCAAAAATTAATCACAAATTGGATCCAGATTCATCTCTGATCTGGATCCCAAAACTTCAGACTGGATCTAGACCCATTTCTGATCTGGATTCATAACTGGTTCATCCAGTTATGAGTTGGATCTGAATCTAACTCTGATCTGGATCCAGGATTATCAGATTGGATCCAAACTCAGTTCTGATGTAGATCTAGAACTGATCCATTCAGTTGGATCAAGATCCATTTCTATTCTAGATCCAAAACAGTCAGACAGGATCCAGTTCTATTTGGATTGATCAAGACTAATTGGATCCAGATTTGGTTTGATCTAGATCAGACCAGATCCAAACTGAGAATTGAGACCCAGTTAGACCCGACTCGGTCAGGTTCACACCCAGATCGGTTCGGTCTGACTGAGTCGGTCTGAACTAGTTTGGTTCGGTCTGAACTGACTCAAACTGAACCGGTTTGACCAGATATAATATTATTTTTTAACTCACCTAGTTCGGTATGGGTGCAACCCAGACCGACAAGTTCGGTATGGGTGCAACCCAGATCAACCGGTTTGGACAGCGATCCACCCAGACCGACTCGGTCTGGTCCCTATAAAAAAAACATACGAAAGGGGCTCTGCCCCTTCCATCTTCTCAAATGCAGAGGGGTTGACCCCTGAGTCGGCCCTCTCTCTCTTTCCTCCCTGTGACAGATGGGTCGGCCACCGGCGCCACTCGACCGTCTCTCTCTCTCTCTACCATGGTTTCCCTATTTTTTCTCTTCAACTCACCGACAGCCATAGCTGTCGACCCTCGGTTTAATCGAAAAAACAAAGAGAAGAACATGCTGCTTACCTGCCCATGGCGAGCTCCGCTACGCTTCTCCTCTCTCTACACCTCATTTTCTCCTTTTTCACACTCCTTTATAGACCCCACGGTGGGTGAGGATAACCTCATCCCCCCCAGTCAATCATGAGGGGTGAGGTTCATCCTCACCACTCTGACGGTTACCTCAAATAGGGAACCGTCTTCCTTATCATTTTTTTAAGTCTGCCTCCCTAACAATTTTGTCAGGGTGGTTTTATAATTTTACCCCCCTTAAAAGAATATTCGTCTTGAATTTACCTGAAAACAATTGTGAAAATTGTGCATGGATGTCTAATTCATGCCCTCAACGATATCTCTTTGTTTTGGAGCTTTTGCACTTTCGCATCCAAAATTTCTATGGGTTTCTCACTCATGCTCAGGTCATTCTGGATTTTCAACACTGACTCGACTGCATCAAATATGTGGAAAGAATCTGGCATGTACTTTCACAACATAGAAACATGAAACATGTAAATTCGGTACAAGAAAGGTGGAAAAACTAATCGATATGTTGTCTGACCAACTCTTGCGAGTATTTCAAAGGGTTTAATACATCTTTGACTTAATTTTTCCTTTCGACCAAAGCGCATTACTCCCTTAAAGAGAGATATCTTAAAAAATACATGATCACCTTGCTCAAATTCTAACTCGGGTCATTTTTTGTTCGCATAACTTATCTGTCCACTTTGCGCTGCAAGAAGATGCTCTCGAATAAATCTTAATTGGTCTGTCATATGCTGCACTAAATCAAGCGTTAACAATCTTCTTTCTCCAACCTTATCCTAACACAAGGGTGTTTGGCACCGTCGACTTTACAATGTTTCAAATGGAGTCATGCCTATGTTTGCTGGAAAGCTATTATTGTAGGTAGATAAGATGTCATTCTATGTATCACTATACTCTAAAGTACATGCTCGCAACATGTCTTTCAGAGTCTAAATAGTTCGCTCAGATTATCCATTTGTCTGAGAGTGAAATGTCATACTCATTTTTAAGTGTGCCCCCATTGCATCTTAAAAACTCTGCCAAAATCACGATGTAAACTTGGAGTCTCTATCCGAAACAATCGAGTTCGGTACTCCATAAAGTCTGTCTATCTCTTTGATGGACAGTTGGACTAACTGGTCACAAAAGTAAGTCGTCTTACAAGCTAAGAAGTGAGCTGACTTAGTTAGCCTATCTATAATTACCCATACTGAATCCATTTCATTATTGGTCTTTGGAAGTTATGAGACGAAATCCATAGTGATTTTTGCCCATTTTCATTAAGGTATGAGAAGTGGTTGTATTAGTCCACCGGGTCATTGGTACTCAATCTTCACTTGCTGGTATACTAGACACTTGCTTACAAAATCAACAATGCCTCTCTTCATTCTGCTCCACTAAAATATATCCTTCAGATCTTGATACATTTTGGTATTGTCAGGGTGTATGGCACATCTAGAGTGGTATGCCTCGTCCAACAACTGATTCATGAGTTGATCATCCCTAGGAATGTACACTCTATGATAAAATCTGAGAAGTCCTTGATCATCAACTTTGAAGTTTAACTCCTCACTTCTTAAAATTATCTTTCTAATTTGGGTCAACTCCTTATCCAAGGGTTGCTTTTTCTTAATTTACTTTCACAATTTTGACCTCAATGTGGTTTGCACAAACAATAACCGACCTGATAAGCATTGAGCTTCTGCTTTCTGATACGTGACTAAATAAAACAAATCTCAATCTACGAGTTTAGCCAATGTTTTTGACTTTTTGTTAAGAGCGTCAGCGACTATATTTGCCTTAAGTGATATTTCAGCTCGAAGTCATAATCTTTTAAGAATTCAAGCCATATTCTCTGCCTCAAGTTCAAATCTCTCTGTGAAAACAAGTATTTATGGCTTTGATGGTTAGCAAAAACTTTAAACTGTTCATTGTATAGGTAGTGTCTTCATATCTTAAGGGAGAATACTGTTGTTGCTAGGTCCAAGTCATACGTCAGAGAGTTGACTTCATGTGTTTTTAGTTAGTGTGATGCATAAACTATCACCTTATCATGATACATTAGAACGTAACTCAATCCCTTATAAGAAGCATCACTGTAGATAATAAAACCTCCAGATCCAGAAGGTATGACTAAACTGAAACAATGGTCAAACATTTTTTTATCTCCGAAAAACTTCACTCACACGTCATTTTACTCGAACTTTATGTCTTTTTTAGTGAGTTTTGTCATTGGAGCTACTAACATAGAAAACCATTCCGCGAATCGCTGGTAGTACCTAACAAACCCCACGAAACTATAAATCTCTGTAGGATTCTTGGGTTTAGCCCAATTAGTGATTGCTTCAATCTTCGCAGGGTCTACCATAATTCCCTCTTTGGATACAATATGATCAAGGAAGGACACCTGCTCCAACCAAAATGCACACTTAGAGAATTTGGCATAGAGTTGATGTTCTCTAAGTGTTTGCAGAACTATCCTCAGGTGTTCCTCATATTGCTCTCTTATGGCTGAATAAATAATAATGTCATCAACAAATACCACCACAAACTTATTCAAATATGGTTTTAAAACTTTGTTCATCATATCCATAAAAGCTGTTGGTGCATTAGTCAGATCAAAAGGTATAACTAAAAATTTATAATGGTTGTATCTTGATCTGAACACCGTCTTATCCACATCTTCTTTCTTAATCTTCAGTTGATGGTAGCCCGATCTCATATCCGACTTCGTGAAATATGCAACTCCTTAAAATTGATCGAACAAGTCATCAATCCACGATAATAGATATTTATTCTTTATGATCACTGCGTTCAATTACCAATAGTTTATACACATTTGCAGGGATCCATCCTTCTTTTTGACAAGCAAAATTGGAGCACCCCAATGAGATATTGACGGTCGAATAAAACTTTTCTCTAATAATTCTTGCAGTTGCTCCTTGAGTTCTTTGAATTCTGTTGGTCCCATTCGATAAGAAGCCTTTGAAATGAATGTTATTCTCGGGACAAAATCAATCTGAAACTCAATTTCTCGATCAGGAGGGAGACCTGATAGTTCTTCCAAAAAACATCAGCATATTCTCAAATTATGTTCACATCTGATATGGTGAAGTCCTCTCTCCCTTCGGTCTTTATGTAAGCCAAAAATCTAATGTATCCTTCTTAAATGTATTTATTGGCCTTCAAGCATGATATGATTGTTGGCCTGAGTAGTTTCTTAACACCCTGATATGTAAAAGTTGAAGTCTGAGGGGTTTGAAAACTATCACACTTCTTTCTGCGATCAATACTAGCATGGTGGTCTGACAATCAGTCCATGCAATCAATACTAGCATGGTGGTCTGACAATCAGTCCATACCAAAGACAATATTTGTATCCTTGAGATTGAGTTGCAACAAATTCACATGCAACTCACGGTTCTCTATCTTTACTACACAATTGTTGTATACAATATTCACTACGGTGAATTTGCCTATAGGTGTTTCTATCAAGTAAAAAACAATCAATCGTGAAGGTGCAACTGGTAACCATGTTTCAAAGGTTTATGTGGTAAAACTATGTATGGCTCTAGACTCAAACAATGCATGTGTTATATTGAAATCATCATGTAATAAACTTATCACTATTTAAGTCAGTTAGGTTATATTTGCATAAAATTTCATCACTTGCATACAATTATGATACTCATTTAGTCAAAAACATTTTTTTCCATTAATCATTCTAGTACACATAAAAAAAATTAATACTGGGCATGCAAGAAGGAAATAAAGCAAAACAAGAGATAACCGAACTAGATGAAATAAAATTAAGCATTCCTAAACGTGACATCATATTACTCTTCAATCCATCCGAAGCTTGGTTTTCTCCCTAAACTCCTCCGCGTCTGTTGAGGGTGAGTCATAAAAGGAGCATTCAAGTCGTATGAGGGCGAAGCAGGAGTGTATGTAGGTGACGTAGGATCCACAGTGGAATCTTTAGACATAGAAAGAGTACCCATATTATATAGGGGTGAAGCAGGAGTGTAGGTAGGTGAGGCAGGCATAAGAGTGAGATCTTCATCATCGCTTCCTTCCCACAAACCTCTCGATGTTGCTCGTCTCTATGCTAGTCCTGGGCTGCTTTCATTCACTCGTGCAACGTGCCATGTTGTCTCTGTGACTTAAATTGACGCTCTCCTGGTTTCTTCAACAAGAAACTCTACGATCGAATTCAAAACTCTTTGATTGGTTACGCTTATGGCAGCCACATAGATGACTCAGGACATATGTCATCCCCATATACTGGTCATTCTAGACCCTCCTTAAGATGCAAAGTTTACGCTAGGAAATGCTCTCCTTGCGACTCCTCCCTAAGCCACCATTCAATCTCTCATTATTTGCTCCCACACTGATCGACCTCTCTGACGGTGAGACTGGTGAGTCTCTCGCTTGTAGGATTGTAGTTGTCGCTCGTAAGTAGTGTCGAAGTAGTCATGTTGGTACGTATCTCTTTCTCCGGCTATGATATAAATCAACGAGAGTCGTGGTGTCAACTCTCTAACTATGTTTGCCATGACTCAAGTCGTCATAGCCATTGCAACGACGAACTCTACTCTCCCTACAATCAGTGACTCAGAAGGGTCTTACGCCCTAAGGTCTTCATGATTATCATGCTCGTTAGCTATTCCTAATCACAAACAACCTAAACACTAACATATTTTTTTATCCAGCAAAAACTTATATCAGATTCTATGTTATTGAACTTACTATGAATGATAAACATTTTTGTGTAAACCTGACTCTAATACCAATTTGTAACACCCTAATTTGGGACTTCGAGAGTCCGAGTCCAGTTGATATTACTTCCCAGAGAAAAAACATATAGAGTTCACACAGAGAAAACATGGCTAAAATTTTTTTCATTCTTTTTCAAATAACTTAATTTCTTTTACAATGTTCATCACTCATATCATAAAGAAATAACAAGTAAATAAATATTCAATGATAAGAAAAATAAAAACTACCAAGTGTGCTCCTGAAGTAGAAGTAACTCATCACGTTATGCTTATACTGGCGTGGTTGGAACCTACAGTTATAATTATACAAGGTGTGAGTCTATAACCGAGTAAAGAATAATTATAAATAAATAGACTTTAACTTACAATTATAGTAGGCTCTAAGCCCCTAGTCTGAGTTTAATTTTTAATACACCACACAAGGTGTGTATGTTTTAATTACCCCCCTTTAACTCTCTCAAACACTCTGTCATACCAAACTAACACTAGGTTGACTATACTTGTCATAGCCGTCTATAGGCATAGCAACCCGCATAGAACACCTTAATTTTACATGTTGGACAGACTATGAACCATACACTCTCAGTGATCTCTGAACCACCGGGTACTGCAATGAAACAAAAAAAGGACCTCACTAGTACCTAGCCAGAAGGTTAGATTCAATCTCGATCTCGGCATGATCTATGTTACATTCTAACCATGATGGTTTTCAACCATCCATGGTCATCTAGAGTCACAAAAATTGTGTAAGTATAACCCTAAGTCATATATTAAGTTCAGCACATTGAATCACATTCTCAAGCTCATATTTCACTCGTTCTCTCATGAGTGATATCGTGAAATGATCACGGCGAATCTCACTCTTTAATTTTAGAATGACATTAGGGTTCACACTTATCTCATACTAAGCACGCAACGATGTAGAGTCTCAACATTGTTAAATCATTGATGACCCACTTTCTATGGTGGTTGTATTCTGACCGCGAACAGGTCACCACTTTTAGGATTTAAATGGTTATGCATGTTAATCTTAATATAAACATTCATATGACATGAATATAATAAAGAGACTCAAGTCTAATCACGATCTCATTATGATGCATGTTATTTGCAAATTATAATATAGATATGATATCACATAAATAATCTCTTTTTATTATGCATGACATATCACGACTAACATCTATATGTAATTATCTCATAATTTTATGCATGATCATTTTATGCATATCATGTTCACGCTCAAGAGTTATCTTTCTAATCATACTAATGTACAATATTACAATAACATACAATGCAATATGGTTTATTCACAACTAAAATTACTCATAATATTTCTTACCTTGAATATGAATGCTGGGCTTTGATCGAAATTGAGTCTCAAGATGCTCTAACAGCACATGCATATTTGTATTAATACACATAACCTCTTATATTTTAACAAAATTACTAAAATACCCCTCCCAAGTTGACTCCTCAGGCCTCAATTTTTATGCCCCTATTTTGACCAAAGCCAAATGACACTAAGATTCTCCTCTACAATATGAGTCCAATGCACCAAACTTCACTTAATTTCGAGTTCGGAGTGCAAAGTTATGTCCATTTTAATAAAATAGATCTTGGGTACATACAAGGGTACGTTAGTTATTTTGATAATTATTCTCAAAATTCAAAAATTAATTACAAACTGGATCCAGATCCATCTCTGATCTGGATCTCAAATTTGTCAAACTGGATCCAGACCCATTTTTTATCTAGATCCAGAACTGATTCATCCAGTTATGAGTTAGATTCGAATCTAACTCTGATCTCGATCCAGAACTATCAAACTTGATCCAAACCCTGTTCTGATCTGGATCTAGAACTAGTTATATTGTAGATCCAAAACAATCAGGCAAGATCCAAACCCAGATCTATTTAGATCTAGTTCTATTTGGACCGGTCCAGACTGACTGGATCAGAGTGGATCCAGATTCAGTCTGATCTAAATTGAGACCCAATCAGACCCAACATGGTTTGGTTCACACTCGGACTGGTTCAGTCTGACTAAGTCGGTCTGAACTAGTTCGATTCAGACCAATTCAGTCTGAACCGACTTAAATTGAACCGGTTTGACCTGATATAATTTTTTTTACCTCACTTGGTTCGGTATGGGCATGACCCAAACCGACCTAGTTTGGTCCTTATAAAAAAGAACACACGGAAGGGACTTTGCCCCTTTCGTCTTTTCATGCAGAGGAGTTGACCCTCTCTCTCTTTCCTCCCTGTGATAGAGGGGCCGACTCTCTCTCTCTCTGCCGCGGTTTCCTCATTTTTTTTTGTTTCTATGCAACTTAATCGAAAAAACAAAGAAATGGCAGGGCGCTTACCTGCCTGCGACAAGCTTTGGTATGCTTCTCCTCTCTCTCTGCAACTCATTTTCCCCCTTTTTTTTTCTCCACGCCCCCTTAACCTTTTTCCTTTTTTCTCTCCCCCCCCCCCCCCCCCCTTAACCGCTTCTCTACATGATGCAATACAAGCACAATATGTGTACCAGAGTGGCCCACTGCTTTCTACATGCAAGTTGTTGCCCTTGCCAAGCTTGACATGCACAAGGATGCAACAGATATGCAATAACTATTGTTTTTCTCTTTCTACTCCAGTGTAACTTGGATCATTTTGCAATTACCAGACAATCACCATATTGTCATTGAAAATTTAATTTTTGAAAGAATGTATAGACGAGGATGTTTGTTCTCTTAATGCATTGAATTTTTCATTGCAATACAGCTAAACATATGACACAACCATGTGGCACAATCTACATCAAATCAAGCGACAAATAACTCAGCTTTGCCATCAATGAAGAGGCTCATGAATTCTTACCTATCAACCGTCTCCTTTTCTATCAGAAGTGGTGCAAGGTTATGAAGAATGTCTATATGGGTGGTGATGATATATATGCCTTGCCCTTGCATATGCTTTCTCCGTAAGCTCCCTCACCACTAGGTCAACAACATCTACAGTTGTCATAGAGTAGTGATTCTGGGAAGACATCGGCACTTCCAACAAGCCAAAGTGTTTTATGGTATCTCATCCAACCGGCAATGTGCATCACATAAAATCCTCCCAATGCCCTAAAATAAAATCTAAATCCAAATCAATAATGGCATGTTGGCATAATCATACATTTTAAGAAGCTCAGTGGTTCATCATTTTCAGAAATACATATTCAGAACATGGCAGCAGTGGTTCAACATCATTTTCATACAATAGATATCCACAGCTGTAGTTCAACGTCATTTCAGAAATACAACAGATGTTGGCATAATAATACAAAACCTGGCATAATCATACATTTTCTTTGTGGCAAAAAACCATAGTTGGATGATAATTCCCTTTAGCTATGGGAAAAAGTAACAAATAGGATTGGAAGGTTACTGTTTCAACTTGTCACCTGATGGGTATCATGGGAGGGAACAAAGAAGAAAGCCAACTGTAAGTATTTATCCGATGGTAGTAAATGACATCATAGGCTGAGAGAAAGTGAGAGGGCATGTGTAGAGGTTCCACTCCAAAGCTTCAATTGCTCGCTGATATGGCATCATAAGCATAAAATGCCATGTTACTTTTATGAGATTCATGACAACCATCATCTCAATCTTTCTTTTAAGAAAAAGTCTGAAATTGTTCACTGATATTGAAATCATCTATCTTGGAGGCACTTGTATAGGCTCATTACGTCATTTACATATGTTTTATTGTAGACTCGATTCCCTTGTCTCGTGAAAGAACAATTTCCTTTTGGTGATTCTCCTCCTGCAATATCAAGTATTTTTGCAAAAGCCTATTGTAAAGGTCTAGATTGTTTGTTGACAAGCGTCATAAACATAGACCTTGGTTTCGTGAGGTTGCAGGGTTCATCATTTAATTTATCTGTCAAACTAGAGAAAACTAATTTCTTTTTTTTTTAAATCTGTTGAAATGTCAGCATCTTTGCATTTTCAACAAATGTTGAAAGGCTAATGTTATTTCTTGTCTCTTCCTCTCTGAGCTCCTTGAAATCATACATGGGCATCAGTTTCATGGATCTGTTATCATTTTATCTGTTTATCACAAAAATGCTAACTACCCTGCCACACGTAGCAAAAAGCAAGCATTTTAAGAAAAAAACACCATCACGAGTCATTGCTATTCCACACCCTTTATGCAATGTTATGTAGCAGAACACCATTAGAGAAATTGATCAGTGTTGATGTTTTCCCAATTTTCTTTCATGCAGACTCCCAGCCATCTCCCTACTAAGGTTCCACCATTTACCTTCTTGGAAGTCTTCTTCTCCCTGACCTCATAACGCGTTTGGTTTAGCTCGCATAGCCATGAACCAGGTCAAACAACGGGTAGCTGATGGCAATCCCACCACCCCCAAAAGCCATCGAATGACTGAAGTAGGTGTTCGACGAATGGCTCTCCGACGGGCCGCCGATGTCTCCCTGTGGTCATACTTTGCCAGAACCCTAACCAAATTATCCGGATTGAAGGTCGTATCGTCGTCCCCGAGCACAAACCACCGGACTCTGGGCAACACGAGTCGAAAGCTCTCCTTGACGATCTGCAAGATCCTCAGACCAGAGGGGTGGCTGAACCTGGAGATGTCCTCGGAGACCTTAATCGGTGGCAAACCCTCTTCTGCGGAGAGCTCCTCTTCTAGCCAGACGCGGCCGATCATCTCGCTGGGCCTCCACCATTGCCTCACGAACTCCTTCCTCTTGCTCCACAGCTGTGCGGAGCCGACGATCCCGAACATGATGTGCCTCAACGAGAGCTGCTCCTCCTCCTCCTCCGCCTCCCCGCCATCATCGATGGCGCGGCCACCAACGCCACCAGGGGCTGCGGTCCGCCGGAGCCCTCATCCTGATGCCAGGAGAAGAAGCGAGGACTGCCCTTCCATTGATTCAGCTGGTTCCAGGAGCATCGCCGGTTTTCGCTGTCGGAGAAGACGAGGGAGAGTCAGGCGCCGGTGGCGAGGAGAAGGGAGAGGGAGAGGGAGACGGCCGCGGTCTGCTCGTTGCAGGGAAGGAGAGGGAGAGGGAGAGGGAGAGGGAGAGCGTGGGAAGGATTCACAAATGAGGTCCTGGCTGGGTACGAAAGGGACATTAAATGCCTTTTTTCCTGCCGTTGGATCTCATTTGGCCAGGAACGATATGTTAGCGTTATGCACGGTTTGATCATGCACCGACGCCCATTTGACACAGCCCGCAGGTTTATATATATACGGTGGGTTTATTTGCAGGTTTAATGCTACGTATATTTTAGCAGGGCGACTCCGCCCGTTTGACACAGCCTGACGCCTGACGCTTATCTGGACCAATCTGCTGGAACCTTCTGTCTCTGTCAGTGGCCATACTCTTCGGAGCCAGTGGCAGGATAAAGGAAAAATAAAAGAGTGACATGACGATATGATTGGACAAGTGGACAACACGGTGCCACGCCGCCCATTCATCCATTGGTTATGGATAAGTGGGGTGGGGGCTCTCTCCATCCCTCCACCAATAATGCTTAATGCCCACCCACCTAGAGAGAGGGAGAGGGAGAGAGCGACTCCCCACTTCTTGTGCCTCTCTGACAAGGGAAAAGGTGGGCAGCAACAGATTACATAACATCCCAATACCAATTAGCCCAACTTCTCACCAATGGCGACCACCACAGCATCTGCAGCAGGGAGCATTGCCAATCTTTGCCAGAGCAAAAATGTTGGTAGCGATGGTGGTGGTGGAAGAGAGAGCAGATGGGTGAGGTGCAGCAGCAAGCCCGTGGGTGGAGGTGGAAACCTCGTCTCCGGTCGCCAGCTGAGGCCTGCATTGCTTCAGGAGGGGACAGCCTGGCCATCACTGAGGAAGAGGCAGCACCTTCGCCTTCAGCCCGTCTGCCCCGTGGCCGCTGAAGGTGGAGAAACCTCTGGGTGAGGTCTGTTTTCCTTTTTTTTTTTAGGAATCGCATCGCTGCAGGATCTGAGCGAAGCGCTTAATTCGCAATCTCAGGTGGGTGTGCTTGTGTCTTGCAGTGAAGGGAAGATCTCCCCCGTTGGGTTTGCTCAGAAATACCCTGTTTTGGTCACTGGCTTCTTCTTCTTCATGTGGTAACGTCTCCTCATTCTTCTATTATTATATCACTCTTGTTGAATTCTCTTCCTATTTACTTGTTGGTATGTTTACTCTCATCACAGTGTCCAAATAACTAATGGCCCTCCTGTTGGCCATTTAACAGACATGTAAATAAGTTTCAAAATTAGAGTTTTTTTTTTATCTTTTTCAATTTTTTTTATCAAAATCTAAAATACTAAAAGTTTATACTTTCTCATTATGCTAGAAGCTTAATTTGTTATTTAACTGTAAGATTTTATCTCAGACTACTTGTGGTGTGGTCTGTAGCGGACATATTTTGAAGAATAGGACTCCAAAATCACAACCAGGTGATTGGGATATGACATGAAGTTTAAAAATTGCTGCTGCTGCTGCTGCTGCTGCTTGTGGTGAATCATTGAATGCTGATTTATTCTCATGGTGATTCATAACAAAGATGAGATTTTGTGTAAGAGTCATTCTATAATTTGAGTTGATACATTGTTGAGATTGATAACTTGGCTTGATTTTATTGTAGGGCCGTATACAGAACTTACTGCCACAACACATCATTCATGAGCACGAATCTTTTGTAATCCAATCTTGTTAGAAGGATTGAATGGGATAATTAAACCTATCATAACCAAGGGATCTGGAATTGAATCTCACTGGGGGCAATCCCCCAGCTTATAATGGGCGGATTCATTATATGCTTCAATTAAGATAGAGTGGTGCCTCTATTTTTGACAAGGAATGCTGAGCGATTATGACACCCTCAATGCTACATCATGAGCATAATACAGTATTACAAGTTATCCTTATCTTTCCATGGAACATGATCACCTACCCTTCTCACCATATTAAATAGTCTGCATCAATTTGGCTAGGCATCCGTGAAAAGAATCTTGCATGATTGGATGCTGTTGACTAGCTTTGATATGCACTGAACAAGAGTTCTCTTCCCATCTTGTGCATACCAAAGAGCGCGTTGTTTGAGGGAACCATAAGTTAACATCACCACTTGATTTGAAGACCTGAGAGTCGGGTTTATTAACATCTTTTCTGTTGGCATCTTCATCTGCAGCACTATCTTCATCATCATCCTTAAGGGCATGGTCTCCTTTGGATTTGTTAGTACCCGACCCTCCATTACCATTAAGATAGAGTGATGCCTCTTTACTTTTTGAAAATGATGTTTGCTAAAATAATGAAGCACCTTAATTTTGACTTTTGTATGTGGTTGATAATAGTGTAGAAAATGGAGAAAATATGTTTGTTGCCAGGACTTGATGAACGGTGGAAAGAGTTTAGTCTGAAAAACAATTTCATTTGCAGGTACTTTCTCAATGTTATATTCAACATTCTGAACAAGAAGATCTACAATTATTTCCCTTATCCCTAGTAAGTGGTAGTTATCTCTTTTGTCTCTTGGTTTGTGAAACCTTGATAATATCGGTTCTCGAATTACTAAAATTGTTTGTCGGGCATTCCAGTTTTGTCTCAGTGGTGCATTTGCTGGTTGGGGTACTGTACTGTCTAGTAAGCTGGGCTGTTGGCCTCCCCAAACGTGCTGTGAGTTGTCTTAAGTTTGCTTTCTTCATATGCCATGAGGCTTACCCTCTAGTGCATCCTAGCTGGGTCACGTGTTCTGAGCTTGTGCAATTCTGTGCAGCCTCTAGACTCCAACCTCTTCAAACTACTGGTTCCTGTTGCTGTCTGCCATGCCCTTGGTCATGTTACTAGTAATGTATCCTTTGCAGCAGTAGCAGTTTCTTTCACCCATACCATCAAAGGTATATTTTGGTCATCTCTAAGTGAATGGCTTGAAACTGAACATTCATGTATATAGATTATTTAAAATGTATGGCTAAAAGAATGCAGCTCTGGAGCCCTTCTTCAATGCTGCTGCTTCCCAATTCATTCTTGGGCAACAGATCCCGCTGACTCTATGGCTATCTCTCGCACCAGTCGTTATTGGTAAGCATCTTATTTCATCCCTTAATGTTAACTCAATCTATGCTAAATTTTTGTATTTCTGTTAAATGTTGTCTATATCAAAACAGGCAGTGTTCAATGTGCTGCCAGGTTATATCTGCATTACATAAAACCATTGGTTTAGCAGATCACATCATCGAACTCATAGTTGGATGCTGCTGTCTTTGCATTTCCCACAAAGGGATTTATCATGAAATCATTGTCATTGTTTTTTGACACATATTGATGCCCTTTCTCAACTAATGACTATCAGTTGCCTCCTTGCCTCTCCTTATGACAGGTGAATTGGACTTATCCAACTTTGAATGTTTCAGGTGTGTCTATGGCATCATTAACCGAGCTATCATTCAATTGGATTGGATTTATCAGTGCAATGATTTCCAACATCTCATTTACATATAGAAGTATCTATTCAAAGAAAGCCATGGTCTCTCTCTCTCTCTCTCTCTCTCTCTCTCTCTCTCTCTCTCTCTCTCTCTCTGTGTGTGTGTGTGTGTGCCCGTGCGTGCCCCCTTAGGCGCATATTTACTGTTTCATCCTGTGGGCATTGCAGACAGACATGGACAGTACCAATGTCTACGCATATATTTCAATCATTGCCCTGTTCGTCTGCATTCCTCCAGCTATCATCGTAAGTATTGTTTCCGGTTTGTGTGTATGATAACAGAGAATGATGTGGCACATCACCTTTTTATTTTTAATATTAGCTTTTGGAACTGGAATGTCTTGCCTTTTTTAAGGTTGAGGGTCCTCAGCTGCTACAATTTGGTTTTAAAGATGCCATTGCCAAAGTTGGTATGACCAAGTTTCTTTCTGATCTCTTTTGGGTCGGCATGTTTTACCATCTTTACAATCAGGTACACCATCCACTCCAAGGTTTTTTAAATGCAACACTCGTTTTATGCAGTTCATGAAAAATTGCTTTTTACATGCTTGCACCTATGCCTTAACCAAATTTTTTCAGTATCCATTGTAAGTTCAAACATTCCTAAAAAAAACTGGAATGCACACATACAAACAAGTAAACTATAATAACTCAACTATACGCACAAATGCATATGCAGACACTCACAATGGGAACCCTTAGCTACACCAAAGGCTGATGGAATAGTGATTGATTTCAGTGAGCCTTTCTTGATTCTACGTGTAATATTTTTTATATAAACTGCAAGGCCACGTCTTAAAATTCTATGATAATAGATTAAGAAGAGGAATTTGCAAATTACACTTTGGATTTGGGGTTTAATAAATAACGTAGCAAAATCATACCATCATTGTGCTTGTTATTCACCCTTGCTCCAGATGCTGCTCATATTTAGAAGAGAATGAACAGCATCCACGACCTTGAAATTGAAATGCCCAAATCTTTCCTCTAAGTTTCAATGCCACTGCATTGCCTGTGTTCAACAGCTCACCTGACATGAGCTTTGGATGCCATTCATCCTTCAGACAAATGGGATCCAAGGTCAGGGAGTGTGCCTCTGAAAGTATCCACTCCACCTTATTTAGCTGGATGGGCCACTGTCTGCTTAAAGCCTTCTAAAAAATATGACAATATACGGGTGAAAAGATGCAGTAAACAGAAATCTAAACCAAGAATTTACTGAACGTGCACCATCTTTTATCAACATTGGTGCAGATATGACCATCTGAAGATTGTATTCATATAATTGCACTGGTAGAACAGAGAATATGCTGATTGTTGAATGCACAATATGTGATGAATCACATGAATGCTCATGTTCATTCATAGAGTAAGGCAGTATGTGCAGACTTGTGCTCATTAAACACACGATCTCTTGAATTTACACACACCTTTTTATAAGGGCAGGTTGTTTCCTTTTCCCAAAGCAAGAAATAAAAAGTTAGTGTATACTCAATGGTCATAAGAGAAGTTAAACACCAGAAAATTTAAAATCCATCCCCAACTGGAAAATAATTCAACTGAATTTGATCATTGTCTATTTTGATTTTTTCTCAGCTGGCAACAAATACACTAGAACGGGTAGCTCCCCTTACACATGCAGTTGGGAACGTGTTGAAGCGTGTATTTGTCATTGGATTCTCAATCATAATTTTTGGTACTTACTGACAATACCTCTTCTTTATTGTATTTTGCTTCTACTTTCCCACCTTGCCAACAAGGCTGGATTATGAACTTCAACATCATTATGTAACTGCAGGAAACAAGATCTCTACCCAAACAGGTATTGGAACAGCTATTGCTATTTCTGGAGTAGCACTCTATTCATTCATCAAAGCCAAAATGGAAGAAGAGAAAACGGTAAGATATAAGAACTCAAATTTCATAGATCTGAACATAAGCACCCAACAATGCCTTGACGAACAAGTCACCAAGCATTAAAATATTACGTTTCAGTTGTGGCAACTTTGGCTACTCAGGTTAACTAGATTGTGTATTTAGCATCTTCTCTGAGCTAAGCTGTGCTTAGGTTGCAATCAATTTTGTTAAAACATTGCCTAAGTTTTGAATATGTGAATGCAGAAGCAGAAACTTGTGTAAGATGCGAGACCGGTCTCATAAGAAACTTTGGAGAGAAACTTGTGGGTGGCTTGGTTCTCTCTCAATTTCATGTAATGGAGTTCTCTTGTTTGGAGCACATTATTTCCAAGAACCATTGTGTTGGTGTGCGGAATTGTATTTATGCTTTCTTTACAGCCTGCCGCAAAATAAATAAACAGGCCAAAGTAGCATTTACTGTCTTTCTCACTTGTTATTACTTGTGAAAAATCCAACATTCATCAAAACAAAATCACCCATAGCCCCTTCAGAAACTGATTAATTAATTGTGTGAAAAATCCAGCATTCATCAAAACAAAATCACCCACAGCCATCTTCCAAAGAAACTATAAAATTGGCATTAATTAATAATGTCAACCACTTCAGTCAGGCGTATGTACAGGATAAATAGAAGGAATGTAGAGAATGAAAATGACATGCATACAAGGATGAATTACAAAAGATGGGCCACATTACTCAAAGACTCACTAGAGCAAGATTTGCTTCATCAGAATGGCAAGAGCACTGCCTATTGAAATGTTTACGATGTTAACAACATCATTGTTAAGCTGCAAAACAGAAAAAAGAAAAAGATTTTGAGCATTGTTGTTAACAGTAAAAGAAGCTTGAGAACTCTAGCGTTAAGTCCCATTCCAAATAGGTTTGAGGCACCAACCACAGTGCCAAGTCGCATCCAAGATAGGATTGACATCAACCCAGCAGTCCAAGATAGGATTGACATCAACCCAGCAGTAAGTACGATCTAAGATGGGTTGATGATTTAAACTTTTAAAGAACATACGCAACATAAAAGTAGAATTAATTGTGATCACTACTATATTTTCTTCGATGGATGATATACAAGTAAATCTGCAACAGCAAGCTTGGATAAGAAGTGCATAATATTTGTTAGGTACGAGAAGTACTTCCACAATAAATGATAAAAATGGCATTTATTGGATATGTACCTTTAATATCACTTGCTGAAGTTTCACAAAAGTGCATAATATTTGTTAGGTATGAGAAGAAGCACAAAGGATGTAAACATTGCGGCACTTGTGACATGAAAAATGTTTAGTTCTAGGCATGTCCTAATGAATAAGAGATATTTTAGCTCCTAAGAACTTCGATTCAGGAGAAGTTCATGAGCCAATGGTTGGTTTAAAAAGTGGTAACCATTCTTTATATGTAAGATTGCTAAAAAATGGATAGACTTTGATGACAGACAAGCATGCGTGCCTGCTGATCCTAGAGAAGAATCTGGTCAATTATGTGAAGCTGATGTAGCTAAAAAGAACAAGGATTCAGACCAGATTATCCAACAAATGGAACTGTGCATTTACTAAAGGAAATTGTAGCTGACACTATTACTCAGTCAATGGACTGACAATTAAGACAATTGGGATTACTTGATGCTCAAGTTCAGGATAGATTTCTTGGTGTGCAAGTTAGGGTTAAAACAGTAAAGTAGGACTGTAAATATTATTGTAATAAGAATTGTTACTCAAATTAATGAGAATTACTTTTCTTAGCTGGAGCAATCCGAGGACAGGGTTTCCTCAAAGTAACCCACCTTTCCCCTTCTCCATTCCCCAAGCCGCTCCTCTCTCTCCCCTATTTCACACCCCTATCATAGCTAGTTGGTCATGGGATTGGACACCAAATTGTCCATTTGACACTAGTCTGCTGTGACATCCAATAGTTTGGCGTCACCAAGGAACCTGCAAATGCCCTTGCCAAACCCACCGGCCAGAAACCACAATCGATCAGAGCAACTTCCTAAGGCTGCTGGTCTCACTCTCGGGCAGTGATCTCTAGGATCATATATATCAGACATCAGCCATTTTTTGAAAATGCCATGATTTTATTGTGAGATTTTAAAAAAACTGATATAATCCTGAAAAAACAGGTTATTTTCAAAATGTTACCTCTTTTGAAATATTGTGTTTTATCACAATATTATTGGATTACCAACGTGATATGCATCAACGTTGTAATTATCGTATTGGAACCCATATCGGAAGGGCCGGCGATATGGATGTATCGTACAGTATCGTATTGTATCGAAGATATGGAAAAAATCCCATTTTAAAAATCACAAAAAAAAATAAACAGAAAAAATAAAAAAAATCATAGAATAAAATAGAAAAAAAAATCAAATTTAAGCATTATGAATGTACTACCATAACATCTGAAACAATATTGTAACAAACTAACTAACAAAACAAAAGGTTTACCATTAAAGAGTCACATTACATAATAAATAAAAGCAAAAAGTTTTGAGTAAACAAATTATAACAATCACATAAGACAAAAATAAAATAAAATTTAAAATAACTAAAAAATATATATAACCACCAAGACAATTAAAACACATTTTAGTCAAACTACAATATTAAGTAAACTTAATTATGAAAATTGAGCATGAATAAATATGTAACAATTATCAAATATAAAAGTTATAATTATGATGTTAAAACAATGTATCCATTACATATATAAAAAGAGTAAAGTAAAAAGAATAATGTCATTTCTAAGTAGTAAACATATGAAAAGAGAAGTTATATAATTAATTAGTTTCACTAATTACAATAAGCACAAGAATTGAATAATGTGTGTTCTATGTCACATGGATACTCCATTTTGGCTCCTGTTCGGTATCCCCTTATATACTAGTCATATTGAAAACTTCATAAAAATAACTGTATCCATGTGACATAGTGTGTGCTCTTCCATAATAATATTTCTCACTTCTCTTCTTTCTTGTCTTCACTAAATCACAATAAATTAAGAAGAAATTTCTATTTTTTTGTTCACGTAGCTTATGAAATAAGTGAATAGGACTCTATTAAAGTCTTATTTATATAAAAAGTTGTCACTAAAAGTGAAAAGGATCCAAAATAAATTGCTTGAAAAATTTTAGCACAGAAAAGTGAAAAAGTTGTTGTATCCTATGATATGGCATGTATCGTAGGATAAGGTGTGATACAGTCCGATATGCTGCATTTTCCGATTCAGGGGGGTATATCGTATTGCATGGACCAGCGATACTGTGGTACACCGTATCGTACAATACAATATTGATAACACTATGCATATTTTTATGTTTTTTATAATTTTATATATTTTTTATACATTTCCAAAATTCAAATATACTGATATTTTCCCAAGACTCTCCTGGGAATTTTTTTTTAATTTATTGTGAGAATTCCTTTGCCAAGTAAATCCTGATAACAAGATTTGTTAATATACATATATATATATATATATCCGATGTTTTGAAAATATCATGATATTATCAAGTTTCTCATGTTAGCCAATAAAAACCTCAAAGTATCACAATATTTTCAAAATACCAGCCATAAGATAAACATCTCAATATTATTGTGGCAATGTCATGATATTTTAAAACAATTATTTGTTTAAAGTATATATTTTTCTGATTTTTCGTTTATTTTATTGGTAAAAAAGTTTCTAACTAATTCCTTATATTTTCACAAGAAAAATATTACTAAAACCTATTCTTCCTTATACTTTCTAATTTTTCCTTACATCTTTTAAATTTTTTTTTAAACATCCAAGATTTTTCCAAGGGTTTTCTAAGAAAAAACACTTCTTAAAAGAACTGCAGAGGAAAACCCCGACAAGAAATTCCCCGTGGATGAGATTGGTGATACACACACATAATCATCTCACATGCAAATTCTTCAGCGACAATTCTAAATCATTGTAACAACAAATCCAAGTTGAAAAATGAAATGTAATGCAATCAATGACAAATTTTAAAAGAAAATGCACACAAAAACATAAAATAAACAATTAAAATCATAATAAGAAATATATAAAGGTACGGCAGTGACAATGTGACACTTATTTGACCATGACTGGCATCGTGTCATGTTGACATGGGACATGCATGGTAAGTATCATGAGAGGGACATCTTCTATCAAATAGTCACAACAATGTCTTTAGTTTCTGCTTTAAGATCTCAAATTTCATGCATGAATGCATTTGGGACATGAGACTGATTTCTTACCCATCTGAACCCATCCTTCTCTTGGAATGAAGCACCAATGAGACTCTCTCCAAAATTTGCAACCTGAGATGCAATCACGCATAGAACAGCTTCACTTGAATCAACCTGCTTCAAAGAAAAACCTGTCACTATCTTGAACAGGAAATGCATCTAGACACATCCATATTACAGTAAGCAACTAATGACTGGACCACTTTATATTAGCACGAACATTCCCAAGACACAAAATGTTAGTCTGGCTAATTAATACACCAAAAGAAGCTCAATCATGAAACAAATAAAAAAAAGATTTTTTTTTATTCTTTTCAAATTTCAAAACCAGTGTCATAGTCTAAACACCCCCCCTGGCGGGCCCATTTGGATGTTTTCATAAACAGCTCCTTGCTATTTATATTTATTTGAAGTAGCAAGTTTTTATGTTTGGTTGTTTTATTTTTAAAAAAAAAGTGGTCATAAATATAGAGAGAAGGGACCTCTTTTCTTAAAAACAAAGGGAAGCTTTTTTTTTACTACTATTGTTTTTCTCCATTCTGCTACCTTCATGACCATCACCATCGCTATCATCACCACTTCTTCACAACCATCACCCACTTCTTCGCCACCATCACCACTTCTTCACAACCATCACCACCACTTCTTCGCCACCATCACCACTTCTTCACCACTATCACCGCCCATTATTCACCACTACAGTTGTGATACAAACATTCAATTCACTTAATCATCAACAAATAGAAGACTCTTCTTTACAAAATGTGTTTTCATTTATGTTTGTAAACAGTAAATTAAAAACACATCCAAACAGGGTTGTAACATTTAAACTGGGAATTCTTTATATATATGAAAATTCTATACATGGCCAAAAACACATTTTTTAAGCACCCTACTAGTTGATCCGACCTCCATTCAAATGGAGTATCTTAGATCTGGATCTAAGATCCCCATTTTAGGCCACATCAATCCCACCCCCACCCTGCCCTTCCCAAGAAAAAAAGAGAACAAAATTCCATGGATTTAAAGTCGGATGGCAGGGGTTTCAGACAAGATCTGAGGATCTCTGGTCAAGATCCCTCAGATCTCAGGATTCAACACACCCTAATAGTGCCCTTAAAGACCTTGCAATCACCAATTAAAGACAACAAACCTAGAGAAGGATATCTATTTAAGATGCTTATAAACTAATCCATTTGAAGGAATGTAAATTTCAACATCGACCAATGTGAAGATACACCAGACGACACATTACCAAGACATTTGAAAGAAAAAGGTAATAGATACATAAAAAAATGCTATAGCAACAACCTCAAGCTAATCAGCAAAAAGACATCACCTATCAAGCAATGCAGCTTGGTGTTCTACACTATAATATTTTGAGGGAAATCTACATCCACAGCACCCAACTCATACTTGATAAACAGCACAAAGATGCTTTATTGGATTGGTAATGCACATTGGATAAAAGCTAAGGGATACTCAGCAGTTTCCTTAAGCTACAATAACTTATTCCATCTTCAAAGTACAAACACAAAAATCATAAGAATTTTGAATTCTGTGGTAATAGAAAGTCGCTATAGAAGAACAATTTCTTTCCTAAGCTTTATCACTTCCCAAAATTCCATCTTAATCATAAAATATAAATGTAATATAACAGAAAACGTACCAAACCCATGTAACTGCTGATACCAGCAAGGGTGATTGAAGCTAAAAGCCCAGCAACGGTCCCCTCAACACTCACAGCTCCTTCAGTTCCCCTAGGGACTACTTTAAATGTAGTTACAAGATACCTATCATTAAAGCATGTTCTGAAAAAGTCAAGATCTGCCATCATATTATATAAAATGTAGCATTTTCAATGTGTGCATATTATACAAACAAGGAATGTTTGTAGAACTGGTAGCTAAGGAAGCTAATTGGTGTCTCGAGAAGGATGCAGAATCAATGTGGAATAAGATAGCGGGTTTGCATGCGAAAGGTGGCGAAGGAGATTTTGGGTAAGTCTAAAGGCAGTGCACCGCTAGGTAAGGATACATCATGGTAGAATGAAGATGTCAAATTAGCTATTAAGGTTAAAAGAGAGTGTTATAGAAATCTAAGTAAGAGTCGTGATAATAAGAATTTGGAGAAGTATATGGTAGCAACGAAGAAAGCTAAAAAAGTAGTTCGAAACGCGAGAGATAAGGTATATAAGGAGGTCTATAACAAGTTGGATACCAAAGAGGGCGAAAATGATATTTATAGGCTTGCAAAGATGAGAGATATGAAATCGAGGGATCTGGGTATGGTTAGATGTATCAAAGATAAAACGCAAAGGGTTTTAGTTAAAGATAAGGAGATTAAGGAAAGATGGAAAGATTAATTTGATAAGCTATTTAATGGAAGGCATGCTCAGGATCTTGGAGACTTCTCCATTCCTTTTCATGAGATGAATCGTGACTTCATGCGCAAGATTCAAAAGAAAGAAATTGCAGAGGCTTTGAAGAAAATGCAATCCAAAAAGGTAGTTGGCCCGGATGGTATACCTATCGAGGCTTGGAAATGCTTGGGGGAGAAAGGTTTAGTATGGTTGACAAATCTTTTTAGCAAGATTTGTCGGACAAATAAAATGCCTAATGAGTGGAGGAAGAGTACTTTGGTGCCTCTCTATAAGAATAAGGGTGATATCCAAGATTGCACAAACTATCGTGGTATAAAACTCATAAGTCATACTATGAAACTTTAGGAGAGGGTGATTGAGTATAGGTTGAGGAAGGTAGCCATGATATCGGAGAATCAATTTGGTTTTATACATGGAAGATCAACTATGGAAGCTATACATCTTCTTAGACAACTTATTGAGAGATATAGAGAGGGAAACAAAGATTTGCATATGGTTTTTATTGATTTGGAGAAGGCATACGATAGAGTACCTAGGGATGTTCTCTGGTGGACAATAATGAAGAAAGGTATTGTAATGAAATATGCGGAAAAGCAAATAGTGCACTAGGCACTTACTGTTAAAATGTAAAACTGTACATATATGTATATATAATAATATTATATTATTATATATATATATATATAAATACATTTTTCATTTCTTTCTTTTCTGTAATTTTTTTCCTTTATTTTTATTTTTTGTCTTTATGTCATCTAGTTCAGTTTGAACTAGAATGATGGTTGGACTGACACATTCCAACAGCTCTAAATAGAGCTGTTGGACTGTGCCCAACAGCTCTATTGAGTCCTCTTTCAGCTGTGTATATAAAGGGGTGCAGCCCCTCTTGTATTTCATTCCAATGCTTCTTAAGCAATTGGTTTTTCATATCAATAAAGAATACATTTTTATTTTTATTTTGTTTCCAGTTATACCATTTTTAAGGGTTATGCTTTAGTGTCATTCTTGACACTTGCCCTTGTTAATCTAAGTTCGTGTTTCGAAGATCCCCATTTCATTTCATGGTATCAGAGCCGCGGAAGTACTAAATCTTGAGGAAAAGCTGCCTCGGTTTCCGTGCCCATTTGCAAAATTGTTCGCCACTTGAAGAGAAGTGTTTTATCACTTCATTGGAGAAGATTTCACATCTTGTTGTATTTTTTTTTCTCTTTCTTTTTTCATTTTCCTTCTTGTTTCTCTTCTATCCCTATTCTTTCTCTCCTTGTAATCGATGGATGACAATGATAAAGTCACCATCATGCCTATGAAACTAAGCGATACGAACTATGTAACATGGGCTTCAATCATGAAGCACCATATATGGGGAAAAGGCTTATGGGGGATTGTGGATGGTTCCGATTCGGAACCTAAGCTATCTCTTACTAAAAAGGAGGGAGATAAAGAGGTCCCTCTATCGGAAGAAGAGAAAATCAAGGCTATTGCCTCATACGAGAAGAAATGAAAAGAATGGAGAATATCTCATGCGAAGATAATGTCATGGCTTATCAATAGCGTTGACATTAAAAAATGCTCAAGTCTTGCCAAATTTGATCATGCCGATAAGGCATAGGAATACCTTAAGAATATGTATTCCCTTAAAGATATTGCACACGTGTGCAACCTCCAAGAAAAAGTTCGAATGATGACACAAGGAAACAAAACTATTCGTGAATATTACAATGAGTTGTCCGAACTTTGGGAAGAACTTTCCCTTTTAGAACCAAAGTGGCATTGTGCCGAAGACATCGAGCTTCGTCAGAAACAACTCGATGCTGAACATTTTTACCAGTTTATCACTGGATTAAGGCCGGAATTTGAAACCACTAAATCGGCCTTACTTCACCGAGGAAAAATTCCTTCTATTGTTGAAACTATTGAAGAGTTAACAATGGAAGAAAATCGTCTCTGGAAAGGTTCTTTAAAAATTGAAGATGATTCCGTTTTAGTCATGTCTAGACCAGGGAAGATGATTCCCATGCCACTTTCTTTTGGAGAGAAATAAACTTCTTAAAGCATAAAGACTCTACAAATATTCGAGAATGAAACAGTGTCATAACCTAGGATCAATACCGTAATTTCACAAAATCGGTCAAGATCTCAAAAGTTGAAGAGAAGGCCTGAGCGACACCAGGCCACCAAAAACAAGAGGTTGTGTTATTAACTTCATTCTTCTTTAGCCTATTGCAATCATGTGAGGATCGCGCGTAGATCCTGTCACCGTTATGGAAAGGACTAAAGGTGTTACAATTGTGTGATCATGTTTGCAGTGCAGATTCGCAGATTCAAATGTATTCTCCTGCGTTTAAGTTTCTGTGAAGTCTTTGATCATTTCCTTCTTTCCTCCCTTTTGATGATAAATCATAAGGTTTTCAAATGCAATTGCAGATGATGAAAACAAATATTTTTCCGGAATTAAAGATGTGCGAGACACAATGTGATCCAATCTTTCCAAATACTCAACAATAATCGATAACAAGTAGAAGCAATGTTAAAAATGCGCCTCAAGGCACAAAAGGCACGCCTTGCCCCAAGGTAAAGGCCCTTGTATCTTGAGGCACAAGTAAATAGCGTATATGCCCAAAGGCGTACGCCTCATACGCTATGAGACATAAGCCTCAGCTTGAGGTGCGTGCTATTTTAGTATCGGGTCAAATGGGTGGCCTCCATTTGACCCAAATAAGGGGAAACGAGAGGGATCCTCTCTCTCTCTCTCTCTCTCTCTCTCTCTCTCTCTCTCTCTCTCTCTCTGTTCGCTACCAGTGAGAAGAAGGACCCTGTCACCCTAAGGTACGCAATTTTTTTTCCTTTTTTCCTCTTTTTATCTCTTGCTCTTCATTTTCTCTATCGTCTTCTTCTTCTCTTTTTCCTTTTTCTCTCCTCTTTTTCACTATCATATCTTCTTCTTCTCTTTTTTGCCTTTTTTCTTTTTCTCTCCTCTTTTTCACTACCATATCTTCTTCTTATCTTTTTCCCCTTTTTTCTTCCCCTTCCCTTTTCTTTTTTTTTCCTATTATTTTTTCTCCTCCTTTGAGATCATGCCCACCACTCTCTTTGTTTTTCTTCTTCTTTTTTTCCTTCCTTTTCCATTTTTTCCATTTTCAGTTTCTGTTTTTCAGTTATATACATATATATTATGTGTTTGGACAGGTGTATATTACATATATATTATATAATTAATGTATAATCTGTTTCTAAGTTATATAATTAGTTTCTCAATTATATAATTAGTTTCTCAGTTATATATATGTTATATATTTTATTAATTATATAAATCTGTGTTATTTGTGTGGAAAACAAATATACATATTAGGGTGTTATATTTTGCTGTCAAGCCTGTTATGTTGTGTAGTTTTTTTCACAGCTATATATGTGTGTGTGTGTCTTTCTTATATATATGTGGTTGTTAATGCTAATATGCATTTTTGGATGATGACATGATGTTGAGAAATTTGATTGTTACAGTTTTTGTTACTTAATTCTTTATTGAATGCTCATATTTTATTCTTAGATACTTACATAGATCAAGTTGTTGCATTAATGTTACTTTTACATGTTAATCTCGCTTTTTTCGGTATTTACTTGAGATTTTTTATTTCTTATTGGTTGTTGCTTCATCAATAAAACGTTTTATTTATTTATTTGTATTTTTAGATTTTTTTTAAGTTTTTTTAAGTTTTCAAAAAAAAAATTTAGGCTTAACTCTTTTCACAACATTTCGTAGAAGGAAGCAAATCACAAGCAGGCAACGAATGGGGAAGCTCGAAGATCAGAATCAAGAATACCCAAATTAGACACCACAAAGACAAGGAATAATAAAGGTGGTATCATCACAATCCGATCCAATCTCTCTAAATTCCCAAGAATAATGGATAATAAGTAGGAGGGAGCAAATTAATAGCAAGACAACTAATAGCGAAGCTGAAAGAACAGAATCAGGAAGACCCAAATTATATATAGCAAAGACGAAAAAATATAACCAATACAAAGCAATGTGATCCGATCTTTCTAATGCTAGACAATAGAAGATAATAAGCAGAAGGAAGCAAATCACAAGAAGGCAATCAATATGGAAGCTTGAAGAACGGATTCAAGTAACACCCAAATTAGATACCGCCGATACAAAGGAGTTGTAATGGTGCGATCATCACTAACCCTAATACAGAGCAATTCGATCCAATCTTTCTAAATGCCCAACAATAATAGATAACAATCAGAAGGAAGCAAAATCACAAGCAGGCAGTCAATGGGGAAGCTCCAAGAACGGAAACAAAAAAGACACATTAGACATTGCAGACACGGAAGAACTATAACGTTGGTATCATCAATTCCCATTACAGAAACCCCAGATTTGCTAGAGAGAGAGGCTCACGATGACGAAGTACGTGGCGACTAAGAGGTACCCCGGAGGGCCGAATGAGCGCCACGTCAAGACGCCCAAGAGGAAAGCCGCCGCAATGCCGGTAAGGGAGAGGCCGCTGAGCAAGAGGGGAGAGCCCACGGCGAAGATGACCACATTGCTCAGAAGGGAAGACGCCCAAGTGGGAGGAGTCGACGACAGCACGTTCCCGACCGCCCCCACTAGCCCCCGCCCGTCGCCCAGCGCCAACATCGTCCTAAACCTCCCACCCCTGCGTCCTCGCCTCAGTCCGCGCGCGAGTTTCTGCTCGCCTACATTCTCAGAGTTGCACTTCCATCCCAAGGGAGGAGGAAGAGGAAGAGGAAGAAGGGTCGAGCGATTGTTGCGAGCGCTAAAGGACGGATAGGTTAGCGAAGCAGGAGGAGGCTTGTTGCTGCAGGCAACAACGGCGGTTGTCATGATGGTGCTAGTGATAACGGTGGTTGTCATGATGGTACTAGCGGCGATGGCGGTGGAGGGTGAAATGGAAGGAAATTAGTACAGTATCTTTAAAAAATGAAAATAAATGATAAAATAAACCTAAATGGCAACACAAACCTACTGCTCGTAGAAGAATGTATCAAACTCATTGAGTTGTTCCTAATGATTTGAAACAGCCAGTTGTTAAAGAAACTGAACTCGGTTAATGAAAGATCAAATTTGAAAATTGCTTATTCGGATTGGTTTTAGATTTAGTTGAGTAATTCGAGGCTTGCAAAAGCAGTGTCTCAAAAACAGCAATAACAATAATGGTTAGGACATTGATCTAGTTTTGCTTATTACATATAGATTAATTCCTATCTTATAGACCACATTAGTTGAAATGATGTTCTCTAGTGAAGCTCATTCTGCGCAACTGCCTAATCTAGGCCTTGTGATAAATACATTTTAGTGTAGCTAACATTTTGAATCGATTCTTATATTAAGTTATAAAACAAAATGTTTAACACTTCAGTACATGGTCAAGTGGTATATCAAATAGACCACCATCTCTCACTTGAACATAAACATGAACCCACAAATTGTGCTTCTCTCAGTAACCACTAAATCTTTTGGTTAAGGTATATCACATGGTAACAATATAGGCTATATATATACAGATATATCACTAAATTTATCAAAAAACAGCCAAAAATAGGTATAGCAATACATCATGCTAAGTTTTGAAAAAAAAAACATGATATTTTTCTTTTTCCAGATTTTATCTTCCAAAATGATGCGGGTTTAGGAAGAAACCATTTTTAAGGTATTTATTTGAGTGAGTTCATGATTCCTCAACTTAACTAAGTTCACATGGGTTTATACACATTCTTTGTTTACATTTTTTTTTTTAAGATTAGCTGATGGTTGTAGCTAATGAAAGTAATTTAGTACCTCAAATTTACAGATTTATATGTATATTTTAATAGTGACTAAGTTGTTGATAAATTAACGATATATAAGTTATATATAAGCCGCTATGCGATATGAGTGGCAAAAGATAAGTTGCTGATATATTAACTTGTGACCATGGGTTTACATGATTTTGTAGATTTTTGGTCATGCTTTTTTTTTATTGGATAGGCAAGCTGGAGTTAGGCTGACACCCACCAGTTATACAATCATATCATTGCGATTTGAACTTGCCACGTCCCAACACAATGTGACGTGCACTAAATGCTCCTGCCAAACAGGCAGGAGCTATCATTAAGGTTTTTGTACTTTATGGTTTTTTTGTTCATGAGCATACTACCATGAAACATGCGTAGGTATGGCAGTGGACCGGAGCGGGGTGGGGGACAAGGTCTCCACCCCCGCTCCATCTCAAAATCCTGCCCGTCATTCCTGCACGGGTTTTGATTTTAACCTCCATCCCCATTTCAGATTCTTCATCCATGATCCAAATGGGGTGGCGGGGATCGAGACGGGGGACGGGGACAGGGCAGGAGAAACAGTAAGTTCATCCCTGTACGGGTTTTGATTTTAACCTCCATCCCCGTTTTATGTCTTTCATCCCCCGCCCCCACTGTCATTTGAGTGTCCTGCAAAGCCAGTATGTTTTGGAAATGATTTTTTCTTTTTCAAAAAAGCCCTTTGTTACTTTTAAATGCTTGTCATCCTTTTTTTTCTTTTGAGAAGAAAATGCTTGTCATCCAATTGAAACGCAAATAACTGAATCAACTTTTATTTTAATTATGTCACAAATATATTGACATTTAATTTGGCTTTAATATGTTAAGTTTCCTATATATATTTACCTCATTTTGCATAAAAAACTACTGCAAAATACATCAACTGGTTGTGCCCACAATATAAAAGTAACAATGAAACATTGTTCCAAACCCTCCCCCTGGTTAAGTTGGGAATTGTACGGTGGTAACACCACTTAAAAATAGTAATAATAACTTAGGCATAGGGGGGTCTAACCCTCTCTCTATCTCTCTTTCTCTTTTTTTTTTCTTGGTTCTTCTTCTCCTTATTCTTATTCTTCTCTTATTAGGGTTCTAAATAAGAAATTTCTTTAATTAGGGCTTTGAAGTAAATTTTTTAATTAGAATTTCTTATATTTAGTTTAATTAAGGTTTTTCATTGATCTGATTAGGAATTTTTCCTTTGATTAGTTTTTTTTTCTTTGATTAGGGCTTTTGATATTTAATTTGATTAGGTTTTTTATTTGATTTTCTTTTATTAGGATTTTAAAGAAAATATATTTAATTAGGGATTTTAATATTTAATTTGATTAGGGCTATTTTTCATTGATTAGAGCTTTGAATCAAATTTCTTTAATTAGAGCTTTTTATAATTAATTTGATTAGGCCTTTTTTTGTATTTGATTAGGGTTGTTTTTTTATTAGGGTTTGAATTAGGGCATTTTATATTTAACTTTATAGTTTATTTATGATTTCTTTGATTTTTATGGTTTATTTTTCTTATAATTTAGAGTTGTTTGGTTTATTTATGATTTATTTTCTTGTATTTTACGGTTTTATGATTTATTTATGGTTTTTGCATTTGTATATAAAAAAATATGAATTCTTATTTTTCTCAATTTACCCAAAATTTAAATATTCTTGGTACTTGAATCCAGTTTGAGATCCATATTCAGGGCTAAAATTCATTAGTTTTTTAATAAACTTTCATAATTAGATTTAATATGACACTGATTAAGGTATTTATATATAAAAAAATATCAATTATTGATTTTTCTCAAATTACTCATTTTTAAATATTTTTTTATTTTTAGATCCAATCTGAAATCCATATCGGGAGCTAACATCTATAATAAACATGTTAAAACACTCTTTTGTCTTTGCAATTTGCACTTTTTCATTCTAATTGCCATGGTATAGCTCAACATGGCCTATATATTTGAATTCTAATATGCATAGTTGTTGCCGCACATAATAATTGTCGTGTGGATACTTCACTTTACACTCGGGCCATATTCTGCATCATATTCATAATAAAGATGTCTTGAGTTATAGTTTTATATGTGTTTATTCTTTCACTAATATGCCAGTAATCAGGTTTCATCATGGTGCTGACAAATTCTTTTAAATACATGGTTTGAGTTGCAGGAAAAATTGATATTTCTAAAGCATTGCAAAGATTGATCAGGAAATAGGTCCATACTGTAGTTGTGATTCAACTCTTAGATTCCTTCATTAATCCTAACTATTCCCAAAAATCAAGGCTGAGATTTGATGTTGATCTCAAACATAGTTCGAACTTTATGAGTAGCTTGTTTGAGTACTATGAGAATGGATCTTACATAGGCTATTACATGGCAAATGAAACAGGAAGTTATGAAATATGAGTCTTATTTGAGGACCAAAAGTTAAATCCTTGTCCCTTCAAAGTTCAAGCATACAATAGTAAGTCATTTCTTGCTTGTGATTTTTTCTTTGCATATAGAAACTGATTAAAGCACTAGTTAATGAACAGTGGTCAAGTAACTATGTTTTTTATAGTTTGTGGACCTCTTTTCTTTGACATTTTTAATACTAAGTTTCATTATTATTTTTAAAAATATATATAAAAAGGAAAATGCTTGGCAATAAATGATTCCTTTGTGATGTATGTATTGGTTTTAGCTAGTTGGATTCAGTGACTTGAGGGCGATGATCTCTAATGGCCCTACATGCTGATGTTTTTGTCAGCGGACTCACCTAGTTAAGCCTTTTAGGCTAGTCTATTTATTATGCCTTCCAAGGGTGACAACTGCATGTTTGTTATTGTCTATATTGTTGTAGCAAAAGCTTATGGTTTTTTTTCTTCCAAGATGATCTTAAGATTGTTGTAATATTACTCTATGTTAACTTTATATTTGACCATCAAATACATTCCCCATGTGTTATTATTTACCTCACCAAATACATTCCCCATGTTATTATTTACCTCACCATGTTCCTTATACTTCAAACAAAGGTAGATATATTTTTTGACCTTTTTAATTGTGTTTTTTACCTTTTTAGTTATTACTTTGGCTACTTGATGTTTTGGAATAATTAACTTAGACGGTTTAGTATAAGCTAACAAGGGATATTTTTTAAATTTAATACAATAAAGTGACAACCACCAAAAGGTACCCTAGTTTGTTAGAAAAATTGCTTACCTTCAAATTAGTTGAGCAAACTTTTCTTCTTTTATTTATTGTAATACTTTGGTGGTGCCTTATTGTAATAATTAGTTGAGGACATGGCATTGGATAAAAATGATTGGAGGAGAAAGATTCATGTGGAAGACCCAAAATGATTTTCTTTTTTGGTTCATATCGCCGACCCCAATTGTTTTGGGATGAAGGCGTAGTTGTTGTTGTTGTACTTTGGTGGTGCCTTCTTGTGCAATCTATCATCAGTATGGTTTGCAAAGAGCTCTTTACATGCCATCTTCTGAAAACGTACATCAAATCATCTTTTGAATATAATTTTTTTGTTTGAAAATTAAATTTTAGTTTTTTGTTTGTAGGTTTATAGCCTATAATGGCGAGATTCTTGTTTTGCTCTTATAAGTCGTTATAGCCTATAACGGTGAGTAGGAATCTTGCCGTTATAGCCTATAACGGTGAGAATAGTTATAGGTAGCCTATAATGGTGAGCTAGGTATCTCACCGTTATATATATCCTATCTCATCGTTAAAACAACCTCGTTGTTAAAGATTGTCACACCGTTGTTGGTGTTTCAAGTTTTGACAAGATTCTTCACTAGGGTTGGTTCACCCTTTAACAGTAAGTTATAAATATCATCGTTATTACTCAACAAATGAGGCCTATAGCAGCAAAAAATAGGACAATAACAACGTGATATACCACAGCTATTGACCTGCATTCATGTAATGGGATTAAGATATAAGATCCAAAACAAAATTATCCAACCTATTATCCACATGTGTTCAGGTTGTCAAAAGAGCTTAAACTCAAATGCCGAACACAAGAAACATAGCTTATTGTTGGGTCGTCACATATACTGCTGACGTAGTACAATTGGTACATAACAGACAAAACATATATTCTGTATACTTTGTTCTTTTGTTACATCCAATCTTGAACAAGCAATCAAACAAAATCTCAGATTTTTCAAAAAATATATATCTAGTGGTTATTTACAGTTCTAATGTTACATAGTGATTTACAAACGTACCAAAAGTATCAAGCTTCTTGTGTATTATATGTTCAATTTCAGATATATGATATGCAATACAATCTCTTTTTTATGACACTTATTAGAAACGTTAAAAACCTTTTTGAAAACGGTGAGTGTAATAACATTCGAAACCCTGTAGGGTTTTTTAACTTTTTTTCCACTGCATGGTGTTTTTAACTTCTTCTTTTTTACGGCACCAAGAACCAAGTCACTTAATGGGTTGTCAATATCGGTGTGTACGTATCGTATCATCAAAAGATCTAAATCAGCTATTTTTTAATAAATGTAAAAAAACAGCTTAGAATTGTTTTTAAATATTATTCTATAATATTATTTTAATGACTTTAACACGCGCTACGTTTGGATTGACACGTAATATTTTGTAATTATTTTTTGGCCCATCGATTGGTCAAACGATACAAGTTCGATTCTGATACTGAGAACACTGCCTACACTCAAACCCTTGCTGAACTCACCAGTTAAAAGGCACTTGCATACCATGTGAGAGTCGAACCTGGGACAAAAGGGTATGCACTTTTTTCTGTTAATAGCTCATCAACTGTTGAAGATAATCATCACCAAAATGCAGTTACGTGAGCAGCTGTCTAAGGTTGCAATCTTATCTTTAACAGAAATTTGTTGACTCTCGATTCACTCTGGAACCAACTCATCAAATGTAAATCTTTCAGTTCTAACTACTCCTGTAAATGTATAGTTACTGCTGTAAATTGTTCTGTAAAAATATGTTGAATATAAGACGATAGCACTAATGAGAATGTGTATCGGTTTTTCTCAAATTGTCAATCTTCTATGTTTCCTATCATGGTATCAGAGTTAAGTCAGTGATTTTTGATAGTGCTATCGTCTACTACGTCAACACGTTCCTACAAGGCGTCAATATTGTTTCTAAGCCAACTCTGTTTCTGAGCCAACTCTGTTTCTGCCTTCCTTAATGGCGTTGGCTCGTGTTGCTCAGGGGAACGCAGCAGCAAGTCTGGTGTCAATTAAACTTGACAAAAACAATTATCTTCTGTGGAAAAGTCAGATTGAATATGTCATGTTGTCACAAGATCTAATGAAGTTCGTTGATGGCTCCTGTCAAGCTCCTCCTCAAAAGGAAAATAATCAGGAAGATATTAATCATGCCTATGTTACGTGATGTAGGTATGATCAACTTGCCTTAAGCTGGATTAAAGCAACTGTTTCTGAATATGTGTTAGGGCAGATTCTTCATGTTCAAACTGCTCGAGAAGCATGGACTGAACTTGCCAAATCGTATGGATCTCAGTCTCCCCTTCGTGTACTTCTGCTAAAGAAGGAACTGAGTTTTATCAAGAAAGAATCTATTGATATGGTTACATATCTGGATCGTGTCAAAACATTGTCCAACACCCTCTCCGCGGCAGGACAACCGGTATCTCAATCTGATTTGGTTCAGATCACCTTAAATGGTCTTCCGATTGAATACGAAAGCTTTGTGACATCTGTCACCACCAATGCTATAGTTCAAGATCTTACATTTTCTACCTTATATGACCTCTTACTGAACCAAGAAAAAATGGTGCAGATTATGAAGCCAAAGCCCATTCAAGAAAGCGAATCTTCCCATGTTGCCTTTGTAGCCTATAGAGGTCACGGACGCGGTATGTATCGTGAGGGTCGTGGAAAATTTCACAATCAAGGTCGGTTCTCTCCAAACAACTCAAACACTCCAGACCTAAATAACAATAGCTTTGATAGAACTTCAAAAGCTAAGTCGGTTATTGTATGTCAATATTGTGGCCGAAAGGGCCATACCGCCAAATTTTGTTGGGATATTCCTAAAGCCTTCTCGGCAATGACTCTTGAAGAAGCTAAGGATGAAGCATGGTATCCGGATACTGGAGCTACAAATCACATTACAATTGATGGTTCACAGTTATCCAACCAACAACCCTATCAAGGAGGAGAAGGTATCATAGTCGGTAATGGCAGTTGTGTTCATATTTCTTCTGTTGGAAACATGATTATTAAATCCAGTTCTTCTATTTTTAAACTGAACCGAGTTTTGCATGCTCCAACTATTACAAAAAATTTACTATCTGTTGGACAGTTCACAGTGGACAACAATTGCTCTTTTGAATTTAATCCTTTTAGATTCTGTGTCAAGGATTTACAGACCGGTCAAACAACACTTCAGGGAATACGGACACAAACATGGCTATATCAAATTAAACCGCAAAGCAAGGAGGTGTTTTTGGTAGATAAAAGCCAGAATGGAGCATCATATGGAGTCTGGCATCAAAGGTTAGGACACACACATAAGAAAGCAGTTGAAATTCTTCATTCTCATAGGCTTATTAGGTTGAACAATAAGGATGATGGAGTCTGTGAAGGATGCCTTTTTGGCAAAGCTCACAAGCTACCTTTCAAGGCAGTTGATCACAAAACAACGCGGCCTTTGGAGTTACTTCATGGAGACGTCTGGGGTCCATCTCCCTGTGAGTCTAGAGAAGGATTCAGTTACTATTTCCTGTTAGTAGATGATTACTCTCATTTTGTTTGGATTTTTCCAATTAAACATAAGTCAGATGTCTATGAACGATTTGTGGATTTCAAGTCTATTATTGAAAATCAAGTTCAAAAAAAATTCTTACTCTTCAAACTGATAATGGTGGCGAATTTACTAGTGATCGGCTTGAAAAATTTCTTGTCAAACATGGGATCATCCATCGTTTTTCCTGCCCCCATACTCCACAGCACAACGGTTAGTAGAAAGGAAGCACTGACATGTTGTTGAAATGGGATTATCCATGCTTCATGCGGCCAACATGCAATATAGTTTTTGGGTGGATGTTTTTAGAATGGCTGTATACATCATTAACAGATTACCCAATAAACATGCACCTCACAGGACACCATTTGAACTTATTTTTCATCAGAAACCAAATTATTCTCATCTTAGAAATTTTGGTTCAACTTGTTATCCTGTTCTGGCAGACTATGTCTCTCATAAGTTGGAACCCAAAACTAAAGCATGTATGCTAATTGGGTATGGCGTCAAACACAAAGGGTACCTCTGTTTTGATCCCAAGGATCAGAAAGTCTATATCAGTCGGCATGTATTTTTTGATGAATCCAAACTCGACTGTTCACAAGAAAGCATAAAGCAGGTTTGTCCCAGTCGGTAGGGACTTGTTCTACCTCTCCTAAACCCTGAATCAGGGGCAAACCTTGATCACATTCAGCATTCAGACCAACAATTGTCGTTGGATTCTGATCCCATGATCGTTAATCAAGAACCAACCACCCTTCACAATCAGTCAAATGAGTTTTTAGAAAATGCTCAATCTGGGAATGAAGTTGGAATGCCAATTCTGCCTAGTCCTCCACCATTGACACACACTCATCATATGGTCACAAGGTCCATGACAGGAACATTGAAACCGAGAGCATTTACTGTGACTTCAACAAACTCCAAATTCAGGGAACCTCTGAACTATCAGGAAGCAGTCCAATCTAGTGAATGGTGTTCCGCAATGGAAAAAGAATATCAGGCTCTCCAAAAAATTAACACCTGGCAACTTGTACCAAGACAAATGCACTACAATGTGATTGGGTCTAAATGGGTGTACAAGGTCAAAATGAATCCAGACGGGTCCATTTCTAGGCACAAGGCTCGACTCGTAGCTAAAGGATATCTTCAGGAGAAAGGCATCGATTTCTCAGAAACCTTCACTCCTATCATAAAACCTACCTCAATTCGCATATTGTTGTCTCTAGCAAGTCACTACAAGTGAGAAATCAGACAGCTAGACTTTGATAATGCATTTCTCAATGGAGACCTAACTGAAGATGTCTATATGAAGCAACCAAAAGGGTATGAGAATTCAAACTTTCTGAATCATGTGTGCAAGTTAAGGAAAGCTATCTATGGGTTGAAACAGGCACCACGTGCTTGGTACATGAAGCTAAGTTAGTTTCTTCAAAGTCAAGGCTTTCAAATCTCATTATCAGATCCATCTTTGTTTATTTCTAAAGATTTTCGAACCTATATACTAGTCTATGTCAATGATATTCTTGTTACAGGACATTCCACTGTGGTGACAGAAAAAGTAATCACAGCACTCAAAACCTCATTTTCCATCAAAGACATGGGACAATTGTCCTACTTCTTAGGCATGGAAGTAACATATGACAACGATTCTATATATCTCAGTCAACAAAACTATATGTTGAATCTTCTTCAACGGACAGGCATGAAACGGGCCAAGCCCTCATCAACACCAATGGACTCGTCTACAAAGCTACAAAAAGAAGGAACTCCTTTTGGGGATGAATCAAAGTATAGAAGCGTGGTAGGTGCCCTTCAATATGCCAGTTTTACTCGACCTGATATTTTCTTCTCCGTAAACAAGGTATGTCAGTATATGCATCAACCTACGCAAGAGCATTGGAAGACAGTCAAACGAATTCTAAGATATATTCAAGGCACTTTGCATTTACGACTGCAGTTCAAATCAAGTTCATATCCACTATCACTGCAAGCCTTTGCAGATGCAGATTGGGCTGGATGCGTAGATGATCGAAAATCGACAAGAGGATGTGTTGTATTTCTGGGTAATAATCCTATCTCTTGGTATGCCAGGAAACAAAGAACTGTTGCACTATCCAGTACTGAAGTTGAGTACAAGTCTCTCGCCGGAGGAGCAGCCAAGCTACTTTGGACTCAAACGCTACTTAAAGAACTCGGTTTCTCAACCAAACGATCCCCTATTCTATGGTGTGACAACATCGGAGCTCTTTACTTAGCATCGAATCCAGTCTTCCATGCTCGTACTAAACATATTGAGGTTGATTTTCATTTTGTTCGTGATCATGTGAACAAAGCCAATATTGAAGTTCAGTTCATTCGTTCCAATGAGCAACTGGTTGATGGTCTTACAAAACCACTCAATGTGACCATGTTTAAACAGTTCAGAGGCAATCTAAGCTTGTGTGATACGGTGCTCAGATTGAAGGGGCGTGTTAATAGCTCATCAACTGTTGAAGATAATCATCACCAAAATGCAGTTACGTGAGCCGCTGTCTAAGGTTGCAATCTTATCTTTAACAGAAATTTGTTGACTCTCGATTCACTCTGGAATCCAACTCATCAAATGTAAATCTTTCAGTTTTAACTACTTCTGTAAATGTACAGTTACTGCTGTAAATTGTTCTGTAAAAATATGCTGAATATAAGGCGATAGCACTAATGAGAATGTGTATGGGTTTTTCTCAATTTGTCAATCTTCTATGTTTCCTATCATTTCCTTGGGTAGACCTGGAATCTTGTATCTTGAAAACCTACTTGGGGTTTGCAATGTTTGGGTCTCACATGTTAAAAACACAGGGATTTTCAACGTTTTTAGCAAGAGTTGAAGTGAAATTTCAATGTTTTGAAGTACAAATGACCAAATTGTTTGTGTTTTAAATTGGGTGTTTAGGTGTATCGGGGAGAAAGCTTTTTTTATTATCTGTTGCACACCTGTGAGGTAAGCATGGATGGTGGACCCACCCATGCCAACACCCAAATCAAAACAAGAAATAAGTGTTTGATTAGATAGAATAAGATTTTCAAGATTCCAAGAAAACAACTAAAAATATGAAAGATGAACAAAAGACAGGGTGTAGTGAACTTACTCAGTTTTCTGCAAAATTCTAATCCCTCTTGCTTTTGCATTCTGTTGACAGTCAAGCTGCAATTTTCACAGAGTTTTTGGGCTCTTACCGGGTGATTTCTTATAAAAAAATGAGCTTTTCCATAAGAATGAAGATTTATTGGAATAAAGATTCCAAAAATTTGGATCGTGGGCAAAACAATAAAAAAAATGCAAGAAAAAAGTATGTACAAATTGAAATTTTAATTTAAAAAATATAAATTTGGACATTTGGGACGGCTCCTCAAAGCAAAGCAAGAAAGAGAGAAAAGAGGGGGAGAGATTTAGGAGAGATGCTCTCAAAACCTCTAAAAGCCCAAAATAGAAGGTTTCTTGAACCTCTCTTGATTTATGGAAAGAACAAAAGAATAATAGAGGGGCTTTTGGAAACTTTGAAAGCAATTAAAAGAATTTTAGAAGGTAGAAAATGGTTTTAGAAGGAAGTGAAGACTCCTATTTATATGTTGGAGGACACCCCCCTCCCCTCACACGTTACCTGCTCTTGAAATGACCAAAACAGCGCAGGCTCTATCAACAGGCTAATTTGTGTCGACAAGTCTCATACTTTTTGAGACAATGTGTTAACATATATCCAACCTGTCGATACTGCCTGCGTTTAATCGACTAAGGTCTGGTATTATAGTAATTTCTTCAAGCTTGGTATCAAAACGATGAGTGGTTTGAAGCATTGAAAGCTGACATCCTCTACGTTGTTTATTTTAGGTAAAAAATAAAATTTGACTATTTGATTGGTAAAAAATGCAATAAAATTGAGTTTTACTTTTCAAAACTTATAGCTTATAACTTTTCACATATTAAAGTGATTTTTGTTTGGTCGAAAAACTTAAAGCTCTATTTTTTATAAAAACATTTAAAGAATGAGTTTTGGCAAAAACTGCTCTCAAGTACACCTGAATGCTCTTGTTGGGTTTTGTATAAAAGGCTTTTCTATCTCTCTTATTATTAAAATCCTAAAAAATGATTCTTTGGCGAAAGTATCTTGCTCCTTGCATGCGAGGATACTTCAAGTTTACATTCGAAGCTATGACAAGTGAACATACCATTCTATTTTAGATGAGTCCAACGCGGTAACTCTAATGTGTGGAGCCATCCTTCATGTTAATTGGGAACGCAAATAATTTAGTGTCAATAGACTATATTAAATATCTGATGATAATATCATGATTTTTAAAAAAAATATGAGAATGCACTGCTATCACACTTTTGGGTGGTGTGATTCTAGCTAGGGGTGGCAAAACCTGACACAACCCGCTAACCTGACGGTTTGGCTTAAACTAACCCGTTTAATAAATGGGTCGACCCACCTAACCCGTTTATTAAATGGGTCGGGTTTGTGTTAGGGGTATGTCAACCCGCCAACCCGGCTGACCCGTTTAATAAACGGGTTAGGTGGGTGGGTCAACCTGTTTACCCGAACCCGACACACCCGCTAACCCGCCCCCATTTACCCAACCCAACCCGTTTATTAAACGGGTTAACCGGGTCATGTCGGGTTACCCGTTTAATAAATGGGTCGGGTTCGTGTTTGCCACAGCCGACCCGTTTAATAAACGGGTCGGTTCGTGTTGAGGTATGCTGACCTGCCAACCCCCGGACACGACCCGCCAATCCGACCCCATTGCCACCCCTAATTCTAGCATGGCGTTCCTAACACTTGGCAGCATTAAATGTTGCCTACCAACCCAAGCAACAAGCGGTTTATTGTACTCGTTCCGAGGGGGCGATCTCCTTTTTATGGCATGTGGGAGGGCCCTTTATCCCTTAATTCCTTGATATGGGACTGTTCAAGAGTCCATTGAAGTGGCCAATGATTAGTATGCTCTGAAATGCTCTAAATCTCAATAGGTTTCGTATATTGTTTAGTATGTAGCGTACTTGCATAATGTTTATGCTCGCTGCTCTATCTGTATACATATATAATAAATGGGCATTGTGCTAAATGAAACATGCTATCTAAATGCTTACGAGTGCTTGCTTTTACAGGAATTACTTCTGGGAGCATTTGATTCAGATACAAGATAGGTTTTTAAAAGGTTTAAAAAATCAACTACCTATAATTTTCATAAAATTTTGAGGCTTCACATACTATTTTATTTTGTCGAAAATGCATAACCCGAGTTTCAATTTCTAAGTAAATCAATGATGCTGAACACATCTATAGGTTAGAATTAAAAATAAAATTTCCGAAAATCCAATAGCGTGTTTTTATTTAGTAGGGTTTTCTGATGTTTTTTCCGACCTATATGCTTGTTTTTATAAAAATCACTTTTTGGAGCACTTGATTAGGATATACATAGTTTTCAACTGCCGAGATTTTCCCTTTTTTTTTCTAGAAAATCTCATGTTCTTTGCCGACAATATCCTAGAACGAGATTTGTGAAGCCCGCCTTGTCTTTTGGGAGAAGGGCGTCCTCTTCTCTCCCCCAGCACCTTATCTGCTCCAGAGCAGAAAGAAGGCCAAGATCGTTTGTTCACTGCTGATAAATTTCTCAGAGAGAGAGAGAGAGAGAGAGAGAGAGAGAGAGAGAGAGAGAGAGAGAGAGAGAGAGCAACAAGATGCGCTGCCCCTTAACTGAAAGGTGAAGGTGGTATTCGTTAATGTAAAAGTTTTCTAACTTAATTAGAATAATAATATAATGGCTGCTCTCCCTTCTCTCATCAACGTCTTTCATCCTTGCACCACCTTTCCGGTGAGTCTTTCTCTTTTGTTTCTCTTTCATTTCTTTTCATTTTCGCTGTCGAGTGAGGCTTTCATCGGCACCATTCATCTCATTCACTTCTGTTTCTTCTGCTCACAAGGTCTCCATTGGAGGAAGCGTTGGTGATGGGATTAGGAAAGGCGCTTTCTTCTCTGTTTCCCGTGTCTCTGCGAAGGTACGCATGTGACGCCCGTTTCTTCTTCGCCTAATTTATTTTTCCCTTTCGTCATGATTGGAATTCCGATAGATTCACGTTGAAATAACAAGGAACGTAATCGTTTGTTTTCTTAGGGAAGTGATGACCAACCATCATTTGGGCCTCATCATAAACGTAGCTCTAGAAGAATCTGGAGGAGGAGGAAATTGGTAATTCGGTACCCATCCATTCCCCTCCAAATTTTTGTTTCAGTTTCAATTGTTGTCGGCATTCATTGCATAATTCTTTGCTGGGTTCTTTTTTCTTTTTTAGGCCTTGCGTGATTTTGACATTACGTTCGGCTGCTCCTTTCAAAAAATATGATTCAGAATCACTTTCTAATTTGCTTGAGATTCAGAATCACATGGGGTCTCATGCGATTTGAATCTCAAGCAAATTAGAAAGTGACTCTCATTTGCAAAGGCAAATGAGATTCATTTTCTTACCGCTTAACTTTTTATGTTCGGCTGCTTATACAAATCAGATTCACTTTTTCATTCAAATGAGAAAGTAAATCAGAATGATCCAACCGAACGTGCCCTAAATTTAATGAGGTATATGTTATCCGAAAGAAACGATAGAAATGAAAATTTGGAATTACGCGATTATCTACTCTAGTGGTGTTTTCTTTTTTTTCTTTTTTGTGGCAAGGGAGCAGTTTCATTTTCCAGTGAGCAGCAGGACAATGATACAGGTATCGTGTATATGTATTTTCAAACATCTAGTTCTCTGTTAAATTCAGGATAAAACTCGTCTTTAGTGAACCACCGAATGTAGTTTGTTTGTTCGTATACTAAGTTGAATTGCAGCTGTAAATCTCTCTAAAGTTCAAATTGTAGTCCAACAACGGCACGGTTTTTTTTCCTAGTTAAAAATGGAAGCTGCAGGTAAACTTCTGCTGCTGTTACTCGTTGATGTTGTTTTAGAAATATGATTTCTTTTGCATGATTGAAGATGTTCCATATGTGGTTTCTCCCATTGATTGATGTGAGCAAGGCTGATCTTTGTACAATTACATGGATAAAAGTAACTCGGAATCTTAGATCCAAGCTATGTCACATGGGTGCGGGTGCGACACGGGTGCGGCGCAATTTCAAAAATTTTGGACACTGGGACTCAGCTATATATATAACAATAATTCTAGTAAACAATTAAAATTAAGGTAAACACATCTATGGGCCATGGTTAAAGGAAAAAAAACTTGAAACTATGACCTTGTGAAATGGTCCATAATCTGTACTGGTTCAATTTTTGAAATGACCCCTTTACTATAGCATTCACATCTTTGTGATATGTTCAGTTTTGACATTCAAATGTTTAAACTTTATACGTTAACAGTTGCACAGTGTCACAGACTGTGCAATGAAGTCTGTGACTGTGCACGGTCACAGACTGTGCAGTTGCAATTGCACAGTCTGTGACTGTGCAACTGCATTGCACAGTCTGGTTATATATATATATTTTAAAAAAAAAAGATATATAAAAAATGAATTTTTTTGTTTTTTATCTTAAAAATGAACATTTTTGGACTCGGTCAAAGTTAACCGAGTCCAAAATGTGGACTGACTCGGTCTCGACTCGTTGACCGAGTCCAACTCGGTGTTGACCGAGTCCGGGCCGAGTCCGAAGCCGCACCCGTGTCGGGGCATGTCGACTGGGGTGCGGCGCCTCCCTAGCCGAGTCCGTGTGACATAGGATCCAAGTTGTTTGCATCTTCTCAATAACACCATTGTCTTGTGATTGTTGGAGGAAGATAACGACATGTGAAGGCTGTACAGTATTGTACAGTGTGTTTAGTAAGTAACATTGCATTACTTCATTATAACAATCCTATGCTAAAATATATAAGCATATGATCTACATGTCAAAAAATACCCCAAACTGACACTCAAAAAATATATATATTTTTAAACAATTGCAAAAAACCTCCGAAAGAGCAGGGGCACGTTACAAATTTAATATTCACAACCCATCAACCATTTCAGACATATAATAAATTTAAACTATGAACTAAAACTTAATTGAATAGTCTCAAAAAAGTTTCACATTGTTCCCAAAACAAAAAGACAAAACACCCCTATCCGTCAGAACCCAAGCCACCAAATCCATATCCCTCGAGTCCTCTAGTGAGTCAGTCCTATAATCACGGTGTCTCAATGCCTGAAAAACATTTATAGAAAACAGGTAAGAACCAAAGTTCTCATATGAGATCTTCTAAATTTTCAACAATAAGGAAATAGCATAAAGTAAATCAAGCATAAGTTTAAGAGGAATCATAGGTAACATATCATCACAACTAACTTACCATCTAAGCAGTTCAAGCAAGCACTCAACAATTTTATGCTAAATCAAACATTTAAAGATGCATGAAATTAATGCTAAACATTTAGGGATTCACATATCAATACTATATGCATGAATAACTTTTTAAGTTATTGATTTTGCATGCATGTCTCTATTTAATGCACACAAATTTAATTTACTTTCTTACAAACCCGCGAATACTCAAAACGGGAAAAGTTTCCGAGGTTCAAGACAGTTCTCAGTCATAACTTAACACACAATTTGTATTTTAATTACTGGGTTCCACACTTGTTTCTTGATCGATATCATAAATCTTCACCATCTATCGGAACATTAGAAATCCTCACCTAATGCCGGGATATCAATGAAAATTCACAACCATTGACGTTACTTTCTTCGTATACCAATAACTACAGTTGAGTCAACAAAACCACCCCTAGGTAAAGTGGCTGAAAGTTTTCTACAACCGTGGCCGGGAACACGAACCACACATCGGGTTCTTGGGGACAACAAATGCACATGGTGTTTAGTATCCTCATAGTCTCCTACGATCACCATCTAAGGTTTTCACCTTTTTATAGGGACACCCGAGAAGAAAATTATTACACTATTTGGTCTCTTTTACCATATTAATTAATAGTTCTTTACATAAGAATAATTATGCAAATCAACATGTAATAACAAATTTGGGCTTTTGCCCCATCAAATTCAAAAGTGTAATCAATTCAAGGAAACCAATTTTTAACAAAATCATTTTACAATGCAAAAATCACAATTTAATATTTCGTAAACAACACATGCTCACAGCCCTCAATGGCCTCTCATTGGAACAAACATTACCACAGTAAATTAGCATTGCAAGATTTTTCAGTGAATATGAAACACACATAATAAACACAATTTCATGTTCAAATGCAACCAACATATTTATATATAAACACATATATTGTTGCGAACCTGTTAAAAAAGCAAACAACATTTATATATATGTTAGGCTGTGAATCTGTTCAAGAACGCCGACAATATACACAAACAACATAATGCACACAACATAACGTAAACAGTGTAATGCAAACAATATAATGTAGACAACATATACATCAGCATGTGCAAGCAGTACATGCGTAGACAACATATGCATACGACATATGCGGGCTGTTGAGAATAAGTGTTTTTTTGGTTAAGTTCTCATATATTAGAGGTTTTCTGAAATATTATTTTCATAAGGTCTTAGATGTAATTTTTCTGTTTTGCCTCTCTCTATTTAATATAGAGAGAAGCCCTAATCTCATTTAACGAGTTCTATTGTGCAGCCGTCTCTCTCTCTCTCCCTCTCTCTCTCTCTCTACACTCACAGGTGGCTGTACAACCCCATCATATTCTACTTGGTATCAAAGCGTTCGATCGTGGGAGCGTGATCTTCATCAACAGGGACTGATTTTTTTTCTCACCAACGAGGAGCAACAACACTACGGCCTTTTAAAATTCAGGTTCGGTGGGGTTGACTGGGGAAGATCTGATCACAGATCTGGGATGTTACCCAGATCTGTCGTCAGATCTAAGGAGAAGATCCACTACGACCGAGTGTTGCCGAGACTGGTTTCTACTATGACGTGATTTTTTTTTGTTGTTCGTGAGTTATCGAGGTGTGTTCCTGCTGTCACAGATTTTTTTTTGTTGCCGTGAGTGCTGAAGTTCTTGTCGAGGTGTGTTCCTGCTGTTTGGGAGCAGCAGAAATTATTTTTTCTGTGCTGCCGTGAATGCAACTTCCTTTTCTGTGCTGCTGTGAATGCAACTTCCTTTTCTGTGCTGATTACTTGTGATACTTACTGGATGTCGTGCATTATATGTTGGAGAACAGCAAGTGTAGTGAATACTTTGGTTTGCAACTGCAGTCTCTCATTTATCGTGATGTGTTTGGGCCATTCAATGTTCGTGATTTCTGTGCTATCATCATCAACTGAAATTTAGTTGTTTCAGTGGATTGGTTTATTTCAGAATGTGGCTGTTGTGTCGAGTTTTTTTTGGAAACATGGTAGCTTAAGTTTCTGTGTCGTGGAAAGTAGCAGGTGTGATTTCCTGCTGGACTGAATTTTATTTCGTGTGTGGGTTGTTGTTTGCTGTGGAAACATCAGATGTGGTTTCTTGCTGAGTTGAAGAAAAAATTCCTCTTGAACACTTGCTGTTCAAGTGAGATATTCTGTTTTTTCCAGTATGGCTGAAAATTCGAAATGTGATTCCAAACTGGAACACATTGGGGAGTATAAGGCTTTTGCCAACCCCTTCTCATATGGCTCTTTTGTAAGGTTGAATGAAACCAACTATGCCAGGTGGTCCAGAACTTTTATGATGTCGGTATCTGGACATCGTCGAAAACATATTTTGTTGGAAGGCGAACCCACTAAGAAATTGGGAAAATATGTCACTTGGGATGAAGATAATGACATAGTTATGTCATGGATCATGAATAGTGTAGAACCCCATATTGCCGATGGATTGATCTACTATAATACAGCCAAACTAATGTGGGACAATCTTCGTGATACATACTCTCAAGAAACGAATGTGAGTCGGATCCTGCAAGTTGAATAGGAAATATATAACTTGCAACAGGGAGATCAGACCTTGGCCCAGTACTATGCCTCTGTCAAAGCTGCGTTTGAAAGACTTAATGCTCACAGGCCTCTTTGTTGCCCGAAGCAAAAGGATCATCAGGAACAAACCATGGTTGCTCGTTTTCTTACAGGTCTTTCTTCAGATTTCTCTGTTGCAAAAGTTCAAATGTTGACTGGTTCAGATGTTCCCACTCTTGCTGATGCTTACAATCGTCTGAGTAGACTTGCGATCTCTCTGCCACAATCTCAGCCTGTGACTCAGTCATCTGCTCTTGTTGTCCCATCTGGTTATGGGCGTGGAAATATTCAGAATATCAAAGGACGAGGACGTGGACGTGGTATGGGAGGCAGAGGAAAGCTTCAATGTACATTCTGTGGAAAATCTTGACATTTAGAAGATCGTTGCTGGGATAAGCATGGTCGGCCAAGCTCTTCTTCATCCAAGTCATATAACCCCAAAGCAAATGTTACTACTATTGAGGCAACAAATTCACCAGAGACTATCACTGCAAATGAAAGTAGTATCACCCTTAGTCGTGCGGAATATGATGAGTTGATTGCTCTTCGACCTTTGAGTTCCCCCACTCCTATAACTGTGGTTGCCTTTTCAGCCGGAAATCATCTCCATCCGAATGATAGTAAGTGGGTTATTGACTCTGGTGCATCCAGACATTTGTGTGGAAATTCACGTGTTTTCTCAGATCTAAAGGTCATTAAGGCTCAACTTGGAGTCTCATTAGCCGATGGGAGCTCCTCCCCGGTTGTTGGTCAGGGAAATATTTCTATATCCTCCTCATTACAGTTGAAAAATGCTCTTCATGCTCCAAACTTTTCTCAAAGTTTACTTTCTGTTAGTTGCCTTATAAAAGAACAAAACTGTAGAGTAATATTTGATCCAATGGGTTGTCATTTTCAGGATTTGCTGACGGGGAAGAAGATTGGTGGAGGCTATGAAGAAAATGGACTTTACTACCTACATCATCCAATGGGTTCTGTTCATGCTGCAGTGGAACATTCATTCAGTCTTGTTCAGTGGCATTGTCGTCTTGGTCATCCTTCATTGTCAAAGCTTCAGTCGGTCTTTCCTCAGATTCCTTCCACCACATCATTTCAGTGTGAAGCATGTCAGTTGGGTAAGCATCATCGAAGCTCGTTCCCTTCGAGTAAGAGTCAGTCTAGTAATAAAGTTTTTGAACTTCTTCATGCAGATGTATGGGGTCCTAGTAAGATTCCTACTAGGACTCAGTGTCGTTATTATCTTGTTATTGTTGATGATTTCTCTAAGTTATCATGGGTATTTTTAATAAAAGAATGATCTGAAGTTCCAAGTCTTATCAAATCCCTAATTCTTGAAATAAAAACTCAGTTTGAATCTATTGTCAAGATTGTTCGCACTGATAATGCTCTCGAGTTTAAATCAAAAGGTCTGTTACAATTTTACCAAGATCATGGCATCCAACCCCAAACTTCCTGTGCCTATTCATCTCAACAAAATGGAGTGGCTGAGCGAAAACATCGGCACCTCCTTGATGTTGCCAGGACCATTATGATTCAATCAAATGTTCCTGCCTTATACTGGGGTGATGCGATTACCACTGCTTGCTATCTGATCAACCGCATGCCTTCGTCTTCTGTGGGTGATCAAATTCCATTACATATCCTAAAACCTGATGCCCCACTTTTTTCTTTCTCACCAAAAATATTTGGATGTGTTTGTTTTGTACACAAACTTGGCCCTGACCGTGATAAATTAGCCGCTCAAGCTACAAAATGCATATTTATCGGTTATCTAAAAAATCAAAAGGGCTATCGATGTTATGATCCTATTTCTCGCCGAGAGTATGTCAGTGCGGATGTATCTTTCTTGGAATCTTCTCCATATTACTCTAGTTCCGGTTCCCCGCTGCAGGTTGATCCAGCTGAATCTTTTCCGTTACCTATCCCTCCTTTTCCTTTGGAATCTGTGCCCTCCTTACCGAACCAAACTTTATCCTCCTCCAGATTTAATAATCCGCCATTGGTATATGTGCGTAGAGCTCCATGTCCGCAAGAGCCTTCATCTTCTTCTTCTCCTGAGGTAAGTTCTACTGACAATAATGATCTTCAGGATGATGATAGCAGGCCTATTGCTCTACGAAAGGGGACAAGACAATGCACCTTATATCCCATATCTCATTATGTCTCCCATGCCAGAATTGGACATCAAATGAAGTCGTTTATTTCAGCCTTGTCTGCTGAAACCATTCCTCTGAACTATCACCAGGCAACACTTGATAATCGCTGGAAGCTGGCTATGCAAGAAGAAATGACAGCTTTGGTCTCTCAGCATACCTGGGATCTAGTTGATTCCCCAGCAGATGCTGACATTGTTGGATGTAAATGGGTATATACAATAAAGTACAAATCTGATGGTTCTATTGACAGGTACAAGGCCAGATTAGTCGCAAAAGGGTATAGTCAGACATATGGAATTGACTTCTTTGAAACTTTTTCTCTTGTGGCACGGATGGGTACCATCCGTCTTGTTCTCTCAGTAGCTGTTCAACATGGTTGGAGCTTGTGTCAATTAGATGTGAAAAATGCATTTCTGTATGGGGATCTATTTGAGACCGTTTACTTGCAACAACTTCCAGGTTTTGAGGTTGAGGGGGAGTGTCAGAAGGTGTGCAGATTGAGAAAGGCGATTTATGGCTTGAAACAAAGTCCTCGTGCATGGTTTCAAAAGTTGTTTGAAGTGATGTCAAGCTTTGGCTTTAATAGATCGGCAACAGATCATACACTTTTTATAAAGAAAACTAGCTCTGGCATAGTTGTTATGGTGGTATATGTGGATGACATCATTCTTACAGGAGATGATGTGAAAGCTATTGAAGCCACAAAGGCTCATCTTCAAAAACACTTTGTTACAAAAGACCTTGGTTCACTCAGGTATTTTCTGGGTATAGAAGTTGCTAGAAGCCGTGAAGGGATGGTTTTGTCTCAGCGGAAGTATGTTCTTGACTTATTAAAGGAAACGGGCATGTTGGGAGCTAAACCAGCAAATATTCTCATGGACCATAAAGTTCAGTTGTTTGAAGAAGGGTCAAAACCTGTTGATAGCAAAAGCTATCGCTCCCTAATAGGGAAGTTATTATATGTAACTGTGACCAGACCAGATATTGCTTTAGCAGTAAGCAAAGTTAGCCAGTTCATGGACAAACCAACTGAGGTACACTGGAATGCAGCCATAATGATTCTCAGATATCTAAAATCCTCTCCTGGAAAGGGGTTACTGTTCAGGAAAGGTGGAACTCTGGAGATAGTAGCCTATTCTGATGCTGACTATGCTGGATCTGTAGTAGATAGAAAGTCTACCACAGGATTCTGTGTGTTTTTAGGAGACAACTTGATCTCATGGAGAAGTAAGAAACAAAATGTGGTTTCCCGGTCAAGTGCAGAATCAGAATATCGGGCTATGGCCAAAACAACTGCTGAATTGATATGGGTTCGCACGGTTCTTAATGATCTCCAGGTGAAGGTTTCCTCTCCAATGACCATGATGTGCGATAACAAAGCGGCAACATATATAGCAAACAATCCTGTCTTTCATGAGAGAACAAAGCACATTGAGGTTGATTGCCACTATGTAAGAGATATGATTCAAGCTGGTCATATCACTACAAAATACCTAAAGTCTGAAGACCAAGTTGCAGATATGTTTACAAAGCCTCTTGCTAGGCCAAATTTCTCCAGATGTTGTGACAAGCTGAGCATGATAGATATCTATGCTCCAGCTTGAGGGGGAGTGTTGAGAATAGGTGGTTTTTTGGTTAAGTTCTCATATATTAGAGGTTTTCTGAAATATTATTTTCATAAGGTCTTAGATGTAATTTTTCTGTTTTGCCTCTCTCTATTTAATATAGAAAGAAGCCCTAATCTCATTTAACGAGTTCTATTGTGCAGCCATCTCTCTCTCTCTCTCTCTCCCTCTCTCTCTCTCTACACTCACAGGTGGCTGTACAACCCCATCATATTCTACACGGGCAACATGTGCAAACAACACAAGCATGGGTAGCAGGTGTAAACAACATATAACAACATATATACATATGTATATGCCGCTGCAAATCTGTCCATAATGCGGACAGCACATATATGTATATATATATATATACACGTTGCTGTGAATCTTATCAAGAACGCAGCCAGCACATGTGTATGTAAATATGCTGCTTCGAATGTTATCAAGAATGCAACCAGCACATGTGTACATTACATATACTGTAAATCTAACCAAGAACGCAGAAATACATGGAATATACATGCAAGAATTTGCGATGCAGAAAATTGAATTTAACCATCAAGAACGATAAAAATATGTATGATATGTATGCAGAAATTTTCAGACATAATTAGAGATGCATAAACTTAGATTTAAGCATCAAGAATGATAAAAATCTTTATGGTATGCATACAAAAATTTTCAGACATTATTAGGATGCATAAACTTGGATTTAAGCATCAAGAACACTAAAAATATATATTTATGGTATGCATGCAGAAATTTTCAGACATGATTAGAAATGCATAAACTTCGATTTAAGCATCAAGAACAATAAAAATCTCCATGCTATGCATACAGAAATTTTCAGACATAATTAGAGATGCATAAACTTAGATTTAAGCATCAAGAACGATAAAAATCTTCATGGTATGCATGCAGAAATTTCCAGACATGATTAAAGATGCATAAACTTGGATTTAAGCATAAAAAATGGTAAAAATATACGTGATATGAATGCTGAAATTTTCAGACATGTTTATAGATGTATAAACTTGGATTTAAGCATCAAGAATGATAAAAATATACATGAGATGCATGCTGAAATTTTTAGACATGTTTAGAGATGCATAAACTTGGATTTAAGCATCAAGAACGGTAAAAATATACGTGATATGCATGTTGAAATTTTCAGACATGTTTAGAGATGCATAAACCTGATTTAAGCATCAAGAATGGTAAAAGTATATATGATACACATGCAAAAAATTTCAGACATGTTTAGAGATGCATAAACTTGGATTTAAACATCAAGAACGGTAAAAATATACATGATATGCATGCAGAAATTTTCAGACATGTTCATGGATGCATAAACTTGGATTTAAGCATCAAGAACGGTAAAAATATACATGATATGCATGCAGAAATTTTTAAACATAATTATGGATGCCGAAATTTAGTAAGATCACCAAAAATATATAGAATATACATGCAGAAATTTGCAAACATATTCATGGATGCATAAACTTGGATTTAAGCATCAAGAACAGTAAAAATATACATGATATGCATGCAGAATTTTTCAGACATGATTAGAGGTACATAAAGTTGGATTTAAGCATCAAGAGCGATAAAAATCTTCATGCTATGCATGCAGAAATTTGCAGACATAATTAGAGATGTATAAACTTGGATTTAAGCATCAAGAACGATAAAAATCTTCATAGTATGCATGCAGAAATTTCTAGATATGATTAGAGATGCATAAACTTTGATTTAAGCATAAAAAACAGTAAAAATATACGTAATATGCATGCTGAAGTTTTCAGACATGTTTAGAGATGCATAAACTTGGATTTAAGCATCAAGAACGATAAAAATATACATGAGATGCATGCTGGAATTTTCAGACATATTTAGAGATGCATAAACTTAGATTTAAGCATCAAGAACGGTAAAAATATATGTGATATGTATGTTAAAATTTTCTAACATGTTTAGAGATGCATAAACTTGGATTTAAGCATCAATAAAAATATACGTGATATGCATGCTGAAATTTTCAGACATGTTTATAGATGCATAAACTTGGATTTAAGCATCAAGAATGGTAAAAATATACATGATATGCATGCAAAAATTTTTAGATATGTTCATGGATGCATAAACTTGGATTTAAGCATCAAGAACGGTAAAAATATGCATGATATGCATGCAGAAATTTTCAGACATGTTCATTGATGTAGAAATTCAGTTTTAAGTATAAAAAATACATGGAATATACATGCAGAAATTTTCAGATATGATCAGCCCTTAAACCCATATGATTTAAGACATGTTAAATCTTCGTTCTATCAGAAAAAGAGAGGAACCCGTACCTTGCTTTGCTGAAATATGTGAAAAGAATAGAAGAAGAAGAGGAAGAATGTGATGCCCTTCCTTTTTTTTTCCTTCTCTTTTTCTCTCTAGATGACGTTTTTGGAGCCTCTCTTTTTATATAGGAAAAGGCCTCGCCCTTCTAGATCATCTTATTTAGGATAGAGTTCTACCAAATGTAGAACTCTACCCTATATATATATGTTTCTTAAAGTTTTAAATTCCTTTTGTTTTAAATAAGTTATAGATGGATAATGGGTCTGGGTTAGACCCATGATCCAAATCCATATTCATTCGGATTTCAACCCATTCATGGGTACTAATCAATATGGATCCTAGACCAAGTCCAGATTCATATTGACGTCAACCTATATATATATATATATATATATATATATATATATATATATATAACGGTCTAATCCGATTCAAGTGAAAAAGACCCAAAATATATGTTGGTCTAATTTAAAAAATGCATTTTCTACATATTCAAAATTACCAAATCTGATCTCCTACAAAATCTACGACTCATAACATATCTAACTAGGGTCCTAGTTCCATTTAAACTCTTGAATTTTGCCTTAATTTAATCTGATTTTAACTTGAATTTCACTCAAATTTAAAAGTTAAAAATGAATAAAATTTACATGTGTTAAATATCACACATGGATCTCTTCAATGGGCCCTGGACCATATTCGGACCTAGATTGACATCAGCTCATATGTAATAATTTATTATTTTCAATTTCAGACATATAAAATATAGTTATTAAAGTAAAAGTTGTATTTTCAAACTTGAAATATAGGAAAAATTATGAAATATTACATCCTTACCCTCTTAAAAGAAATTTGCTCATGAAATTTAGTAAATACTCGAAAAAGTGAGGGTATTTGTCTCTTTAGCATGCCTTTCCATATACATTTCTCAATACCTTGTTATCGGATTTGAGTTGATCATGCTGACAAAATCTTTCATTAATTTTTAGACTTTTTTCAGCTATTTCTATGTTTTTGTCGAGTACATAGGTTACCAATATTTATATATAACCTAGAGGGTTATAAATGAATGAGTTACACCACGCTTTCGCTGTGCATTCTGATAAAATAATTTATCCTCAAAGATCAAGCCTACCCCCTTATGATTGATCCCATTAAAGCAATACAATCATATCAAGCATACAATTTAAATCATCACACTAATTTAAATATAATTGTCTATATAGTCAAAAATAAATTTTTTTCCATAATTTAAAGAAAGTAAAGAAATAAAAATTCACAAGATACCCCTTACCAATGATTTAGAGACTGCGTCTTGAGTACAAGTTTATGATCTGTATAGTGGTAGTTTTAGCTAGCTCTGATATCTTATCTCTAGGCTTTGATACTAACTCTGTAATGACCCAGACTGACTCTCGAAAAATATGATTTTTTTAAAATAATTGCTGAAAACCTCCCAAGGACTAGGGTCACATTACATATTTAATATTCACAACCCATCAACCATTTGAGACATATAATAAATTTAAACTATGAACTGAAACTTAATTGAATAGTCTCAATGAAGTTTCACACTATTCCAAAAACAAAAAGACAAAGCATCTTTATCCGTCAGAACCTGAGTTACCAGATTCATAACCCTCGAGTCCTTCAGCTAGGGAGTCTCATCATCACAGAGCCTTAGTGCCTGAAAAACATTTTTAGAAAATGAGTAAGAACCAAAGTTCTCGTACAAGACACTCTAAATTTCTATCAGTAAGGAAATAACATAAGTAAATCAAGCACAAGTTTAAGAGGAATCACATATTCCATATCATCAAAACTAACTTATCATCTAAGCAGTTCAAGCAAGCACTCTACAATTCTATGCTAAATCAAACATTTAAAGATGCATGAAATTAATGCTAAACATTTAGGAATGCATGAATAACTTTTTAAGTTAATTTATCAGAATTGCTTTTTGCATGCATGTCCCTATTTAATGCACACAAATTTAATTTTCACTTTCTTATAAATCTGCGGATATTCAAAACAGGCAAAGTTATGCCAGTTACAAATCCATGCACACAAACATACAAACCTATGATCAAACAAAATGGCACCACAAGTAATATCGGCAAGATATACTTGATTTGTTGAAAAGTGCTCTAGATTATGAATTTCCTTGAGGGTATACCAAATAATCAGGGAGGCACTTGCCTCCCTCCCCCACCTCTACTTGTCAATGCCTTCCCTATATAATAGGATATTTTTTTAGTTTAATTTATCTAAAGAGTTCCTAACATTCCCCCAACATGCACCCACCCACACATATACACAACTTTAAAATTTTCTTTTTATATGAACTTAGTAAATATTCTTGTTTCCCTTGATATTAGATGCATGTTTCTTATTCAGTCTCTCTCCTGGTTCCACCACTGAACTTGCTCTTAAATTTCCCCCCAACCCTTGGTTCTGATTTTTTCTTGCAAATTGACATTGCCGTTATTGTTTGGTTCAAAGGATAATTTGACAATCAAAATTTTCAGGTGAAAACAACATTATTAATAATTTAACTAATTTTTTGGGTACTTGATAATAGATCAGTAGTATTGTATTGTTACTTGTATCGATTGGACGCAAAATTAGATACGTATTGTAAAAAATCATATCTTTTAATAAAAAAAAATCAAAATTTCCAAAAAAATCATGAAAAAAAAGTTAACAAAAATTCTAAAAAAATCATAACACATGAAACAATGATTAATTGTACAAAATAGAACCATAAAATCATATATGAAGCATTTATGTCTCTATGAGCTGGACAAGACATCATCAAACATCAACTATCTTACAAGAACAATGCAAAATATTAAATATCTTGTAATTAAGAAGATGTCAAAAGACTCGTACTTTCATATTACATAAACAAAATAAAATAACCAAGTTTACTTGAGCAAACTGCAAAAGTCCTCTCCCTTGTACACGGATTGGGCCCCAAATCGCTCTCACGACTCCTAGGGTGTGTGAATATCCCTCTAATGGCCTCTAAAAAAATAAGGGAGTCGGCCTTCAAGAGGTCTTTAAAACCGATATTTTTTTTACTATTCAGCTATGTCACAGGCATTCGGCAAACCGGGTGCCGCACCCGGTGCGGTCAACCCGACCCTGGGTGCGTTGACTGGACCCACGCCGGGGGAATTCCCCAGACCAGTGTTGTGAAAAGCGTCGGCGAGGCGTAAGCCTCGAGGCGTAAAGAGTAAGCCTCAAAGTTTTTTTTTAAAACTTAAAAAAACTATAAAAAATATCTAAAATTATAAATAAATAAAAAAATCTTTATTGATGAAGCAACAACCCACAGGAAATAAAAAATCTCAAAAAATAGTGACTTCATCAAAAATAATAGTGAGTGAGTTCATCAAAAATAAAACTTTAAGCCTTTTCAAAAATAGTATTTTGGCATCATTTTTTCAAAATAATGAAAATTTGAAGCATGCAATGATATTATCATGAAACATTGTGATATTTCCCCTTCCTAGATTTCTGATTTAACATCTTTTTCTCAATTTCATATTATTTCTATCTATTATCTTTTTTCTATTTTCCATAGTTTGGCATGAAAGACAGCCTATTTCTATTCTGTTTCCTGACTTTTCCATTTTTTCTCTCTATCCACAATTGCTAAGCTTTTCTCATGGAAAATAGGTGTGCTTGAGTTATCTCATCTAATCGACTCACTGAACATTGATAGTGATATCATGACTAGCTCAAAAATTATATCTTAGTCAGTAGGTTATGTATCCCCTCAACTTAAATGTTAAAGTTTAGCATAAACATGCTACAAGATCAACAATAGCATGACTGCAGTCAATCATGTCAAAAGGCTCATCAGAAGCAGAAGAGCTGTGGCACTCCACAATCATCATCATGACTGATTGGTGACTATGCCCTCAAGTAGCAGAGGCTCTAAAATGAACAAAGTCCTCCACACTGTTAAAAGCTGATAATCCAAAAGCCATTGAAGGAAGGCAAAATGTCAGCCAACCCTTTTTAATTTTCCTTTTTTTTATGATATGCAGGCTGGGGTTAGTCTCTCAGGTCTTGAACATGAGACTCTTTGTTGTGATAGTGCTACTTTACAATCCAGCTATCTCATTCTTTTAGGCCTGTCAACATGTCACCTAGCCCATGTCGACAGACCTAAACAGAAATTCCACAGGTTTCCATGTTGATCATCTATGTCACATAGGTGTGGGTGCGTAGTTGCGGCATTTTAAAAAAATTGGGGTGCGTGGTTGCGGGAGGGTATAAATTTGCACGATGCAGCACCTTTACTAAGGGGCTTATGGTTTTCCACATTAACTGAAAACAAAAAGAATAAATTAGAATAGTTGAATGCATTTTCTGTGCATGAACTACAGCAAAAAGAGAGACAAAATCTGTGCATCTGTGCATTTTTATAGTTTCATGTTGTATCACGCGAGAGATGAGAGAAGAGATAAGAAGAAGAGGAGAACGAGAGAGCAAAAAAAATCCATACCTGTTTCGGGGCTCCACCACGCGAGAGAGAATGTTGTGAGCCGTGAGGGAGAGAAGGTTGTGAGAAAAAAACAGAGATAGGGGGTGAGACAAAATAAAAACACATAAAGGGGTCGGTAGGGCTTTGTTTAAGCCCTAATTTTTTGGTCGAATGAGGGTTTTGACCCTCATTTGACCAAATAAATTGAGGCGTGTACGCCTCAATCCGAGGCGCGCCTCTCCTCAAGGCGTGCGCCTCAAGGCCTATGAGGCGCACGTCTCATGGGTATTGCGCTTTATACCTGCGCCTCAAGGCACAAAGGCCCTCGCCTTGAGGCGAGGCACGCTTTTTGCGCCTTGAGGCACGTTTTTAATAACACTGCCCCGAACCCCCCTTTTTGCAAGGGCAAAAACTCTGAATAAGGCTCTAGAACTCATCAGCTCGACCCCTCCCCTGCACAAAGAGGGCGTAGGGAGGGGGCTCGACTCCTCCCTTGCACAAATTTTATATATATATATATATATATATATATATATATATATATATATATATATATATATATATATATATATATATTTGCCGCACCCCCGCACCCGCACCTGCGCCCATGTGACATAGCTATTCAGCCCTTTTTAAAGTGCACCAAAGGTGTATTATACAATACATACGATACAAATATGATACACACTCCTATCGTGATACAAGTGTGTATCTTATCATTATTTTTCATAGTAACATGTATACGATACGGTATGGTACGATACTTACAACATTAGGTTTTCAAATTGAATTGACTGATTTATTTATTTTGATAAATTTGGTATTATATTTGCCAGTCACAGCTATCTTACATGTCTTGGATATTGTTTTTAACCAAGCCATTGAGTTAAACAGTTCTGGTTGGACCCGTTTCCAAGGACAAAATTTTATCTTCTCTGAAAGCCATGTGTTTTAATGTTTACATAATTGTTAAATGCAAAGTTCACAAAAGAACAGAAGAACATGGATATGTACTGGAATGTGTGCATGAAGATTAGTCACTCACATATAATTAAATTTTTCTGTGCCTGCTTCTTGTGCTGCTTGACAGTAAGTCTTGGTGGTATGAAAAGGTTTTCTCATCATCTGAACGGAACATTTTTTTCTAGTCTGTACTCATACAATCTCCAAAAATAATGAGAATATTTTGTTGTTTGCTCATGCATTATGATTTCTGATTCTACTTCAACCTTGGTTTTATAATCTAAGGGCCAGATTCTCAAGAGTCATGGCATCTTAACGAAGGGATTTGTGTTCAAGATCCATTCTTCCCTGGCCCCAAAAGGAAAATGAATACATATTACTTTTCTGTACATGCAACAGTGAAATTGCTTCATTTTGATGTTTAATACATCTCCATCCTGAATCCCTGATTGATCCTGAAAATGGAACAAATGGAAATCAAGTATGACATCTTATGTTGCTCTGTATGTGTTCACAGACAAAGAAGGATACATTGACTTATAAGATGGAGAGGATTCCTTTTCTGGAAGAACAAGTGAGAAAGATCAGGGAAACTGGAAAGCTTATGGCATTGGACATTGAGCGGCTAATGCTACGGGAAGAGAACAGGTTTGATTTTGTGAATGAGGTTGCAGCGGAAGCAAAGATGTATGTTGAGAGGAATCGCGACGAGTACGGGGTGAAGAAGCCTATATTACATGTTCTGAGCAACCGTATGAATGAGGCTGGATTTTACAGGCCAGATGGATACATGGAAATTGACCCTTTCAAGCCTGGTCCAACTTATCTAAAGGAGGAGGATGTCTAAGGGTAATGTGCTCTGTTTCGCTTGATGTTGTCATCTATCAGTTAATAACCATGCAGTTTGGTATGTTTGCAAACTCTTCTGGTTTAAATGCCCAAGTAGCTTCTGATGATGCAAATTTCTGCTACTGCACAGCCTTTCAATCATATTCTATGCAAGTTTGTTGTTTCTGCAGGCGGTTTCTTCACTTTGGTTCTTACACAGCTGTGACTTTTGGGGTATGTTTGTAAGTGATCGAAGTTTTTCATATCATATGAAAGGCATATGATGTTTGGATATGAAAATTTTCATAACTTTCTGCACCTACTTCAGTGGAGAAACTTTTTATATATGCGACTATTGAAATTGTACAAAGATAATTTTCTCTCATTTGAAAGTGTGAAAATCGTGTTTTTCACATTATGTATGGAATTTTTATTTTTTATTTTCCCACTTCTAAACGTGCCTTAATGCTTCATTTGTTTCATTCCCATGTAAAGGAAGGGCTTTTCATGGGAATGTGCATGAATTTCTAAAATAATCTTGCCAGCCTTTCCATGATAAAGCTTTCATAGTGGGGGCGGTATGAGTGAATTTACACGGAAAAAATGGTAGGTGGTGGAAAAACTGGAGCTCACTTGTGCGAGCATGACATTTTGGCTCATTTGTTTGATGCAACTTTCAAGAGCAAGTGTTTAACTAGCAATCTTGGATGTAATCCTTTCCCAGCATGAATGAAACAAACATCAAATCATCATGTTTGGAAATTGTCTTCCGGCACAAGTGAACCCTAATTTTTCTCACTACTTACTGCTTTTTATGTTTTAATTCATTCATACCTCCCACTATGAAAGCTTTCATTCAGGCTGAGTTGGTAGAGTTTTTTAAAAAACATTGTGCTCATTCCCATGTGAATAGGGGTGTCAATGGGTCGGGTGTGGTTTGGACTTAGTTTGAACCAGACTTGGACTTGATTTTTGGGTACGGTATCAGGTCCATACCCGAGTCTAATCAAACCCACCATAAGAGAAACCATATCCGGATCTACATGAACCAAACCCGGACTGTACCTTCATTTTTACATTGAAAAAATGCAGGTCTTAATCGGTACTCAGGTCAGGCTCGGGTTTGGTATAAAATTTCACAAACTATACTTGGCTCCATGTATCATTCAGGCCCTTCAAGTCCGGACCTGGGTCTTCATATTTGTCACCATAACCAGACCCTATAGGGTTTGGTACGGGCTCGACCCCGTTGACACCCCTACATGTAAAGCCTTTCGAGAATGAAATAAAAGAGGCCTAAGAGAATGTCTCGACACCTGATTTCCCTCCTGCTATGTGATGAAAGCTTTTGACTTAGGATTGCCTCAATTTTCTTGTTGATGCCTAAAGTACCTGAAAATTTCAGGATGATCTTTCTTCAACCTGGCTCATGTAAGACACTAATGGCATATGACAACATGCAATATGATCTTTTTTTTTCGCGAAAGAAAAAACCCTCCATCGCCATCGGCACATAGGCAGGCTTCCTGTTGGTAAACGTTTGAGGTCCCTCTTGGCCACCAGGGAGTACACCTAGCTTCAACCTTATAGCACGAGCCGCCCTCCCTGAGTCCATGGCCATTCCATGTTAAGTGACAAGCTATGGTCTCTGATCCTCATTAGAGTTACAAATTCGAGCACTTGCCAGACATGTCCATACATAAAGTCCATGGGCCGAACATGTTGATACTAGTTTTATGCTTGGGAAGGCTTGATGATGCGTCACCACCTTTTCCCTATAGAACTGAAACGACAAATATTGGATGTGGTCAATGTATAGCCCCCCCTTGGGGTCGCTTAGCGGATGTCATGAGTTTGATTCTCTTTGGGATCAAACCAGTGACAAGTATGGAGCAGCAGTGTAGAGCAGGTTCACTCTCCTAGGGTTTACTGTTGTAAAGTGAGGCCAATTGCAACTCAATCTTTCTTTTTTATGATGAACTTTCGCCAATGAGCCTGCTCCTCGCGAGGTAAATCTTAGGAGGGGTGATCGACACCCAAGCCCTTACGGAGCCTACTAGTTAAAGGCACTCACGCTGTTGACGATAAGCCATTCTCACCTCTCTCTCTCATTGATTTAAGGGATCCAATCTCATCTCATCCAAACGGTTACAGAAATATCTCTGCATATCAAGTTGGTTATGGAAACTATATATCGTACCATTGTGATAGTTTTCAAGTTAGTTCATGTTGTGCATTATAAATACTGTATCCCTAGATGATTCAATAATAAGAAAAAAGAGAGTGAGAATGTTTGTCGTGGACGTAGGTCTAGAATGACCGAACCACGTTAATTTCTTCTTGTGGTGAATCTTGTTCACAATCGCAACAGGTATCAAAGTGATACCTACAAATCGCTATGGTGGCATCTCATAAATCGCAACAGGTATCAAAGTAATACCTGCAAATCGCAACAAGTATCAATGTGATACCTGCAAATCGCTACATGGTGGTATCTCGTAAATCGCAATATGGTATCAGAGCTTAGTTGATCTCTGGCTGCTGCGTCCTTCTCTCATCACTGCTAAGTGTTTCTATTCGCTGTGTGCATTTTCTCCTCATGGCGAACAACTCGTCAGGACAACCTCAAATTCCAACGGAGCGGATCCTCGTTCAGGATCAGGTACCTAATGCAAAAATCACATCGATGTTATTGAATGATACAAATTATCTTTCTTGGTCCAAATCGGTTTCACTGTATTTAAGCGGTGGATCTAAGCTTAAATATATTAATGGAGAAATAACTAGGCCAAGCATAAATGACCCCAAATATCGTGATTGGAGGTCTGCTAATGACCTTGTTATGTCTTGGCTTCTTAATTCGATGGAAAATCGAATTGCTGAGGGTTTTTTATTTTTAAATACCACTTAAGAAATATGGACCACTGCTGAAGAAATATATAGCTCGTATGTATCAGTTGTCCTGCGAGATTCATAATCTCAAGAAAGATACTCAAGGTTTCTCTGATTTTTTTGGAACAATGAAATGCCTATGGGATGAATATGAGTCTTATACATCCACATGCATGGATATGATTTCCTTCAAAAAACTTCATGAAAAAGAAAAGGCATTCCAATTGCTCGCTGGGCTCGGAAATGAATTTGATCAAGTTCGAAGCCAGATTTTGTTATTAACCGAATTACCACCGGTTAACAATATATGTTATATCATAATGAAAGAGGAAACTCGCCGTTGAGTAATGAATGTAGAAAAGTCTCTCCCTGAAGCATCCGATAGAGCTCTTTTTACTGATGTTGTAGCTTGTGCAACAAAAAATTATGAATCGTCAGGACATAAACCAAGAAACAAGATTTTCTGTATTTTTTGTAAAAAAAATGGACATACCCGAGATAGATGCTGGAACCTTCATGGTAAACCAGGAACTGCTCCAGCTTGGCGTCCTCATGAAGTCATACTATCCAGTCATGTAGCTACCACTTCAAACCCAAATGATAAAGTTAGCCCGAAGATCTATCTACTCAATTGAAGAATATTGTCGAGCTTCTTAAAACCGTTTGTCAAAAAAATGATCAAGTAGCTATGATGGCCTCCACATCCTCTCCGTCAAATCTAGGTACTATTTCTGCTCTTCACAATGATAAAAGTTGGGTCATTGATTCTGGAGCAAGTGAACATATGTGTTCGACCATAGCCGATAAATTCAGGCTAAGACCAATTTTCGGCAGCAAGTATGTTGTTATTGCAAATGGAACAAAATTTGAGGTAACAGTTATTAGTAGATTTCAGCAATTTGATCGTGCAAAAGAATTGGATGTTATGGTAGTCCCAAGCTTGTCAGCTAACTTATTATCTGTGTCAAAAATTACCAATGAGCTTAATTGCGATATCACTTTCTCACCATATAATGTGATATTTCAGGACAAGGCGACGATAAATGTGATTGGTGAAGGAAAAATTTCAGATGGTCTTTATGTGCTTGGAAGTCATGAAAGGGCCATGCTTGCTGAAAAATATGAAGGATGTATGTGGCATAAATGCCTAGGACACCCGTCAAGCCAGTCATTGAACATTCTGTTTCTTGATTTTCAATTTGATTATCATTCGTGTGATGTTTGTAGATATGCTTGAATGACTAGACTTCCATTTCTTAGATCAGATAATGTTGCTGAAAGACCATTTGATCTAATTCATACCGATGTATGGGGACCTTCTCCTGTGACGCTTATTCTAGTTTTAGATATTATCTTACATTCATTGACGATTTTTCAAAGGCTACCTGAATTTATTTGCTTAAGACCAAAGATAAAGTCCTTGGTAAATTTAAAGATTTTTTCTCTATGGTAGAAAACCAATATGGCTCAAAAATCAAGATCCTAAGATCTGACAATGACACTGAGTATAAAAATACTCAGTTTGATGATTTTGAAAAACAAAAGGGTATAGATCATCAATTTACCTGTGTAGGTACTCCTCAACAAAATGGAGTAGCCGAAAGGAAAAATCATCATTTTCTTGAAGTTACCAGGGCCCTTCTATTCCAAATGAATGTTCCCAATTTTTTTTGGAGTGGTGCAGTTCTAACTGCTTGCTATATTATTAATCGTCTACCTAGCAGGATCTTAGAGAAACACTCTCCTCTTGAGATTTTAAAGGGACAAAAACACAATTTAAATCACATGAGAACCTTTGGATGTGTTGTATTTATAGCCAAACAAGGATCGGATAAACTTAGCAATCATGCTTCCAAATGTGTCTTTTTGGGGTATTCTCCGTCTCAAAAGTGGTATAAATGCTATAATGTAGAAGAACGTCTTTTTTATCTTCAGGGATGTCGAATTCGATGAAAATGTGTCATATTTTCAGCAAAATCAATGCCAGGGGGAGACAATAACTAGGGACATATTTGAGAAAAACTATCCTCAAGAAGAAGTTGTTTTGCCCGCGACCGACACATGTAAGGAAATTGCAACCAACATAGGAAGAACTTTGGATTCATCGCAAGAGGCAAACTTTGAAACAGAAAATGTTGATAATCAACCATTGCTAAGAAGGTCAGAGCGTCAATCTAAAGCTCCTGTTCATTTAAATGATTATGTTATATTCTCAGTCACGTACCCTATTGAAAATTATATTGGGTATCACAAAGTTAGCAGGACTCATAAAGCCTACATCAGTCGCATTTCTCAGGTTAAGGAGCCATCCACGTATGAGGAGGCTAGAATTGATCCAATATGGGTTCAAGCTATGAATGAAGAGTTGCAAGCTCTTTATAAAAATAAGACTTGAGAAGTTGTTTGATTACTTCTTAGAAAAAAGGCAGTCGAATGTTGTCGTTGGGTATATAAGATAAAGCATAACAACGATAGAACGATAGAGATATACAAATCCAGGTTGGTGGCTAAAGGGTATACTCAGACTCAAGGTCTCGATTACGATGAAACATTTGCTCCCGTTGTCAAAATGAATACCATCAGAATTCTTTTATCTGTTGCTTATAACTACAATTGGCCTCTTTATCAATTAGATGTCAAAAATGCTTTCTTGTAAGGAGACTTAAAAGAAGAAGTATATATGAAACTTTCACCTGGACATCCTGAAGAAGAAAATACCGACAGAGTATGCAAACTACATAAAGCCATTTATGGCTTAAAACAATCTCCCAAAGCATGGTACCATCGCTTGAGCAGTTGTTTGGAACAACATAAATTCGTTAGAAGTAATGCTGACAATTCAATGTTTGTCAAAAGAGAAGGAAATCATTAAGTTATTATCTTGGTATATGTGGATGATATCATTTTGACAGGTACAGTTAATGAAGGCATTCAAGAAACAAAGAGGCTTCTGCATGACACTTTTGACATAAAAAATTTAGGCAAACTTTGCTACTTCTTAGGCATTGAAATAGCTCATTCAAAAAAGGGCCTGTTTTTATCTCAAAAGAAATATACGTTAGATCTTCTTAAAAGTGCAGGAAAATTCAGGTGCAAGCTTGTAGAAACTCTGGTGAAAAGTGGACAAAAATCTATTATCTCTCCTGATAATGTAACAGTTAATAAAGAAGGATACCAGAGATTGGTTGGAAAACTAATCTACTTAACTATTACTTAACTGGACATTACATATGCCGTCAATCTCGCGAGCCAATGTATGCATGCTCTTCAGGAACTATATTGGAAAATTGTAAATCGAATATTGCAGTATCTGAAAGGAACGCCAGACTAAGGATTAGGTATAAACAGAACGATTATCATCAAATTTAGGGGTTCACGGATGCAGACTGGGCAGGAAGTTCAGACAGAAGGTCTACCACGGGATATTGTGTATTTGTTGGTGGCAATATGGTTACCTGGAAAAGCAAAAATCAAGGGATGGTTGTCAGATCCAGTGCAGAAGCCGAGTATAGGGCCATGACAACTACTGCCAGTGAAATAACATGGGCCAAAACACTCCTAACAGAAATGAAGATGTCAGTTGATTTACCTATTTTCATGTTCCATGACAATCAAGCAACAATACATATTGCTGCAAATTCAGTCTTTCATGAACGGATTATGCATATCGAAATTGATTGTCATTATACGTAAAAATGTTCAAAGAGGAGCGATCTCTACTCCATATATTAAAAGTGCAGAACAACTTGCTGACAGATTCATCAAAGGACTGAGTCGAGATCATCATCATAGCCTTCTCGACAAGTGGGGTTGTGCCAGCATCTACACCCCACTTGAGGGGGAGTGTTGACGATAAGCCCTTCGCACCTCTTTCTCTCCTTGATTTAAGGGATCCGATCTCATCTCATCCAAACGGTTACAAAAATATCTCTGCAAATCAAGTTGATTATGGAAACTGTATATCGTACCATTGTGATAGTTTTCAAGTTAGTTCATGCTGTGCATTATAAATACTGTATCCCTGGATGATTCAATAATAAGAAAAAAGAGAGTGAGAGTGTTTATCGTGGACGTAGGTCTACAATGACCAAACCACTTTAATTTCTTCTTGTAGCGAATCGTGTTCACAATCGCAATAGGTATCAAAGTGATACCTACAAATCACTATGATGGCATCTCATAAATCGCAACAGGTATCAAAATGATACCTGCAAATCGCAATAGGTATCAACGTGCTACCTGCAAATCACTACATGGTGGTATTTCATAAATTGCAACACACACTCCCACTCCCACTCCCACTGAGTTGAATGACTCAATCTTGATTGGTTCTTTGTCATCAAAAGAAATAAAAAAATGTTGACATATTAGAAAAAAGCATGCAAGCAGGCACATTGCAAAGTGAGACTGCTGCAATTATATCTGTTATCGAAGAGTACAAGAAGTTGCAAATAATCACATATCACGATCAGTTTATACAGACTCGAGTACAAGTACATTCATGAAATAGAGACATGCATGTGCACACACAAATATGCACCAATATGCAACTGATGGCTATGTGCTCAGGTCAGACCCTTGCGGAAGGTTCAAAATATTGCAGGTCAAAATACAACAGAACAGAAAGCTCAGTCGTTGGGCATCCAAAAAGCCAAAGAGATTGGTATACTTCGAAAGTCAAAGGCATTTTCTGGTCCCCCCCTTCGCCAGGGGCGGGGGGCTGCGAATGAATTTTGTAATAAAGAGATTATGGGAGAGCTTGTCCGCTACCATCGATCAGTACCTGAAATGCATCTGCCGGCGTGTCTACCTAGCGCTTTAGCTGCCTTGCATGCCAAGTGAAGCGCTATTGGGAAGCCCATAGAGATGATTGATACAGTCAGCCAATGCCCTCGAGTGATTGTTCCAAAGAGAAGGATCATGACGACCTAAATGCATAATACCAAAGCATGAAATAGAGAAAGGCAAAAAAGAAGAGCTACTAGTCGGTAAAGCTACTACTTAGCTCCGGCCATTTCTTTAGCTTCTTCTAAATGAAGATAGAAACTTTATCAGCCTCCATACATACAGAGGAGGTGAAATAGAGGGAGTGTGCCCTCGCTCAAGATCTTTGGTTTCCACCTGATGAAAAAACTAGGATCACCTCTTAGGAATTCATTGAGAATGATGCTGGGCCACCTCGAAAGACATGAGCCACATGCGAGGAGACCTACATGTACGGTTTTTAGGAAGATCTGGCTGAAATACCGGCGGCCACCAGCTGAGTGAAAAGATCAGGTGCAATATGATTCCACAAATATTTGTGCATTAAGCACCTGATCACCCTCCAATCTTGGGGACAGGGCCTGTCAGCTGTGGTGCCCAAGGCCTGATGGAGGGCAATCAGGTGCTTAATGCACAAATATTTGTATGATCGGGACTCAAGGCACAGAGAAATTATAGAGTACAAGGCAAACTTCGCTGTTAATAATAGACTAAGTAATCGAATCTCCCTCATGCTTTTTAGTTCATCTCAGTAGAACAAGCAAAATGCCAAAGTAGTGGTGGCTCGTCCATGCTCTCCGAGGCGCTGCCCGTGACCGGAGGGAAGGGCTGTTAGGAATCTAGCTAGGGTCTGTGATCAGGTGATCCCTAACAACAGTTGTAGAAAGGGGGTCTTAGGGAAAAATCAGTTTGATGAAAAAATTCTCATGAGTCCAATACAGGCTCTCAGTGACCAACCACATAGTCAAACATCTACTAGTATACCAAAAACACAAAAAAATATGTGAAGGGACCGTGTTAACATTAATATGGTTCGGTGCGTCTAACATTCATAAGGAGCATTCAGCGTCTAACAGTAATAGAGTTCGGTGCACCTACTCCCTGTTTTAAGCCGTTTTGTTCACATATCCAACTGATGGGAATAAGTTTTCAAGATGATTATACAAAGGGAGATAGAGGTGACATGGTTTTAGGTTTTCATTTTATTCTTCTTTTAAGTAAAACACAAAATTACGCTGCAAATGATCAACGATTACTTGTTTGACAACTTCAAAAAATACCACTAGATTACGACTAATTTCCTGAATTTCCTTTATATATATACTGTATGAGAACTGAAAATATAAGAACTAATGTGTGAATTGCGATTTCGATGAATTTTTTGTTTCTTGTTTTCTCTTGAATCTAACCATATGGATGTGATCTACATGATTGGTTTTATAAGAACTTCCTCTTGAATCATCCTATTTTGATGCATACGCGATTTTTTTAAGGCTTCAAAATCAATGGCTCATAATCTTCATAAATATTTGAGCATTCAAAAATCACATTTTTCATAAAAAATACATGATGCAATAGTTGATTCCTAGCAAATTCACCATGCCAAGCACATTCACATGGTTGGATTTGCAAAGAAAGTGTTGGAAATGCCCATATTTTTTAGTTCACATATTTCACTTATCATGTTCGAGTAAACTCTCTCCTCTTTATATATGTGTGTTTGAAAAAAGGTGGGCATGCATGCTCCGATTACACCGATGGTAGGCACTGCCATATTTGGTACTACATAACTATAGTGCTACAAATCATAGTCAAGAATCAAATGTTGGATCATGATTTTTTTATGTAAAAAATCAAATTTTCAAACATAAAATTTTAATACATTGTAGGCCATTGATTTTTGAAGCCTTTAAAAAACATGTTTGTATGTTACAATCATATGATTCAAAACTCATTTTTTACTGAACAAGCGGGTATAGATCACGTCCATAGTGCTGAAATCTACAAAAATGTCAAAAAAAAAAAAATATGAAAAAGGTGATTTCTACTCAATAGTTTTCTATGTTCATTAATACCAAATATTGATCTTATATATATTTGGCAATAATGAAGGTACACAATTATTGAGTAAAAATAACTTTCTTTTCTTAAGTATTTTTCTAGATTCACTTTTGCTTTTGCTGAATTATAAATCTTGTAAAATCGTGGAACCCAGAAATTCTTACACACAAGAAAACAAAATTTTAAAGTGGATCTGTTCAAATTAATGCCACCTAAGTCCACTATATAGTCTCTCTCTCGTGCCCTGTAGAGGAAAAACCCAATTACATTTAGACTCCTTGTGATTACAAATATATTTAAAAGTTCTTTCATTAGAATTTTCTTCTTGGGTGAAGAATTCTTTTCTTTCTTCCTTCAATTGCCTTGCCTTGTGTGAGAAGAGTCCTTGTTCAATGCGGTCACCCTGACACCATATGGGAGCCATGGTCTAACTTAACATATGGACCTGTTGGGTGAGGATTCATTTCAATATGTTCTAGATCCAGATCTTTCTTAACATGTCTCTGCATTTGAATCCTTTGGATCATAAATAGAGAGAAATCATTCAGTTATCTATCCTTTTTCCTTTACAAGGGATCTCAGAGATTTGAGTTTCTTTGATCACCTATGGGGCCCCGGATCATGTCAGTGAAGTGCATGCCACATTGGATCCTTAGACTTGAGATCCAAGAATGCAAATGCCCTCTATATGTTTGGAGATGCTCAAGTACCATCCTCTTCGCTTCTGGTCGAGTTCAAAAAACGGCCAAAAATTACAAAACCTCCATCCTAGATCCGACCCATTTACATCCCTACCTGCACAACCAGGAGAGGATACTTAGGCTAAGGACTGCTGATTATGAAGCAACATGCCTGGTTTGGTTCTCAACTGAGTGTTCTAACCGTCCCACGAGCTCGAGCTTGGGTGTCGATGGATCGGGTTTGGTTTGGACTCACGAAGAACAAGACCTGACTTTGATTTTCAGGTATGGTATATATCAGGTCTGGACTCGGGTCTAATTAGACCCACCGTAAGAGAAATCATACATGTACTTGATAAGAACTACATGAATCAGACCCGAGCCATACTCGATAAAACATTATTTTTTTTTATCAATTTTACATTAAAAAATTGCAGGACTTAATTGGAACTCAGGTCCTGAGTTTGGTATAAAATTTCACAAACTATATCCTCGTTCATGTATTAATCAGACCTTCGGGTCTCAATCCGAGTCTTAACCAAGTCTTCTTATTTATCACCATACCCGGACTGTATAGGTTTTTTTAGTAAACTCGACCCGATGACACCCTTGTTCGAAAGCATTTAACCCTAGGGTCAAGCCACGATTGGGCTTTCACTGGTGGTCTATTCAGGGGACACGTCATTTTTGGTTCGTGTCCACTTTCCATGATGATACGATCGCAGGCATGCTCACACTCACACATACAGCTACTATTGAAACAAATTTTGATACTTTTTACTATTGTTTAAATAAAAATACATGGTTCATTATTAAAATTGAAATTTTATTAATTAAAAATAAAACATTCCGTGTCCTCGTGTCAAAAAAAAATCAAGCGAATCCAACTTGCAGCACGTAAAAAAATCTGACCTATTGGTAGGTCCCACGTGTCAGCATCCTATTGCTGTCTCTTGAAAAATCTGACAAGGCACGTGAAACTCTCACCGTTCGGGTGACTCACTCGTGTCGCGCGTATCGGTACTTTAAGCTTTTTTGGAATCCAAAGGCGCTCTTCGGCCTCATTCCCCAACTCTATAATTATTATTAATAAAAACAAAACAAATCTGGTGGGTCGTACTGGTACTGCTATACTAATCTAGCATCAGTGGGAATCGAGAGCCGATCCTGTCGAACGCTGCTGGGTCTCACCCAGCGGTTTACAACCACAAATGACAAACCCCACCCTTCAGTACAAGTGGGACCCAGTAAAAGGTGGGGGATCCGGTCTGGAGGGAATCCCCATGTAGAGGTGGACGTGTTGTCCTCGGATTAGATTTAATCAAGACTAATAGTGTATGTCCCCACATGACAAGCCAGTCCACGTAATGGGGGTCAGTGAATAATTGACTCTTCCCCCTCTCTCCCTCTTGTCTTTTATCTGTCATCGTTTTCAGTTTCCGCTTTTGCTTTATTTTACTTTACTCTTTACTATCTCTTTGGAAGTTGGAACCTGTGAAGAAGCAACCAAAGAAAGCCGTTGAAAACCGATGCCAGCACTCGTCCTCCCCGGAGACCCACCGTCCTCCACCGCACCACCACCACCACCGCCGCCGCACAATGACGACGGCAGAGAAGCTCACGGAGACGGAGGGGGAGGGACGAAGGAGAAGATGCAAAGGCAGGCGAGATCGACGACACCAACGCCTTCAACTCCCAAGAGATCTCCGGTTCCCAAGAAGTCTCCTTCGCCATCTTCGTCGGCGACTCCCCGGAAGAAGTTCTCCCCGCGCGATTCCGACGCGACTTCCGGCCGGAAACTCTCCGGTTCCTGGCCTGCGTTAGACGCGGCCCTCGACAACCCTGATCTCGGGCCGTTCCTCTTGAAGCTCGCCCGCGAACTCGCCGCCGAGAACCCTCCCAAGGCGCTGGACTACGCCCTACGGGCGGCCAAGTCCTTCGAGATCACCTCCTCCGCCTCCGGCGCCCCCAACCTCGACCTCGTCATGTGCCTGCACGTCGCCGCGGCCATCAACTCCGCTCTCGGACGCTTCGACGACGCCGTCGCCGCCCTCGAGCGCTCGATCCAGATCCCGGCGCCGGATCTCGGTCAGGAGAACGCGCTCGCAGCGTTCTCCGGCTACATGCAGCTCGGCGATACCCTGGCGATGATCGGACGGACCGATCGCTCGCTCGATTCCTACGTCTCCGCGCTTCGGATCCAGAAGCAAGCCCTCGGCGAGACTGATCCCAGGGTTGCAGAGACCTGCCGGTACATTGCGGAGGCGTACGTTCAGGCGATGAGGTTCCCGGAGGCTGAAGAGCTTTGCCGGCAGGCGCTCGCTGTCCACCAGGAACGGGACGCCGGATCCCTCGAGGAGGCCGCTGATCGTCGACTCATGGCCCTAATCTTCGACGCCAGCGGCGATTACGAGTCGGCGCTAGAGAATCTGGTGCTCGCGAGCATGGCGTTCTCTTCGGAAGGAGGCCGGGAAGGGGATATCGCCGCCGTCGACCGATCCATCGGCGACACCTACTTCTCGCTCGGCCGCTACGACGAGGCGGTGTTCGCTTACCAGAAGGCCCTCACCGTCTTCAAATCGGCCGTCGGGGACAGCCATCCGGCGGTGGCAGCCGTCTACGTCCGCCTCGCCCACCTCTACCACCGAACGGGGAAGCTCCGGGAGTCGAAATCCTACTGTGAGAACGCGCTGAGGATCTACACGTCGAAGCTGGTGCAGTTCGAGGACTGCGAGGAGCTCGCGAGCGGCCTTGCGGAGGTTTCGGCGGTTTACGAGGCCATGGACGAGCATGGGGAGGCGCTGAAGGTGTTGGAGAAGGCGGCAAAGTTGTTCGACGGCAGGCTCGGGCAGCAGAGCACGGTTGCGGGGTTGGAAGCCCAAATGGGGGTGATGAATTACATCCTTGGGAAGTTCGGGGAGGCCTATGAGTGCTTCAAGGGGGCGGTGGATAAGCTCAGGGAAGGTGGTGGCGAGCAGAAGTCCCTGTTGTTCGGGATGGTTCTGAACCAGATGGGGTTGGTGTGCATTCAGCTGTTCGCTATCGAGGAGGCGGTGAAGTTGTTCCGAGAAGCGAAGGGCATCCTGGAGAAGGAATGCGGGCCTTGTCATCCTAATACGCTCGGTGTGTGCAGCAATCTTGCCGCTGCTTATGATGCAATGGGGAGGTAAGAGTGGATGATGCTATTTTATCTCTTTGATTATTTATCCACAATTCGTTTGATCATCTTCTGGACCCCTGTTCTTTGTTATTCACATTGCAAATGCTCGTGTGCTGCTGTTTCTTGGTTAATTTATTCAGAGATGCGAGTTCACAATTTTTTTTCCTTTGAAGTAGGAAAATAATATTATAACAAGACCATAAAATCTAGCAATAAGAATTGAGAAGTGATTACTTGGGAACAGAAGTATAATCAGAATTTTTTATAAAAAAAACCAAAACGGTGGGTTCGGTTCTGCAATAAGATTTTTTTTTTCTTTTTACATTTTGTAGAAAACCTATGAGAATAGGAAATGATTCCCAAATCGTCCCTCCCTTATCTTGATTTCCAAAGTCGCCGCTCACCTTTATTTAACCTAACCATAATCATCCTCTAGGTTAACTCCCTTCAAGAACCGTTGACCGAACAAAGCAAACATGTTGCATTCTTGTGTTTTCATGCTCACACTTGCTCAGATTCTCACAGACACACACACACGATTGCACTCCGAGTAACTTTTGACCTCATAATTGGTTACATCTTCACTGTCTGGATTGCTTCTAGTGGCACTTGAGCAAAAGTATTTAAGATTGGGAAGAACTGTTCTGAACTGGAATGTTGCTTCATCATCCATTATTCTGGACAGAGCATCTGCTGAATGTTGACAGGGTTTTGCATTAAAGAACGCTTAGTTCACAGATTTTGTCTCCACAGATCCAACGAGATTGGCTTGTTTATGGGAGTTGCACATAAATAAAATCCATGGTGAACAATGGTGGATTATATATGAAAGGTGTTCTTGGTAGAGAACTAGATCGATTGGAAAATGTGTGGGAAATTTCCTGTGTCACATTGGTTGTGGGTAGTTTCTCGAGTGTTACCAAGTCAGTTGGGGGATTTGCTGCTTCTGACATGAAAAAATTGCAAAGCTGCATTAAGATTTGGTTTATGATGGCAATAATTCATTTGACTACACCAATTAGGTGGTGATCGGGTGCAAGCTGTCTGTTAGTTACTCCATCATGTATGCAGTGGGGACATGCAGTTGTGGGTAGTTTCTCGGTGTTACCAAGTCAGTGGGTGGATTTGCTGCTGACATGGAAAAATTGCAAAGCTGCATTAAGATTTGGCTTATGATTAGGCAATAATTTATTTGACTACACCAATTAGGTGGTGATCTGGTGCATGGTACACCCTAGCTGTCTGATAGTTAGTCCATCATGTATGCAGTGGGGACATGAATTGAATATACTTCTTTGACTCCTCGTCTTGATTCCATTGTGTTCAGTTTTGGTTTGTTCATCTAACCTTGAGTATTTTCTGCTAATGGTTTCAGGCTTCGAATTGGTGTTGAAATTTTGCCAAATTCTTTAAATTCTTTGTCAGGGTTGAAGATGCTATTAAGATTCTAGAGTTTGTTCTTGGGGTGCGAGAAGAGAAGTTGGGAACTGCTAACCCCGACTTTGATGATGAGAAGAGAAGATTATCTGAGCTATTGAAAGAAGCAGGAAGGGCAAGGAATAGAAAGGCAAAATCCCTTGAAAATCTTCTTGAGTCTAAATCTCAGAAGTCAAAGAAAGAAGGTACCAAGAGATGGCCAAGCTTTGGCTTCAGAAGTTGATGTCTCCATCTCAGGAGGTTATGTAACATAAAAATGTGTAAAGGCTGAACAGAAGGTTCAGTTTGTTTTATTTCATGAGCTTATTGTATTTCTTTAATGTTTTATGCTTGTTGCATCTTCTGATTTATTGTGGGATGTTTGGGTCTTCCTGCTGTCAAAAGATGTACTTTCGTCAATAAAAATGTAATTTTGTCCCTTGCTAAAATCTCCATAATCCGTGGAAAATGACCTTGAAAAACAAAGTGCAGGATTGATTTGGCATGCGAGTTGGCTAACGGTTACTGAGACTGTTTATTGATGTAGTTTTGTTGACAGAACACATGATTTACAGTCTCATATTACATTTTTACTGTTGTATATTCCAGTTTACTTTTCTGTGAATAGAGATGTATTATCATGTTTATTTTTGTAAAACACTTCATATTTAAGCATGCATGATTATTCATAATTATTTTCTTGGAAAACAAGCTTAGAAAATTTGCAATGTGACTTAGCCAGTGTTTTTGGACGTCAGTTCTTGATGCAGTTTTGATTCTGGAACCCATATAGCCTTTGCAAATTTACATATTTTATCCACCTCTTGTATCTTTCAATCCATTGGATGATCTTAAGTTTTAGTGCTGCCAATAAGGTTACTTTGTTAATGTAGGTGTATTTTGCCTTTTGCTAAGATCTCTGATGTGCCCTTGTTTTCTGTATTTTCTTAACATTTGTGACCTATGCACAGCTGTTTGTGAACATGTTTTCAAAGAACACAATTGGAAGATTTAGTGTGTGAGTTTGCTAAAGTTTTTTGAGATTATACCCAGTGGATGCATCCTTTGCCATAAAGCTGTACAAAAGTGCACATGATAACTCTCGAAAAGTTTTAATAGCAGAAACTTTCAACTTAGATTTCTAATGCATAGTTGCATTGGTAATGGATGCACCACAGTGTATCACAGATCAGGCACCAGTTGTCGGTACAAAACTTGTTTAGGAAACCATAACAGAAGTATCAAATGTTATGCAAACAACACACACATCTTACATAGAAAAACACTGTCTCAATTAACACACACATCTTACATACAAACACATTTCTTTTTGTTTTTTTTTAAGCCTAGCTGGGGTTAAGCCAGTTATATAACTATACCATTAGGTTTTGAATCAGCAACTTTCCAACACAAGGTGACATGAACTAGCTGCTCCTACCAAACAAGCGGAGCCCCAGTTGGTATAAAAAACACATTTCTATTACATTACAAATGAGTATAGAACTCGTTTCTATTAAATTTTTTGCATACAAATAACAATTTCATTTTATAAAACACTATTTTTATTTGTAAAAAGTTGTTATAATTATCATATATGTATATTTGACTATTTTAATTTGGAGTAATGCTCTGGTGCTCTGGGAGCACCTACTCCCACCTGCTAAATATCAAAGTTGTAGGTTGCATCTTCTCAATCAAACGTTATAGATGTACTTAACACATTTTATTTGACAGGAATCATGTTTTTTGAACTTTAAAATAGTTTTTTTAAAGTAATGAAATTTTGGTGCATTGTTAGCTGTTGATTTTTGAAGATCTTAAAAAACCTACGTGAATGCCATAAGACATGATTCAAAACTGTTTTCACTAAATAATGATTTTTGATAGGGTCTGATCAACAAAAAAACCCACTCAAATTTTGAAAATTTGAAGTTTCTATTAAGAGAGAATAGGTGTTTCGTGAGCTCCCTATCATTATTATTTAATTTATCGGTATCTTTATGAAAATATCAAATTTTAAGAAACCTTGTCAATGTCTATTAGAAACTTGTATCAATATGTTTTAGAGTTGGGTCAATAGGCGTTTCAAGTATAAAGGTAAAAATCCTTTTTAAAAAGTGATCATGACAAAAATGATGTATTTCTAAAAAAAAAATCCTAAAAATTTCAAATGTTAATCGTTAAAATGACCATTTTAATCTTTGCATGTGCAAACCTCCCAAGGATATGTTGACTTACTATGTGAGAGACTGATTTTCAATCCAAAAATTGAAGGATAAAGAAGTTTGCATATATTTTATGAGGATGAAAAAATTTGCATATATTTTATACTGACTTTCTCATCTTCATAAAAGTATATGTGAACTTTCTCGTTCCAACCTATATTTTATGTAGATTTTGTAGGGTTTTTCTTATAAAATATATTTTGACTTTTTCATCCTCATAAAATATATTCGGATTTATTTATCCTAGCCTATATTTTATGATTTCATGAGGTCTTCTTCATAAAATATATGTAAACTTTCTCATCCTTATAAAGTATATGAGAATTTTCTTATCCTCACATGTATTTTTTCTTCATAAAATATATGTGAACTTCATAATCTTCATAAAATATCTAGAAACTTTTTCATCCTTGCTTATATTTTATGTAAACATCGTAAAGTATAAATACAAGCTTTTTCATCATCGCCTATATTTAGGAGGAAGAAAAAATATGCATATATTTTATAAGAAAGACCTTACGAAGTTCTCATAAAATATAAGAAAAAATAAGAAAGTTTGGATATATTGTACGAAGATGAGAAAATCTTCATAAAATATATTATGACTTTCTCATCCCGGTAAATATATGAAAACTTCTTCATCCTTCAATTTCTCAATAAAAAATAGTAGTATAGTTTGTCGAGGTCTGCACATGCAAAAGGTTAAAATGATCGTTTGCCCAATATTTTTTTATTTTGAATAATTTTTAAAAAAAATACATCATTGTCCTTAGTTAACCAAATTTTCAAACTTTTTAAACCCTAACGTTCTGGTACCCATACTTGTTCATGGCAACCATGATGTCACGACACTCACCGACAAAAAATTATAAAAAGATCCCACAAAATTTGCTCCATGTTGTTAGTTTTGTCGTTGTAGCTTATCAAAAGCACGAATCAATGAGCGAATGCCCCAGTGGGGTTATTTTAGATCCTTAGAGCATCTCCCCTAGATTTTGCTTATATTTATTAATATAATCAACATAAGCTTCCAAGCTTGGTTTCATTTTTGACTGATTGCCACTGTAGGACTTGAGTTTGAGGTATTCAAGTATGAATCATTCATGTATCTTACTGAACCAAGTTCGAGCTCATAATCATGGAGCCCACTTGTTTACAGGAAAAAAAAAACACTGCTTCAGAGTTGGAAGTAGGGATGGCAGTGGGGCGGGGCGGGGGACAAGGTCTCCACCCCCGCCCCGCCTCAAGATTAGAACCTCCATCCCCGCACGGGGATGGATTTTAACCTCCACCCCCGCCTTCATCCCCGTTTCATGTCCTCCATCCCCAGTTCAAACGGGGATGAGGCGGGGCGGGGCGGGGAAAGTGGCGGGGGCGGGGCGGGGAAAAGTGAACGTCCATCCCCGAACGGGGATGGATTTTAACCTTCGTCCCCACCTCCATCCCCGTTTCATACCCTTCATCCCCGGTCCAAATGGGGCAAGGCGGGGCGGGCCCCGCTTTCCCCCGTCCACTGCCATCCTTAGTTGGAAGCAATAGAATTATTATTAAAACCAAGGGGGGCTCCGCTTGTATGGCAGGAGCAGATAGTGCACGTCACCTTGTGTTCGGACGTTGCAAGTTCGAACCCCAATGGTATGGTTGTATGTAGGGGTCTGCCTATCCCCAGCTTTCTCTGTCGAAAAAAACAATAGAATTATTAAAAAAAAAATCATTATTTCATACTTAGAAGCAATAAGATTTTATCTTTAAACTTATGGCTTGCAAACCAAACTGAGCCGAACGCTCTCATGTTTAGGCCAAGCCTGTTCTATGAGTTCGAACTAACTGAGTCCCTACTTGATCACCACCTGTGAACCATTTGTGGCCGTTCTTCACTTCTCCTTCCCCAGAGAGAGAGAGAGAGAGAGAGAGAGAGAGAGAGAATGGCCATCTCTGCGTCAAGAATCTCCGCTTCCTTCCCTTGCACACGCCCTTCTCTTCCTTCATCCCCTCATTGTTCCTCTTCCTCCCTCCACTACCCGCTCCGGCTGTCGGCGCGCCGGCCGAACCTCCCCGTCCGTACGAGGCGCGGCGGCAGACCCCACCTTCGCCACGACCCCGTCGTCGTCAGCGCCAAGCTCTTCTCCAAGCCCTCCGACGCCTCCGAGGGATCCGTCTCCGGCGGAAACGAGGTGAACGGCTTTCCCTCCGCGCCAGAGCCTCAGCGCGGCGTGCCCGTCTTTGTGACGCTGCCGCTCGACGCGGTGACCACCGACGGGAGGATGGCGAGGCCCAAGACAATGGCCGTCAGCTTGCGGGCGCTGAAGATGGCGGGCGTTCAGGGCATCTCCGTCGAGGTCTGGTGGGGGATCGTCGAGAGAACGGGCCCTGGGGTTTACGATTGGGGCGGTTATCAGGATATCTTCGCCGCCGCCGTCAAGAATGGGCTCAAGGTCCGCGCGATCATGTCGTTTCATCAGTGCGGTCGTGGCCCCAACGATTCTTGCTGGTGAGAGCATGCTTGATGGGTTCGTCTTTCTTGGTTGTGGACTTGATTGATTTCTCCCGTTTTTTTTGTTTCGTTTTATTGCATTCTTTTAACCGGATTGGCTTCTGAATTTTGAAATTGGGGATTGTTGGGTGTGTTTGGATTGATCTTGTTGTTTGAATAATTTGTTCTTGGTGATCCCTTTTTCGAGGGTGGGTTTGAATTCGAAGAATTTGTGTCTCTGATCGTATCGGTTTACCATTGATTTGTTTCGTTGATAAAATAACTCTCATGAAGGATCAAGTTTCTGTGCCTCTTTTTCGTGTTTTGTTACGTTTTCTTGGTTCTTGTGGTACAGGCTGCATAGTGGCGTTTCATCTTCATTCTCGTCTTTTGTTTCTTTCTTCATGGGTATAAATTATCAGCATCTTCTTGTGCTCCATTTTTGGTATAATTTCTGGCAGCGTGTTTTGTTCTGAGCTCTGTTTGGTGGTCGATAGAATTTGAAGGAATTTGTTTATTTGATGGCTGTCTGATCATTAATTTAAGGGTTTTTCCCCAAATTGAGATGGCTTCTTCCGGTGAAAGTTAAACAAAGAAGAAAAAAGAACAAGGAATCTTGATTTTGCTTTTCGTTGCATCTTTTAAGCTGCCAGCTATTGACATTCTTGTCAAGATGATTTGTTAGTGATTTCCTATCTGGTGATCCTTATGATCTGGATGATATGATCTTCTCAATGGGCACCAGGTCTTATCAATGTGGTTATAAGCATTTGGTCCTTGGTTTCTGCTGGCGTTTGACCATGCACATTTTATTACTTTTCTTTTTGGTTCTTGATTATGAACCTAGGTTTCTTGATTCTTCTAATAGCCTCGGGTGAATTATATGTTCGGATAGTTTGTTTGTTCCAGTTAGTCTTCTTGTTAGGTTTGTTGGTTCTCTTTGGCTTGGTTTTGTGTTGGTATACTTGATGCATTCTTTCTTTATCAAATTTCATCATGTAGATGGAATGCTTCTGTTTTGTGCATATGATTATGTTCTGTTTTTTCCATTACAATGAGATCATGATCACTGTTTTTTTTCTCATCCCAAAGATTTCTTATTTTCTACTTATTCATAGTGAGGTATCTGATCCTCAATTTATGTTATTCTTTTGCCATGCACATTGTAATGTTTTCTTGTTCATCAATTTGGTTCATGCTTTTATGTTCTCTATTCTGAGACCATTCAAGCATGTCCCTAGCTTGATTATGCACACACACACATAGCACAACATCTGGGCATGTCATTGGTACCTTATTTAGTAGATTCTTTAGTTTTTTTTTTCCACACATTTTTTTGCATGTTGCTTGGTTCAAATCATACACATATGACCTGCACAACTTGTTTAATAGTAAACACGTTTGGATTGTGCATCGCAATATGTAAACAGGTTTTCCAAGTGCCACAATGCACTTTTTCTAATTGAGAATATCATGGTGTTGCATCAAAACAACTCAATCTTATGTGTGCTTCTGATGCAAATGACCGAAAGGTTGTTCCTTAGGTTTGTGGATTCGATAGCAAAATACAGAATGGAACCATGAATTAACTTGGAAAATAAATCAATCAACAGCTTTCTTCCAGTGAAAATTGGTGAATCGGCTGCATGAAAATAACATGTAAAGAAATATCAATCAATCCCAAAAATTCAAATTTTCTCTTTCTCCTCTCTATATACAGATGAAGAGTTTCTAATCCTAATAACCTTCTAAGTCTAATCTAATTTCGATTCCATCTCATTTCTAAATTAGTTGTGTCATTATTGGATCTATATTTTCTTTACGTTGGATTTGGATCTTCTACAAGGATTGCGGATCCTCAAAAATTTTTAGCATCTCATTTCAGATCTGCCCAAGTTTTCTACTAAATAAACCATGCCTGATTCATATGTGGGGTCAGGTCAAACAAACAGAACATGCAACCATGACTTCTCGCTATATATAGGGCTGGTAAACGAGCTGAATGAGCCAAGCTTGGACTGGAGCTTGTCACGAGCCGAGCTCATTACGAGCAGAACATGAGCTGGCTCATTTTTTAAATTTTTTATTTTTATTTTTTAGAGCTCGATAATATATAAAATATATAATATATGTACAATACATATAATGTATGTAATACGTATAAATTATTTATAATATGCATGTTATGTAAACTAGCTGAGCTTGCCTTGTTCGTGCTCCGCTCACATGCCTCCTCTAACTCAATCTAATTTACCATAGTTAAACCATTGTTTGACAAGATAAAATTATTTTATTTCCCTTCTTATTATCTCTTTTAACCATCTTCTTCTAAACTTAGAGCTAATCCTATCTCTCTCACTCTCTCAAAACCTCTTCACATCCCCTTTTCACTGGAGCTTGGATTGTGCCTGAATCAATGCCCATAACTTGAGGATCAAAGGGAGCACGGTTGAGTGAGTTGAAGACACAAATTTAGAATGAAGGTGGTGAGTGCAGTTCTAGGGTTACACAATTGAATGAGCCCATGCGGATTGCCCAGTTGAGTGATGGAGGGAGGAGGTTGGCAATAAAAATATGGGATGGTGATGATGTTTGATGCATGATAAAGGATGGATGCTGGATCATCGTCATCATCATCATCATCATCATCATCATCATCACATTTCTATCTAAAAAATGCGGAGTATGAGATGCATAACACTTTGCAAAGAGGAAAATAGGTTAAAAGTTGTCACATGGACTCGCCAAATAGGCCGCCATACCCACGTCGACGCGATGCGGGTGCGGTCAACCCGCACCCAGGGTTATCTTTGTCCAAAATGGACTCGGTCAAGAGACGGGTTCGAGCTCGACCCGAACTTGGACCGATCTTGCTCAAGCCTGACTTGTGTAAGGTACTGAGCTTGACTCGGCCTGGCTCATTAGTTGGTAAGGGATCCACACAATGGACCGAACTAAGCCCAGGCTCGATTAGGGCTCAACAGAGAGAGAGAGAGAGAGAGAGAGAGAGAGAGAGAGAGAGAGAGAGAGAGAGAGAGAGAGAGAGAGAGAGAGAGAGAGAGAGAGAGAGAGAGAGAGTTCCCCTCTCTCCCCGCTCAATCGGGAAGAATGAGAGAGAGAGAGTCTTCCCTTCTCTCCCCTCAATCGGGAAGAATGAGAAAGAGAGGGGAAGAATGAGAGAGAGGACCTCCTCTCCGCTCCTCCGCCGCTATGAGAGAGAGGGAAAGAGCTCGGGGCTTGAGAAGGGGCAGTAAGGGGCTCAACGAGGTGGGGTGGGACAAGGCTTGACGGGGCGGGAAGGGGCTTGACGGGGCGGGATGAGTCGGGTTGGGGGGGGGGGAGTGAGGGGAAAAGTTGGGCCTTATATATAATATCCTCCTGCACCCTCGCACCCAAGTTTTTTTAAAGTGCTGCATCGTGGAACCCGCACCCCTAACCGCATTCGCACCCGCACCTATGTGACATAGGTTAAAAGTTAGGGTTATTGAGATGGCATACATTGTGATTGAGATCATTCCACTGAAGGCTATTGAAAAATCATTTTGTTAGAATATTTGTTGTTTTAGTGATGGTGGTAGCCATGAAAATACGAAGGTTCAAACTTCAAACTGCATGGTTCAGGGAGAGACAAGAAGGGCAATATGGTAATTTATCATGTTAAATCACGATTTAACTATGGTAAATGTGTTTGAGAATTTATTTCTTAACTAGGTGGGTATTTGTAAATTCTTAAAGGTTAGGCATGCTTTTGTGAATAAGTCAAAAGCTGGGCGTGTTTTTTTTAATTTTTCTTAAAAGTTTCAAGAATCAGCAGCCCACAGTGCACCAAAATTGTATGATTGAAAATTTTGGAGTTGCAGTCGAAAATGTGTGTCTCACATATTGGGGCTACATGTTTGATTTTATTGGAATGGGCTCTTGGATCGTCTAATTCTGATATGTGAGTAGGTTTTTATAAGGTTTAAAAATCGATGATCTGTAATTTTCATAAATATTCAAGTTGAAAAAATCATGTTTTTTTTCATCTAAAAACACGATCAATGTGTTGTTTTCTAGCAAATTGGCCACACTGACCGCATTTGTAGGGTTGGATTTGCAAAAAATACCCAAAAACCGCCTTTTGCTCACACACACACACAGAGAGAGAGAGAGAGAGAGAGAGAGAGAGAGAGAGAGAGAGAGAGAGAGAGAGAGAGAGAGAGAGAGAGGTGAACATTTCTCGTTCTGCCCCATGGTTTTAAAGTGTTTTATGATAGATCTGAACCGTTAGATGTGTTTAGCATGCTTGATTTAGTGGGAGTTGACTCTTGGATCATGTTTTTTTTTTGGACCAAAAAACATGTTTTTATGAGCTGGGAAAAGCTGGTACCTTCATAGCCATTGATTTTTTATCACCAGAAAAACCTGTATATAGGTCAGATGTAGATCACATCTATGGTCTTAGATGTGAGAAAAAATACCAAAAAACGTGCGATTTTCAGAGGACAGAATGGGGGCAGAACGAGAAAGTGGGCAGCACCAATGCATTATATATATATATATATATATATATATATATATATATATATATATATATATTATGATTCAGGCACTCCTGCCCACCTCGTTCTGCCCCTTCAAAAAATATCGTTTTTTTTTTTCACATCTAACACCATAGATGTTCTATAGGTTTTGTTTAGTGGGAACCAGCTTTTGGATCACCGGAATCTGACCTGTATACAGTATTTTCCTGTGATCCAAAATCAATGGCTATGAAGCTACCAGTTTTTCCTGGCTCATAAAGTCATATTTTTTCATCGAAAAAACATGATCCAAAAGTCGATTCCCACTAAATCGATCATGCTAAACACATCTAACAGTTCAGATCAATTATAAAACACTTCAAAACAATGGGGCAGAACGAAAAATGGGGCCTAATATGTTCAGTTCTCTCTCTCTCTCTCTCTCTCTCTATATATATATATATATATATATATATATATATATATATATATAGAGAGAGAGAGAGAGAGAGAGAGAGAGAGAGAGATTTGGTTCCTGCTAACTGTCCATAAAGTGTGGACAGTGCTGGATTTTGATGTTCCAGTCCATGTTTGGTAAATCTGACCTTACAGATGTGTTCAACATATTCCATTTTCTAAGGACCAATTGTTGGATCATGTTTTTTCAATGAAAAATATGATTTTAAGAACTTAAATTTATAAAAATTCTGAGCTGTCGATTTTTTGAAGCCTCATAAATACCTGCTTACATGTCATAATCAGATGATCCAAAAGGCTATTTCTACTGAACAGAGCATATAGATCACACCTGTAATGTTAGATTCTAAAAAAAGAACAAAGAAGTTGAAAATTAAGACCGTCCACACCCTCCTACCATTAGAAAGAACCAATCATTCTCTCTCTCTGTGTGTATTTTTTATTATGTTGTCCTTTTATTTTGAGGTTGCATCTTAGTCATAGGTTACGAGGTCTTTAATTCTCTCTAACTTTCAACTTGCAGATTGGATATTTGCTTGTTTTTGTAGACCTAGAATATACTGTTTCTTGTTTATTCTGTAAGACTAACAATTCAGGCATGTTAATTCTTATTTATGGTTTTGCATTCTAAAGGATACCACTTCCTAGATGGGTGTTGGAAGAAATGGAGAAAAAGCCAAATCTGTCATATACCGACAGACTAGGAAGGAGGAACAGAGAATGTCTGTCTTTGGGCTGTGACATGCTTCCTGTCTTAAAGGGTCGATCCCCAATCCAAGCTTATTCAGATTTTATGAGGGACTTCAGGAACACCTTCAGGGAGTTCCTGGGAGTTGTCATTATGGTGAGTCCATAGTTTTCCTTTTCCCTTAATTTAAATAATAAAATTATTGTAGCTGATTTATAGATGATTATACTTTGCCAATGAAATTGTGGATCTGCTGATGCATTTGCAATCTTTATCAGGGAATTCAGATTGGTATGGGACCTGGAGGTGAGCTCAGATATCCTTCATTTTCTTCTGAAATGGTGATGAGGAGTCCCAAAGATATTGGTGAGTTTCAGTGCTACGACAAGGTACACAGATGGACCCTATGCATCTTATTTATTGTACCAGATTTGATAGAGTTTTTGTTCAATTCCAGTGTCTATATTCCACGGAATCTTTTGATAAATGAATTGATATATTTTTCATCTATTAGTTTATGCTCTCTCTCTTCCCATCTACACTCTTAATGCTTTTTTGTTTTCTTGACATCAGTTCATGCTTGCATCATTGAAGGCCTGTGCAAGAATGATTGGAATGGTTGACTGGGGAGATGCTCGTCCCTATGATGACCGAGACTTTGGACCGAATGATCCAAATCAAACTAATTTCTTTAGGAATAATGGAAACTGGAATTCACCTCATGGGCAATTTTTTCTTGATTGGTATTCTAGTATGCTTCTTCTTCATGGTGAAAAGTTATGTATGGCAGCTGAAACTATATTCAGTGGGACTGGTGTCAGGCTTTATGGTAAAGTTGCTGGCATACATTGGCATTATAGTACAGACTCTCATGCTGCGGAGCTTACCGCTGGTTACTATAATACCTTGACAAGGGATGGCTATCTTCCCATTGCACGTATGTTTGCCATACATGGGGTAACTTTGTGCTGCACATGTTTTGACCTTCGTGATGCAGAAGAGAAGAAGGTTAACAGAAACAGCAGTCCAGAAGGCTTTATTAAGCAACTCATCTATGCTGCTTTCTCGTCAAATATTCCTGTATCGGGCGAAAACTCCTTGCCATATCTGGATGATGCCTCCTCTAGGCAGATTGTGAAGGCCTCCAGAATGCACGCAGATGGTCACCATGAAGGATCTTTCTCTTTCAATTTTGTGAGAATGGATAAAAACATGTTTGATGGTGAAAAGTGGCCACAGTTTATGCGGTTGGTGAAGGAATTATCCAATGACAGAAATATAAGAGATCAATTGGGTTCTAAATGGACTGAATCTCGTCTCTCTTACAAATCATCGGCCGAAAGATGTGGAAGAGCTTTGGCATACTATTAACATGCTAATGCTTGTCCGAGCCATGTAGCATTTACATATTCTGTATATCTCCTTGCACATTTCTCGATCATTACAATCGTGTTCTGACACACATTTGCCTGCCTATTGATAACTGGTGATTTTGTTGTGAAATGATTACCATGCTTTTCCTTCTGTAAATGAGGATGTTCATATCGATTTTTTCAATAAGATTCCTCCTCTAGAGTTGGCTTATGTCAATGGGTTTGCTGATTATCAATGCTTGGAACTGTGTAAAATGGATTACTTCAATACCTCTGGATGCTGATAATTCTGGTTGCCTGTGCTGAGTGCTTCTGGCTGCTGGCACACTGATATATTACATAATATGTAGGATGCATGTATTTTTTTATGGTATTTTATGCATTATATTTTTTATTTTATATATTATGGAACTCTTTCATTTGTAGTATACGTATTATGCATATTTTGATGGGCACACGAGCAGCATACACAATTCAACTGCACCCCTGCACCTTTCTTTCGGAAAACACTCTTGTACCAGCTGTACCACCACTCATACCTGTGTAAGATGGGCTGTATACCACTGATATGGATTGTTTTGTTTGGTATAGGCAGCACTGAATATGTACATTTTATCATAATTCTTTTGTGGTATTAATGCAATTACATACATTGAGAAGTTGCTGGAGAAAATAACTTGACTACGGTTGCTTGACCAAAGTGCCACAGTTCTGAGATTGTCTTCAAGTGATAAATTTTCACAGAAAACAGAATGATGATGTAACAAATGTACTAGGTGCATCCACTTGTTCTATGTGAGGGTTGTTCTATATAGCTTCAATACACCACCTCACTATTGTCAACCTCACTTTGTACACGGTGAGTGTGATCTTTGTTTTACAATTAACTATAGTGGCATCAGGAAACTGCAAATTGATTAAGGCTCTTGATATCAAACTTTCAGGCACACCCTCCTCTTTGTATTACAAGGCCTACTTATTTGCTTACCTGGCAATTCAACCATATCATATTTTACTCAAATGAACTAATTTTGTACAATAGCATTGGGGATGGAAGGGCCGGTGGTTGAATCTAAATTAGAGCTTATTTTTTGCTTTCTAGCATTGACCATGTGCGGATTAAGATTGGTAACCTGTTTCTATTGTCAAGTCAATGCGTGGGAAATACATTTTAGAGAGAGAGAGAGAGAGTAGGATCTGATGTGGGGTGTTTGGGGAGGTAAAACATGTATCTCTCGTGTGTGGGGGTCGTGCATGCATATATACATGTGTGCACGCACACAAATACATATAAACATGATGTCATGTTTGTGTAAAAATTCTCTTTCGTTTTTCATTTCCGAAACTTTGTAGAAATAGTATCCTATTAAAAATTCGATTCAGATTTGGTATTAATTTTTCATGGAAATCCGAATTTGATTAAAACCCTAATTTGATTAATTGTAAGTATTGGGTTTTGGACTAATGGATCCGGATTTGGTTCTTTCTTTTTCCTTCCGACTCTGAATCCGATTAGGGTAGATCCTATTAAGTCAGATTCAGTAATGCTTAGATCCGACCCATTGTCATCCCTAACTTTTTGCTATAAAAATCATCAGCTCTTAATTCAACCAAATGTTATAACTAAAAAATTTATGGTTCTTGCTTAATATGAACAAGGGTGTACCCGTGGTGATTAGGGAGACTTTCAAGATTTTACCAACCGGAGGCCAGACAATGTGATCTGTGATAACTATTATCAAATCCCTGTCCTGAATTAGTATAATCTTTTTTATTCATGTGTCCAAGTGACATTGCCAAAATCCAAAACAAGTGACTTTATTTTGAAAAATATCGCTCACTTGACCTTGCAATCTTGTCAGTGTCAGGTCTATATATAGTAAAAAAGGTAAAGACCTCAGACCTAATTTAAGGGCGTGGAACAATAAAAATGAAAGGCTTCAGGTCTCGTGTTGCCTAATGGACAAGCTCCTGTGCAACTTTCCCGTGTTCTCAATACTGGAACAGGGAGTTACAATTATTAGGGCAGTCTTTATTATATACTGATAGACATACACACTTGTATGCCGATATGTAAGAATGTTTATGAAACAGTTTAATCTTTGTCTTCATTCTCTTCATCATCTTTTTTCTGTTTTGTTTTTTATTATTAAATCCTCACGGAACCGGGTCACTTAATGGGCCCACCACTCCGTACAAGGTAAACCCTGGGTAGGGTCATCGACACCCAAGCCCCTTACTGTTAAGGATAGTCCAGATATGGGTCGTCTATCTAAAGATCACGAAAAGCACAAATAGAAAGCAACCCAAATGTAAAAGCACGAGATCATAACAAAATAATAGTGCAGAGTCCAAGTTTAGAAAATCTACAATACAATAGTGTCCATCCCTAAATCTAATTGGCAACTTTAAGTAAAAGTAACCTCTCTTCTCAATAAGAACAGAAAAGAGACAAGGAGAGAATTGAGAGGATGTAGACCAGAAAGGTCGAACCATGTTAAAACGTTTGTTTTCATCTGTATGAATCCTATGATCAGAGGTTATAGATCCTTGGTGTGGTTAATCGTCATGGCAGACAACAACAATAACAACACGATTGAAAACAATATGTTGATCGGCAAAGTGGTATGACAGGTTCCCTACTCTCCCTAGTCTGACTAATTTATAATATTTTTTATCCGTCAAACTTTTGGTGGATAACTATCTTTTGTGGGAGTCCTCTTGAAAGGTTATAATCTCATGGGTTATGTTGATGGAACTAAACCATGTCTTATTAGTTTCTCTCACCTGAATCAAAGAATGATCCTATCATGAACCCAACCTTCTTAGAATGACCTTACACTACAAGAATTATGTGGATTAGCGATGGATGCTATCCGATGCTAATTCATCATAAATTCATCGCCGAACTGTTTAGCGACGGTTTAACAATCACTACAAGAAAAATGCGTATTAGTGACGAACGATATCCGTCACAAAATTCGTCGCTAACGTGTTTAGCGACGGATTAACGATGACTTAGCGACAGATAGTGTTTGTCGCATAACCCTAGTCGCTAAACTGCGGTAGAATTTTTCTGTCGCCAATCTGTCACTACTTAGCGACGAATTAGCATCGAATCATGTTCGTCGCTAATCCATCGCTAAATAGAGATTGATTTGGTTAATTATGTGACAGAATTTAATCCGTCGCTAAATTTTTAAAAAATTTATTTTTTTTTGAATTATTTTGAAACTCAAAAAAAATTTCTCGTTATACAATTCATATAATCTGCTTATAAAAAATAAAGTACACATAAAAAATACATATACAGGTGAAACAAATTTAACACAAGTTCTAAGTTAAATAAACTTTAACAACCAAATACAGTCTTTGCCAAGTTATAATTAGTTACAAGTACGTCAAACAAATTAAACAAATGAATCTAATCCTCGCCAAGATTTTGGGCATCATCCTCTTTATTTTCTCGATCTGCCTCTCCCTCCATGCCTCCATCAACTCCTCTACGCTGATCATCTCCAGCATCCTACAATAGAACCAAAATGTTAGTATTTATAAATAAAATATAATGAAATAAATTATATGCAATGCACCTAATCTAATGCAACAAAGTAAATGGCTGAATGACACATAGACTAGCAATAAACTGAAGAACATTAGCAGAATTTAGATATGTGTTCTAAGACTGGAAAAAAAATTTAGTGATTCAATCATGCAGATATGTGTTCTAAGGTTGTCAAAGAATGTCACAGTAATTCACACATGCATATATGGTTTATAAGGCCGTCAAATAAATGTGTTATGTATCACAATCGTGCATATATGTGTTACAAGGCAGTAAAAAAACTTCTATAGTGATGAAATCATGCTTATATGTGTTCTAATATTGTCAAAAAACTTTCATAGTGATTCAATCATGCTCATATGTATTCTAAAGCAGTAAAAAAACTTTCATATTGATTCAATCATGCATAAATGTGTTCTAAGGAAAATTTTATAGTAATTCAATTATGCATATGTGTGTTCTAAGGCAGTAAAACAATTTCATAGTGATGAAAGCATGCTTGTATGTGTTTTAAGGTTGTCAAAAAACTTTCATAGTGATTCAATCATGCATATATGTGTTCTAAGGTTGTCAAAAAACTTTCATAGTGATTCAATCATGCATATATGTGTTCTAAGGTTGTCAAAAAACTTTCATATTGATTCAATCATGCATATATGTGTTACAAGGTAGTCAAAAAACTTTCATATATGCTAATATCATGTTCATATGTGTTATAAGGCAGTCAAAAAACTTTATATGTGATTCAATCATGCGTATCATGTTCTAAAGCAGTAAATTTTTTTTATAGTGATTCATTCATGCATATATGTGTTATAAGGCATTAAAAAACTTTCATATATGATAATATCAGGCTCATATGTGTTCTAAGGTTGTCATAGTGATGAAAGCTTGCATGTATGTGTTCTAAGGTTGTCAACAAACTTTCATAGTGATTCAATCATGCATATATGTGTTATAAGGCACTAAGAAAATTTAATAGTGATGAAATCATGCATACATGTGTTGTAAGGTTGTAAAAAAACTTTCATAGTGATTCAATCATGCGTATATGTGTTATAAGGGTGTCATAAAAATTGTATAGTGAATCAATCATGCATATATGTGTTATAAGATGTCAAAAAAATTCATAGTGAGGCAATCATGCATATATGTATTTAATCATGCATATACTAACTTGAAATCTAACGACATGAAACAAATGACATAAATCTTTATACCTAACGGGCACCAGAGCTCATGTTGAATGCAGACGAAGTTCTCCTGTCCTAAAAAAAGTTACACAACTCATTACGGACAATGTTGGAAATGATGTCATTTAAAAAGTACTGCATTTTGTTCTCAAGACGCTGACAGATACCATCCCAAGACAAAGCAGGGTCAATCAGACGTTGGGAGTTGATGTTGGCAAGAGAACTTTGAGAGCCACGACTGCAGGAGGCAACGACTGTTGTGGTGTTCATGTTACTCCCAAACCCGAACACACGACCCTTTTTGGGTTCACTGGTTGCAGTCATCCATGCTGCAGGATCAAAAGGCTAATGCTGAGTGGAGTCATCGCCATATCACTGTACCATTTGCTGCTCGTATGACTCCTACAAAGTAATGATTAGAATATGAATTAATAATTAAAAATTACAATATTTATGATAACGTAATTCATAGTAACTTGTATATTACAATGTTTAATAATACAATAAATACATACCGATGTCGCTCTCGCCTTCTTTGATACAAAATCTTCCGTGCTTATACGTTTATGTGTTTCAACAAACACATCCTTGTAAGGCACAATGTCTCATTTTTCTGCTTTCTGCAATGTTAAATGATAAAAAAATGATTAATAAGTATGCAAAAATACTTACAAATTTGATTATATATATATATTGATGAGTTACCATTTTCTTCTGGTGGCTCCCAAAAGTTCTAGATTCACCTGTGTATAGATGGGCATTGAGCATTTTCGCTCGGTTTTGTACAGCCTTTGCTGAGCGGTTTCGAAATTCATTGCTCGCCCACTTGTCGCACATGCCCTCCCAATAAGTTAGTACACATGATTATAACAAAAAATTAAATATAAAAGATATTAGCTATGATAAACGATTATATACCATGAATGATAACCATAATCTGTCCAATACCGCCGTCAGGTACTCTTTTTATTGCGCTACTGATCCTGAAATATGCTGCAGTAGTGACTTCTTAATTTCTCGTATTACTTCTTGCTGCTCAAATCTCGCATTGCACATGAATTGATACACATTAACAACCGACTATCGATATACACTATTTATAAGAAAAGTATTGGACAAGTGACAATGAAATACTTACGGCCGACTATCGATATACACTATTTGAATTAGTCATCGTGTGTCATACTGAGAAAACCCTACATTCGGCGTTGTCTCGTGATGTGTATGAGTAACTGGTGTAGGTGGGTCATGTGTAGGTGAAACATCACCTATAAAACAATGAGCTACAAATTCACACAATGCATATTTAAATTAATCAAGTATATAATTATTTAAATGATATACCTATCAAAGCAGCCCATGAAGATGAAGGCTGAGTCTAGCTACCACTAGGTGCTCGACGACTGTGACCTCCATGAACCATATTCTAACAAATAAAAAACGTTATGCAATACATTCAAACATTGCAATACCTTCAAATCATTTAAATCATTGCAATACATTTCAAATCATTTAAATCATTGCAATACATTTCAAATCATTCACATCAAATATTGCAATACATTAAAACATAAGATATGACATCACTTACTAATCATTGATAACTTATCCTTAACTTGCAATATAATTGGATCAGTTACACAACTCCATATCTTCATGGATACATAATCAAATCGAAAATAACTTCATACAAGACATTCAAATATTGTAATACCATCAAATCATTCAAATCATTGCAATACATTTTAATACATTCAAATCATTCACATTAAATAGAGGTATGTATTACAAGATGTATTTCACTAGCTCAAGAATGCTTCTTCATCACTTGTTTGACTTTCATATTCTTCTTCTTACTCCTCCTCCTCTTCGTCATCCTCTTCCTCTTCTTCTTCATTGGGCGCCCATCTACTTGGTATATCATTTGGATCACATTCTTCCATGCATGTGCCATCGAACAATGGAGATATGACATGCATACCATGTGCGACATCATAACCATAAGAGAAGTCATACCTATCATCTGATTGATAGTAATCACTCTCTTCAGTTAACTTGTCTTCTTGTAACTGATCATACTCGGGGTATAGTTTAGACTTCACCTTACAAACTACCCACCATTCATTTCTATCTGACTTCCTTGTATTCGAATATGAAGTATAGTAAACTTGTTGAGCTTGCGAGGCTAATATGAATGATTCATATGTTTCAAACCTTAATTTATGATTCATCTCCACAATGCCTGAGGCTTTGTCGACTCTTGTTGCTGTGGGATCAAACCAATGACACTTGAATAAAGTTACACTATTATTTGTGCCTAAGTAAATCAACTCCATTATTTCTTCTATAACACCGTAGTAGTCATGTTCATTTTTACCGTAGCTGCTACCCTTGATGCACATGCCACTATTCATCATTGACTTGTTGACACTATAGTCTTTTGTATAAAATCGATAACCATTTACGATGTACCTGTTGTAACATTGCACAACTTTGGTCGGACCATTTTGTAAACATATTCCTTGATGTTTAACATCACCATGACGGACCTACAAGCATAAACAATGTATGTGATCATGACCAATTAAGTAACTTATTGTTGTTTACACGGAAAAAATGCATGTCATCGTCCTTACCAACTCTTTCAACCATGCCACAAACTTATTTTCACTTTCTTTTTGTACTTCTGCATCAATGAGATGAGAAAGTTTTCTTCGCAACTCCAGATCAAATCGTCTGCACTTAACAAATACTTATATTACCAAACCATGTACGCACGTATAGAACTTAGTGTTGCATATTAAGTATACTTACTCGATGTATGGGTCGATCGCTGAGCAATTAAAATAGATATAGATTTGTGAGCGTCTTGCTCTCGATCTTCCAATAGTCTTGACCGATAACTGCCAAAGGCATGCCCAAGTTATTGAAATATCGACAGTTTGTTAGCTACAGTAAATTGTTCTCCATCATCATTATGAGGTGGGCATGTGTAACGTGTTGAAATGTGAGGTTCAAAGTACATAGATGAGAATTTTAAAATCTCTTCTAAAGTGTATACCTCACAAATAGAGCCCTCTACTCTTGCTTTATTCCGAACCTTTTTTTTTTGAGGTCAAACATGCATCTGTCAACAATATACATCTCAGATTACAATAAATTTCTCAATAGCATTGAAGAGAAAAATATAAGAAAACATATACCTTTCAAATGGGTACATCCACCGATATTGCACAGGACTACCAACTCTTAGTTCACATGGCAAATGTATGATCACATGTTCCATAACATCAAAAAATGTTGGCAAAAAAAGCTTCTCTAGCTGACAAATAGTAGTGACGACAGAATCCTCGAGATTCTTTACCTCAGATACTACGACTTCTTATGCGCACAATGTTCTAAAAAATCTACTCAACTCGAACAATACCCCCTATATAGGTTTGTCTAACATATCATGAAATGCTAGGGGTATCAACCATTGCTTAATGACATGACAATCATGGCTCTTCAACCCATATATTTGTCCCTCGTCTATCTTCACAGCCCAAGCAATGTTAGAGACGTATCCATCTGGAAATCTCAACTATCTCAACCATTGGCATACCTGCTTTACTTGATCTGGTCTAATCATGTACGTTGCCTTTGGTTTCAGTACTTTGCCATTGTACTCTTTGAGTTCCAATTCTGGTCTTTTACATATTACTTTTAAATCCATACGGACCTTCAGATTATCCTTCATTTTTCCTTTCATATTCATTACCGTATTGAACACGTTATCAAACATATTTTTTTGCACATGCATCATATCCAAATTATGTCGTATCAATAAGGTCGGCCAATATGGTAGTTCTCAAAATATAAATTTCTTTGTCCAATTATGATATTTTCCAAATCCAAGGAAGGGCATCGGGCTTTGGGCATCTGGCAGTCTACATAAAAAGTATCGCAATTTTCTTAAAATCTATATGCTAGACAACCTTGTGGGTGGACCTTCCATTTCGGTTGTGCTTGCTCGAAACACATTCCTTTATCATCGAAATGGATGATCGCTGAGTAGAAATTGACGGTGACAATCAAACCGGCACAACTTCCTTCCATGCGTTAATCTAAAAGATTTTATATCCTCCATGCAGTACGGACATGCCAACCTCCCATGTGTGCTCCAACCAGATAACATACCATATGCAGGGAAGTCACTGATTATCCATAGAACAACAACCTTCATATTAAAGTTTTTTTTTTTTGCATCATACGTGAGAACACTGTCATCCCACAGTATTTTCAATTCATCAATCAATGACCTTAAATATACATTAAGATTTTGGCCCGAAGAAGTCAGACCAGGGATCAATAGAGACAAGAAAAGATTTTGACGCTTCATACACATGCTTGGAGGAATGTTGTATGGGGTGACAAATACCGGCCAACACGAGTATGGGGTTGATCTAGCCCCAAATGGATTAAATTCATCTGTACATAAACCTAGCCTAACATTTCTCACTTCCATTACGAAGTTCTGATGAGTACGATCAAAGTGCATCTAAGCTTCTGCATCAACAAGATGTGTGATCTTGTCTTTATCATGTCGAACTTTATTTGCATGTCATATCATTTGTTTAGCTGTCCTCGAAGACATATACAATCGTTGCAATATAGGGGTGAGAGAGAAGTAGCAAGGTGACTTGTATGACACTTCTTTTGACCTCGTGCTACCATTTTCCCTTGTCTTTGGCTTGAATCAAGGATATTCACATGATGAACATGATCTGCTATTTTCTTGATCTTTAAAATACAACATGCAATGATTTGGACAAGCATCTATCTTTTGATACCCCATACCTAGAGCATTGACCATAACCTTCACACGGTAGAGATTTTTTGACAATTTCTCATCTTTGGGCAACATACACTTCACAATAAAGCACAAACGGTCAAAACATGATTGACTTAAATTATACTCTGACTTCAAATTCAGTAGTTGAAGAATTACAGACAAGATAATGTGACGCTCACAACCATTCCACAGTGGCTCATCAACATCTCTAAGTAAGTCATAAAATCTACTAGTTGCATTGTTTGTTGCTTTTTCTTCTACCCCAGTTTATGCATCACTATGTCCCATAGCAGAACTCATTTCTGATCCTGCGACATCAAATATCAAATCCAAGTATGGATTATCGTGCACCACATCCACTCGTGCATCAAAATTATTCTAAAAGTCTTCACCATGAAGCGCCCAATTCTGATAATCACTAACAAAACCCTTTATGTATAGGTGATGTCTAACACCATGAGGTTTTATAAAACGATTGTTCTTACACATCGTGCAGGGCATCTGATCCGACCGGTGGGATCCATTGTATTGACACTTACCGTTGTGAATTCAATAAAACTGTCAACACCATCCATATATTCATGTGACACCTCATTATCAACTATCCTACGATACATCTATTCACGGTTTGCAATCATTTTGTCTTGTGATGTTACGGATATTATCATCACAGTTAAAAGAGAATCTTAATAATGCTATGATGAAAAAAATATCTAATTTATCTATTAATTCTTGTTTGGTGATTGTTTGTGAGCAATTTTTTGTTTCAATTAATGCATAATTTTTTTTTCACTCTATAGCACAAACATGCTTAATATAAAATGCAATTTCATGAACTATTATGCATGCATTTATAAACTCAATATTTTTATGTATAACACCATCACATCATATTTATACACATCACGAGGATATTTAAAAATATGAAATCACATTCCATAAAATGATACATTCATTTGAAGCATATTTTCATGATACAATTTCACATGGAAGGCACAATCAAATAAAAAATAACTTCATGCAAGCATGGATACAGACATATCAAACATTGAAATACTTTCAAATCATTCCTATCAAAACAATGTCAAACATGTACCTGCAACAAACACACTCCAATATTTCGCTAACTACTACCATGCCTAGCATGAAATCCGTACTCCAAAAATAAGAACACTTCTATTTTCATACATTAAAATCATGCTCAACATGATCTCCAAACTCCATCAAAGCAGTCCTAGATATCTACAACTAAGTGAGTGTGTGAACAGAAAAGTGTTGCATCCAAGAAATCAAATAACATGTGATGCGCTTGCATCACTTACTTACCACGGGTATTTACCCGATTTGAATTGCTTTTAAGTTTTCATTTTTTTCTTATCGCTTTTTGCATTACATTTTTAGCTGCATGCGATGCTTAACACTAAGCATCACACAATTAGCTCATCAACGTGCCTGCAAAGCACAAATATACAAAACAATACAGGGATGAGGCTCGACCCCTCCCTAGAGAAAAAGAAAACACGGAGGGGTCGGAGTCCCTCCCTCGCATCTCGTAAGCCAGGGAGGGGGCTCGACCACTCCCTCTCATCCCGTAAGACAGGGAGACGGGGAGGGGACACAGCCCCTCCCTGGCGAAAAAAATAATAGGGAGGGGGCTCAGCCCCTCCCTGGCAAAAAAAAAAACAGAGGAGGGGGCCGAGCCCCTCCCACGCATGTCGTAAGACAGAGAGATAGGGAGGGGCTCGGCCCCTCCCTGGCAAAAAAAAAAAATAGGGAGAGGGCTCGACCCCTCCCTAGCAAAAAAAAGGGGGAGGGGGTAGCTCACCAGAGCTCCGATGCGAGTCATCAGTTGCCGTAGTGGAAGTGAGAGGAGACACAGAGGGGGGGGGGGGGGGGGGTTCTCGGGGTGTCTGCCAGACACATGGAGGAGGAGGTGTCCGGGGCAGTCGCTGGTTGCCGCAGAGGAAGCAAGAGGAGACACAAAGAGGGGGGGGGGTCTCAGGGTGTCTGCTAGACACAGGGAGGAGGAGGTGGCCGGGGCGGTCGCCGAAGGGTAGTAGATGGTCGGGGCGGTCGTCAGAGAGAGGTAGGTGACCGGGGTGAGCAACGCGGGTGAGAGAGAGAGAGAGCAGAGTTCATTTCGTGCCCTAGATGGGCGTTTTGCATAAAAAATTAGTGACAAATTCACAATAAACCAAATCTGTTGCTAAGTAGCGACGAATTTGAGACAAAACCATTCAGTCGCAAACACTGTCGCAACTTAGCGATGAAATAGCGACAACTTTCTACCGTCGCTACTCTGTCATTAAGTTGTGACATAATTTGCGATGGATGTAAGTCCGTCATAAATCCGTCGCTACTTAACGACGGATTTGGCGACAAAATTGGTCCATCGCAAATCTTGCAACTAAATCAAACTTTAGGGACAAATCATTTCCTCTCACTAATCCATCGCAAAATTGCAACGGATTATTTTCGTCGCAAATTTCTGTTGCTAGTTGACATTTTTCTTGTAGTGGATGGATAACGACTATCGCAATTTTCTAGTTGCTAATTAGTGATAGAACTGATATGTCACTACTTTTATCGCCAATTTGCAATGAATTAACAAATTTCATGGTCTGGCGCTAATTCATCGCTAAATAAGCACTGATTTGGTTTTACGACATATACATATCTGTCGATAATCCGTCACTAAAATTTGACGACGAATACATATCCATCTCTAATATCTATTGCCAATTTAGCGATAAAATACATTCTGTCGCAAAACATCAGTTGATTCAGTTTTTGAGACCGATAAATATTTGTCCCTAATCTATCGCTAAATTGGTGACAGATATTATCCGTCGCTAATCCATCGCAAAATTTTAAAAAAATAAAAAAATTTGTTTGAAATATAAATATCGAGAAAAAAAGTTCTCGTTATACAATTTACATAACCTGTATATAAAAAATAAAGTACACATAAAAAATACATATACAAGGCAGGTGAAACAAATTTAATACAAGATAGAAGTGAAACAAATTTAACAACCCAGTATAATCCTCAACAAGTTCTAATTAGTTACAAGTGAACATATACAAAAAGTTTTGTTTGAAACAATAAGTACGTGAAACAAATTCAACACATGAAGTTAATCTTCGCCAAGATTCAAAGCATCATCCTTTTCATTGTCTCGATCTGTCCCTCCATCTATGCCTCCATCATCTCCTCTACGCTGATCATCTCGAGCATCCTACAAGAGAACTGAATTGTTAGTATTGATAAACAAAATATAATGAAATAAATTATATGCAATGCACCTAATCTAAGGCAATCAAAGTAACATGGCAGAATGACACATAGACTAGCAATAAAGTGAAGGGCATTAATAAAATTCAAAGGTTGTCAAAAAAAATTTATAATGATGAAATCATGCTTATATGTGTTCTAAGGTTGTCAAAAAAATTTCATAGTGATTCAATCATGCATATATGTGTGCTAAGGGTGTCATAAAAATTTTATAGTGATTCAATCATGCATATATGTGTTCAAAAGGTGTCAAAAAAATTTATAGTGATTCAATCATGCATATATGTGTTCTAAGGTTGTAAAAAAAAATTTATAGCGATTCAATCATGCATATATGTGTTATAAGGCTGTCAATAAAAGTTCATAGTGATTTGATCATGCATATATGTGTTGTAAGGTTGTCAAAAAATTTTTATAGTGATTCAATCATGCATATATATGTTCTAATTTTGTCAAAAAAAATTATAGTGATTCAATTTTGTATATATGTGTTCTAAGGTTGTCAAAATAATTTCATAGTGATGAAATCATGCTTATATGTGTTCTAAGGTTGTCAAAAAACTTTCATAGTGATTCAATCATGCATATATGTGTTATAAGATAATCAAAAAGTTTAATGGTAATTCAATCATGCATATATGTGTTCTAAGATTGTGAAAAAATATTCATATTAATTCAATTATTTATATATGTGTTCTAAGGTTGTCAAAAAAATTCATAGTGATTCAATCATGCATATATATGTTCTAAGGCTGTAAAAAAAAATTCATATTGATTCAATCATGCATACATGTGTTCTAATGCTATCAATAAAATTTCATAGTGATTCAATTATGCATATATGTATTCAATCATGCATCTACTAGCTTGAAATCTAACGACATAACACTAATGACATAAAATTTTATACCTAACGAGCACCAGAGCTTATGTTGAATGCAGACGAAGTTTCTCTGTCCCCCAAAAAATTGCACAACTCATTATGGACAAGGTTGAGAATGACTTCATGTAAAAGTCACACATTGTGTCATGAAGAAGCTGACAGACACCATCCCAAGAAATAGCAGGGTCAATCGGACGCTGGGAGTTGATGCTAGCGAGAGAACTCTGAGAGCCCTGGCTGCAGGAGGCAACAACTGGTGTAGTGTTCATATTACTCCCAAACTTGAACATATGACCTTTTTTGGGTTCATCGGTTGCAGTCACCCATGTTGCAGGATCAAAAAGCGGATGCTGAGTGGAGTCATCGCCATATCGCTCTACCATCTGCTGCTTGTATGACTCCTACAAAATAATGATTACAGTATGAATTAATAATTAAGAATTACAATATTTATGATAATGTAATTCATGGTAACTTGTATATTACAATGTTTATTAATATAATAAATACATACCATTGTCGCTCTCGCCTTCTCTGAAACGAACTCTCCTGTGCTCTTACGTTTATGTGTTTCAACAAACACATCCTTTTAAGGCACAATGCCTCCTTTTTCGGCTTCCTGCAAGGTTAAATGATAAAAAATATCAATTAAAAAGTATGCAGAAATACTTATAAATTTGATAATATATGTTGATGAGTTACCATTTTCTTCTGGTGGCTCCCAAAAGTCCTAGAACCACCTATGTGTAGATGGGCATCGAGCATCTTCGCTCAGTTTTGTGTACCCTTTGTTGAGCGGTTTCGAAATTCACGACTCACCTACTTGTCGCACATTGCATCCCAATAATATGACTTAATAGTAGAAGGGTCATGGCCCTTCCACTGCAGTGGATCATCTATCTCACCAGTTCCTTTTATTGTTGCAGTCTTCATATTGTGAAGTATGTCGGCAAATCGACTAGTAGCCACCTTCTGCCACACTAGCCTCACGTCCTGCTCCTCCTTCGTAGTCGCGAAGCGATTCAAAGCCTATAAATAATTTCAGAAAGTTAGTACACATGACTATAACAAAAAATTAAATATAAAATACATTAGCAATGATAAACGATTATATACCATGAATGATAACCATAATCTGTCCAACACCTCCTTCGGGTACTCTTTTCATTGAGCGACCAGTCTTGAAAGATGTTGAACTAATGACTTTCTAATTTCTTGAATTACTTCTTGTGGCTCGAACCTCGCACTGCATATGAATTAGTACACATTAACAATCGACTATCGATATGCACTATTTATAAGATAAGTATTAGACAAGTGACAATAAAATATTTATGGGTGACTATCGATATACACTATTTCAATGAGTCATCGTATGTCAGACTGAGAAAACCCAGCATTCAGCGTTGTCGCGTAATGTGTGTGAGTAGCTGGTGTAGGTGGGTCATGTGCATTCAAAACATCATCTACAAAACAATGAGTTAGAAATTCACACAATGCATATTTAAATTAATCAAGTATACAATTATTTAAATGATATATCTATCGAAGCATTATGTAAAGACGAAGGCTGAGACTGACTATCACTGAGCTGGGATCCTATAAAGACGATTAGCAAGTAATAATTTTTATATTGACATATAAGCAAAAATATAATGAATGCCTATATTTAAATATAACACAAATACATCTACCTAATGTTGTCCCACAACCTCCACTTGGTCCTCGATTACTGGGTGCTCAACCATTGTGACCTCCATGAACCATATTCTAACAAATAAAAATGTTATTAGCATAGACATGATATATGCATGAAATGTAAAGATTTAAAGGTCCTACATGAATCAGTTTTATAACTGTGCATGTACATGCTAAGTATGCATGAAATATAATATGATATGCAAGATATAATGTTAAAATAGATGGTGCATATGAGAAAGTGATGTGGTATGTATTATAAGATGTATTTTACTAGTTCGAGTATGCTTCCTTATCACTTGTTTGACTTTCATATTCTTCTTCTTCCTCCTCCTCATCTTCGTCATCTTCTTCATTGGGCGGTCATCTACTTGGTATATCATTTGAATCACATTCTTCCATACGTGTGTCATTAGATAATGAAGATGTGACATGAAGACCATGTGTGACATCGTGACCATAAGAGAAGTCATACATATCATCTGATTGATAGTAATCACCCTCTTCAACAATCTTGTCTTCCTGTAACTGGTCATACTCGGGGTATAGTTTAGACTTCACCTTGCAAATCACCCACCATTCATTTGTATCTGACTTCCTTATATTCAAATATGAAGTATAGAAAACTTGTTGAGTTTGCGATGCTAATATAAATAGTTGATATATTTCAACCCTTGATTTATGATTCACCTCCCCAATGCCTGAGGCTTTGTCAACTCTTGTTGTTGTTGAATCAAACCAATGACACTTGAATAAAGTTACCATGTTATTTATGCCTAAGTAAGTCAACTCTATTATTTCTTCAATAACATCATAGTAGTCAAGTTCATTTTTACCGTAACTGCTACCCTTGGCACACACACACCACTATTCATCGTTGACTTGTTTACACCGTAGTCTTTTGTATGGAATCGATAACCATTTATGATATACCTGTTGTAACATTATACAACTTTGGTCGAACCATTTTATAAATCAAATATTCCTTGGTCATTGACATCACCATGGCGGACCTACAAGCATAAATAATGACTGTAAACAAGACCAATTAAGTAACATATTGTTGTGTACATGAAAAAAATGCATGGCATCGTCCTTACCAACTCTTTCAACCATGCCCCAAACTTATTTTCACGTTCTTTATGTACTTCTGAATCAGTGAGATGTGGAAGTTCTCTTCGCAACTCTAGATCAAATCGTCTGTACTTAACAAATAATTATATTATAGAACCATGTACGTAGAGAACTTAGTGTAACATATTATGTATACTTACTCAATATTGGGGTCGATATTTGAGCGATTAAAAATGATATAGATTTGTGATGTATCTTACTCTTGATCTTCCAAGAGTCTTGACCGACAACTGGCAAAGGCATTCCCAAGTGGTTTAAATATCGATAGTTGGTCAGCCACAATAACTTATTTTCCATCATCATTACGAGGTGGGCAAGTGTAACGTGTTGGAATATGAGGCTCAAAGTACATAGATGAGAAATTTGAAATCTCTTCTAAAGTGTACGCCTCACAAATTGAGCCCTCTACTCTTGCTTTATTCTAAACATTTTTTTTAGGTCAAACATGCATCTGTCAACAATATATATACATCTTGTAGTACAATAAATTCCTAATAGCATTAGAGAAAAAAATATAAATAAAAATATACCTTTCAAATGGGTACATCCATCGATATTGCTCAGGATCACCAACCCTAACTTCATATGACAAGTGTATGATCACATGTTTCATAACGTCGAAAAATGTTGGCGAAAATATTTTCTCTACCTGACAAATAGTAGTGATGGCAGAATCCTCGAAATTCTTTACTTCAGTTACTACAACTTCCGATGCACAATAACTCAATTATTTACAAGGTTTAAAGGTTCAAGTTAAAAAAAAAATTACAACTTTGTTATGCACATTTTTTATTCTTTTATGCAAAGTAACTTAGGTATTTGCATAACTTAGAGGCTCAAATTTGAAAAAAATTTGGCAGATTTTTTATGCGAAGTAACTCAGATATTTGTGCAATTTGTCGGTTCGAGTTTGAAAAAAAGTATAAAATTTTATGCAAATTTAGGAATTTTTTATGTGAAGTAATAGGTATTTGTGATATTTGGAGGTTCGAGAGTTTAAAAGAAACTTCTCCTGCACTTATTTTATGTGAATTTTATAAATTGTTTATGTGAGGTAATTCAAGTAGTTGTGAGGTTTGTCGTTTAAGTTAAAAATAAAATTTGCAGATTTTTTATGTGACGTTATTATATTTTTTATGCAAGGTAACTCAAGTATTTACGATGCTTGTCAGCTCGAGTTTAAAAGAAAATTTGCTTGCACTTTTTTTATGTGAATTTGATAAATTTTTAATGAACGGTAGTTCAAGTATTTGTGAGGTTTTGAGGTTCAAGTTTCTATAAGAAAACCCAAGTCATCATTATCACCAAGTGGCAGCTCCTCTAGTCATGGTGAAATTCGCCATACCCGCACCACTAGAGACTGGTTTTTGACAAGGTGATGAAGATTAAGCATCGGTTGAGGTGGTAGTTGCCGGTGGCTAAGGCATTTTCAGTGGAGATGGAGGAAATTCACATATAGAGAAAATTCACACTGAAAATGTTAGGTGTGAAAGCTAAAATGGTTTTAAAAATAACAATATTTACTATTTTGGACAACAGACGAATTTTTAAAATTTTAAGGTCTTTTCATAAACGTGTCATTTTTGCCTTATAGTATGATCATTTTTCCTTTATTTTTTATTTACAATGAAGAAACAAGAAGTCAAACACATTTTGAAGGGTGTCACACTACCACTAGCATGTCGCGCACAAAAACATGTCGGTCTTCATGTCAGACCATGTCATTCATGACACACCCATTTGGGCATATCACTCTCACAGGAAGGTATCCTCGTGTGCATATTTACCATTTATAGATATATTTTCTATTTAGAATTACATTTACTTCTAATACTCTCTCAAATTAGATCATGTGAATTCAACATGCCCAACTTGGTTTTGAGACTGTGAAAGTGATCTCATCCAAGAGCCTTCATAAACATACCTGCAAACTAGTGTGTTGAAGTTATGTATTTGGTTTGAAGAAAGCCTTTCTGAATCTTATTGCAAACCAGGTGACAACCAATTTCAATATGCTTCATGTGTTCGTGAAAAATCAAAATTGCAACAATATACAGTACGGTCTGGTTATCACAATAAAGGGTGACAAGCCTGAAATGTTGAATACCAAGATCATATCATGAATATGTAAGCCAAGTGAGATCACAACAAAAGGAAGCCATAAACTAGTAGTCTGCTTCAGCCCATGAAAGCTAAACAGTGGTTTTCTTCTTTGTCTTCCAAGGTATTGGGTTGTTTCCAAGCACAATGCAATACAATAAAATGGATCGTTGGGTCATAGGGCAGGCTGCCCAATCAGAATCACAATGTTCAATATGTTGGGTGGAGCTAGAAGTTGAAAGAAAGATCCTTGACCCGGTGTGGCATTAAGATATCTTAGTAAGCATAAATCAACATCATAATGCGGCTTTCGAGACTGATGAACAAATTGACTCAGCATACGAAAGTACATTATGTTTGTCTCAATGATGGTGAGGTAACTAAATCTCCCAACCAACCGTCTTCATCCACTTGCATTTTCAAGAACATTTCCATTTATATTTTTAAGTCTTAATCGCATAAAAAATATAATATGTGTGAGTGAACTTTATTTTAATATCGAACTTCTAAACATCACAAATACCTGAGTTATTTTACATGATTTTTTTTAAATTAGCATAAAAATATGTAAAATTTCTTTTAAACTTGAACCGAGAAACTACACAAATATATGAGTTATTTCACATAAAAAAATGAAATAACATCGCATAAAAAATCTGTGAATGTCTTTTAAAATTTAAAATGCACACCTTTTTTTTTGCGTTGAGATACTGATATCGGTCCTGAATCAGAGTTATTTTTGACCTGGTACTAGCATTTCAAAAAAAATCTTCTTTTTAAGAACAAAATCTAGGGTTCTTCGCCGTCCTCAAAATTTTCTCCACACACTTTTTGAGTTTTTCTTATTTTCAATGACTTTTTCAGTTATTTCGATAAGGTTGTGGCATTCTTTCTATCGGCTTCTCTTGTTATATCAAAATGTGAGTTATTTGTTGTCACCAACCTGTACACTCAAAAATTCCCTTGCACATATAGTTTAGGTTTTTTTTTGAAGAATATCATATGTTTGTTTTGAATATTTGTGTTTGCTTTGAAGATACTTTATCGCATAGAAAATTAATATTTTCACTTCTTTGAAGATGCTTGTTCGTTATTATATAATTTCTTATTTTTCTGTATATGTGTAATGAGGCTTGGGCTGATCGTGCACAAGGTGTTAATGTGGTAGTTGGTTTTACAGAGTAGTTGTTGTATGCATTCTATTATCAATAGATGTATGTTTTATGTGGTTGGTATAAATAGTTAAGATGACTCAGTATCTGCTAAAGTGTATTACAAATACGGTTGCTATAAAGGAGGCCGAAATGAGTGTACTGAAGGAAACACTTGCTATAAAGAAGATCGAAATGAGTGTGCACATAAAAATAATTATTGCGATGTCTCTTACCATTATACAATATCAAACTATGATCATAGAAAACTACGTTAAGGTGAACGAACAACTACAAGCACGATTGAGGGATCTAGGTTAGTGATTTTTGTTTTTGATTGTTTTGTAAATCATTAAAATAAAGTTGTAGTTGATCATTCACACCTATCATTTTGAGGTTAGAGTTTAAAAGAATATTCGTTGTTTACATTTTCGCAGTTTATAACAAGAGAGAGAGAGCGACAAGCATTCCAATCATTTTGATTTCTTGTCTTATGCTAACAATGAGAGCTCATTTTTATAGACCAAGGAAGGCTCCATAAAAGCTTCACAAATTACAAAATGTTTCTTGAATAAAATTGCAAAGTCTTAACCCCAATTTTGTTTAGGGAACTGAAGATGAGAGGTTGATCGATAGACCTTATCTCCTTGTAGATTTCTGTGAAAATACTTAATCTAGATCTGTTTGATGAACTTTACAAATTTTAAACTCAAACATTCAATCATCGCAAATACCCGAGTTACTTCACATAAAAAATTCTTAAATTCGCATAAAAAATGTGTAACTTTTTTTTTAACTCAAACCAATAAACTGCACAAACACATAAGTTACTTCGCATAAAAAATGTAATAACATCACATAAAAAAACTGTAAAATTTCTTTTAAATTCGAACTTCAAAACCTCACAAATACTTTAGTTTGCATTAAAAATTTCAGAAAAACGTATAAATATGCAAAAAAAAAAGTTCAAACTCGAACCGACAAACTGTGAAAATACCTAAGTTACTTTGCATAAAAAATATAATAACTTCGCATAAAAAAATTGCAAAAAAAAAATTAAACTTGAACCTCAAAACATCGCATATGGAGGAAATTCGTACCAAAAATGATGTGCGAGGGCCAAAAAGATCATAAAAATAGCAGTATTTGAGATTTTAGACAATAGACATATTTGAAAAATTTTAAGGCTCTCAAGAAACATGTCTTTTTGGTCGTATAGTACGATCATTTTTTCATTTTAATATCATGAGTGTTAATTGTATTGATTTCACTTTCTAAAAAAAACAAAAAAAACAGAGGGTCAGCTCATATGGTAAGAGTAACTTGTGAATATCACCAAGTTGACGGGAAGTCACAAGTTTGAAACCCACAGGTGACATTCCTTGCTCCAAGGTCGAAGCTGGTTGTACTCCCTGGTTGGCAGACCTCAAGGATTTTTTACTTTTACCAATCAGAGGCCGGCCAATGTGAGGTTGGTACGGGGGGGGTTCCCTTGGATTATCCAAAAAAAAAAAAAGGAAAACAGCAAAACCAGTTTATTAAAACACACATACTATGTCATGCATGAAACACAATATATACAAATACTATATCTCTATGATATTAACGAGTCAAACGAGCTCAAATTCGTGTTTTGAACTTGAGCTCGTTTAATTAACTAAGCTTTATTGAGAGAGAGAGAGATTAGAAAATGGCAAATGGGTCAATCTCTAAGCCCTGTAATATTAGCCTTTTCAATACACAAATGAAAGATGAGTTCCAACATGGTTTTAGAAGTTTAGAGAGAGAGAGAGAGAGAGAGATTAGAAAATGGCAAATGTGTCTATCTCTAAGCCCTGTAATATTAGCCTTTTCAATACACAAATGAAAGATGAGTTCCAACATGGTTTTAGAAGTTGAGAGAGAGAGAGAGAGACTTTACTCCATTCATCTTCCACAATACACTTCATGACCAGATCATGTGGCATGAGCTTGTCAAGAAAAGGAAGCAGTATAGGGAAAACAGCCAACAGGTATGGGAATCCAAGCACACGGTAAACCTTGCTGAATTGCACCTTCTTTACAACTTATGTTTTGCCTAATTCAGGGAAAGAAGCGATCAGCCAAGAATTCCACCACCAATCGCAATTCCCACCTGATATCAGCAGGCAGGCACCAAAGGAGTGACACACAGAAGGCTGCCACAACACACTCTTTTCCTATTTCCAGTCGCCCATAATGCAGCTTCAAGCTGCACTTCCCTGATCAGATGCATCTTCATAGTAATAAGGTGAAAGTTTACCATCCTTAATAGGATTGTTTTTGTCATCAGAACTGATCTCCAGCAGTTGCTTAACTACTCTCCTCATGGTAGGTCGGTTGATAGGGAGAGGGCTAGTGCAGAGACGGCCCACATTCAGAACCTTGAACATCTCCTCTTTGAAGCCACTGTTGACAAGCCTAGGATCCAGTACGTGTTCCACCCCTTTCTCTTCCAAGGTTGTGCTCACCCACTTGACAAGGTGCTTGCTCTCCCCATACTCTGCCTCAACTGGTGGTTTTCCGGTCACTAGCTCCAAGATCACCACTCCGAAGCTGTATATGTCGCTCTTCTCGTTCACCCTCAAGGTATATGCATATTCTGCATGATCAGGAGAAAGCAAACGCACCCCAAATCAGGATATTGCAAATCATAGAGAGCAAGGAAAACATTTCAAGCAGGACAAAGATGAACATTTTGACTTAATTTGAGGATTGATACATCTCAATAGAGAAACTAAAAAGTGCAGAAACAATTTCCCCCATAAATCAATCCGATAGCTGTTACTGACCAAAAATCAATGTCTAGCAAGACACAAACATATAGTCAACATTATTAGAAACCAGTATAAGTTATGTTTAAATGATCATCCTGAAGATACACACTTATTTCAGCATCTGGATGAGTTTTTCCATGAAGGATTATATATACAGACAGCATAAATACTAAACGTACGCTCTGAAACCAAGCCAACAGCAAGCGGCAAATCCGTTTACATACACACATTGGTTAGCTCACAGTTGACTCAGGCCATACTGATCACCCAAGTCAATACGGGGGTTACGCATGTCCTTAGTGCATCTGCCCGTTTCAGATTCAGTCTGCTAGAAGATACACATCATGAAAAGAAACCAAGAAAAAGGGGGAAAAGATGACAATTCCACATGTGAATGGTCTTGAAGAGATCAAAGAAAAGCAGATGTCATTCGAGGAAACCAAATTGATCTTAGGAAAGATGTTATCACATATCTAAAACAAACAATAGAATCCAAATACATTCAATACCCAACTGCAAAAGACAATAGAATCCGAATCCATTCAATACCCAACTGCAAAAGAAGGGAGAGTACCACATATATGGCACTTCCATCAATTGCACCCGGTTATCCAAGTCTGAAAACAACTTATGTTTCAAACTTGGTACATATTTATACGCCAGACATGAAGAAAAAAGAAAACCAACAAAAAAGCAAACCAATGCATCAGGAAAGTTAAGGCTCGTGCTTCTTGAAGTCAAAATTGAAGCACCAAAACATAGAGAAACAAAACCACAGACAACAAAGAGCATGAAAAGCGAAACCCTCACAAAACAAAGCCATGTATTTCTAGACAAAAATGAAGGACAAGAAGAATACCCAACAAATCACAGAGAGAGAGAGAGAGAGAGAGAGAGCAGAACCTGGTGCGATGTACCCCAAAGAACCAGCGACGGCAGACATGGAATCCTGTGCTTTACCACACGTCTCGAGTATCTTGGCGACCCCAAAATCAGCCACCCGTGCCCCAAACTCGGCATCCAGCAAGATGTTATTGGACTTAACATCCCTGTGGATGATAGGAGGCACACAATCATGGTGAAGATAAGAGAGCCCCTCCGCAGCATCCACTGCTATCTTATACCTCGTCGGCCAATCCAGCAACCCTGCTTTGCTGCTGTGCAGGAAATCACCCAAGCTCCCATTGAGCATGTACTCGTAAACCAGTAGCTTGCAGTCCCTATTAATACAGCAACACCACAGCTTGACAATATTCTTGTGCCTGATCTTTCCAAGCGTCGCCACCTCCGCCTCGAATCCATTGTCGCCGTGAGAATGGTCGTTCTCCATCTTCGTCGTCGAAGCCCATAGCCTCTTCACGGCGACCGCTTCTCCATTGCTGAGAACGGCCTTGTAGACCTTCCCGGCACCGCCGCTTCCGATCACGTTATCTTCGTCTAGGCTGTCCAGTATCTCGTACTCACTGAAGCCCAATTTGTGGAAGGAGGTGAGCGTCCACCTCGACTTGTCAGACGCCTTCCTCTTCTCCGATAGCTTGAAGCTCCTGTACCTCCAGTAGAACAATGCGATGCCCGCGATCAGGATGACGCCAGTGAGGATAAAGACCGATCGGAGAAGCCACGCCAGGGTGCGGTGCTTCGCCCTGTCCTCGCGCAACCTGGAGCACGTCTTTACAATGCCCGCCCGGCCATTGCTGCATAGATCGGGATTGCCCAGGAAGCTCGTCTCATAGATCCTGTTGTTGAACAATGGCGGAAGGCTTCCCGAGAGATGGTTGTTCGAGAGGTTGAGAGAATTGAGCTTCAAGTCTTGCAGTTCCAGCGGGATCGATCCCGTGAAGGAGTTCCCGGAGAGGTCGAGGTAATTCAGAGCTGGCAGATTCCCTAATTGCCACGGAATCAATCCGTCGAACTCATTGTCTGCAAGATTCAGCTCGCTGAGCTGCTTCCACGACCGGAAATCGTTAGGGATCTCGCCGGAGAGCCGGTTCCCCTGCAGATCGAGCTTAGCGAGCAGAGAGAGACCAAGGAGTCCCTGAGGCAGAGGACCCGTGAAGGAGTTGCCATCGCCGGAGAACTCGACGAGGCTGTGGAGTTCGCTGACCTCCGGCGGTATTTCGCCGCCGAGACTATTGCCGGAGATGATGAGCTGCGACAGGTTCCCGGCATTCTGTATAAGCGGAGAGATGGAGCCCGTGAGCCGGTTATCGGCGAGCTCCAGAAGCGAGACGTGCGGCAGGCCCCAGACCCCCCCCGGCACATCGCCGGAGAGGGCGTTGCCCCTGAGCCTGACCCTGTTCATGCTCGAGCACTCGCCGTAGCTCGCCGGAATCGGCCCCGTGAACGAGTTATTCAGCAGCACCATGTCCGTCAGCGACTTTCCACCGCAAAGGTGGGGCGGGAGCTGGCCGGAAAATCGATTGAACGAGAGGTCCAGCATTGCCAGGGGAGAATTCCGCCCCAGATCCGGCGGCAATTCGCCGGATAGCCTATTGTCGAACAGCTTGAGCTCGTAGAGGTTCGTCGAGTTTGCGATCTCCGGCGGAAGGCCGCCGGTGAGGAGGTTCTCGTACAGGTTCAGCGACCCAAGATTCAACCGGCACAACCCCGTCGGAATGGAGCCGGTGATTTTGTTTGTGGAGGCGTCGAACCGGAGCAGCGACGTCATGGCGTCCATCCCGGCGGGGATCTCGCCGGAGAGCGAGTTGTTGTAGAGCTCGATCTGGACGACCTTCCGGAGGAAGGTGATGGAGGAAGGGATGGGGCCGACTAGGCCGTTGTTGGACAGGTCCAGATTGGTTATGTTACCGAGCTTTCCGATGGAGTCCGGGATCTCGCCCACGAGGTTGCAGGTAGAGAGCCAGAGGTTCTGGAGGCTGGTGAGGTTGCCGATGTCCGGTGGGAGTCGGGCGGGGGAGAAGGGGTTGTAGGTGAGGTTGAGCTGCTCGAGGGTGGAGATGTTGCCGAGGGAGGCCGGGATGGTTTCATTGAGAAGGTTGGCGACGAGGGAGAGGACTCGGAGGCGGCGGAACCGGCCGAAGGAGTCGGGGATGGCGCCGGTGAAGTTGTTGGAGGAAAGGTCGAGGTGGAGGAGGTCGGGGAGATGGGCGAGGGAGTCCGGGATGGTGCCCACGAGGAGGTTCTGGGAGAGGTCGAGGTGGGCGAGCGAGCTGCAGTAGGAGATTTGGGAGGGCAGGGTGGAGTTGACGTTGTTGTTGGAGAGAGAGAGGAAGGAGAGGCGAGGGAGACGGCAGAGGGCAGTGGGAAACGGTCCGCCCACGTTAGTGTAGGAGAGGTCGAGGGAGACGACGTCCCCAGAAGAGTTGTCGCAGCTGACGCCCTTCCATCTACAGGGGTTGTCGTCCCTTGGGTTCCAGTCGGACAAGGCGTTATCGGGGTCGGACAGGCCTCGTTTCGCTGCGAGCAAGAAGAGGCCTTCCTGAGACAGACAATGAACGAGTTGCACGGATAGAAAGAAAAGCAGAAGCAGCAGCAGCAGCAGAAGAAGAGATGCTCTTGTCGCTGCGGGAGCAGTTGCCATTGTAGATTTCACTCACACTTGTCCAGACAGACAGAAATGTTTTCTTTCAATTGCACACAGAGAAAGGGACACGGGAGGAAGATGGTACTGTGCGTGCAGCGTGACCACACAGTCTCTGCATTCTACTCTCACAGAGAAGATGTGGGAAAGAAAGATGTGTGTGTGTGTGTGTGTGAGAGAGAGAGAGAGAGAGAGAGAGAGAGACATAGGAGTCAAGGTCAGTATCAAAAGGACGGTATAGCCATAGGATTTGGTCCGGGTAAACCCGACCCGTTGACGCCAAGTCGTCTCCACCGTCACTACAACCTTATCCCTCCGATCGTGAGGACGAAACCCGGTGTGTGTTTTATAAGGAAGCCAATAGAGCTGGCAAAAAATTGCGTAGGCGGCTAGACCTCAGTTCGAATCACGTACGTACCCAGTGGAGTCCACGTGTTTACGTCAAGTCTTGTCGTGTTAATATCCCTATTTTAAAAGCTGTGGGCCCATTGTTAAATTAAGTAGACCCACTGCCATTTTCTTTTTGTGAGTCCCAACGAAGCATTCTACTTTACTAGCGTAGACCCTAGACTGACTTTTCATTTACAATGGTTAGGGATGGCAGTTGACCCAGAGCCCAGCTTCGTTCTATTTGGATTGAGAACGGAGGACATAAAATAAAAATAAGGATGAACGCGAAGATAAAAGTTAAAATCAAAACCAGTATAAGAACGGAGACTGGGATGAACTTACGCTTTCTTCTACCTTGTCCCGTTCCGTTCCATTCCACCCATCATCAATCTTTCTTTAGGGATGACAATAGATCAAGAAGAAATCTTCGGGGTCTCGCTCTGCCTCGTTACGTTTATATTGGGAATGGAGGACATGAAAACGGGGATAGAGGGTACGATTTTGAGATAGGGTAAGGGTACCTCATTTAGGAACGCCAATGAATCAAAGAGAAACGGGGCTCACCCCAACCTCATTTAGTTTGGACCAAGAATAGAGGCGGGGATGGAGAGCACGATTTTGAGACAGGCCTGGGATAGAGACCTTGTCCCCCACCTTAATCCACTGTCAAACACACACGGGTCTCGAGGACGGACTAAATGGGGGAAATGGTGGAGCTCGAAGCTCAGGGTTGACTTTGAGGAGGAACGCCTTCCCAAGAAAGGGCTATGTTTGTTTGGTTGGTTAGTTGGTCCCCGACAGGCTCTTAAAAGTTTTTTTTTTTTTTTCAGATGTTATTTAATTATTTCTTTTGCCTTCCATCCACCCTTCTTGTTTTCTGTTTTTACTCTTAGAAAGGTACCCGTCCTCAATAAATGGGATCAGGATCGGGATGATCCAGATTCACAGCCCACACACTTTACTTTTCCAAGGCCTACCAGCTGCGGGGTCGGACCTTAACTGCGTCGCAATTTATTTATGCCAGTGTGGACCGAATCATGATTCGCTGCACCCACCGTCCACTGGGAACCAGTTGGACGCCTCTGACGGTAACAATTTCTGAGGCGCCTTGGATGTAACGGCACCCCATCAAAATAGTAAAGGCCCGCTCATTTTAAACTAGTCGGTGCCGTCCATCCTGAGCACGAGCGGCATTGAAAAAAAAAAAAGAGGTGGGGGGCCCATCCAGGTTATGGGCATCTCGCTGGTAGTGGTTCGGATGCCGTTCATTTTGAGGTCAACATCATCTTTAAGGGAGATCTGACGGTATTTACTGTCTGATCTCATCTCGTAATTCAGAACCCCTTTGGGGGAAAAAATCTAGATTCACCTTCATCTTGACATGGGCAATAACATTGTAAAAAGAATTTCAATATTTACATTTTTGTATATTAAAATATCAAAAACTAGCTCCTTATTAATTAAAAAAATATAAAAATTTGCACCTTCGTCTTTACTTTTTCAAACTCTAATGGGCGGGTGGAGTCTCACCCCTACCACGAAAATTTGACACCACCGGCCTCTTAAGTAGAGATCCGGGAGGAGCCACCTTATGAGGAGGGTGGGCACGTGCCCACCTTGACCCACTGAAACCCCCCAAGGGGGTATGAGTCACATTGTAGTCCCCACCTTGAAGGCAGGAAGGCATGTGGTAGTGTTCACCCTGACTCGATTGGGTTCGGGTCAAGGTGGGCACTGAATCCACTCCACTAATGCCTGACTAAATCCCTAATCTCTCTCTCTCTCATAAGTCATAAAAGAAATCCCTAATCTCCCTATGAGCCTCTCTCTCTCAAGCCCTCAGCCCTTCTCGGCTCCCCGCGACCCCACTGTGGCGATGGTCGGAGGCCCCCTCTCCACTGCTGCACCCTTGCCTGCTTATATTTCTGACTTTGCCCCCGCATATGAAGTATGTTACAAAAATAGAGGAATTGGCTTAAAAGTTTTTCATTTTCTTACTCAATCGGTTTATGTGATCAGAAGGTTTTTTATTGTATTAATAATGATATAAAAAATGTTGTACTGCAAAATGCTCTAGAAAATATCAAGTTGGTATCACCTGACATACAAAAGGATGTTGTGAGAGCCGTTGTTATGGACACAACAAATGTTGTTATAAAGAAACTTGGAGATGCATTCTTTTTTATTTTAATCAATGGATTTCAAGATATATCAGTTAAAGAACAAATGACTATTGTTTTGCGATTTGTTAATCGCCAAGGTCAAATAGTCGAGTGATTTTTAACGCTTTTATGTGTTTTTGACATAAGTGCTATATCTTTTAAAGCAGTAGTTGATGATGTATTATCTAAATATGGGCTAAGCTTAGTAAAATTGTGTGGACAAAGTTATGATGGAACAAGTAATATGTGAAAAGAGTTTAATGGACTCAAGACACTTATATTGAGAAAAAATGAATTAGTTGTTTATATTCATTGTTTTGTACATCAATTTTAATTAACAATAGTTGCTATTGTAAGAAATCACTCGCAAATCGACTTATTTTTTTATACAGTTTTTATTGTATCAAATGTTGTTGTAGTCTCTTGCAAACAACTTGATCTTTTTCGAGAGGCACAAGTGATTCAAATTGCAAAAGCAATTGAGTTAGGTGAACTTGAAAGCGGGCAAAGATTAAATCAAGAGAAGACTCTCAGATGACCTTATAATACATGTTGGAGCTCTCACTGTGGTGCATTGATCAATTTAATCAGTATGTACTCTACTGCGATAGATGTATTATAAGTTATTAAAGGAACTTTAAGTTCAAAAAAAAGGGAGAAGCACTTAAGTTATTAGGTAATTTATAAAACTTTGATTTTTTATTTTACTTACGTTTGATGTGTGATATTTTGGGAATCACTCATGCGCTTTCACAAGCACTTCAGTGAAATGATCAAGATATTGTTAACGCTATGAGTTTAGTTGCATAATCAAATGAACGACTTCAAAAAATGAGAGATAAGGGATGTGATTCTCTCTTAGATAGAATATATGTTTTTTGTAGTAAGTGTGATATTGTTATTCCTAATATGACTGATTCATATAAACCTCAAGGATAATCAAGACGAAGGGTTAAAGATATTATAATATTGCATCATTATCGTATTGAATTGTTTTATATAGTTATCAATATGAAACTTCAAGAGTTCAACAACCGTTTTACAGAAGCAAATACAAAGATACTTCTTTTTGTGGCATGTTTAAATCCAAAGAATTTATTTTCTGCATTTGAGAGGGACAAGTTGACAAGTCTTGCTAAATTTTATCCTAAGGACTTCTATACATCTAATTTATTGATACTTGATAATCAATTACAAACATATATCATTGATGTGAAACACAATATAGAGTTTTAAAATACAAAAAGGCCTAATTGAGATTGCAGAAATAATGGTAAAGATAAAAAAGCATAATTTGTTTTCTCTGGTTTATTTGCTTATCAAATTAGTTTTGATTTTACTAGTTGTGATGGCAAGTGTTAAGAGGGCATTTTTAGCTATAAATATTATCAAGACTCGATTGTGTATTCGAATGAAAGATAAATGGGTAAGCAATGCTTTGGTTACCTATTTCGAGAAGAAAATATTTAACATCATTAGCGATGAATCAATCATGAATGATTTTTAAAATATAAAAAATATCTTAAGTCAATTGTAAAAGGTATTTGTTAGATGTTAAATATGTTTGATGTCCTTCTACCCTACAAGGGCTCTTCACTTGCTACTAAAAGGCATTAACATCACATGCACAAAAGGTCTCATATTCAAACACATAGTATCCCTTGATAAGGAATTCATTTTATAATTACTGATCTCTTACTCGTATTTAGGCCTCCTCCCACAGGAACTTGGCCCTTGATGTCATCTTGTAAAATGTATTTGCTCTTGTTAATGATTCTCACTTTTGGGTTATATCTACATTAACTGATGCTTCTAGGTAGTTGTACTTTTATTACTGCATTTCTTGATGTTTTTAGATTATAGCTTCACTTGTATACACGGATAAGGGATTACTTGTTAAGAAATCAAAAGAATTGATGCCACTAAAGTTTTTATGGACTAATGTAGGATGATATTGCATCTAAAGCAAACCGTGAAGCAAGAGTTGGAAATCATGGAATAGATGATATTCCATCTGGTTGGTTGTGAAAGCATTCAAACCAAAAACTCTGCCTTCTACTGGACAATGAGTCAATTATCAAACTTGGCCATTTTCAAGCATGTATTGTTGGATACAATCTAATGTCTTTGTTTGTTATTTGTGATTCAAAGATACCAAATATTGATTGACCACTGTTTGGATTGAGATTGACTGTTTCCTTTACAAACTTGGGGATTAAACTATGCATCATCGAGGCTTTTCTTTTTTCCGTTTATCAATAACTATGTTTAGATAAACTATTTAAACGACTAATAATTTTTTAACATTTTACATATTTGTGTGAGTCCTTATGAAATCATATATAGGATGATCTCATAAGAGTTAGTCCTTCTACCATGCAATGATGATAATGATGCTAGTTCCCTCCTGAACATGTGTAAAGATAATGCATGTCTAATTCTTTGTTAACACCCATTTTTAACCTAGAAGTGTCCAGATAAGAAAGATTTAGATTTTTTGAACTCCTGGCTTGACTGAATTCTGGTTGACTGACCAAGAAATAAATGCTGCCTATTAGCACTGTGTCTTATATGAACACTTGGCTTGACTGAATTTTTATAATAACACGCTTGTCTATGCATGCCTATTAACACTAAGTATGGCAAAAAAAAATTTACAGCTCAATTTGCTGTTTGGGATCTAATGTTGATATTCTAACTTCAAAATAACTCAGATGTTTTCAGTTTCTCAGGCAACATGGGCCTTTTGTAAAGTGTGCAGAATGCAAGTTTTTCCTCATTTCCTTGTTTTAGGAAAAATCAATATTTAGTTGTTATGTGCTAAAGGAAACATAGAGAAGAAGTTACTAGTTAAATTCAAGTTTTTCAATATTTCTCTATTGGATTTGGGTTTTATAGACAGAAAGTATGAAATGGTAATTTAAATTGCTTGGTGTCTCAACTTTTGACTATGGAATTTTTTAGTCAATGAGAGGAGTTTACCATGGGCTTTTAGTTTTGCGCATACATGTGGTCACAATGGTCAAAACTTTGTTTGAATATTAACAGTCTTTTATCTATTGTTTTTGTAGGTTCCAGTGAGGGGAGGTTGTTTTGACCAAATTTAACACTCTTCACAAGAAAAATTTATAGCTTTTTATGTTCTCTCATATGCCCCCCCCCCCTCCCCTTGACCCACAAATGTGCATGTATCATTTTTTCCAGCTGTGATATTGTGCCACTACTGATTTTTGAGTGCCATCTCTACTTTTCCTTTTGTAGTTTATAAAACTCTATAAAATATTGTATGGTACCATTTTTATATTGTTTTGTCTTGCTTTGGTTATTCGTGAGTAACTATTAGTCATGTTCTCTGAACTCTCTATGGTGCTTCATTTAGACTGAAGAAAACAATTGTCTTATCTCAGTCTTTTGTTGTTTTTTTGCTCCACAACTTTCTTCCTACCTTGCCTTTTGGTGTTCTAATTGTGTTTTTTGTTCTCTTAAATTTCAGTTAAAAGCGATCCAAGAAGTGGATTTGTTACTGTTGAGAAAGACCATCTAAGAAACTTAACCCCATGCTCGGTGATAGGAAGGTTGCTCTCTCTCATGCTCGGTGATAGGAAGGTTGCTCTCTCTCTCTCTCTCTCTCTCTCTCTCTCTCTCTCTCTCTCTCTCTCTCTCTCACACACACACACACACACACACACACACACATGTATGATACCTCTTCACATGTATAATACAAAATTTTCAATGCCTACTTTCCTTATATTTGTTTCATCACTTCGTGTACAGATCAAGTTTTGTTTGCCATTAGGTGTAATGCAAATCCCTAAAATTTGTTTCTTATATTTGTTACATCAATTCATGTACAAATCAAATTTTTTTGCAATTGCTAGTATAGTTTATTGTAATAGAATTTTTTTTTACTGTGCATTTGTGCCCACCCTAGCTTAAATTTCTGGCTCCACCCCTAGTAAAGATATCAATAAACCAGAATTCATCCCGTATATCCGACCGAATTCGATTCCATTTAGTTGCATTTGGTAAGTCAAACCAATATATGATTATAATTGAATGTGGGTATGGTTTTGAATTTTTGCTACCAAATCTTAAAAATATTTGAATTTGATGAATATCTGAATCCATCTACATATAAAAAAAAATATCTAGTATTACTTTGTCATCATCAGAGTCTAAATCCATTTAGCCAACATCCGATTAGTCAAATATATTATTAGACCTATCGGATAAGAAGCCAAACTGTTTGCATTCCTATTCTTAGGGTCATATAGATGGTGAGTCGTGTTCGAATCCCTCCCAACATCTGTTACTGTTCTCAAGTTGGCAACTTTAGAACCCCACTACCAAACGGGGGAAGAGGGGGCTCCGCTTGTTTGGTAGGAGCTGTTAGTGCATGTCACCTTGTGTGTTGGGACGTTGCAAGTTCAAATACCAATGGCATGATGTATAACTGGTGGGGGTCTGCCTAACCCCAGCTTGCCTATAAAAAAAAAAGAACCCTAAGTATAAGAACAACGAGATCAATATAGTCCTTTGCAGAAGCATGGTTGAAACGGGTGTGAGTCTGAAGTTATTTGTAATGTTTTTAAAGTGAAAAGCATTCACGGGCTACCAATATGGAAAATATGAAAGCAATGAGCACAAAGCACTAAGGGGGGGGGGGGGGGGGGGCATGACACACCCCAAACTCACGCAGTGGGTCCCCCCAAACACTAGTCCGTATGATCCTTCTAGTGACTCTATTGATGCATTTATATTGTTTTCCCAAAGTATTTAAGACCTGCTTAGCTCTCTCTCTCTCAGTTTACTTTATGTTTTTTACTTTTTGTGTTGTATGTTATCCTTAGATTCTTATATCTTGTTTGGTTTGCTGGTTTTCTCAATCAGAGATGATGTTGGGCCCCCATGGTAGCTTAGTGACGCACTAAAATCAAATCATTCCACACTGCAACTTGTGTATGACCACAAAATTTGAAGAAAGCCCAAGTTTTTTTTTCATGTTATATATTTTCCTTTCTACAGAAAAGGAAATGACTCCAACTTGTAGGAATTCAAATTCTTGCAGAAGACTCCAACTGTAGGAATTCGAATTCTTGCAGAAGACTCCAACTTGTAAGGATTCAAAGCTCAACTTGTATAAAAAAAGATAAGAAGAGAACAGAATTGTTCTTTGCATTATAAAAAATTATGCAGAAGAAAGTGCTTTCAAAATGCGAGACATTTTTAGGCAGTTGTCACATACCTAAAGCCAAATTCAAAATTTTCTAAAGGAAATAACGTCTTGTTTTTTCTCTGTGAATGACTTAAAATCTTGATTTGATTTTCCAAAAGTGAGAAAATAAGTAAAAAAAATCATTTTTTGTGAATTTCAAGTTAAGGATAAGATAAAAAATTTAGATTGCCATTAATAAATTTTCACTTGTCTTTCACATAAGCCTTCATCTTCTTGTTAACTTGATATCGCATGGTAATTTAACTTTTGGGCACCATATCTTGGTGTTCAAGTGTGAGAATTCCGTGTTCTTATGCATTTTGAAGTTTACATTCAAAATTTTGTTTGCATTTTTATTGCGACCTTCAGTACTATAAAAAACATTAGTTTAAGAATCAAATTTACATAATGACTTAGAAAAAGAGGTTCCCCATAGATTGAGACTCCCTGATAATTTCATTTTTGGGGAGCATATTTCCAACAACCTGCAGACCTTAGAATTTAGTGATCTTTGGTGCATTAGAAAGCTGAAATCAGTAACTTATAACTGTTATTTATTATGCAATAGAAGTGGCAGGACTCCAAATGGAAAATTACCCTTTTGTCTGATTGAAAAGAAAAAGATGATTGCCAAACTCCTGCTCCAACTATCATTCACAAAGCTTATCCCGTTCTCTATATGTTAAAATAGGTCATGTTGACACATTCACAAGCGACTAGAATCATGCATAATCTTGCAAAATAAAGACTAAGGCACTTTGATTCGACAGCCCACCGACCCCCACTTGTACAAGAAAACAATTAAAATCTCTCTCTTTCTCTCTCATAGACCCAATATAACTACCTTTTAGCATAGCAAAGGATGACTGTCCATCCCCTTTCGAACTCGTTAATTGGAGCCTTTTCATTCATCGAGTTCTTTGGCATAAAACTCCAGGTTCATCGTGCTTATTAGAGATTACACCCAGCTTCAGTCTTGTAGCAAAGGATGACTGTCCATCCCCTTTCGAACTCGTGATATCCTGTCAACTCAGTGAAGTTCACAAGTCGTCCCTACCAGACGAGTTAAAAATTATCACTCAAACATCTTTTAAACTTGGACCACACGCACACTAGAACCAGAACATCATTATCAGGAATGTGGGACAACCCAACTTCACGGGCATCTTTGGCGTTATCAAGTTGAACATTAGATGGCAAACAAGATATTGTGTGCAAAAATTGGTGTTTTGGGCCTTTTGGCAATCACATCCAATATGGGTAAGTATGAGCATAAAGGAAACTTATGATGTTGGGCCATCATAAAATATAGCAAATATCAAATGATCATATATTGATCATTTAGCCAGATTTGATAGAATATATGCATGCATAAATGTCTGCGTGACTCTCTCTCTCTCATTCTTATTGCGTTTAATGTTAGAACCAACATGGCAATCTGATACATGGTGCTTGGCTCCTCGGTTCCTCGTCATTTCCCTGTATCGCATTATGTCTCTGAGGTTTTTTCTTCTACCAAATCTTTTGGTATTCCGCCAAACGCGGTCTCCTACATTAGTCCAGCACAGGGTCAGCAGCATCCTAGTCCACAACCCCTGGGTGTCACGGTTGTCGATGCAGCTAAGTTGTTGGATATCTCTCTCCCATCTTCACAGCTGCAAGCGATAGCTGTTGATATGGATTCTACGATTTCAGCTATTTCTGCGATTATTGGGGACTCTCTCTGCAACTCTGGTGGAGCAGATTGCGAGCAGTTGGGCATTTTCGAGGGTCACTTGAGGTCGTATGTCAGTGTTGGTGGTCAGCAAAGAAGAAGGAGGCATTCGTTAATTGTTTCGGCTACCGATGCTAGGTCCCCAAGAAGGTCATCTCGGTGCCACCAACCAAGGGTTTTTCCAGATTTTGTTCCATGAAGACTGTTTGTTGGAATGTTAGGGGCTTAAATTGTCCCACTAAATGTCTGTTTCTGGCTAATTGGGTTAGGGAGCAAAAGCCTGACCTTCTTGCTTTATGTGAAACTAAAATGGAGGTCATCTCGCTCGTGGTCGTTTCTAGCATCTGGCAGGGAGCTGACTATTTCTATAAGCCAGCGGTAAATCATGCAGAAAGCATCCTTATCTTGGGAAAGCAGTCTTTAAATTTATCACAGCTGAATGTGGGTCTTTTCTCTTTGTCTGTTGCTTTCAATTTGCAGGTAGTTGATAGAAGAGTAGTGGTTTCTGTTGTTTATGGACCTAATTTTACCGCCATGAGGCCCGCTTTTGGGGATGATTTGGATAGGGTTGTCGTTTCCAGCGCGGATTGTCACCTTCTTATGGGGGATTTCAATTGTTTGTTATCTATCCACGACTCTAATAACCTCGTAATTCTTAATCCCTCTATGCGAGGTTTCCAAGACTTTGTTCACCGTCATTTTCTCTACCCTATTCCTTTAACGGGAGAGCGCTTCTCTTGGTCGAATATGCGGTCTCATCCGTGCTGTAGGGTCCTTGATAGGGTCTTTGTCACACCTAATTTATTGGACCTCATTCCCGACGTTAAGTGTGTGTTGTTTGCTCCCTCTATCTCGGATCATGGGCAGATCATCACTCATTGGGGGGATGACTTTCAACCCACTAGGAGCTTTGCGTTTGAAGAATGGTGGCTTCAGAAGCCAGATTTTCTCACGATTATTACTAATTCTTGGAACAAAACTATTGATGAGCATTGGGCCGCGCTATGTGTTAAAAATAAGCTTTCTCGTCTAGCTAAGGATATCAAAGCTTGGCTTCATAGTCGTAAGGTGGAGAAATTTCAGCAAATAGCCGCATGGGATCAAGAGATTTCTGAGTTGTATCAGTCGATGTCTTCTCCTGACTCTCTTTCTGATTTGCAACTTCTCAATCTTCAAGCCAGGTCCTTAGAATTAACTATGCTCTTGAAAAACTGGAGGATCAAAGAGGAAATTCATTGGAAGCAAAGGTCTAGGGTGAAATGGCTTGCGGCTGGTGATGGCAACACTAAATTTTTTCACTCATATGCTTCCCATTGTCATAGGAGGAAGGTTGTTCCTTCTATCTCCATTGAGGGTGTTTCTTATCTCAATCAGCACGTTAATCTGGCAATCTCGCTATACTTATAGGACTTATATTCTGCTTTGTTAACTGCGGAGGGTGTCTTTGGTAATATCCTAGTTGGCTCAATTCAGCCAGAGCAAGCCAGATCTATGCAAAGAAGGTTCTCTGAAGATGAGATTTTTACGGCCATTAAGGATCTGTCGGGTTGGAAAGCGCCTGGCATTGACGGGTTTCATGTCAACTTTTTTAGAATTTTTTGGGACTGTGTTAAATCAGACGTGGTGAGTATGTTTGATGAGTTTCATCGTAACTCCAGACTGCCTTATCATTTGCATGTTGCTATTATTTCACTCATTTCGAAAGATGATGAGGCCAATGATATTTCTCGATTCCGACCAATCTCAGTTATGAGTGCTCTCTATCATATGTTTGCCAAAGTTTTGGCGAATAGGCTGAAATCGGTGGCTAACCAGATTTTTTCAGACTCTCAGTTCGCCTTTATCTGTAATAGTTGAGTCCAACACTCGTTCATCATGGCGTTCGAGGTAGTCCATTCCTTACAACATAGCGGTCAACCTTACTTTGTCCTTAAATTAGACTTTCATAAAGCTTTTGACTTTGTGCATTGGTCATTCTTATTTCAAATGTTAGCAAACTTCGGTATTGGTCATCGTTTTTCTAGTTGGGTGAGAGAGCTGGTCTCAAATGCCCAGACCATGTTAAATATCAATGGTATTAGAGGAGACCGGTTCAAACTGGGATGGGGTTTGCGGCAAGGGTGTCCCCTATCGCCTTTGTTGTTCAATGCAGTTGCTGAGGGTCTTGTGGTCTTGCTTAAGTGGGCTGCTGTATCGGGTTTCATTGAACCTTTGCAGGTTTTCGACTTCCAGAGTCATATTCTTACTTATGCTAATGATATGATCATTTTTTGTCGTGCAAATGTTCAACAGATGCTTAGGTTCAAGCTTATCATTTAGTTCTTTCTCTCCTTATCTGGGCTTTCTCTAAATGAGACCAAATGCTCTATTACCATGTTCAATGTTAATGCCAATATGCTTGCAGCTGGAAAGAGAATTTTAATTGCACTATTTCTGACTTGCCTATTATGTACCTGGGCTTGCTGTTACAAGTGAAGCACATCAATTCAGCTGCTTGGGCTCCGACGCTTCAAAAAGTAAAGCGCAAATTGCTTTCGTGGCAGTCGTCTTATCTCTCTAGCGCTGGACGTCTAACCTTAGTCAGACATGTTCTTTCAACTATTCCAGAATTTTTCATGTCTCTATTTGTGATGCCTGTGGGAGTAGAGAAGCAGCTGACGCGCTTGCTGGCAGGCTTTCTATGGTCTGGGTATAAACTCAAAGGTAAGCATCACTTGATTGGTTGGCATTCGGTGGTACTACCTCGACGTATGGATGGTTTAGGCATTCTGGTGCCCAGACTGCGAAGCATTGTTCTTGTCGCCAAACAATGTTGGTTGGCCCACCAACCGGATAACCCTTGTGCTAGTTTTCTTCTTGCTAAATATGGGGATCCAACTCTTATTCTGGTTCGTCTGGGAACCCGAGGTTTGGCACTCTCGCACTTGCGTAAATCGTGGTTGAGGGCTTTAGCCTGCTTTAGAGACCATTTTGAGGTCTTTAGAAATTTTGGTCAGTGGTTGCAGTGGGCGTTGGCACCAAGCAGAGAGTTTCTCACCAAAAAAGTCTATAGATCGTTGCTACCGCCAGGGGCTGATTGGTTGCCCGAGGATGTGCTTTGGGCGAAGGGTCCTTCCCCCCGTTCTCGGGTCCTGGCTTGGTTAATTTTGCACGATAGGATCCAGACCCACAGTAATTTAAAGAAGTGGGGCATTCAACTCCCGAATTGGTGCATGCTTTGTCAAGCTGCAGAAGAATCTACGTTTCACTTGTTCTGGTCTTGCCCAATATTTATGGAAATCTTTAGCAGGACCTGGAGGCATCCATAAGTATTTGTTAAGGAGGAGTCCTTTGCGCTAGATCTGATCTTGGGGCCGGTTTGTATTAGGCGCAGCAAGAGGTGGAGGTTCATCTGGCGGACGTGGTTGCTTACTTCTTGGTGGTTTGTTTGGATGGCGCGAAACAATGCTCATTTTCGTCATATTCGAGTTAACATTCAAAACCTGGTGCATAAAATCTTGGTAGATGTTTATGCGATCTTGTGTATGCATCTTAGTGATCTTTCACTCCCTCCTGCTGATGCTACCTATTCTTTGTCGCAATCTGGGCAAGCGGCTCCGGCGTGAGTCCATTTTATCTGTCTAATGTTCTTTTCTCTTGTGCTTTCTTTATTTGTTTTGGCTTTTGTTCTTGTTCAGTTCATGGGTTCAACATTTTGTTGATCTTCATGAGTGGTAATGTTGAATTACTTTCGGCTCTCTCTCTCTCTCTCTCTCTCTCTATATATATATATATATATATATATATATATATATATATATATATATATATATATATATATATATATACATCATTGATTCTGAATTTGATATTAGCTTTTTTCACCCGTACAAAACCCCATTAAGAAATCCGATTAGGTTGGTTTCAGTAATACCTACAACCAACCCATATATATATATGATGATAAAGGAGTGGAGTGGGACGGGCTCCCCTCATTTCCGGAAACAAAGCGAACCATATGCAGACATTTTCAATAGAAATTCATCAAAAGACGGGGGTGTATGTGACATCTATGATGCTCTCTTTCTTTGCTCACTCAAGCTTTTTTATGGGTTTCACTTGTGATTCAGTTACAAGTAATATGGATCTCAGATCTGGACTACATTGGAGCACTTGCATCCCAATCTTATAAAATGTTTGTATGTGCTGATGATTCATGACTCCCACAAGTTTCCTAAAAATTTGTTTGGGACCTTTTTTTTGAAGTGTAAAGATGTGTGTGATAATACAAGCAAGATTGACAAAGAGAATTGAAATAAAATACTTTACTTATATATTGGATTGGGAGTTTTCATGAGAATACTCATCATGTGCTGTCTTAGTTGCTCGTTCCGGTTCCCCTTCTTAGGCTAGGATTGCGTGCCCAAACAACTAAGCTACTTCTCTAAAATTGTATAATTTGTATTGTTGAGGCTGCTTTGGGTGACAATAACCACCACCTTGGCTTTTGAAAATAACAAACCTCTAAAATTTAGAAGAAAACAAGAGATATGTGACACTCGACAAAGGTATATATATTAGGGTGCAAACGGAACGGGTGAGACGCGGGCGGGATCTTTTCAGATCCAAATCTGAGATTGAATCGGGATCTGAATCAGATCCAAAGAGGTAAGGTTGAGTCTGAATCCCAAAGAAGTGTTAATACTGGGTTGGAAAAAACAAAACAAAACAAAACCAAGCTATATACATATAAGAAAATGTAATTGGTAATTTGGGTTGGATTTTGAATCAGATCAATTTGAGATCCGACTGAAAAATGTTGCTCCGAATCTTACCTGAATCTTAAAGTAATAGATTGAACAGATCTGAATCCCAACCAAATGTACATTTTGATCTTACTTGAAGGATTCATATCTGATAAAAAAAAACATCTCGGACTCATATAGGATATTTGAACATATCCGAACCATTTGCAACCTTAGTATATATATATAGACTTCGGTCAAAATGGTCCAAAATAATTGTTCAAACAGTTAGTCAAAGGTTCCCCAATTCGTGCATGGTAAATGACCAGCATGAAGCGACATTGGGCATGGTCAAAACAGGTCAAGAATGACCTTTGTCCATCTCAAATCACTTATAAGTCTTTCAGCTTAGCTCACCGAGTTCATTGGTGTACTAGTTTTTGCCTTGCAGTAAAGACGTGCACCTGTGAATTTCGAACTTGTAATGTGGCATTAATTTGGTGACATTTAAGTTCAAATTTAAACCCAAAGCCAAAGTTGAGTTGTGACCCAATCACCTAATCCAATTTGGAGCTATATCACAGAGACACGCCATTCAAAGGTATTGTGTGTAGGGGACATGACACGAAGCATCCAGTGATACTAATTAACATTATGTTATATTTGTAATGATGTTTTTAGAAGTAAATGCACTTTATATATTAAAATAATTTTTACCAATTAAAAAACAAAAAAATGTGTCCTGATGACTTGGTCTTTAAAATTTGCGTATTTATGTCCCAAACTCGTGTCGAGTCTGTGTCTACATCCGTGTCTCTGTGATATGTTTTTTGGAAAAAAAAGAAAGAAAGAAAGACGCCATGATTGCTGGGTGATGGGGTTTGGACATTATTTAAATGGCAAAAGATATGATGAGTTTTGAAAGCCACTTTTCACAATGAAAAATTGAAGAATCATAAGAAGGCAATGTTGGTCATGTTGCACAAAAGGTTTATAATAATAAAGTCATCTACTTTGTTGCTGGGGGACATCATTTCCTCCCTTGAAAATCAAACATGCCCTTAATTTCCTTTTGGTTTTTCGGGTCGGGGCCCCATCATGCCCTGTCCACTTTTTTCAGACCTTTCTTTTCTCTTTTGCTAGTTGATATGTCTAAAAAAAACATGTCAACTAGTCCTAACTTAACATGAAAAGATCTGCCAATATATTCAAATGTAGAATTTCTGTTTTTAATATTTACACAGAGAAACCGCCCACATGATCAGAGACATCAAAAACAAGTTTTTTGTATGTAAAAAGGGCAATTGGATCACATTTTGATCAGAGTTAAGATATTGATCTGAATAAAAAATCCAAATCTGATACAAATGCACATTTTCAGTCTGAGTTTAAGGATCCAAATCCAGAAATAATTTTGGTGATTCGAATCACATATCCGATCCGTTTGCAACCCTACCATGGGGTTGAGTTTAGCTCTAAAGTGGGACATGGATTAGAATGAATTATCTTGTGTTAGATGATGTTTTGCTTAGACTCTTTCATCCTTTACACTTGGACACATTAGTTGTTCTTTATGTGCAAATTAAGCACTTAAAAGTTGAATGGATCATGGCCTGCAAAGTACAGTTCACCAAACTCATTCAATGAGTTGGTTCTGTAATGGTGGCTTCCACCATCTCCTTAATGAGAGTACAAAGCAATGTTTTTAAAATGGGTTCAGTAGGTGAATCGGTTTCTCAAAAAAAAAAAAAAAACTCTGAACTGAATCGAATCAAATCCTTTAATTGTTAATAGGTACTTTTCCACCATTGGATGACACGTTTTATTAGAAATAAAAAAAGTATTTAAAAGTGTTAAAAAAAATTTAACCCTCTTAAAAATATTTAAAAACACTTCAGTTAAAAAGAATTATAAGCTAGATTCAAAGGATAAATTTGAGTAAAATTTTAGCTTTACCTAGAGTCCTAGTTCCTGATCTGTACAGGATCATGACTCATATTGACACATACAGAGGAGATCACGTCACTCTTTGAACTAACAAAACACCATTGAAATTTTTTCTTCTGAAACCTGCATATTCCCAAATGGACATGGAGTTCCATCTTAATTACGAAAGAACTGTCGACAGGTTGAGAGCCTCACACGTGGCCTCCTCTTCCTTTTGGACACTAAAGAATTGGTTGTATTCATCAACTCACTTTAAGTTATAAATGAAAAAGCCCTATTTATTCAGATCAGTTTTCAATGCATGTCGCTTTTATTTTTAATAGGGGAATTGTAGATTCTTCAAGGCTTTGTTTGGAAATGTTGAATTGGAGGTGCATTGTGGTTTTCCCAACACCCTGTGCTGTTTGGGATCTGTGCATTGCCATTTCTGCAACACAAAACATGGTGTTAGAGATGGGGTTCACAACCTCAACATCACATTTTGGCAAAACCATATTTTGGTGTGCGACAGATTTTTTTTTTTATAACTCGAAGAAATCGCACTCAGCACAAAGACCTGATCATGTTGGCTCAACCTGCCATACCTACGATCATCATGCCAGTAGTAGGGATGGCAGTCGATCGGGGCGAAGGTAGGGGACAAGGTCTCCACCCTAGCCCCATTTCAAAATTTTGCACTCCATCCCCAGTTCCATCCCCGCACGGGTTTTGATTTTAACCTTCATCTTCGGTTCATTACCGGTTTCATGTCTTCCATCTCCGATCTAAATGGAGCGAGGAGGGGCGGGGCCTCGTTTCCTCAGTCCTTCCACCACTTTCGGCTTTTGTCACTGCCACCTTTCGCCATTAGAGAAAGAAGAGGACAAAAATGAGTGCTTGTGCAGCTTGTTAGAGGAAGAAAAGACAGATTAGAGAAAGGATTTTATGTTAGGATTGTATATATATATATATATAATTTTATAATATGTATAAATGTATAATAGTAATTTTCTTAACGGGGATCGGGGATGGAGCGGAGTAGATCAAGGCGAGGCGGGGGCAAGAGTAAGTTCATTCCTGCCTCCATCCCTGCACGGGTTTTGATTTTAACCTTCATCCCCGGTCCAAACGAGACGATGTGAGGCGGAGCCCCTTTTCCCCGATCTACTGCCATCCCTAGCCGACGAGAGGGTTGTGTATGTTCGCCCCCGATGATTCACTGAATCCCACGTCCGTGTTTGGGGGATCGAATGAGCGCCACGTATTCATGCACATGGGGCTCGTATTCCCGTGTATGTTGACATAACTTTGCATCGGACTCTGGTGATGTTGCAAAGACTTAATCACCCTTACTTGCTTTTCTTGCCCTGAAATGACAGTTCGAGGAAATGACAAAAATATCCTCCATTCAAAAGTTGTGAAACGACGGGTGGGGAAAAGGACAAAAAAGCATAAATTCCAGAAAGTTCGATGTTAACCATTTAAAGTAGAGACGTTCGCCTGCGCCATCTGCTGTAACGATGCTCCCATTATCAACGTTCCAGTGTTACAAAACATTCCAGTGTCTTCTCTTCATTACTGCTGTCGTTAGGCATCATGGAAGAAAGCAATGATTCACAAACATTCCAACCAGTGCCATCAAGGCACAGTGAGTAGCTTTTCATCTCATCATGCTATCGATGAAGAAGGCACGTCGTCTTGTGTGCCATTAAGGCATTGTTTGGTTATTGCAGGTAGATCTTGTTATTACGAAGGTTGGAAACTTATCGATATTTGTAAGACGCTGGGACCTGTTGACAAGAACGCTTGTTTGCAGATTCTAGGAAGGGCCTCTACCCCATCAGGTATCCTACAGTCACTCATCATATGCATTGTATCTCAAACCGCTGTATTAGTAAGACTCTCGTTTTTGTGAGATACATTTTTGTTAGTTAATATCGATTTGTTTGCTATTATGTTCAAGTTCTTCCTTATCGATTTGTAATTTATTGTGCGATATATTTATCGACCTTTTAGATAGTATGTTTTTGTATCGTCGAGTTATAAGTTATAAAAACTGAACTGCTGTATCGATTTTCAATATCTGACAAATCGCTATACATATCGTTTTGTAAGATATTATATGTTTTGTAATATGTATTTGTAAGATATTTGTACACAGACTTTGAAAACGTTTGGGTGCAGAAACACATCTTGACACGCATGGCGGGGCGATTTTCGCATGCATATCGTTGCTCTCTCAGCGACTTCTATTAAACTCGCTTTAGAGCCTCGTGGATATTATGAGAGCGTTATCGTCAACACACATATACGACATGTTTATTTTATTGGCATGGTAAGCGACACGTCGATGCTCAGCACAAGCAAACATCAAACCGCACTTGCCTTGATACTTTCATTCATTAAATCGTTGCTTTGACTTGCGTAACCCTAGTGGTATCCGTTCTTATATGCATCCTGATTAAATCGTAGTAAACCTATGCCGCTTGCTAACGGAAATTGATATATTGCTTACAAAACATTCCACTGTCTTCTTTTATTTGTCGTTGTTGTTAGGCATTAAGGAAGAAAGCAATGATGCACAAACATTCCAACCAGTTCCATCAAGGCGGCGTGAGTAGCTTCCCAGCATCATGCTATCGATGAAGAAGGCATGTCGTCTTGTGTGTCATTAAGGCTTTGTTTGGTTATTGCAGGTAGATCTTGTTCTTACGAAGGTTGGAAACTTATCGATATTTGTAAGACGCTGGGACCTGTTGACAGGAATGCTTGTTTGCAGATGCTAGGAAGGGCCTCTACCCCATCAGGTATCCTACATTCACTCATCATATGCATTGTATCTCAAATCGCTATATTAGTAACGGACTCTCGTTTTTGTGAGATAATATCGACTTGTTTGCCATGTTACTGCAAACACAAATTGATATATTGCTTAAAACATTATTGAGCTTATCATCAGGTTGTAATAAAGACGATGTAGCTCAATCAATAGAAAGATCTGGAGAATTGAATATGTATACTTATGACCCAACTGAAGAATTGAACATCTGCACTAACGATGCACATGAAAAGAAAGGTGCAGGCATTAGACCCAATATTGACTTGAATGTTCCAGTGGAAGAAATACAATTCAATGATGAGGTAGACTACCATCACAGCGCACATAATAAAAGTGTATGCACCGGGAATGTACACGGAAGTACACCTGACTTCAATGTTCCAGGAGAAGAAATGCAATTCAGTAATGATCCTGATTTTGATGTCAGTACACTTAAGAAAACCGTAGGAACTGAGAATGTACATGGAATTGCACTTGACTATGTTCCTGTAGAAGGAATGCATTTTAATAACGAAGAAGATGCATATAAATTTTACAATGATTATGCCTTAAAAGTTGGCTTCAGTGTGAGAAGGTTTTCTTGGTCAAAAAATGCATAGGGTGTCTTGGTTAGAAAGACATATGTCTGTTCCAAGCAAGGTTGGAAGAAATCAATGGGAAATCCAACTAGGAGCACGCCAGAATCAAGATGTGGATGTCAGGCGAGATTGGTTTTGAGAAGACATCCGAATGGGAAATTTGTCGTGCGTACTTTAATCAGTGATCATAATCATGATTTATCTGCATCATTTATGACTCCTATGCTAAGGTCACATCGTAAAGTAACTGTAGCTCATGCTGTAATGGCTGAAATAGCCGATAGCGCCGGCATTGCACCAAGGAAGACATACAATTTGTTTACCCGCATAGATGGTGGTCGCGAAAATGTGCCATTCACACCTTTGGATCTTAGAAACCACTTGAGCAGGAAGATGACAGATAACATGAAGAACGGAGAAATATGTTGTTTGGTTCGTTACTTACAGAATAAATCAAGCAATGAACATGGTTTCTTTAGTGCAATGCAAGTGGACGCAGATGGATATGCCGTGAATATGTTTTGGTCAGATTCAAGGTCTAGATTAGATTATGAATGCTTCAATGATGTGCTTGTGTTTGATACTACAGTAAAGATTAACACTGAACAGTGGCCATTTGCGCAGTTTGTGGGAGTGAACCATCACGCACAGAGTTGTATATTAGGCGGTGCTTTTGTGTATGACCAGACCAAGGAAACCTTTGAGTGGTTGTTCAGAGTATTTACACAGGCAATGAACGGGAAGCATCCTGAAACTGTACTCACAGATGGTGATCACGCAATTGCGGCTGCAGTGCTTCATGTGTGGCCAGATGCACATCATCGCCTGTGTTTGTGGCATATCTTTCAAAATGCAACGAAGAACATAGGACACATATTTAATCAGAATACAGGGTTTGACAAATATTTTACAAGGTGTGTACTTCATAGCGTAGACGAGGTCACCTTTAAGTCAGATTGGGACAAAATGATTAAGACATACGACCTTGCTGACTGTCTGTGGTTACAAAATTTATATACAGAAAAAGAGAAGTGGGCATTGGCATATGGAAGACAATACTTTTGTGCAGGTATGATAAGCACACAAAGAGCCGAATCTATGCATGCCACGCTGAAGAAAACTCTGTATTCATGTTTAACAATGTTTCGTTTCATGGAACAATATGAATTATTTGTAGACGGTCTAAGACAGAATGAGCTTGAACAAGACGTGAAATGCTCCAATACACGACCTCTAACTTTTGGCATGAAAATATTGATGCGACCTGCAGCTCTGTATACACTAACTGTATTTAAATGGATCAAGAAAGAGGTGTTTCATGTCATGAATTGCAGAATAGAAGAACTGGTGCAAACCGAGAATATGCACAAATACCATATTTTTTGTCAGGGCGAAAAGCATCAGGAAAGGCAAGAAGCGCATGTCACGTACAATGTCGACAACGGAAGGGTAGAATGTTCGTGCAAAATATATAAATTCAAAGGTATCCTATGCTGTCATGCATTAAAGGCACTCAATCAAGAGAAGATATAAGAAATACCTGAGTCTTACGTAATGCGAAGATGGACGAGACGCGCGAAGATTGAAATGCTCGTTATGGACAATGCGAGTAAATCTGGTGTTGACGAGAAGTGCCACATAGCCTCCCGTTACCAACAACTGTGTAGGTAATTCATGCATGTTGCTGATTTAGCATCGAGAAGCGAAGAAGGCTATGCATGTGCGAGAAAAGCTGCAACGGAGTTACTTGAAAACGTGGAGTTAATTCACATTAAGTCTTTTGCAACGAATGAATATCAGCCGAAGAAAATGGGATCGAACAACGTAGGTCAAAATCATGTCTCGCTTGACACTCCCGAGAAGTTGCGCCGAAGCGTAAACATTATCTTCAACAAGTCCGTAGTGAACGTTGTTGATTATGATGGACATATTCATGAAGCAAAGGGTATCAAAAGAAAACCTGCCTCTGATCGCAGTCGTCGGAGGGCAAAGGGTGCACTAGAATTGGTTGGCAAGAAAAGGACTAAGAAACAACCAACCTGTAATAAAAAACAACAAAGCCCTTCGAATGAACAGGTATGTAAAACATTATATTGCTCCCCATTGCGTGAAGCTTGTCAAATAGCTAAGTCGTGTAATGTCCATCATGCAACAATACACTGCAGAAGTACCGACAAACGTTCAAACCTACATTCCTCCCGACCAGATTTCCGGCAACGATCGCTACAGTTTTACAAGGCTTTTGGTATGTTATCGATATTGCGAGGAGGTAGGCATTTCTTACGAAACTTAATTCAGTGTCTAATATTTTCTCTTTCATGACAGGCTACGATGCAGTCGACCGATTGGTTTGGGACACAGGAATCTCGTGTGGGCTATTAACTTAGTTGGCATGCCTCTTTGCATGACCCGATCTCCACAATGCCGTGTTTTTGGAGAGTTTATAGTCGTTTGTCATTGACGACTTGCGGTTCGTGGTTGAATTTGTTAAAATCGATAGATAGCGGGTTTTTGCTTCTAGTTGTTCTAGTTGTTTCAATAATATACCTATGTTTTCTTTCAGCTAGACTGTTTTGTTGTGGTGTTTTTGGAGAAGATCTATGATGAACTATTCTATGGTTTTCAAGATAGTTTTTAAAATCATTTGAAAGATACGCTCCTCCGGAATCAACTCTAAAGATTTTTAAATTATCATTAAATTGATTTTTAATCATCATATGATATGTCTTAAACGATGCAAAGACTTCATGCTTATGTTTAAGGTAGTATATCCAACAAAATCGCCTCGAAAGAATAACGCGCAAAGTATTGGCGAAGACAAATACAACGATTGTTTGCCATCGCTGACTACAGCGATGCAAATAATCAATAGATAAGGAAAGGATTTGTTGCCATCGCTGGATACTTCGTGCTTTGAGTCGGAGAGCGATCTGTGGCATCGCAGCATAAATCCGAGTGCACAAGTTGAAAAGATTTGTTTGTAAACGTAGATCTTTGTTCGGAAGTCAAGCTTCTCATTTTTCCAAAAATGCAATGATTACAATTGAAATTACTATTACAGAGATCTTTGTCTTCGCAATCGCTGTATTTGTCTTCGCCTCGAAAGAATAGCGCGCAAAGTATTGGCGAAGACAAATACAACGATTGTTTGCCATCGCTGACTACAGCGATGCAAGTAATAAATAGATAAGGAAAGGATTTGTTGCCATCGCTGGATACATCGTGCTTTGAGTCGGACAGCGATCTGTGGCATCGCAGCATAAATCCGAGTGCACAAGTTGAAAAGATCTGTTTGTAAACGTAGATCTTTGTTCGGAAGTCAAGCTTCTCATTTTTCCAAAAATGCAATGATTACAATTGAAATTACTATTACAGAGATCTTTGTCTTCGCAATCGCTGTATTTGTCTTCGCCTCGAAAGAATAGCACGCAAAGTATTGGCAAAGACAAATACAGCGATTGTTTGCCATCGCTGACTACAGCGATGCAAGTAATAAATAGATAAGGAAAGGATTTGTTGCCATCGCTGGATACTTCGTGCTTTGAGTCAGGCCATCGCTGACTACAGCGATGCAAATAATCAATAGATAAGGAAAGGATTTGTTACCATCGCTAGATACTTTGTGCTTTGAGTCGTAGAGCGATCTGTGGCATCGCAGCATAAATCCGAGTGCACAAGTTGAAAAGATTTGTTTGTAAACGTAGATCTTTGTTCGGAAGTCAAGCTTCTCATTTTTCCAAAAATGCAATGATTACAATTGAAATTACTATTACAGAGATCTTTGTCTTCGCAATCGCTGTATTTGTCTTCGCCTCGAAAGAATAGCGCGCAAAGTATTGGCGAAGACAAATACAGCGATTGTTTGCCATCGCTGACTACAGCGATGCAAGTAATAAATAGATAAGGAAAGGATTTGTTGCCATCGCTGGATACTTCGTGCTTTGAGTCAGACAGCGATCTGTGGCATCGCAGCATAAATCTGAGTGCACAAGTTGAAAAGATCTGTTTGTAAACGTAGATCTTTATTCGGAAGTCAAGCTTCTCATTTTTCCAAAAATGCAATGATTACAATTGAAATTACTATTACAGAGATCTTTGTTTTCGCAATCGCTGTATTTGTCTTCGCCTCGAAAGAATAGCGCGCAAAGTATTGGCGAAGACAAATACAGCGATTGTTTGCCATCGCTGACTACAGCGATGCAAGTAATCAATAGATAAGGAAAGGAATTGTTGCCATCGCTGGATACTTCGTGCTTTGAGTCGGACAGCGATCTGTGGCATCGCAGCATAAATCCGAGTGCACAAGTTGAAAAGATCTGTTTGTAAACGTAGATCTTTGTTCGGAAGTCAAGCTTCTCATTTTTCCAAAAATGCAATGATTACAATTGAAATTACTATTACAGAGATCTTTGTCTTCGCAATCGCTGTATTTGTCTTCGCCTCGAAAGAATAGCGCGCAAAGTATTGGCGAAGACAAATACAGCGATTGTTTGCCATCGCTGACTACAGCGATGCAAGTAATCAATAGATAAGGAAAGGATTTGTTGTCATCGCTGGATACTTCGTGCTTTGAGTCGGACAGCGATCTGTGGCATCGTAGCGCAGTGATTTGTGGGTATTGTTCGAATGTCAAATCACACGTGGAAAACGTATTTTTGAATATTTAAAACTTAATGAGCGGCATGGAAAGACGTATTTTTGAATGCTTCGAACGCAAGCATTTAATTTGGCGGCGGTTATCAAAAAAAGGCGACATGCGAAAAGCCGTATTTATATTTTTTTTAAACGCAATCAATTAATTAGCTTCGTGCTTTGAGTCGGAGAGCGATCTGTGGCATCGCAGCATGGTGATTTTTGGGTATTGTTCGAATGTCTAGTCACACGTGGATAGCGATATGTGGCATCGCAGCGTAGAACGTTGTTGATTATTGTTGGACTGTCAATCTTAGCGTGATGCGAAGGATTGTTCAAGTGTGCTGCGATGTGTGGCATCGCAGCGTAGGACTGTCAATCACTGTGCTGCGATGCCACAGATCGCTATTCAACGATAACCACAAATCGCCATACACCTCCAGTGAACTTCTTCTCCAGCAAATCTTTCGCGTTCTCGACACCTCCACTTGCCTTTTGAAATCATTATTGTCAGTTCTCTTGTGAAAAGTTGTATCCATATATTATAAATAAAAGGCTACTCAATGTGTATTTTCCAACGGATACCCATAAATGTTTGAGTTGTCGTACAGTAGTCATTGATCATGTTGGTTGAGCAGTACATCTTTTAGGTCATAAATAGTCGCACAAGCACTAGAAGGTGTGTTTTTCTTCTACTTCGTGAACCAGCAACAACCAAACCGACGGTTCCTTCATAAACCTGGAGATCCGCCCTCGAACATAGAAAATTATAGTCGGTGAGGCAGACGAAGACAGCTACACGAACAACAATGGCGAATCATGGGTATATTGTCTACACATAGTCTACATGTTCAGCAAAATCCGTCTCTTTCATGCATTTTTTGCAATTTGTTTTTGTGTACTATATAATGTAATTTAAATATCGGCCGTTGCAATGTCCGCATTCATTTCAGTCGAACATCCATCGACGAAGTTGGGCGAAAACTTAGTCAATCACTCCTGGAGGACATCAACCGAATGCGCAGTGAATTCGCACAATGAAACATGATCAATAATTTTGTTAGTATTAAACTAGTAGTAGTTGTCTATAAACGTAAGTCATGTGTACGTATGATCAATACAACACCATATTTGCTGCAAACAGACTATATCCGATTTCGTAAATTATATTAAAAGCAACGCACCAAGCCAGACTGTGAGCGTCGTCAGCCCATATTTCATGGTATATCGGTTGTATTTTATGTTGCTTTTCATTATTGATTTAGTCCAATTGATTCGTATGTTAACGTTGGTGTTAGCAATGTTTCTTTCGGTTTGCAGACTATATTACGCCGTTTGCCATACTCCAGTGGATTTCAAGACGGAAAACCTTATTGGGTTAACGGTAATCACTGTAGAGACCTTATGACAAGTGAAAAGGTAAGCAAACAAACCTACAGTGCAATATTACAGCTTGACAGTGGTAACAACATTTTTTCGATCTATTTGCAGATACTGATTCCTACACTGTGGCAGTCTGAAAAGCATTGGGTCTTATACGTGATGGATTTACGCGAAAAACAACTATGGTGTTACAATTCGTTGGAAGTTGACAGTGGTTTACGGCTAGACATTTCCCATCTCGTAAGATTCCATCTATATGAGTATCGTGTAGTGTACTGGGGTCATGAATTTACTTTCGGTCGCATTATTCTCAGATTGGTTTCCTCATAGCTATTTTGGGAGTCGATGTCAGCGAGTGGATCTTTCGCACAGCATACCATGCTCCTTTACAAGATAATGGCGTTGATTGCGGCGTATTTGTAATGAAGTACATTGAAGCGATATACAATGGTGCAGAACCCTGTTTCAACGCTGTATGTCATTCCTTGGCCTTTGTTATTGACAATTAAGGGCATGTCTATTGCTTCTAGTTTACAATCTGTTTATGCAGGTTGATATACCCGGATTCCGCGAAGAACTCTGCAAAAAGTTGACGTCGTTTCTCATTTCGGAGGAGAAACTGACGGAGGCGAGGTCTAAAAGGCTTGAAATTGATAAAAGATGTGCGCTCAACCCGCGTGATTGACAGTCACAAGGTGAGACTGCGATGTGTGCAATGAACAAAGACTTCTAATGTTCGAAATGATAATATTCAACATCGCTATGAAATGTTGTATGCTTAAACATCGCTTCAATGTCGCGTTCTTATTTTACGAATAGTACAAAGCGATACACTTGGTGGTCTAACGTCAAACTACACTGCTCAAAGCACCCTTTCATTTTCAATAGAGCTCTGATACCATATTGAAATCAGGAAACCGGCAAGAACAAAAGGAGAAGAGAGGAGAATAGAGAGGGAAGACAACTTAAGCGTCATTAGCGCAAAACCCTGAAAAGGTTACAACATATAGCGGTCGACCCTCTTTTACACTACATGACAAAAATTTAGATACCCACTAACACCTTGAAACATTACAGTTATACACTACATGACTTGGCGGAGCTCCTGCTGGCCACCCTCAGCGCGACTGCACCACTGGGTTACTGTCGAAGACGGCGAGAACGGTGATGGGGGGCCTCGTTAGGTTGTATAGACAGAGCAATCGATAGGTTTCACTTTATACTATTTTGTATGCCGTTCATTTTAAACTCAATCAATTTTCCGCATATTTCGTCGCGTATTACCGGAATATGTTCCTGCAACAAAACAGGTAATGTGAAATCCAATATATAACAGAAATACCCAATAACATCGGATACGAAGCTCATACAGCGTGGAAACAAGGTTGTTCTCCATTGTATATTGCTTCAATATGCTTCATTATGAATATGCCACAATCGACCCCATTACTTTGTAACGGAGCATCGTCAGCACAGAGCAACATTCACTCACCAATGTCGACACCCATTTGCCCGTTAAGGAATCCCGCCTGTGAAAAAGGGATAATATATTACAGTCCGGTCCACCGCGAATAGCTACTTCACCTTTGGGTACAAGCTTACCAAATGCATAGCATCGCGTTCAACACCACTGTGGCAGTCCAATGAGTTGTAGCACCATAGTTGTTTCAGCTGAAAATTCATCTCGTATAGGACCCAATGGTCTGGATGTTGCCAGAGTGTAGGGAGTAAAATCTGCGAATCGATAAAATCATTTTTCGTTCTAGAGACTTATCGTGATGGGGATGTTACGAATAAACCTTGGATAAGAGGTTTGTTCACTTACCTTTCCAAATTTCGAAATGTCTATGCACTCATCATCGATGTTCCAACAAGGTAGTGCATCGTCGAATCCTATGCCGTATGGCTTTCGTCGGACGTACATCTGTTGCACGAAATAGCAAGGTTTAACCACCAAGAAACGTGAGTACGTCATGAAAGCAAACAGAACAACAGCGACACAGACATACCATGAAATACGGGCTGAGGATGCGTACTATATTGCTCGTTGGGTTGCTCTGAATGTAATTGACAAAATCATACATTGTCTGGTTGCACAAAGTTACGAACTTCAGAACATGCAAACCGATGACCTAGAAATTGATAGTGGACAAATACTTACAAAATTATTGATAGTGTTCCCATCTGCAAATTCATCTTGCATCTGCTCGATGTCATCTACGAACTCGTCAGGGCGTTGCCGCCCACCCGAGACTGTGGATGTGGTTGTCTTCTTGTTCAAAGTCGTGCGTGGCCGTTTTGCTGCCATCGTCCACTCCATTGGCAACGTGTCTGGTCGTTTAGCTCCCATCCTCCTATCCGTTTGCTCCGTGTCTGGTCGTTTTTCTCCCCTCGTCCACTCCTCTGGCGCTGTGCCTGGTCGTTTTGCTACCATCGTCCTCTCTGTTGGCGCCGTGCCCGGTCGTAGGGCTCCCATCGTCTTTGGCGTCGTGCCGGATCGTATTGCTCCACTAGTCCTCTTCTTGTCCGCCATGGCTGGTCGTACTGCTCCGATTGTCCCCTTCTTCGGCGCCATGCCTGGACGGAGATATCGATGGCACCTTTGCAACGGAGATACTGAAACGCCGTCCAAAGGTAAAGTCCTTTAACGTGCAGCCGTTTGTTGAAAACAACCCGCTAATTAATTGATTGCGTTTAAAAAAAATATAAATACGGTTTTTCGCATGCCGCCTTTTTTTGATAACCATGCCAAATTAAATGCTTTCGTTCGAAGTATTCAAAAATATGTCTTTCCATGCCGCTCATTAGGTTTTAAATATTCAAAAATAAGTTTTCTACTTGTGATTTGACATTCGAACAATACCCACAAATCACTATGCTGCGATGCCACAGATCGCTCTCCGACTCAAAGCACGAAGCTAATTAATTGATTGCGTTTAAAAAAAATATAAATACGGCTTTTGGCCAATAACATGTAACCTGTATGTTCTATTCGGTAAATTGTAACCTGAGTATGATAAATCTATGTTGGCCAATAACATGTGTTTTCTTCTGAAAAATATAACCTGATTATGTTAATTTCCATTAGCCTATTTCGACTGTTTCATTTTTGTAAAACATAGCCTGATGGGTATGTTCTATTCGGTAAATTGTAACCTGAGTATGATAAATCGATGTGGCCAATTAGTGATTCAATCATGCATATGTGTTCTAAGGCTGTAAAAAAAAGTTCATTTAGAAGCAATCATGCATATATGTGTTCTAAGTTTGACAAAAAATTCATAGTGATTCAATCATGCATATGTGTTCTAAGGCTGTAAAAAAAAGTTCATTTAGAAGCAATCATGCATATATGTGTTCTAAGTTTGACAAAAAATTCATAGTGATTCAATCATGCATATGTGTTCTAAGGCTGTAAAAAAAAGTTCATTTAGAAGCAATCATGCATATATGTGTTCTAAGTTTGACAAAAAAATCATAGTGATTCAATCACGCATATGTGTTCTAAGGCTGTAAAAAAAAGTTCATTTAGAAGCAATCATGCATATATGTGTTCTAAGTTTGACACAAAATTCATAGTGATTCAATCATGCATATGTGCTCTAAGGCTGTAAAAAAAAGTTCATTTAGAATCAATCATGCATATATGTGTTCTAAGTTTGACAAAAAAAATTCATAGTGATTTAATCATGCATATATGTGTTCTAAGGCTGTTAAAAATTTTTTTAGTGATTCGATCATGCATATATGTGTTCCAAGGCTTTCAAAAAAATTTTAAACTTGCACATATGTATTCTAAGGCCCTAAAAAAAATCATAGTGATTCAATCTTGCATATATATGTTCGTAGGTTGTAAAAAAAAAACTCATAGTGATTCAATCATGCATATATGTGTTGTAAGTCGGTCAAAAAAAAATTATGTTGATTCAATCATGCATATATGGGTTGTAATGTTGCCAAATAATTTTATAGTGACTCAATCATGCATATATGTGTTCTAACGCTGTCAATATTTTTTTATATTGATTCAATCATGAATATATGTGTTCTAAGCTTGTCAAAAAACATTATAGTGATTCACTCATGCATATATGTGCTCTATTGCTGTCAAAAAAAATATCTTAGACATTGAATCATGCATATATTTGTGATTAAATATGTGTTCTAAGGTTGTGAAAAAAAATCATAGTGATTCAATCATGCATATATGTGTTCTAAGGCTACCAAAAAAAATTTCATAGTGACTCAATCTTGCATATATGTATTCTAAGACTCTCATAAAAAAAATCATAGTGATTCAATCATGCAAAAAAGTGTTATAAGGCTGTCAAAAAAATATCATAGTGGTTCAATATTGAATATATGTGTTCTGAAGTTGTAAAAAAAAAAATAATAGTGATTCTATCATGCATAAATATGTTCTAAGCTTTTGAAGAAAAAAAATTATAGTGATTCAATCATGCATATATGTGTTTTACCGCTGTAGAAAAATGTTATAGTGATTTAATTATACATATATGTGTTCTAAGTTTGTAAAAAAAAATTATAGTGATTGAATCATGCATATATGTGTTCTACGGTTGTCAAAAAAATTCTAGTGATTTAATCTTGCATATATTTGTTCTAATGTTGTCAGCGATGGCAAACAATCGCTGTATTTGTCTTCGCCAATACTTTGCGCGCTATTCTTTCGAGGCGAAGACAAATACAGCGATTGCGAAGACAAAGATCTCTGTAATAGTAATTTCAATTGTAATCATTGCATTTTTGGAAAAATGAGAAGCTTGACTTCCGAACAAAGATCTACGTTTACAAACAAATCTTTTCAACTTGTGCACTCGGATTTATGCTGCGATGTCACAGATCGCTGTCCGACTCAAAGCACGAAGTATCCAGCGATGGCAACAAATCCTTTCCTTATCTATTGATTACTTGCATCGCTGTAGTCAGCGATGGCAAACAATCGCTGTATTTGTCTTCGCCAATACTTTGCGCGCTATTCTTTCGAGGTGAAGACAAATACAGCGATTGCGAAGACAAAGATCTCTGTAATAGTAATTTCAATTGTAATCATTGCATTTTTGGAAAAATGAGAAGCTTGACTTCCGAACAAAGATCTACGTTTACAAACAGATCTTTTCAACTTGTGCACTCGGATTTATGCTGCGATGCCACAGATCGATGTCTGACTCAAAGCACGAAGTATCCAGCGATGGCAACAAATCATTTCCTTATCTATTTATTACTTGCATCACTGTAGTCAGCGATGGCAAACAATCGCTGTATTTGTCTTCGCCAAAACTTTGCTCGCTATTCTTTCGAGGTGAAGATACCCGTAGTATCTAAGGGAGGATTAGCTTACTATGTTATTTTTTTTATGATTATTCAAGATTTTGTTGGATATACTACCTTAAACATAAGCATGAAGTCTTTGCATCGTTTAAGACATATCATATGATGATTAAAAATCAATTTAATGATAATTTAAAAATCTTTAGAGTTGATTCCGGAGGAGAGTATCTTTCAAATGATTTTAAAAACTATCTTGAAAACCATAGAATAGTTCATCATAGATCTTGTCCAAAAACACCACAACAAAACAGTCTAGCTGAAAGAAAACACAAGTATATTATTGAAACAACTAGAACTTTACTCATTTCTCAAAACATTCCAAAAAGTTTTTGGGCTGAAGCGGCTCTTATATCCGTTTATCTTATAAATCACATTTCTTCAAAAAATCTAAACAAAACTTCAGCTTTTAAAATTTTATACCAAAATGAACCCGACTAAAATAGGTTAAGAATCTTTGGATGTAAATGTTTTGTCCTTACCGACAAAAATGACAAACTCTCAACAAAAGTCATTCCTAATGCATTTCTTGGATATTCTGAAACTCAAAAAAGATTTAGATGCTATGATGTTAAGAACGACAAACTATACGTTTCTAGGAATGTGACTTTCTTAGATAACGTTAGTGGTTTTGAGAAGGATGAATCCCATAAAGAGAATATGGATTATTGTTTCTTGTTTAAGTTACTATCTAGAAATGATGATATTTTTATTGATGATGAACTCAATTAGTTTAGTAAAAAAGAAAATATAGATGAAGACAACCATCCTTCTTATCAACCTACTAATCCTCCCATAGAGGAAAGTTTATTTATTACCGAGGCCTAAAGTCGGAAAGATGTAATAATAAAGAATTAAAAAGTAAAAGAATTTCACGTTACCGCAACTCATTATACAATTACAACAAATGTATAGCGTGATAAAAAATAAAATCTAGGATTTATTCCGAGTCACTGGACGAATCAAATGAAATTTCATAGACTTGTCTCTCACTTTTTATTGGTGGACCGTCTATCCTGGGTGGCCTCCACATTGCGACACCTTGCCTAAGAAGACTGGTCATCATGTCCACCACTGCATTCAATTGGGTCCCCATAGTGCTTACTTCTGTCCTTAATTTCTTATTCTCCCTCTCAATAAGTTCGAACCTTGCGGCAGAGACAGTCTTCTCTTTTGGAGCAAGAGTTCGGTCTTCCTCGTGATTTGTTACTGATGGACTAGTCGTATTAACCTGACCGAGGCGACGTTTTGGTTGTAGAGGCTGGGCTACAACATGAGAAGGGACAGTTGGGAGGCATGGGTTGACAATTTTCTCAATCTTCCGATTTCGCCGCATTGGTTCCCAATAGCTTTCGAAATAGAAGGGATCAAATTGTCGTCCTTCATGATCATACGGTACGGCACGGACACCACCTGAGTTCCAATTCAATAATTCATCCCTGTACCGATCGCTCCAATTCACGTGCCTGCCCCCACCATTATTCATATTCCTTCTCACCTCCAAAGGCTTATTTGGTATAGACTGCCCCAAGCCAGATTGTAGGAGAACTCGACTACCTTGCTGCATCTCGGCTTCAAAATTGCAGAATAGCCACAAATCGCGGCCAGACAATCTGGCAGCCTCCGCAACAACGTCTTCATCATCGTCCTCCCCATCTCCATAAGGTCTCCACAAAACCTGTAAATTGGTAATTCTTTTTAATAACGAATGACAAATATATTAAAATTTATTTACGCATGATATGGAAACAACGATATGCACTACGGAAGACAATCCTGCAGCGATGTATACTTAAGAATGCTGAACATTACAACGACTTATAATACTCAATGGTAAATGCTGACGCGATTGTAAACAATTTTAGAACGTTTACCTCGTTTAATTGCAGCCCATCCAAAATGGACTTAGCATTATAAACTGCGACGTTTATTCTGGCCCAGCGACCGATCTTTGGAAAACCACAAATCGGAGGGCCACACCGTGGACGCAATGGGATAATATGTTCCAACGCCCAGGCCTAACAAAAAAAAATATTATTAGCAACGCCACAGACTGCAATGAGATTTGTCTACAAATACTAAGTATGTAATCAACAAATACCTGAACAAATGGCCAAAATCCGCCAACTGTTTTCGTACCATTACTCGTACGGTGGAGTTGACTGTACAGGTATGCGAGCATAGCGGCACCCCAGGCATAGTTGTCGACTTCGTCTAAGTCTGCCAGGTACTGCAGCCACATGGAACTTATTCTCGAACCAGAACAATCGGAAAATAATGTAAGAGCAAAAAAATATAGAAGGAAGCCGCGCAACTCTTGGTCAGCTGTTTCAGATGCACAAGTAACGGAGTGGCCTTCCCATTTATTACGGAAAACTGAGACCTTCATTGATGTGGAATTGCTTCCACCAGAAATACATTGACTCCATTCGTCCATCGACATTCCTAGAAGGGCAGTGCAGTTTTCCCTTGCGTTATAGTTTGAATGTCGTAATAGGACAGCACTGCCAGCGCACTTAAGGCCAGTGATCCTCGCCACATCTTCTAGAGTCATGGTGATCTCAAAAGAATCAAACTGGAATGTGTTAGTCTTATCATTCCACTTATTTACCAGGTGAGTCATGGTATTCCAGCAAGTTTCAAAATATTGCTGGTCCAAAAGGCCACCGAAGTGCATATTTCGTAGTCGGTCCTTCTGATATGCACTCAGTTGACCATACCAAGACAGAACTACAGGCCATTGACAGCGACCTCCGAGCTTTTCACCTGGTGCTCTACTTCTCCTGTGACCTCCCTGTAACACAAAATAACATATTATTCCTACAAATTATAAATTACTTTCATTTGTACTTATAAATACTATTCTACTAACCGCTATAAATAATATCGGTTGCAGACATACTATCGCAGTAATCGCTATAAATATCAATACCTAACACAGTAATCGCTATACCAAAATCGCTAAACATATTATTAAATCTTCGCAGACAGGACAGATATATTTACCTTGGTCGCTATTTTCTGCTGTTCTCGCTCCAACCTGGGGCTTTCTGGTGGGTCCACTGCCTCGAACTGGCTTTCAATCTTCATCTCTACCGGCTCCACCATCGCCTTCCTTTCTCTCGCCTTCCTTTTCTCATCCTCCTTCTGCTTCCTTTCTCTGTCCCTATTCTCCTCCTCCTCCTTCTGCTTCCTTTCTCTCTCCTTTTCCGCCTGCTCCTTCTGATTCCTTTCTCTCTCGCGTTTCTCCTCCTCCTCCTCCTTCCTTTCTCTCTCCCTTTTGTCCTCCCCCTCCTTCTGCTTCCTTTCTCTCTCCCTTTTCTCCTCATTTTCCTTCTCCTTCCTTTCTCTCTGCCTTTTCTCCTCCTCCTCCTTCTGCTTCCTTTCTCTCTGCCTTTTCTCCTCCTCCTCCTTCCTTTCTCTCTCCCTTTTCTCCTCCTGCATCCTTTCTCTCTCCTTTTTCGCACCCTCCTCCTTCTCCTTCCTTTCTCTCTCCTTTATCTCCTTCTCCTTCTGCTTCCTTTCTCTCTCCCTTTTCTCCTCCTCCTCCTTCTCCTTCCTTTCTCTCTCCCTTTTCTCCTCCTCCTCCTTCTGCTTCCTTTCTCTCTGCCTTTTCTCCTCCTCCTTCTCCTTCCTTTCTCTCTCCCTTTTCTCCTCCTCCTCCTTCTGCTTCCTTTCTCTCTGCCTTTTCTCCTCCTCCTTCTCATTCCTTTCTCTCTGCCTTTTCTCCTCCTCCTTCTGCTTCCTTTGTCTCTCCCTTTTCGCCTCTTCCTCCTGCTTCTTCCTTTCCCTTTCCTTTTCTTCCTCCTCCTTCTCCTTCAGCCGCCTTTCTTTCTCCTCGATTTCTTGTTTCCTTCTTTGCAGCAGTTCTTCCACCTGCTTCTTCCTTTCCCTTTCCTTTTCTTCCTCCTTCTCCTTCCGCCGCCTTTCTTTCTCTTGCAGTTGTTGTTTCCTTCTTTCCTGCAATTCTTCCTCCTGCTTCTTCCTTTCTCTTTTCTTCTCTACCTCCTCCTTCATCTCCTTCCGTTGCCTTTCCTTCTTTTCCTCATTCTCCTTCTGCTGCCTTTGCATTTCCTTAGCTTCCTCGAACTCAAACTCCCTCCTTCGCCTTTCCTTTTCTTCCTCAAACTGAGAAATATTCTGTTCCTTCTCTTCCTCCTAATTCATTTGCCTTTGCCTCTCCTCCGCCTCCTTCTGTCGCATTGCTCTACTCTCCAAGTTTCTCCTATGAGCCTCCGCCATCATATTGCTAACATCCCTTTCTCACTCCTCCGCATTCTTCTTCCTCTTTTCCCTCGCATGTGCGTCAATCCTCAACCTTCTTCTTAAATTCTCAGCAATATTTCTTGCCTTTGCCTTCTCTTCGTCATCCTTGTTCTGCATCTTTCGTTCTTCAGAGTTCTTCCTTTGGTCCGCAACCTCGATATCTGATGGATAATCCTCCGCAAAATACGATTCCAAGGCTTTTTCCCTGTCTTCATCGTTCTCAATCTTAAGTATATTTTGGTATCTTTCAAAAACTTTAGATAGATGGGACTGGCGGATCACTTCTCTAATAGACAACCCATAGAACGATGGGGTATCTCTAATCTGATGAGGCGCAGACATTGCTAACCTGCACAACACAATACACGATCATCATCATTAGAAATCGTCGGAATATTTGGGTTCATAATATAAATCCTTGTATAAGAACCAATCTTCAGATTGAAGAAAGAAAACTTACACGAAACTCACCGAAACGATGGGAATTTGGATATTCCAACTGTAGAGTAAGCAACAGTAACAACTAATACGCAACAGAAGGTGGCAACGATGCTGCGACTGCGCGTAAGACGGAAACAGATGCTCTGGTAAAAAGGAAAGGATGCTCTGGCAACTCGAGATGAAAGCAAAGAATCTCCGGTAGAGTGCTTAGAGCGGAAAAGGATTTTTTTGAACTATTTGTATCATACAACATAACGCTTGCTACATACGCAAACTCTGCGGAACGTTTTCCCGCGATATCGATGGAGGGCAGTTTTGTCATTTTCACAAACCGACGATTCAGTTTTCTAGAAGGAGGGCATTTATGTCCGTCCGAGGAAGAGGAACCGACGATTCAGTTTTCTAGAAGGAGGGCATTTATTTCTGTAAATTTTCAGCGATATCTATTGTAATTTCATTCCCCATTTTAACTTCAACGATACATTACAACCACCTGCGAAACGTTTTCCCGCGATATCGATGGAGGGCAGTTTTGTCATTTTCACGAACCGACGATTCAGTTTTCTAGAGGGAGGGCATTTATGTCCGTCCGAGGAAGAGGAAGCGAATGGCGGTAAAGGTTACTTGAGTCTTTGCTGCGGCACCAAATTACGATGCAATATGATGGCGACCCACATGGGGATACATGCCGGTCTGCATCTTATACGTGGCCCGGTTTGGAACCCCGAACATGAGATCTCAGTACCGGCTCTGTAAATAATTCTGCAAATCGCTATAGCGATTTGTAGTGTCTTCCGCAAATCGCTATAGCGATTTGTAGTGTTATTCAGTAAGCAAATCGCTGTAAATCCCGACCCGAATTAGGACCAACTTGTCAGGGCCATATCTCCCTAACCGGAGGTCATATTCCAAATCCGTAAAAAGTGGTGTCTTTGTTATTGAGTCTAGTTTATTTTTGTAAATTTTCAGCGATTTCTATTGTCAGTTCATTCCCCATTTTAACTTCAACGATACATTACAACCACAATCATCAAAAGAAAGATTGCCCAAGCCTTGCCGGATTCTCCACTGTTGCTTTAGAAATTGTTGGGGTCCTCTCGAGCGAGCTCTCCAAGCAATGGGAGTCCCATCATCGCCAAATATTCTAAGGTGATCGTCATCTCTCCCCACGGAAACACAAAGGTGTTGGTCTCCCAGCACCATGCTTCAAACAGAGCCCTTATCACGTTGGCCTGACACTTTATGTTCCCTAAGGATGCCTTCAAAGCCCCGTAGATCCCAACCTTGTTCCAACCTCCTCCGAACTTGGGTTCCAGTCGCCGGAACCAGTCGGACAGCCCGGGCAGCGGCCTCATTGAACCTTCTAACCTGCAATTTCCGGACCAATCTGCCCTGCCGGACTTGATTTCGGCTTCGAGGGGTGGCATTTCCATCGACGTCTCAAACGCCGCAACCTCCTCTTCTTCTTCCACATCTCCAACGATTGGCTGCAACAGTTGGGCTTCACCCTTCCAAACAGCTATGCTCAGAGCAACATGTCAACGTCCCACTGATAGGCAAAACAACATTTCAAAGGTTATTTATCATAATGCCAGCTTTAGTTGAATCTGTTTTGATTGCAATGTTTGAAGCATCTCTTTCTTGCTTTGATTGTTTGTGTTTGTTGCTTGCTGCTTAAGTGCTTCTCAGTAAGCAGAATCTGGCCCTCATGCTCATCTCGATTGGATTACTGAGATTCCACCAGTAAGATCCGTAGTCCTTCTTGCTGCTAACTCTTTACATTTGCAGGTTGTTTCTTCAAATGATTATAATAATGACAAATATGCGAAGGAGTTCAGTATCAGTGTTTCTAATGCGCTTGCTACTTGTCCTGCTCGGGTTTTGCCAACTCCTCGTGTGAGTTGATCATATGTAATTTATTGTTTTGTTCATTATTCTGATCAACTCACACGAGGAGTTGGCAAAACCCGAGCAGGACAAGTAGCAAGCGCATTAGAAACACTGATACTGAACTCCTTCGCATATTTGTCATTATTATAATCATTTGAAGAAACAACCTGCAAATGTAAAGGGTTAGCAGCAAGAAGGACTACGGATCTTACTGGTGAAATCTCAACCCTCTAACTCGCTCTCTCTCCCTTCTATTTATGCTTCTGTGCACATCCATCAGAAGATCCTACATTGCTCCATCAAGCACCGACTGACCTGCACATTGACTGTTGTGGGTCCTTACTGATGAGCTGCCTCTAAATTTATTCGACTCTGGGTCCTTACTGCACTTGAAGTTGAGTCATTGTATTTTTTGTTATTCGGTGGGTGGTGAGGCCCTCCTCTACTCTCTCAAGACTCTTAGCTTGGGCAATCTTTCTTTTGATGATTGTGGATACATTAAAACCACAATCATGGTAGTCTATCAAAAGAAAGATTGTCCAAGCTAAGAGTCTTGAGAGAGTAGAGGAGGGCCTCACCACCCACCGAATAACAAAAAATACAACGACTCAACTTCAAGTGCAGTAAGGACCCAGAGTCAAATAAATTTAGAGGCAGCTCATCAGTAAGGACCCACAACAGTCAATGTGCAGGTCAGTCGGTGCTTGATGGAGCAATGTAGGATCTTCTGATGGATGTGCACAGAAGCATAAATAGAAGGGAGAGAGAGGGTTGATGAGCCCCCGGACCCCCCTCCTGTAAGGGCAAAAGGCCATGAACACGCTGGGAGGAGCCCTCAGACCCCCCTTCTGTAAGGGTAAAAGCTCTGAATCAGACTCCATAACTCTTCAAGTTGAATGATGCTACCCACACTGGGAGGAGCTCTCAGACCCCCCTTTCTGTAAGGGTAAAAACTCTAAATCAGACTCCACAACTCTTCAAGTTGAATGATGCTACCCACGCTGAGAGGAGCCCCCAGACCCTCCTCCTGTAAGGGTAAAAACTCTGAATCAGGCTCCACAACAGTAAATGTGCAGGTCAGTCGGTGCTTGATGGAGCAATGTATGATCTTCTAATGGATGTGCACAAAAGCAGAAATAGAAGGGAGAGAGAGAGAGAGAGTGAGAGTTGAATGATGCTACCCACGCTGGGATGAGCCCCCAAACCCTCCTCCTGTAAGGGTAAAAACTTTGAATCAGGCTCCACAACAGTCAATGTGCAGGTCAGTCGGTGCTTGATGGAGCAATGTATGATCTTCTAATGGATGTGCACAGAAGCAGAAATAGAAGGGAGAGAGAGAGAGTGAGAGGGTTGATGGCACTGGTTGGAAAGTTTGTGAATCATTGCTTTCTTCCATGATGCCTAACGACAGCAGTAATGAAGAGAAGACACTGGAATATTTTGTAACACTGGAACGTTGATAATGGGAGCACCGTTACAGCAGATGGCGCAGGCGAACGTCTCCACTTTAAATGGTTAACATCGAACTTTCTGGAATTTCTGCTTTTTTGTCCTTTTCCCCACCCGTCGTTTCACAACTTTTGAATGGAGGATATTTTTGTCATTTTCTCGAACCGTCATTTCAGGGCAAGAAAAGCAAGTAAGGGTGATTAAGTCTTTGCAACATCACGAGAGTCCGATGCAAAGTTATATCAACATACACATGAATACGAGCCCCATGTGCATGAATACGTGGTGCTCATTCAAAGCCCCGAACACGGACGTGGGATTTAGTGAATCATCGGGGGGGAACATATAACCTGCTTTGCTAGCCGACAGCATAAAACTCAAAGGCTATGACTCTGCACCTGGGACCTACGCTACGCGTTGGTTTGTGCAGAAGGGAGACACCCATGGGAATCAAACCTTGATTGCCCGTTTAACAGCCAAGGCCCTACTCCACTAGGCCAACCTCCCTTTGGGGCTGTGTGCAACCGATGAAAATGCCATTTCCATCCAAATGCAAGGCTCCAATTAGAGGTCAACTATTTATCCTTCTGTAGGAAAAGCACTACGATGACATGCTTGATTCAGTGTCATTTCTTAGAATTGCATTATTTTGCTAGATTTAACTGAAATATCTAGAGAGCAAATAAAGCCTAGATACTCACATAACTTGTAATGGGTGTACCAAGCGTAATCACTTTATAATATTTATCGTGTATCCAACAAAAATATGAAGAACTAAGGGCTTCACTCATTTGGTGGGCAACAGTGTAGCTGAGGTGAGACTCCAGTGACCTAAAGCTTTTGGGTTAATTAGTCTACATGGGAATCAACCATGAATGTCAAAACTTGGGCTCAAATATAACCAAAAGCTATAACATGATTACGAAGAACAAAGGTGACGATGAATCTAAGTTTCCATGCAAGTGGAAGAAAGTTTGGAGGTGGTGGTTTATATCTTCTTGGTGGACAGTCTTTATTTTTATTTTTTTTGAAAGGCAAGCTGGGGTTAGGCGGACCCTACCAGAACATCAGCCACCCCATATGGCAGAGGGATTCGATCTTGGGCCTTCAGCTTGACACAAGACCCCACTTACCACATGGGATACCACCAGCCAAGTCAATTATGTTGTTTATCCAACTCGATCTGTGTGAAGCTTAATTGGAAGGATTCAGATCTCTCATGGCTAGGCCAACAACGAATAGGGTCTTTGGTGCATCTTGGTTCCTTGGAGGTGTTAAGGCATGTTTAGGAAATGATAAACATGAGAAATGCATAAGAGGTTGGTGTGATTTACCAGTCATAAGTCAAGGCATGAAATCTGGTACTGGCTTATCTTAGGAAACAGAAAATCAGAAGATTACTTTCCATTATCTTGTAACAAATATGAGTTGTATCCTTATCTTTATACTCAAAGATGTAACCATTATGATCTGTAATATCTCTATATTATGGATTGTCTCTAAGGATGAGAGGAAGCATCAATCCTAGAGCTCTTTCATTTTTTTGTTTCCTCTTACATGGTATCAGAGCATTATCACTCTTGCAAGTTGTGTGAGATGTGAGTGATACCTATGGCAGCCTCATCCTTTTTCTTCCCTGCTATGCAATGGAATGTCATTGCTAGTCTTGTGTCTGTCAAGTTAAGTAGAGAAAACTACTTGCTCTAGAGAAGTCACCTAAAATATGTTATGTTGTCTCAAGACTTGCTATCATTTGTTGATGGAACTGAGTCTGTTCCACAACAGTTTATCTCCAATGACAAATGAGAAGAGTATTAATCCACTGTTTCTGAAGTGGCAAAAATCAGATCAGCTGGCCCTCAACTGGATCAAGGCCACGGTGACTGAGAGTGTGCTTAGCCAGATTGTGCACACCAAAACAGCAGAAGAAGCCTGACTCTATTTAGAAAGAACATATGGAACACAATCTCCACTACGTGTAATGCTACTCAAGAAGGACTTGCAATATTTCATCAAGAAAGAAGATATGAATATGAGTAGTTACCTTGACAAAATTAAACATCTTTCTGATACTCTACAAGTTGTTGGCCATTACACTCCTGACAATGAACTTGTGCAAATTGCATTAAATGGATTGTCAGTCGAGTACGAAAGCTTTGTCACTACTCTGACGACAGATATAACCTCTTTTGTGCCATCATTCCCAGATTTATATGATCTGCTCATCAATCAAGAAAGACATTTAGCTCTTTGTTAAAACCAAAAATGCCCGAGAACGAGTCTACACATGTAGCCTTTAGTACCTTCAGACGTGTGGTTTCTTTTAAGGACGTGGTCGTGGACAAGGCCGAAGCCATGACAATGAGCAAAATCAAGGAAACAACCAAAATCATTCCCAGCGTCCTCCTATCATTTGTCAATATAGCAGATAGAAGGGTCACTCTGCAAAATCATGCCGGGACATATCTAAGGCTCTATCAGCCATGAATGTACAAGAGGGTGATGGCTACTGGTACCCAGATACGGGTGCCACCAACAACATCACCAATACTGATCGTCAAATGGAAAATAAATCAGCATATCAGGGCACAGATCCAATACTTGTCGGTAATGGTTTTTCTCTTTCTATAGCTCATGTTGGAGATCAAACTTTACATTCAGGCAACTCCTTTTTCATCTTAAAAAATACTTTGCATGTTCCTGGTATCTCAAATAATCTGATCTCAGTAGAAAAATTCACAACAGACAATGACTGTATATTTGAATTTTCACCATCTGGCTTTGTGGTAAAAGATCGACAGACGAGCAAAATCAAACTGCAGGGATAAAAGACTCGCACCAGGCTCTATCCAATTAGGGCACAACCAAAGGCTGCTCTGATCGTTGTGGGTAGAGAAGCGATCTATTCAAGTTGGCATCGACGACTTGGGCATGCTAACTCAAAGAAGATTGCCCAGCTTCACTCTAGAAATTTTATTTCAATAAAAGAGAGAAAGTTGTCTGCTACATTAGTGTGTGAACATTGTCTAGCAAGAAAGTCTCATAAAATTCTATTTGTTCAATCGGACTTCAAGGCATCTTGTCCTCTAGAATTACTGCACAGTGATGTCTGGGGTCCCTCTCCAGTTACGGGAAAGGGAGGATATTGCTTCTACTTGTTAATAGTTGATAATTTTTCCAGATTTAGTTGGCTATTTTTGATGAAAACAAGTCAGACGTATATGACTGTTTTGTTCAGTTTAAAGCTATTGTTGAAAAATAGCTTGAAACCTCCATAAAAAAATTTCAATCTGACAATGGTGGTGAGTTTTGTAGCAACAATTTTGAAGAATTTCTAAAAATGCATGGAATCATCCATCGCTACTCATGCCCACACATGCCTGAACAGAACAAGCTTGCCGAACGCAAGCACCATCACATAGTCGAGACTGCGCTCACTATGCTCCATGATGCTAATCTTGGAAGCGAATTATGGGTTGAAGCTTTTCGAACTGCTATATTTGTTATTAATCGTTTGCCTTTATCAAAATTGCAAAATTTTATATCTCTGTATGAATGTCTGTTTGGTTAGATTCCTGACTATTCTCAAATGAAACCTTTTGGCACTATCTGTCATCCTTTTCTGACTCCCTATAATTAGCACAAGTTGAAACCGAAAAGCACTCAATGTATCTTTTTAGGGTATAACACTCAATAAAAAGGATACGAATGTTGGGATCCTAAGACTCGTAGAGTATATATGACGAGGCATGTTGTCTTCGATGAAACAACAAGGTACTAAGGGCGTAAATCAGATAAAGCTAATGGTCTAAGTCACGATCATTGGGGACTCTCACCTATTCAACTTACCAATGTTTAAAATGAGGTATATCCAAATCCCAACTCATCACACACCTCTCCTTGTCCATCAGAAAATTTTACTGGTAATCAAGAGACCCTTTAAGAACAAATAAATTTTGATCCAAATATAGTTATTGCAGAAAATACCCATACCGAGTCTCAACCATCATAATCACCATCAAACTCAGATTCTGAAATATTGGCAGACTCACCCAACAAAATTGTTAGACCTGAATATCACAGCCATCCCATGGTTACAAGATCCATGACAGGATCTCTTAAACCAAAAGTTTATGTGGCAACCAGTCAAGAGACCATTCCTATTGAAACTGAACCTGTCAATTATGGTCAAGTTGTTCAGAGTCCTCAATGGCGTAGAGCAATGGATTAAAAGTTCAAGTCACTTTAAGAGAATCACACATGGCACTTAGTTCCTGCTTAGAACCATTTCAACATTATAGGATCCAAATGGGTATACAAAGTAAAACGGAATGTTGGCGGATCTATTGTTCGTCATAAAGCTTGCTTAGTAGCAAAAGGGTATCTTCAAGAAGCTGGAATCGATTACACTGAGACTTTCAGTCCTGTTATCAAGCCCACAACCATACGGGTTCTCATTGCCCTAGCTACTCAGCATTGTTGGGACTTACGTCAAGTAGATTTCAATAATGCCTTTCTGAATGGGATATTATTTGAAGATGTTTATATGTACCAACCTGAAGACTACAAGGACCTCAAACATTCGGATTATGTTTGCAAGCTCGATAAAGCCATTTATGGGCTTAAGCAGGCTCCTAGAGCGTGGTATCATTGACTAAGTGAATTCTTGATTAGTCATGGATTCTGAATCTCTCAATCAGACTCATCACTATTTATATTGGAAAAAGGCAAGGACCGAGTTTACCTTCTAGCCTATGTTGATGATTTTATCATCATTGGGTCATCTAAAGACAGAATTCAACAAGTTATCCACCAGCTGATACAGTTTTTTTCAGTTAAAGATCTGGGCCAACTATCATTTTTCTTAGGAGTGGAAGTTCAACGAGAAAGAAAGGAGATAATACTGTCTTAATGAACTTACCTTCAAAATATATTGAGAAGAGCCAATCTGGAAGGAGCCAATCCCACTTCAACTCCTATGAGTCCTTCAGTTAATATTCATGAGGATAAATCAAACTTTGAAAATCCTCAACTCTATTGAAGTATCATTGGTGCTCTCCAATATATTACCCTGACAAGGCCATATATAGCCTTCTCGGTCAATCGTGCAAGTCAATTTATGCACTCTCCCACTAATAGTCATTGGAGCTTAGTCAAACGGATATTACGTTATTTAAAGGGAACTATAGATTATGGTCTAAGGTTTCGCCAGTCCAGCTCGCTTCATCTTAGTGGGTTTGCAGACACCGACTCGGCTGGAAGTCAAGAGGACAGAAAATCCACCGAAGGATTTGTTACCTTCCTAGGCGAAAATGTGGTTTCTTAGGGATCTAGAAAACAATGAACAATGGCAAGATCGAGTACTAAATCTGAGTATAAATCCTTAGTAGAAACAATAGGAGAATTACTATGGTTTAGGTCGTTGATTGAAGAATTGGGAATATCACTTTCACGACCACCTGATCTATGGTGTGATAATATCGGCACACTATATTTGGCAGCCAACCATGTTTTTTATGCGCACACTAAGCATGTGGAGGTAGATTTTTATTTTGTTCGTGATCATGTTAACAAAGGAAATCTACAAATTCAATTCATTCATACTGATGAGAAATTATATGATGGACTTACCAAACCTTTCCATACTGCCAAATTTGAGAAGTTTAGACTCAAGCTCAACGTTAACAAACCCACATTATGCTAGACGGGGGATGTTAAGGCGTCTTCAGGAAATGATAAACATGAGAAATGCATAACAGGTTGGCATGATTTACCAGTCATAAGTCAATGCATGAAATCTGGTACTGGCTTATCTTAGGTGTTGGAATTATAAGCTAGACTCTTCGTATTCCTCCCTTATTTTTGGGAAACTCATTTTGCTTTAAGGCTTGTTGGAATTATAAGCTAGACTCTTCGTATTTCTCCCTCATTTTGGGAACTCGTTTTACATTAAGGCTATTTGCAGTTTTCTATGCAACTCTTTGGGTTCCCCTCTCATTTAATTTTTCTCCTTGAAAATGTAATAGTCTTTTAGTTTTCCTATGGTAGAAATTTACTATGTAATTAAATTCTGGTTGAGCTTGAATGCTATATATATAGCAGCCATGTATCATCATTTGGACAAGTCATTGGAATGTATTGAAGCCTTTTGTAGCTATCTCCTTCTCTTGCACCATTTCTGTGTGTTTTTCATTCTAGAGAACAATCTTCTTCTCTAGTTTATTGTTTTATTTCCAACATAGTGGTATCAGAGCTAGGATGACTTCCAATAGTATGGTTCAACCACAAGTTCCTTGCTTTGCTGGGAAAAATTATAACAAGTGGAGTATTCAAATGAAGGCTCTCTTTGGCTCTCAAGATCTATGGGACATCGTTGAAAGTGGCTTCGATGAGATGGACAATATGGAGGGCATCACTCAACGACAACAAACTGAGTTGAAGAAAAACTGAAAGAAGAATAATAAGGCTTTGTTCTATATTTATCAAGTTGTTGATGAAGCCATTTTCGAAAGAATATCCTCGGCGGAGTCGGCAAAGGTAGCATGGGATACTCTCTATACAACATACAAAGGAGAAGACAAGGTAAAAATGGTGAGACTCCAAACTCTTAGAAGTGAATTTGATTCTTTAAGAATGAAAGAATCTGAAACAATTGAAGTTTTTTTCAATCGAGTCTTCTCTATTGTTAATCAAATGCGAGTAAATGGTGAAAAACTTGAAGATCAAAGAGTTGTTGCAAAAATATTGAGAAGCTTAACTCGCAAGTTTGAACTTATTGTTGTTGCTATAGAAGAATCCAAAGACTTATCCACCTTGTCCATTGATAGTTTAATGGGATCACTTCAATCTCATGAACTTCGTATAAAGTAATTTGATTCTCCTCCAATCAAACAAGCTTTTCAGACACAACTCTCTATTCGTGGTGGTGCTCGAGGACGAAGAGGAAGAGGAAGAGGATATGGAGGTGGTAGAAATCAAGAAACGAAAGAAGATTGTGATTCATCTTATTCTATGCGAGGAAGAGGTCAAGGTAGAGGTCAAGGTCGTGGTCGCTCTCTCTCACAAGTTCAATGCTTTCATTGTCAGAAGTATGGTCACACCATAAAATTTTGTAGAAAGCGATTGGCAGAAGAAAACCAAAAGGAGGTAACTTTCATGCATGAGAAAAATGAAATTCTTGATGATGATATTCTCTTTCTTGCTTGTGATACCAAAGAAGAAACACATGATGAAGTATGGTATATTGATAGTGGTTGTAGTAACCACATGACTGGAAACAAAAATTTATTTGTGAACTTAAATGAAATGGTCCAAACTGAAGTTAGAACATGTGATGATAATAGGCTTGCGGTCAAAGGACGCAGTGATATTCTTGTTAAAACTAACCTTGGAAACAAGCATGTCACCGATGTTTTCTATGTTCCAGGCCTCAAACACAATCTTTTGAGTATTGGGCAACTTATTCTAAAAGGATATGATCTTCATTTCAAAGGAGAAATATGTGAAATTAAGGACAAGAAGAATGCTCTCATAGCCGAGGTGAAAATGACTCAAAACAAAATATTTCCATTTATATTTCAAAATGCTGCTCTTCCTTGCTTCAATACTATTATTAAAGATCCATCATGGTTGTGGCATCTTCGATATGGACATTTGAACTTCAGTTCTTTATCTCTTATGTGCAAAAAACATATGGTCAGAGGCATGCCTAACATTCATCAGCAAGACAAAATTTGTGAAGGTTGTGTTCTTGGAAAACATCACAGAGACTCTTTTCCTGGTGGCAAATCTTGGCGAGCATCAAAACCACTTGAGTTGGTTCATTCTGATCTATGCGCACCACATCTATTGGAGGTAATCGTTATTTTTTAACATTCATTGATGACTTCAGTCAAAAGACATGGGTTTATTTTCTAAAAGAAAAATCTGAGGTGTTCAAATATTTTAAGCAATTTATGACATTTGTTGAAAAGCAAAGTGATCTTTCTATTAAAACCTTGCGTACTGATCGTGGGGCTGAATATATGTCCAATGAGTTTTAGGAATTCTTGAAAAGGAAGGGCATCCGTCATCAGTTGACTACTCGGTACACACCTCATCAAAATGGCGTTGCGGAAAGGAAGAATCGCACGATCATGGAGATGGCAAGAAGTATGTTGAAATCTAAAGGTATGCCTAACATATTTTGGGCTGAATCAGTGGCATGTGCTATCTATCTTCTTAATCGTGCCCCCACTAAAAGTGTTCAAGACCTAACTCCTCAAGAAGCTTGGAGTGGGCAAAAACCATGTGTTGCTCACTTGAAAGTATTTGGCAGCATATGTTATTCTCATATTCTTGATGAACGAAGGAGCAAGCTTGAAGATAAATCTGAAAAATGTATCCTCGTTGGGTACAGTGAATGCTCAAAGGCTTATAAGCTTTACAATCCAATCACCAAGAAAATTATCATAAGCAGAGATGTAAAATTCAGTGAAGAAGAATCTTGGAATTGGGATGGAGAGAATGAAAATAAAAATTCACATTTCATCAATAAGGAAGAGAGTCATGAGCCAAGTGGTGATGGAGATACTTCACTCTCCTCTCCATCTACGCATTTATCACCATCTTCCTCATCTTCAAGGAGTTCTGAATCTCCTCCTATGAAGACAAGAAGTCTTCAAGAAATTTATGAAACAACAAGAAGAAATCTTGAGGAAGACTTGGTGAATTTTGCTTTATTTGCCGACGTTGATCCAATTACTTATGAAGAAGCATCTCAAGAAGAGAAGTGGAGAATTGCTATGAATCAAGAAATGGACTCCATTGAAAGAAATCATACTTGGGAGTTGACTGAGCTCCCAAATGGACACAAATCTATTGGCATCAAGTGGGTATATAAAACAAAATTCAACTCAAATTGAGAAGTTGAAAAATGCAAAGCTCGGCTGGTGGTAAAAGGTTACAAGCTATGTCACACGGACTCGGCTAGGGAGGCACCGCACCCGAGTCGACACGCCACGACACGGGTGCGGACACGGGTGCGGACACGGGTGCGGCTTCGGACTCGGCCCAGACTCGGTCAACGCCGAGTCAGACTCGGTCAAAGAGTCGAGGCTGAGTCCGTCCATATTTTGGACTCGGTCAACTTTGACCGAGTCCAAAAATGTCCATTTTTAAGACGAAAAACAAAAAAAAACAAATTTTATATAACTTTTTTTTAAAAATATATATATAACTAGACTGCAATGCAGTTGCACAGTCACAGACTGTGCAACTGCACAGTGACTGTGCACAGTCTGTGAATGTGCACAGTCTGTGCAACTGCAACTGCACAGTCTATGCAACTTCAGTCCATTTGATTGGGGATGTGTGATCTTTAAGGGAAAGCGTGATTCCTCCAACGAAGGGTGAGTTGCATACTAGAAAGTTGCTTCTCAGTGTTCAGGACCAATACTTAGTAGTTGTATATGCATAATTTTATATTCTTGAAATATCTTTCAATTTATCAATTTAAAGGAATATAAATACAATACAACCAGGATTTAGCCAGAGCAAAGGTAACTGAAACATGAATGTGCCCTCTTCCTGTAAGATGTATATTTTCATATGCAAGTCATATTTTCTCTACTGAAAAACTTGATATTTTTATATATTCATGTACTGATAAATGACAATGAAATTGCTAATAAATTTTTTCTGTTGCTATGTTATTGCTTATATATATATATATATATATATATATATATATATATATATATATATATATATATATATATATATATATATAGCCGAGTCCCCGTGTCCAAAATTTTTGAAATTGCGTCGCACCCGTGTCGCACCCGCACCCACACCCATGTGACATAGGTTACAAGCAAAGGTATGGCGTTGATTTTAATGAAGTTTTTGCTCCTGTGGCTCGCCTTGAAACAATTCGCATGGTGTTAGCTTTGGCTGCTCAAAGAAAATGGAAGGTCTTTCAAATGGATGTAAAATCAGCATTCTTGAATGGTCTCCTTGAAGAAGAAGTGTATATTGATCAACCTCCGGGTTATGTAAAGAAGGGTGAAGAAAACAAAGTGTGTCGATTGAAGAAGGATTTATATGGGCTGAAACAAGTGCCAAGGGCTTGGTATAGTCGCATTGATGGATACTTCTTGAGGAATGGTTTCAAACGGTGTCCTTTTGAGCATACTTTGTTCATCAAAGAAGGCAATCAAGGGGAATTCTTAGTCATATGCTTATATGTTGTTGATTTAATAATTACTGGCACTAATGCAACCATGTGTGAAAATTTTAAGAAGGATATGATGCACGAATTCGAAATGACTGACATGGGGCTTCTCCATTTTTTTTCTGGGCATTGAGGTAAAGCAAGCCGAAGATGGAATATTCATATCTCAAAAAAGGTATGCTGAAAATATATTAAAGAAGTTCAGAATGGAGGGTGCTACACCTCTTAATACTCCTATGAAAGTTGGACTGAAACTTAGCAAAAATGATGGTGAGAGAAAGATCGATGCAACTCTCTATAGAAGCTTTGTTGGTAGTCTTATGTATTTGACTGCTGCAAGACCTGATCTTATGTTTGTTGTCAGCATGATTAGCAGATTCATGGAGTCTCCTTCTAATACTCATTGGGACATAGGCAAAAGAATTTTGAGATATGTGCGTGGCACTATCAATTATGGAATTCATTATAAATGTGTCGAAGATTCAAAATTGGTGGGTTTTTGTGATAGTGATTGGGGTGAAAATAGAGATGATAGTAAAAGCACTTCAGGTTTCGTTTTTCACATTGTCTCAGGTGCAATCTCGTGGGCATCAAAGAAGCAAGTTGTTGTTGCTCTCTCCACAACCGAAGCTGAGTATATTTCATTGGCTCTTTCTAGTTGTCAAGCTCTTTGGCTAAGGTAGATTCTTCATGAGCTGAAGCATCCTCAATGGGAAAGCACTCCTTTGTTTTGTGACAATAGTTCAGCCATAGCACTCACCAAAAATCCAGTTTTCATGGCAAAAGCAAGCATATTTGAATCAAGTATCATTTCATTAGAGACTTGGTCAAAGATGGAGATGTCAATGTCAAGTTTTGTAAGACCCAAGACCAAGTGGCTAATATCTTTACAAAAGCATTGAAGAATGAAACTTTCAATAAATTGAGAGAGAAATTAGGTGTCGTTATAGTCTAGCTTAAGAGGGGTTGTTGAAATTATAAGCTAGACTCTTCATATTCCTCCCTTATTTTTGGGAAACTCATTTTGCTTTAAGGCTTGTTGGAATTATAAGCTAGACTCTTCGTATTTCTCCCTCATTTTGGGAACTCGTTTTACATTAAGGCTATTTGCAGTTTTCTATGCAACTCTTTGGGTTCCCCTCTTATTTAATTTTTCTCCTTGAAAATGTAATAGTCTTTTAGTTTTCCTATAGTAGAAATTTACTATGTAATTAAATTCTGGTTGAGCTTGAATGCTATATATATAGCAGTCATGTATCATCATTTGGACAAGTCATTGGAATGTATTGAAGCCTTTTGTAGCATTTTTCTTCTCTTGCACCATTTCTGTGTGTTTTTCATTCTAGAGAACAATCTTCTTCTCTAGTTTATTGTTTTATTTCTAACATTAGGAAACAGAAAATTGGAAGATTACTTTTCATTATCTTGTAACAAATGTGAGTTGTATCCTTATCTCTGCACTCAAAGATATAACCGTTATGATTTGTAATATCTCTATATAATGGATTGTCTCTGAGGACGAGAGGAAGCATCAATCCCAGAGTTTTTTCAGGAGGTTGCTCAACCTGTACTATAATCTGTAAGCTTATGGTATTTTGTTAGTCAGATGACTCTTTGTCATCTGGCTAACCTGTATATTTCTTTCTTGCAGAAATTTATTGAATCTTATTCTTCTTCAAAACAAAAAAAAAATCTAATTTCAAGCTCATAATTAGTTGAAGCTACCAGAACAAGTACTCGTGTGGAAGTTATTCCCAAATCTAAACTGAAATTAGACAGCCAAATACGAAGTACATTTGTAGGTTTGCATCAAGTTGACTCAGAGAAATTAAGCCTCAAATAGGCTGTCAGTTAATTTCATCAAGTACGTTGGTGGTATGCATGGGTGCAATCCAGTGCACATGTTCAATCAATTAGGGCAGCTTTAGAAAGTACAGCTAGGAATGAGTAAGAAGAATAATAGAGAAGAAAGGAGGGGATAAGAGAGGAATCAAGAAAGAATAAGAACAAAGAAAAGGATTACAGTGTGGGTAGGTCATCGGCTTGTCATTTAGGAACCAGTAGACCAACTATTTGTGGGTGGTAGGGGTGGGCAACCGGTCCTGCAGGCTGGCCCGCTATTGGACTGGGCTGGCTCGGTCAAAGCCTGGTTCGAGCCAGCCCACAGCCTGCCCGTTAGGTTCATGGGCTTAATTGGGCCGGGCTCGGGTGAATATATATATATATATATATTTGGGCCTCACCAGGTAGGTGGGCCTCTAGTATCGGCCCACTTTGAAGCGGGCTGGGTCAAATGTGTGGTTTTGGTCGAGCCTGAGTCTAATATACAGGTCCAAGCCTAGCCCATGGGCCCGGCCTATTACCCAACTCTAGTGGGTGGTACCAAACCTAGTTGATGCACATGGAAAACAACAAAAGGAAACTGATAAAAGAAGAATACATGAAGAGGAAGAAAAGGAGAGCACAGTAACAAACGTTTTTTTAGGCAAAATCTAGTTTGTCAAAAACTCGTGAGAAATTGAAAAATTTTCATAAATCTCGTTTTTTCTTTTTGGCAAAATCTTAGCAATAAAAAAATAAATTAAAAAATATAAAAATTACTTTTCTAAGAAAATATTAATAAAAAAATTTAAAAATAAAAATACATGGTTTTTTCATGATAAATAGTCATTTAAAACGTAAATATCGCATTTAAATCACAGTATTTATGTTTTTTTCATAAAATCTTGCGATATTTTGAAAATCTCGCAAAAAATTGCCATTTTAAACTTTCAGGCAATTTTTCACGATATTTTTCATAAATCTCACGAGATTTGTTACAGAGAAGGAGAGTAAAAAGAAAGAAGAAAAAGAACAAAAGAAAAGAAAAGAAAAAGATAAAAAGAATATATGGAGAAAAAATATTATTAGAAACTTTTACTAGTAAATATAAACTTTGATTATGACAATATATGATGGTAACGCAAGATACTACCTCACATTCACAGTTTTTTTTTTTTTTACTGAAAACCTTTACAACACTGCAAGAATCATCAAGTTTCAAGGTCAATGTGTACAGAATTGGTATCGGAGCTGGCTGATTAGGACACCAACTGAATTGAGCTGAATCAGCCCTTTTTATTTGGTTAATAAGAAAAATCATAAAAAACTTTAAATTTTTATTTAAAGATTAAAATTTTAAAAAACAGCTGAGAGCCGAATCAGATTTTGTTCGAATCGATTTTAGGTTGATACGATACGATACGATTCAGGCCGATTGGAATCGATACTGACAACACTGATCATGCTGACACTTTTGACCAGCCAATAGACTTTGGTGACAACAAAAACTAAAAGCCAAGAAATGGAAAGCAAAATAAAATCTAACATTATCTTGAAAAAGAAAAACTAAAAAGGCTTTTTTATTTCAAGACCAAGTAAACAAATAAAATCAGAAGTTAATGCATTCTAAGATTAGCTTGTCATATATCCTTATTGGAGTATAACATTTTTCTAAGTTGGGGAAAAAAACTAGGAACTTGGGCCGTAGCATAGTGACAAAAGTTAAGAACGGCAAAAATATCGGCAGCAAAAAAATCGCGAGAAATAGATTTTTTTGTAAATCTTGAGTTTTTTCAGAAATAAAAAAAATATTTTTGTAAATAAATATAAATAAAAATTATTAAAAATAAAAAACGCACATTGGTAACAATAAATAACCGATGTAAACATAAATATCGGGTTTAAAATGCTATATTTATGTTTCTAACAAAAAACTCTTGATATCTTGAAAATATTGAGAAAAATGAAAGTTTAAAACGTTTAGGTAATTTCTAGCGAGGCGAGATTATAATAAATCTCGTGATATTTGTCACATTGGGTTGTAGCATGCTAAAAGGGTTTGAGCCTCTATTATTAGAGGTGGCTAATGGGCTGGTTGGACCTGTTAACCGGACCAGAACCGGTCTGTTGAAACCCGGACTGGCACGGCCCAATAGCTACAGTAATGGTCTTGGCCCAAGTCGTGAACCGTGTAGTGGGCCATGCCGGTTTCAGCCCCCAGCCCAAAAACATGTTATGACCCGGACCCGTTTAACCCGTAAATCCGACCGAACTAACCCTCAAACCTGTCTCAACCCGTCTAACAACCTGTCCAGTGAACCATATCCATATGTAGAAGAATACAAGTAGTCTTAATTTTATTTTTAGTTGTAATATTTATAGTTTTAGATTTTTTCTTTCTAATTTTAATTTGTAATCTGCTTTTACTTTTTTTTTCATAGTGAAATTTTGGATTTTGGTCCTGTGGTTTTTTCTTTTTGGGGTTTTTCACGTAAAATCTTGGTGTCCAATTTTTTTTTCAACTTTTATGAATCTTTTTCAATTCTGCCAATTTGGCCGGTTCAACCCGGGAGCCAGCCCACCTAAACCCGGCCCAACGGTGCCGGTTTCACTTGGCCGGTGCAGTTTGGCTTTCTCACAAACGGCCCGGTTCAATCAACCGGCCCGTCTCAACTGGTCTGGTTCATGAACCAGCCCGTTAATGGGCCTTAACCGGCGAGCCGCGGTGCGGGTTCAGGCCCCTCTGCCACCTCTATCTATTATCTTTAAAAGTATATAACTTAAAAATCAAGTTTTTAAAGATTTATTTTTCCTTTTTTTTCTTCTTGGACATGCGTCAAAGCCCGGAGGTCCATATCAGTTTGTGGTTGGGCACAAGCCCCTTCATTTCCTAGTTCAATGAGCTTTTTGTTTTTTAAATAGTCTGGAATTCAAACTCAAGGCCCCTCAACTATAACAGTGCATCCTAACTAGGGGTGGCAATCGGGTCGGGTTGGCGGGTGGTGTTGGCGGGTTGGCGGGTCAGCATACCTCAACATGAACCCGACCCGTTTATTAAACGGGTCGGCTGTGGCAAACACGAACCCAACCCATTTATTAAACGGGTAACCCAACACGACAGGGTTAACCCGTTTAATAAACGGGCCGGGTCGGGTAAACGGGTTAGCGGGCGGGTTGGCGGGTCGGTTTGGGTAAACGGGTTGACCCGCCCGCCTAACCCGTTTATTAAACGGGTCAACCGGGTTGGCGGGTTGGCATACCCCTAACACGAACCCGACCCGTTTAATAAACGGGTTGGGTTAGGTGGGTCGACCCGTTTATGACACGAACCCGTTTAAGCCAAACCCGAACCCGCCTAAGAAGCGGGTTGGCAGGTCGTGTCAGATTTTGCCACCCCTAATCTTAACCATCTATAGCCGGGTCCAAGTTTGGTACCGCATGAGTCCGAACCAAACCTGACCCGTTGACACACCTACTTATTGGGAATAGTTTCTCGTTGGCTTTGGCCTTGTGGCAATAGAGGCGTACCCCAGGTATACGACGAGGAACCCTCGTCGAGTACCGAGTCACTCCCCGAAAGCGAGATAAACCTCAGGTAAGGTTACCGACGCCCAAACCCTTAAGGAGCCCACCAGTTATAAGGCATGTCTTTCAACTTAAAGCCAACCCACCTTGGCAAGTATGCATAGCACTTTTAGCCATGTTTTTTAGAGGTTGTATTTGAGGCTTACCTCTCAAAGCCTAAGCCTTATTGGTATATAAGGAGGCCTGCAGCTCTTCCTCTTACCTAAAGAGGCTTAAGTTTTTACATTTAAGCCTCTAAGGTTTTCTTTTTAATTAAAATAAAGTTATTTAAAAAATAAAAAATATTGGCATAACCATAAATTTGTGTTGATAAAAAATAATTATACATATTAAATTAAAGATAAATAATCACACACAAAAAAAAATCTATGGCAAGTTAAACAGCATCTTTTGCATTGGGGATAACACAAGATGTTTGTGAACAAAAGTTGGTGTCTTGCAGCAATCACAGCCATCATGGGTAGGTATGCGCATCCAATTGGCAGTAGATGATGGACCATCATAAAATATATCAAATATGAAATGATATCTTGATTCACTTATAAGTTGGATTCGATAGAGTTAGGGTTGCAAACGGGTCGGACTCAGGCCGCATCTTGCCAGATCCGAAATGTAAACAGTAGATCTGGATTCAAATCCAAATCAGATTCGAGGAGGCAAGGTTGAATAGGAATCTAAAATACATGTAGTAATACTGAATCTGGAAAAAATAGAACAAAAAATAAGCTATTTACATACAAAAAAAGAATTGTAATCAGGTGGGATTTTGAATTGGGTCAATTCAAGATCCAACTTAAAATATTGATCTGAATCCGACCAGAATCTGAAAGTAATCCGATTGAACAGATTCGAATGTACATTCGGATCTTACTTAAAGGAACTATATCCGGAAAAACATGTTGGACTCGGATCAGATATCCCACCTTACCTGATCTGTTTGCAGCCCTAGATAGAGTGTATGCATAATACACCAATTCGATTCATACGCTATTAACTATTTAAGATTATTGAATCTATGTATGGCACTATCATTTTTCATTCATACCCGAATCTAACTCCAAATCCGAATAAGCAATATCCAATTAGGTTGGTTTCAGTAATGCCTACATCCGACCCGTTTACCCTGCATTATCATTGAAGCTAATCATGTGTAGGCGTTTTCAACAGAAAATGCCTCAAAAGCAGGGTGAGTGACATGATGATATCCATGACGTTCACATTCTTTCTTTGCTCATTCATGCTTTTATAGTATGCATCTCATATCTGGACCAGGTTGGGGCACGTGCATCCCAATCTTATAAAATGTGTGCAGGAATGTAAACTGTTCCGATTCGGGTTGGATGTGGCCAATACCAGGTCCGGCTAATCAGATTTTTGCTAAATGAATCTGAATTTGGATTCAGATTTAGATGGTACCCTTATACAAGATCTATTTTTTTTTCATAGAATTGGATTCGGGTATCCATCGAATTCGGATTCGATAGCAAAAACTCAAAACCATATCCACATTCGATTATAATGGGATATGGTTTTCGGCTTACCAAGTCTGACTAAATGGAGTCGGTTTCAGTCCGATATCAGAGAAAATCCAATCCATTGGCATCCTTAAATGTATGCATCTATAATAATAATATATAGAAACTTACCAAAAAGGTTCGGTTTGGTAGCTTCGGGGGTGTATTGTGGTTTCCTCCAATGCTCTCATGCTCTCTCTCTCTCTGCTGTTTGGATTCTTAAGGCTCTGTTTGAGAGCGTTGGAGGTGTATCATGGTTTTCTCCAATGCTCTCTGCTGTTTGGGAGCAGTGATGTTGCCAAAGCACTGCATTGAGAATGGAGTTGGCAACACAAATTCCATTTTAACACGTTAACAAGGCGATATTTTTGGCAACTTTATCCTCAACGCCACTTTTTGTCCGAATCATATTTTGGCAACACATGAAAATGGTGTTAACATTGACAATGCACGGCTCCCAAACAGAACCTAAAAGGCAAAGTGTTTATGAAATACATTTGCCTTGAAAATCTAAATAAGGCGTAGAATTGATCCAAATCCAAATCCAAATTTACTTGTCTCAGACCCAAGGGTGTTAATGGGTCAGGCATGATGACCCAATCTTGACATGTATTGGATTTGGTCGGATGAGGGTTTGGTAACAAATGAAGGGTTTCGATTAATTATTTGGGCTAGATCCTTGAAGTCTGGTTAGACTACAGAGCTGAGCATGGTTTGCAAAATTTCATACCAGACCAAGGTCGATAAGAGTTCCAATTAAGATCCACATTTTTTCAATATAATAAACATGAAAAATATTATTTTACCAGGTATCGACTAAGTCTGATTTATGCAATTGCTATCAAACCGAAGTGTGGTTTTTCCTGTGATCGATCAGACCCGAACCTGCTACCACCACTTCTTACTCAGATCTAGGTCCAGACCCACTCAATTCTGGTAGAGGTCCGACTCTTTGATACCTTTAGTCAGACACATGAAACCCTTAATTCATATCTATGGCTATGCAACAGGCTGGCCCGAGCAGGCCCAATGTTGGCCGGTTACTTAACAGGCCAACAGGGCAAAAATCCGCTGGCACGACCTGACCCATTGCCCACCCCTACTCATACTCCAAGCCTTGGAGAAAAACACAGGATCAAGTGATTGTAGGGATGACAGTGAACTGGGGGGAAACAGGGCTCCGCCCCGCCTCGCCCTGTTTGGACCGGGGATGGAGGACATGAAACGGTGATGGAGGTTAAAATCAAAACCCGTGCAGGGATGGAGGCGGGGATGGACTTACGCTTTCCCCTGCACTGCCCTGCCCCGTCCACGTCCTCGACCCCCGCCCTGCCCCACCCCCCATCTTTCTTTAGAGATGGCAGCGGACCGAGGGAAAACGGGGCCTCCGCCTCGCCCCGTTTGGACCGGGAATGGAAGAAATAAAACAGGGATGGATGCAAGGATGGAGGTTAAAATCAAAACCCATGCTAGGATGGTGACAGGGATGTTGGATAGGATTTTGAGACGAGGTGGGGGTAGAGACCTTGTCATCCCTAATTGATTGGGACGATCACCCCATCATCTAAGCAACCAATCCACTAGTAGGGAGGGTGAGGTCGTGGACCATCTGTTTTGAAGGTTGGACCTCTTGAATGGACTTTAGTTGTGGGGCCCATGTTTTCTCACTCGTGGGTCCCAACACTTTTGTCTTCAATGGGATTGGTCGTTAGTATCCGAGGGAGTTAAAATTGGGATTGCATTCTTTTGAAGCCAAAAGCCAAGAACCTTAAAAGGTAAGGGTGTCAACCGGTCGGGTTTGATTAGGACCCATGTGGTATCAGATTTGGACCCGGTTTTCAGATATGATATCAGGTCCAGACCTGAGTTTAATCAGGTCCACTATAAGAAAAATCATACCCGAACCCGATAAGAACTACATGAACCAGACCCGAATCATGCCCGGTAAAACCATATTTTTAGTCATTTTTTACATTGAAAAATTGCGAGTCTTAATCAAAGCTCGGGTTGGGTCCACGTCGGGTATAAAATTTCACAAACTATACCTGGGTCCATGTATTAATCGGACCTTCAGGTCTGGACTCGAGTCTTAATCCGGTCTTATTATTTATCACCATACCCAGACCCTATAGGGTTTGGTTTGGATCGGGTCCATCATAACCCTGTCTTTCACCTTCATCAGCCATTTCCTTCTTTTTTATTAGTTGATCGTCTCAAGTAGCATGATGATTGGGCATTTACATATCACCTCAAGGCTGAGACACTATATATAGATAGTTGATAGTCAATTATACTTGGAATCAAATGAAGCAACTCATTTTTGACTCAATCTAACCTCCTGTGTTCAGGCATGGTGGATTTAGTAGAAATCCAAACTTGATCATGTTTTTTCAACAAAATATGTATTTTTTTGCATGGTTAAAAAAAAATCTATGCATAAATAAGATTTGCACGATTGAAAAGTGGCTTCCAAACTATAAGCATGTAAATCACATCCATGGGGTCATTTTGGCCAAAAAAAAAAAAGAGAAAAAATCATTTAGCGGCCAAGCTTTTGCCCCTAATTCAAAATATAGGTCTCACATTTTTTAAATTTCAAATATTAGACAAACTTCCCTGAACACTGCCAAACAAGGGCCTGCATTTAATATTGACCTTTAACTCATGTTATATCACAAGCCAAATTACAAAAGTGACTTTCATCTTTAAGTGTTTAAAATTTACTAGTTCTCTTTTTATGAGAATGAATGAAAACTTTTTAATTTTAAAGAAACAATACAACCAGGGGTGGGCAACAGCCCGTGGGCTGATCGGCCAAGCCGACCCTGCCTGTCATGGGCCGTGTTTGGGCCATAATTTTAGGCATGGGTCGAAACCCAACCCGTTATATAAGTGGGCCAGGCCCGACCCGCGGGCTATCGGGCAGGCCCAATGGACCTGAGTTATTTATTAATTTTTTAATAATATAATTTTTTTATAAATTAACTCTTATATTTAATTCATTTTTTGTCAATTTTATGAATGGGTAACTATTAGTAGTTATTAATTTTATGTTTTTTTATTTATTCATTTTTCTTTGGTATTCTAAGATTATTGTATTAATTTTATTAAAAAATAACCTACAAATGGGTTTGAACTGGACCAGGTCAGGCCGGACCCGACCTGCTTCACATTAACTCATTGGGCTAATAGGTCGTGCCGGGCTTCTCTTCAAACCCGAGCCTGTTAAAAACCGGGCCAAAACCCGACCCATTAGTAAACGGGTCGGCCCGATCCATTAGGAGGCCGGCCAGATGCCCACCCCTAAATACAACTACAAGAAACCAAAAAGGAATCACTATGTTGACCTAAGATTACCATTTGAGTGTTTTCAAGAAAAGTTTGACTCATATTTAGAGTTCCAAAAAAAGTGAAGCCCATATTTGAAATTAAGGGCAAAAGGTTAGATTTTGCCATTTAGCAAACTTTAAACCAACGGGATCTCCGCTTGTCTGGTAGGAGAAGCTGGTGCACATCACCTATGGTATAGTTGTATAATGGTAGAGGCCTGCCTAACCCCAGCTCGCCTTTCAAAAAAAAATTAACCATATATATTACCAAAGTCCAAAATTACTTTAAAAAAAATTAAAAAGCCATCTTGTTACCATCATGGAGCTCAGCTCGTAATGAGCTCAGACATGGCTCGACTTGTTATGAGCTCACAAGCCAAACCCGAGCAAGGGTTTACCCTTATCGAGTCGAACCCAAAGAGCTCAAACTTAGCTCTTTCAGCTTGTTTACCAGCCCTACAACTAAGAGCAATGTATGGCTTCCAAACTGTATATCTACATACTGTTCCAAACTCCTTCAAAAAATTTACTTGCACGCATTTTTTTTGTTTAATCCAAACCAGTAGATGCGTTTATCATTACTTATTTACTAAAACGAGGGTTTGGATCAAATCAATTATAAAGAATTTTTGGCTTTTCATTAATCAAGTTTTTGGTATAATATGAACTATTAATTTTTTTGTTTAGCTAAAAAACACATCTAAACATGAAAGTTTTTTAAACTCATATTTTCTATTAAATAAAGCATAAAAATCACATCTATGAGTTTAGATTGAACAAAAAATACATGAAAGTATGTTTTATAAGGGAGTCTGACGTGGTCTAGGAGATCAATGGTTTGGAAGCTATATATTACTCCACAAACTAAGCCTATTTTTAGAAAACTTATTTTCTAGACACCTGCATATTTTCTAATCAAAATAAGCCTATTTTTAGAAAACTTATTTTCTAGAAACCTGAATATTTTCTAATCAAAATAGGTTAGTTGCAATATCAAAATACTCCAAATTACTCTCTCTATCCACACATTGGTTTACATACATTTTTGCTTTGATTTTGTTGTATCCTTTATATTTGCACAGATTAATTATTCTTTACGTACAAAGCACTTAAGCTGAATCGATTACGACTTGAAAACTACAGTTTACCAAATCCACTTAATGAGCTGATTCATCCATAATGAGAATCCATATCCTCAATAACAGTAAGGGGCAACGTATTAATGCAGTTCTAAACATTAATCAAAGATCCAAAAACTAAGGGTAAAATTAATCACAGTAAGTACACAGCACATGCATCATCAGCAAAATCTTAAACAGACCATCAAACCCTGCAAGCATCATAATTTACAAAGGTCGAGGAAAACATAAAGCATTACAATCATGGTCACCAAGACCTCCAATGTAGGGAATAGCTGCCCATCAAGACGAACAAATCCTATGTCCCTAAGGCCGAAAATATATGATAGAAACTGCTCTTCACATATGAGTTGCTAAGTTGAACAGAACAGCATGTTACGTCAGTATACTGCTAAATAAAGTAGCGCCTCTCAAGTTAGCTGGATGCTTGGCATGGTAAACAAGTTACTTTATAGTTCTGCTACTTCAGAGGACATATTTTTCATACAAAGATAGAATGTCCTTCTTGTTTGGGTTCCGCATCTGTAGAAGCTGCGCACCAAAACCGTGCTTTGTAAGCTCTTGCTTGAGCTTTTGCACAGTAAACTTTATGTAATCCTCTGAATCACGTTGACTGTCATCACCATTGGGTTTAAAAATAGAACCCCCATCATCTGTATGAATGTTTATGGGACTAGTCATGCTCTTGGATCTCTTGTTTGCCCTCACATCAGCATTTGTTTCCATATCTTGAACTGATTCGATACCAGCATAATCATCAAAGCGTGAGCGTTTAGCATGTGAAACAGTCCTGAGTTTGCTGTCTAAGGCAGCCTCATTTAGACGCACTGACGTCAACTCTTGTTGAATTGAATCTAGTTTTCCTTGGGTGGCTTGAAGCTGCAAGGAGAGAGCCTCCGCTCGAGTGCTTGCTTCAGCATGAGCTGCCCTTTCAGTGGCCAAAAGGCTTTCAAGTACTTTAACTGTGGTTGTCCTCTGCTCATTTGTAGATTTGACTAGTTCCTCAATTTCTTTCTCTCTCTCATCTACTCTTGCTTCAAGCAATGAGACCTTGGAAATAGCATCCATTTCAGAGGCACGAACTCGTTCAACCTCCCCCACTAAATCCAACTTCTGTCTTTCGAGGCTTTCAATTTGTCTCTCAGCTCTTTCAATCTGAGCTAGCCTTTCCATTGCCAGGCGATGGACTTCACTCTTTTCTTTCTGTGCAGATGCTGCCTCACTTCGGGCATTGTCAGCCAACTCAAATGCTCTTTTGGCCTCCTTCTCAGCAGATTTGTACCTCTCCTCAGCTTCCTCAAATCTTTTGAACTCAGTCAAGTGTTTTTCCTCCAAATGATTTTTTTCTTGCTCTAGTATTCTTGCTTCTCTCTCGTGTGACTGAGCTGTAGCCTTCGCAGAATCAAGCATTTGTCCCAGCTCCTCAACTTGAATTTTCAGTGCTACATATTCTGTATCTTTTGTTTTCAATGTTGACTCAGCAATCTGCAATTCTCATAGCCGTAACAATGTCAAAAAAATTGCTCTATGGTTGTAGAAGACACGGTAAATAAAATCATTTGCAATAATCTAAATCTACCTTTAGCTGTGAACTCAAACTCATGACCTGGCGCTCAGCCTGCTCAAGCTTTGCTACCTTTTCCTTAATGTCTTCTTCCTGTTACCAGATGGGAGGGAAATTTTAAAAAAAGGAGAGAGAGAGAGAGAGATCATAAAATCAAAGTATAATGTATACACTCAAGTTTTTAAAACAATAAAAAGATAAATAATAACAAATGGATTTTGAAAAATGCAATCACTAACCTTCTTAGATAAACTAGAAGAGAATTCTGCCCTAAGAGAATTTTCTCTAAGCTGTATTTGCTGATTTGTACGATCTTGCAATTGTGCAGCTTTCTCCAGTGCAGATTTGCATTCTCTTACAGCTATATCAAACTTCCTTTTCCACTCAGAAGCTTCTTCTTGAGCAGCCTGGACCTGTTCGCGAGCAGCAGCCAATCTTGCTTCAGCAGTGCTAGCTCTAGACTTGAGAGTTGCTATTTCAGCATTAATCTGTTCTTCTTCAGCCTTATATCTAGAGGATATCTGTTCATATTTCCGCTTCCATTCTGTAGAGTCCTGAGTGGTGGCATCCAGGGTTTTTGACAAATTAGAGTACCGCTCTTCCAAAGAACTATACTTGCTTTGCAAATTGTTTATACGAATAAGATAATCTTCTGCAATTTTTCTTTTGTCACCGAGTGCTTCTTCATATCTTTTCAGATAATCAGCCCGATGCTGTTCATTTGCCTCCAATTGTTTGCTAAGCAATTCCAGTTTGTCTTCAGTTGCATGATATTTCAACATAAGATCACTTTTTTCTGATGCTATTTGATCTAACTGTTTTTTAACAAAGTCAAATATCGGGCCCTCTAAACTGCAAAAAAGTGAAAATCATGAACTTAGAAAGACTATGACAAACCAACAGAAACTTCACAAAGAGGAACAAATGCCAAATATTAGAGTGGGGTTGTGGGACAAACCACTGCTGCAAGAATCGAGCAAGCTTTTGCCATTTCCCCGGACCATGAGAAGATATTTCATATTCAGACATAAGACCATCCAGGACCTGTAGCAATAATAGGTGAATTATTTCCTTAATGTTACCATGCATCTGTGTGTTTGTCTGCATGTGTCTACTAACAGAAATTTCCATTCATAAGAATAATTTCTATTCATGAACAAATTTAGCACTTTTAGCATTAGTCAGGTCAGGTAAGAAGTTTATAGAATGAACTTACTTCTAGTACATGCTTGAGTTTAGCATTAGGGACATGGCAGGCTTCACGCAACCTTTTGTCCATCATCTGAATAGAATTTGAACACCTTAAATCTGCCTCCATAAAGGCAGTCTTTTTGTGGTCCTGAACCAGTAAAGTTCAAATCAATACTATACCAACTTCACATATACATCTGACGAAAAAACAAAGAGAAACTGCTCAAGTAACTGAGATCATTTTTCAAATTCATACATAAACAATAGATAAAGCTATAGATAAGCTACCAACTGTGTCAAAGCATATCAATTTCCTTTACACTTTTACATGTTTAGGTTGAATAGTTGAAGACATGGTCCACACGAGATCTAAAGGATCTGTGGTAGAACTTAATAGTCACATGGATTGGCCCAAATAGTAAATAAGAAATATTTTAACCTAAAAGAAATAATGATTTGTCATTTAGGTTAAACAATACTTGCCACATGCTAGAAGATGATACTGTTAAAATGTAAAACTGTACATATATGTATAATAATAATATTATATTATTATATATATATAAATATATTTTTCATTTCTTTCTTTTCTGTAATTTTTTTTCCTTTATTTTTGTTTTTTTTGTCTTTATGTCATCTAGTTCAGTTTGAACTAGAATGACTGTTGCTAGTCAAGTCCTGTCCAGACTTGACTAGCAATAGAGCTGTTGGACTGTCTATTGAGTCCTCCTCTTTCAGCTATGTATATAAAGGGGTGCAGCCCCTCTTGTATTTCATTCCAATGCTTCTTAAGCAATTGGTTTTTCATATCAATAAAGAATATCTTTTTATTTTTATTTTGTTTCCAGTTATACCCTTTTTAAGGGTTATGCTTTAGTGTTATTCATGACACTTCCCCTTGTGAATCTAAGCTCGTGTTTCGAAGATCCCTATTTCATTTCATGGTATCAGAGCCGCGGAAGTACTAGATCTTGAGGAAAAGCTTGCCTAACTGGCGATCCTGTACCCAACAACAATGAGAAGAAAAGAAAATATTACACTCATAATCAGAAATTTGAGATACAGATAAAAGAATTAAATTTAATTTGGGAATTCGTATGATAAACTTTCCCCTTGTGCGATTTCCTGTGCTTTTTTAGGATATGCTGAAAATCAGAAAGGTTATAGACGTTTTGACTTCAAAAATAATAGACTATATGTGTCTAGAAATATTTCCTTTCTTCAAAAGGAGAGCTTCTTTGATTTTAGAAAATTAAAAGACGTCACTGAGTACTCCTTTTTGCTAGATCTAACATCATCTGATAAATATGACCTTGACTGTAACTTTGATGATAATCAAAGAATTATTGATCTTAATCATAATGTTGAAAATGAAGAAATTCATAGGGATACTAGTATTCAATATTCCAGGTGACAAGAGTTTAATCCTCCATGTGCACTTGAAAAATATTCTAACATTCCAACTAGACAATCATCTCGAGTCTCGAGGCCTCTAGAAAAGTTTGTATCATACGAGTCCTTCTCACCCACATATAGGGCAGTTATTGCATTAATTCACTCATATGAAGAACCATCCACATATTTTCAAGCAAAAAATAATATCAAATGGATAGAAGTCATGAAAGCTGAATTAGATGCACTTGAAAAGGCTTTTACATGGACTATTCAAGATCTTCCTCCAGGGAAAGAAAACTTTAGGATGTCGATGGGTTTATAAAATTAAAACCAAGAGTGATTGTACTCTTGAAAGATATAAAGCCTGATTAGTAGCCAAAGGTTATGCCCAAAAATATGGGATTGATTATGAAGAAACCTTTGCTCTGGTGGCTCGTATGACAATTGTCTGAACCTTAATTGCCTTAACTTCTATCAAAAAATAGTTTATTTTTCAAATGGATGTCAAAAATGTCTTTTTGAATGGAAAGCTAGTTGAAGAAGTATACATGGAACCCCCTCCTGGTCTAAGTATTCTTAAGGGTAAAGTCTTTCGCTTAGAAAAAGCTCTTTATGGACTTAAACAAGCATCGAAAGCTTGGTATGATAGGTTTAGTCGTGTTATGATTGATATTGGTTTTCAATTCTGTTTAACTGACACTGCTTTATTTATTAAGAATTCTGATGCAGGGATCATTGTGCTTCTTCTCTATGTGGATGATATGATCATCACCGGAAGCGATAAACAGGGAGTTGAAACAATCAAAACACTTCTTAAATCTCATTTTGAAATGACTGATTTAGGCTTGTTGAGATATTTTTTAGGCATTGAAGTTGCTTATTCTCCTAGAGGAAATTTATTATCTCAGACTAAATTTGCTTTTGATATTGTTTTCAGGTTTGGTATTACTGATGATAAGAAAGTCGACACTCCAGAAGTTGTTAACGTTAAAATGAAGATTGATGATGGAGAACTTCTTGCAGACCCTACTCCTTATAGACAGCTTGTCGGGGCATTTTCCTATCCATCCATTATCAGACCAGATATAGCACATGTTGTTCACACAGCAAGTCAATTTCAACATGCTCCTACTTCTATTCATATGGGAGCAGTCATGCGTATTATCAGATACATCCAGTCATCTCTTTCACGAGGAATTTTCTTATCTTCCTCCTCTTCTCTTGATTTAATTGCATATACTGATACTGATTGGAGAGGTGATCCCAATAACAAACACTCAACCACTGGTTTTTGTGTTTTTTTAAGAGAATCATTGATCTCATAGAGGTGTAAAAAGCAGCAGAAGGTATCTCTCCCATCCACCGAAGTTGAATACAGAGTCATGACAACCACGACCATGAAAGTAGTTTGGCTCCGACGACTGCTTGCTGACATGGGAGCTGAAGCAACAAAGGCTTCACAAATGTGTTGTGACAACAAAAGTGCGATCTACATTGTCAGTAACAGAACATTCCACGAACGCACCAAACACATCGAAATGGATTGTCACTACGTCAGAGAGGAATATCTACACGGGATAATTGATCTGTCATATGTCACTTCAGAATATCAGTTAGCAGACTTCTTTACAAAGCCTCTCGCTGCTCCTCGATTTCACTTTCTCTTAAACAAACTTTCGCGCATTGTACCGTAAGTTTGAGGGGGAGTATTAAAATGTAAAATTGTATATATATATATATATATATATATATATATATATATATATATTTCATTTATTTCTTTTCTGTAACTTTTTTTCATTTATTTTTATTTTTTTTTGTCTTTATGTCATCTAGTTCAGTTTGAACTAAAATGACTGTTGCTAGTCAAGTCCTGTCCAGACTTGACTAGCAATAGAGCTCTTGGACACAGTATAACAGCTCTATTTAGAGTCGTTGGACAGCTCTATTGAGTCCTCCTCTTTCAGCTGTGTATATAAAGGGGTGCAGCCCCTCTTGTATTCCATTCCAATGCTTCTTAAGCAATTGGTTTTTCATATCAATAAAGAATATCTTTTTATTTTTATTTTGTTTCCAGTTATACCCTTTTTAAGGGTTATGCTTTAGTGTCATTCATGACACTTTCCCTTGTGAATCTAAGCTCGTGTTTTGAAGATCCCTATTTCATTTCAAATACTACACATTATTCTTGAGGGAACCCTAGCAATTGGTCATGGCACTAATTCCAACCACAACATATCTAATAATCTGTAGAGGCACTGATATGGGATGGGCCAAATCTTGGTTGGGATTTGGAAGAATGTGAAAACAAGACAAAGTGGCTTCATGTATGGTCCCATTTGAGTCAGAGAGGGTCAGCTGCAATGTGATTGCACACTTTTAGTGTGCTGCTGCACCTGATCACCCACCATCTTTTGGATACAGCCTGTCAGTTGCAGGGCCCAACAGCAGATGGTGGGTGATCATGTGCAGCAGAACACTTCAAGTGTGCAATCACATTGCAACTGATCTCAATTCCATTTTAGTTGAGGTGGCTGAACCATGTGGAGCTTCCTTGGATCAGGTATGTCTTGCTAGCCCATGCTAGACCTGAGTGACTCCATAGAGAGTTACAAGGACCATGATGGCTCAAGGTCAAAGAAAGATGGCTTCAACTCAATGGATCATGATGGCTCAAGGTTAAAGAAAGATGGCTTTGACTCAATGGATCATGATGGCTAAAGGTCAAAGAAAGATGGCTTCAAGCTAACCATAAAAGTGAACTAAGCTGGACCATATAGATCAGGTATGTTATAGAAAAACGTAAACTGTGACAATGGTCACAATTTTTCTGGTTGTGGGTCATGGGTTGTGAAGGTTTAAAGACCCTGATTCACTAGGGAAGGTCCATTTGAGCTAAAAAGGAATCAGGTACATCAGTCAGGATGCCAGGTCATGGGTTGCAATTTGCTGCCCAAACTAGGGAACAGGATCACTATGGGTTGGACTCAAATTTAAAAGGCACTCCTTAAGCAAAAGGCAAAGGAAGAAACATAAACTAAAAATAAACATCTCACCAAGTACAGAAACATGTATTATTTATTTTTGCTCTCTCTCTCTCTCTCATAGATCTAGGCTTCAAAAGCAAAATCTAATCTTTGGGTGGTGTTCAGTATATTCTATTTGTTATTTTTATGTTGACCCAAATAGGATGTTTTATACCGTTTCTAGACCACCCTAATTTTCATGAATTGTGAAGTGTTGATTTTTTAGTATCGCAAAAATGAATCTTATGGTGTATTTAGACATGATAACGTGCTAAATAAACTATGCTAAACACATCTGTACGGTTACCATTCGGTGGCTAGATCCATACAAACAAGAGTGTGTACCACCATAAGGTATCAGAGCCATCACATATTTTTCCTATTATATATATGTATATATATATTGGTCTCAAAAATAATGCTAGGCATGTCCAATGTTGCCTAAAGTTTAAAATTGTGATGGGTTTAATGTTAATTAAATGAGCAGTATATGTGTTTTATGTGAGAAAAGTAGAAAGAAGCCCCATTATTAGCTCTCCATTAAGGGCACGCATGAAAACCCATGAGAACTTTCACACTTAGGAAAGCACATGAGAAACGTTTCCGTAAAAGAAGGGGTTGGCACTTGGAAGAACTTCTACAGAAAATTTTGGCTCATAAAAATTACAGTCATTTTCCCACAGAAAGCTGAACCACACACAAAACGTGATCGACTTTGCTAGGTTGTAAAAATGCCCTAAGTGAGCATTTGTTTCAACCCACTTCCTTGAAAAGGACGGAGCATTTGTTTCAACCCACTTCCTTGAAGAGGCCTTCTTTCATAAGAAATAGGGCCTGTTTCAAACCAGGGGTGAAGCGGACACCCATGTGAGGAATAAGTAGCACGCTGCACTTATTAAATGGCTAGACCTTTTCTGTTAAAATAAACACATATATGTATATATATATATATATATTTCTTTTTTATGTATATATATTATGTTCCTATGATTGTAAATTAGTAATGCTCACCAGGGGCATTTTCATCGTTTTCTCCCTATGTAATAGGAGCTGCTCATTATGGGCAGCATTGTAATCTTTCTTTATTTCTTTATTTTTCTGTTTGGTGTCTCATTCACTAATGTGAAAGGGCATTTTTGCAAACAGCCAATAGAGCTGTTGGGGTTCCCCAACAACTCTATTGAGAGCTGACTTGTGGCCTATTTAAAGAAGGTTTCAGCACCTCTCTTGTTAATGTTTTTCTTAAGCATTTCGAGTACAAATTATATTTATTTTTATTGTGTGCTTTTGCTTCTTTTGTGAGTGTGATGTATTAGGCCCTTGTGACTTATTGTATTTTGCCCATCTGAGGCTTTTGTGTGTGTGTGCATACATTGTAGCCCTTAGTGACATTGTTTTTGTGTACTTGTGTTTTCATTACATGGTATAAGAGCCCTTAGGTGTCCTCACCCTTGGGTCTTATTGTTTGTAAGTATTTGTAAAGGGTGTGATCTTCAAAACACATTTTTTCTTTTTTTCTTTTTTTCTCATGGAACCAACTACAAACGTGGGCAACCGCTATGGAGAATAACGTTAAGGGAAAGAAACTTTGGGGATACATTAGTAGTTCGATTCTCGAACCACAATTAAAGCTCACTAAGGACTAAAAAATGCTCTAAATGAAGAGAAGAAATAAAAAGCTATACAAGATTATCAATCCAAAATGGAGGATTGAGAAAGTGAGCAGGTTAAAATACTAGCATGATTTATGAGCAATGTTGACCTAAAGATATGGGTTAATCTTGCAAAGTTTAGAAAGGCCAATGAAACAGATATTTATGAAAGGTATGTATACACAAAAGACCCTACTAGGCATTTCTTTTTACAAAAAAAAAATAGATCCCTAAGGCAAGGTAATATGTGTATACTGGATTACTATAGTACCTTATCCCCGTTATGGGATGAACTTGCTCTTCTTGAACCCTAATGGAAAGGAGACAATGCCAAATTGAGAGAGAAAACTTCTTTAGCTTTCTAAATGGCCGTCGTTTGGAGTCTGAACAATTGAGAGGATCCTTACTCCATAGAACTTTATTTCCTCCTCTTAACAAAGCATTTGCCGAGTTATGCCAAGAGGAGACTCGTCTATCCATGAACAAGTTGATGAAGTACATGCGGTGTCTAGACTAAGGAACAACATGAAAGCATATAAGCCTCTTCATTTTGGAAGAAATAAATATAGTGGAGGAAAAAAGATTATGACACTTTTATAATGAGTCGGGACATATCAAGCCCGATTGTCATAAGCTTAAAAGGAAAGTGGCTTTTGTTTGAGAGAAGCCATTCAAAGCAAATGAAAAATTAAAGAGGGATGAAGACTTCATTGCTCAACTTATGATAACTCTTCAACAAATTATGAAGTCACTCTTCTACTGTTAAAATACATGTAATCTATATATATATATATTGTCTAATATACCCAATAGGGGTATTTTAGTCATTTCACAGGTACCCGATAGGGGTACTTGTTATTTTTCCCAACTTTTTATATTTATTTTGCACTTTCTTTCTTTTTTTTTTTTTTTAGATTTTTACCCACACAAGGGGGCCCACCATTGAGTCGATGGGGCCCCCAACAGTCACATTTGTGACCGTTGGGGGCTCCCAACGACTCCATGGGGAGCCCCCTTTGTGGCACTTCTTTTTAGGCCATAAGGCCACCCCTCTCTCCCTTTCTTTTTGTATATATAGGGGTGCCCCCCCTCTTGTATTATTCACTCTTGAGAGCTCTCTCTCTTTTCAATAAGAGACATTTATATTTTTATGTTGTGTTGTCTCTTTGTGGATTAGGGTGTTATCCCTTTTGTTTGTCCATTGGTGGATATTGTAAGTGTTTATCGCACTCTTTGTTTTTCCGCATATTTCATTACATGGTATCAGAGCCTTGTATATGCTCCTGATTCTTAATATAGCTAGTTGAGTAGTTATATATTGTTTTTTTTTGTTTTTCTTTTTGTATCTCTCTTTGTTTGCCTTCTTGTGAGAGATTAAATGGAAGGGGAACAAAAGATTGACCTCTCCTTCAAGCAGAATGGCTCAAACTACATGATGTGGGCCGCCGCCGTGGAGAACAACCTCAAAGGTAAAAAACTTTGGGGATACGTTATGGGCACCATTCCGGAACCACAACTCCAACTCACCAAGATGGATGGTGATCAAGAAAAAACTCTTAAAGGAATTGCTCGCATGAAGGCCATTGAAGATCACCAATCTAAAGTGGAAGATTGGGAAAGTAAGCATGCGAAGATTCTTGCTTGGTTCATGAACAATGTGGAGCTCAAAATTTGCGCCAGCATTGCTAAATTTCGGATGGCTAATGAAGCATGGTTCTTTATGAAAGGTATGTTTACTCAAAAAGACCTTGCTCGTCAATTCTTCCTCCAAGAAAAAATTCGGACTATCAAGCAAGGAGAAATGAGTGTAAGGGATTACTTTAGCACTCTTGGACCCTTATGGGATGAGCTATTTTTAATAGAACCAAAGTGGGTTTCTAGTGTGGATATGGAACTAAGAAGAGAACAAATGGAAAAAGAACACTTTTTCCAATTTCTACATGGGCTTAGGCCCGAATATGAACAAGTTAGATTTTCCCTTCTTCATAGATCTAAGCCTCTTCCCTTAGAAGATGCCATAGCCGAAATATGCCAAGAAGAAACTCTTCTTGGCATGATTAAAGGAGGAGATGACGTTTTGGCCGTATCAAAACCCGGCAACCATGTGAAAGCCTATAAGCCTCCACACTTTAGAAGGCAAAATAATTATAATGGCAACATTAGAAAAGTCATTTGTCATCATTGCCATGAACCGGGTCATATAAGACCTAATTGCCCTAAGTTGAATGAAGCACCTAAAAATAAGGTTGCCTCTGTTGAAAAAGCTACTCAAAAGGAGGAAACTATCAAAGAGAAGGAGTCTTTTTCTCTTGCTCAACTATCGGAAGCACTACAAACTCTACTCAAGATACCATCAACCTCGGGTGCCGCCATAACTTCTTTCTCTCCTCCAGGTATGTCTTCTTGGATCCTTGATTCTGGAGCTTCCTTTCATATGACCCCTCTTGAAAATGAGCTTTCTGATTTGTGTAATAACTCTAAAAACTCCTATGTTTCAACTGCCGATGGTACATCTTTACAAGTAAAAAGTTTTGGAACTTTAAATTTTTCCAAAGATTTCTTTGTGCCAAACGTGAGAGTGGTACCTCAACTTAATTTAAATCTCCTCTATGTTGCTCAAATATGTGATCATGGATGTGAAATCTCCTTCTCAACTAAGGATTGCTCTATACAGGATCTCCGGTCCGGGAAGCAGATTGGACAAGGTCATAGGAGGGGAGATCTCTATTACATGAGCAACTTGAAACTTCCCACTAACTCTTTTTGTAACCATGTCCAAGATAAAAATATTGAAATTTGGCATCAAAGACTTGGACATCCAAGTTTCTCAAAAATGTACTCCTTTCCATTTGGAAAGAAATTTTGTAATGAGAAACATTTTGTTTGCAAGAGTTGTATTTTTGGCAAAATGAAATCCAGTCTTTTTCCAAATCGAACTTTTGTGTCCAAAAGACGTTTTGAGTTAATCCATTCGGATGTTTGGGGTCCTTCTTCGGTCATGTATAAAGGAGGATACCCCTATTACGTTATTTTCATTGATGACTACACTAGGTATGTGTGGATCTACTTTCTCAATTTAAAATCCAAAGTCTTTGACTTCTTCAAGAAATTTCATATGATAGTCAAAAAACAATTTTCAAGTAATATCTCTACTCTTAGATCCGATTCGGGTGGAGAATATCTATCAAATGAATTTCAAAATTATTTACAAATAAATGGAATTTATCATCAAAGATCGTGTCCTAGGACTCCTCAACAAAATGGTTTAGTCGAAAGAAAGCATAGACACATCATGGAAACCACCAGGACACTCCTTATTTCCAAAGAAATTCCAAAGAGTTTTTGGGCCGAAGCCGCCTTAACCTCAACTTACTTGATAAATAGAATGATATCTTCATACTTACAAAATACATCTCCATATGAAAAACTATTTGAAAGAACACCTGATTTCAATAGATTAAGAATTTTTGGGTGTAAATGTTTTGTCCTTTCACATAAAAGAGATAAATTATCTCCTAAAGCTATTGAATGTGTTTTCTTAGGATATGGAGAAAATCAAAAGGGCTTTTGTAACGACCCGATCCGGGGCCTCTCGAGCCCGGGTTCGTGGATGTTAGTTCCCAGAGGGAAATTACTCAATAATCTCAAAAACAGCTCAAAATCGTGCCAGAATTTTTTTTTCTTTTATTCAATATTTGAAGGTCCATACATCCATTTACAATATCATAACCATCCAAAAACAAAAGCAGAATAAAAAGTAAAAGAAAATCATACTTCTGATGTGGCAGAGCGTACTAAGTCCTGTGAGTGGTGGCAGCAGTCCCTGAACCTACATTTGCAACCAAAAGAAGAGGGTGAGTCTACAACCCAGTAAGATTTCATTTGCAAATAGACACGACCGTTGCAATTGTAGTGAGCTCTAAGCTCCTAGTCTTAGTTTAGTTTGCTACTTATGCACACATGTTAGTTATGAGTTTTACCCCCTTTACCGCATCATTATTATCATTTTCAAACAACTCTTCTACTCTAATCGGCTATTCCGGACATAGCCTCCTCGGGCATAGCAACCCATATAGACAACTCAGAGTCTACAATGTTGGCCAGACTTATGAACCACTCACAAACAACGTAGTCCAAACGGGCCCAGACTACAGACACAGGTTTTGTAGCAGCTCGCCAATTGCAAGCCGGGAGCGAAGGGACTCAAACGGTAGCTAGCCGAAGAGCCAGGGTGGCTATACCTGCCCCCAAGGTGTTTCAAGGAGCTATACCTGCCCCCAAGGTTTTGTGGTTCATGCTACATCCTACATGTGTCTAGTGGGTAATGTTTTAACCCCTAAGGGTCACCTAGAAACGTCTGAGATATTCCCAGGTTACTCACGAGGCACCCACCTCAACATTACCCTAGACCATGCCTCCTAGTAGAGTCCCCACCACACATCGGGTGGTCATCCTATAGACAACTTTTACTCAACATTCACATCTTGAATTTAGTGCGTTATACAATCCTCAATGTATATCCACTAATTACTTTTAACACATGTTTACATGTCTGAACTGTTAAAGATGACAACCCACCACAGATTAATTCACGACACTTACAATGCCCTTCCTAAAGCATAAGCGTGACATTTCCCAAGGTAATACCTACCCTGAGACTCTGGAACTCTACCCTCAATTTTCACATAACACATCAATCTCATACATTCAATCATGTCATGCCACTTTTATTTCATAACTCAGAAAATATGCATGATCAGGTTTAAGCATCGCACTTGAACTTTATAGATTCCTAGGCATGGAAAACATCGTCTCTTTATAATAAACAAAACTAACATATTTGAAGCACATGGAATCATATATAAAGATGCCTAAACTAATTAGCATGTGTTTTAATCAACTAAGGAGGAATTTGCAAATGTTCACTTACCTGGAATGCTTAAATTTCAATTGCAACCCTTGATCTGAAAACAACGAATACCTTGTATCATCAAAATTACCAAAACACTCTTAAACTTAATTGTCAAACTCTGACTCCATTTTGTTTACAAATCTCCTACTAATAGATTCTACCCAAGCAGTAGAATCCATGGATTCAAGAATCACATGGATCTGACTTCGGGCACTTCTCTATGCCTTGTATATTTTGTAGGCATATCAAGGGAAAAATGATCTTTTTGCTCTTTCAATGACCTCTATGTCATTTTTACTTCATGTTACTTTAAGATCCACACTCATAATAACATTTGATCACTCAGGTCCTCAACTCAACTATGATTTGAATCATGGATTCGGTATTCTTGATCCAAATCTGCTTGAAAAGGGTTTGTCTGGATCTAAATCAGGTCGTCTAATCGAATCCATTTGAGTTTTGGGTCCAAACTGAGATCCAAACCCGAATCCAATTTGTAATGGAAAAATCGAGTCTTTGCTACTTCGATTTTTCCACCGCACTCTATAAATCAATCGCACACGCATCTTATTTGTCTTGGTCTAGACTTAGTCGGTCTGACCCATATTGGGTTCACCTTTGGTTTGGGCCGAAACGGTCCACCATTACAAACCCGACTCGGTCTGCTAACTACTTCAGACCCGACTCGGTCCGTATAGACTAATACGGTCTGCTGTCACAACGCACCTATCCACTTCATCGTCATTTTTTTTCTTTTCTGCAACAGTTCCGACAACATCATTGTTGTCGAACTGTTGCAACCTTTGCCGATGGGCAGTGCCTGCGGTGATGAGGGCAGCGGCCAGACCTCCTGCCTCCTTGCGGAAGGCGGTCCTCCCTTCCCCATTTTCGTCATCAGTGGTTGACAACAGCAGAGGGAAAATCCCTCAATCATTCTCCTTCTTCTATTGAAATACAGGGACAGGGTTCTCCCTGTCCCTGTTTTGCTGCAACTAGTCGGCAACTGTAAGGTTGTCGGCGACCCCCGTGTTTAGACAACCAACGAGAGGCAACAACAGAGGGGAAACCCCTCTGTCGTTCTCCTTCTATCGCAAAGCAAGGACAGGGTTCTCCCTGTCCCTATTTTGTTGCAACTCACCGGCAATTGTGAAGTTGCCAGTGACCCCCATGTTTAGCCAACCAGCAACAGGGAGATGCTTACCTGACGGCGACCGACGACGGCTGCAACACTCCTCCCGATTCTCCCTTCACGCTCCCTCTCTGCTCCTCTAGTGATCGAACAGGGAAATGAGAGGAGCCCCCCCCCATGGCTTTTATAGCCATGGGGGGTTGGTCGGTTACCCCCTCCCTCCTTCTGCATTAACTGGGGGCAGCTCGCTTCCTCTCCCACGATCTGCTTCGTGGGAGAGGAAGGGGCGGCGTCCTCCTCTCCTTCTGTAACCCTCCCACGATGGGGGGAGCATTACAGTTTTAGATGTTTTGACTTGAAAAATAACAAACTCTATGTATCCAAAGATGTAACCTTTTTGGAAAATGAAAATGGTTTTATGAAAACTAAAGATATTGACGAAAGTGTATGTTTTCTTTGATCTTCTGCATATTTCATTACATCTACTCCATCCACTTTCGGAGCCATGGTCTCATCACCTCCTGGTGCGTCTTCTTGTTTAATTGACTCAGGTGCTTCTTTTCATATGACTCCAAATGCCTCGCTTTTATCCAAACAAAGCATCAACTTTTTAAATCTTTTATTTCTACCGCCAATAGTACATCCTTAGATGTTAAAGGTACTGAAAATCTTAAAAAAGTTTTAAACAAATCAAAAGAATTCTTTGTTTCAAAAATTAGAATCATTTCAAAACTAAATTTAATTTTTTTTTCAGTCTCAAATATTTAATCATGGTTGTAGAGTCTTTTTTTTCACTTACGGATTGCTCTGTGCAGGAGCCAGTTCGAGAAGGTGATTGAGCAAGGCCATGGGAGAGGGAATCTCTACTACATGGGTTTTTTGTCTTTACCCTCCAAATCTTTTTGTAATCATATTCAATCTAAGGATGTTATCACTTGGCATAAAAAAACTTAGTCATTCAAGTGCCTCTAAATTGTATCTTTCCTTTTTTGAAAAAAATAATTGTAATGAAAAGGAACTTTCAATGATTGTGCTTGTGGAAAAATGCAGTCTTCTCCTTTTCTTAATAGTAACTTTGTTTCTAAAAGACCCCTTGAGTTTGTGCATTCGGATGTACGGGGATCGGCTCCGGTCATGTGCAAAGAAGGTTTTTCTTATTATGTGAGTTTTATTGATGATTATACTAGGTATACTTGGTGGTACTTCCTAGAGTTCAAATCCGATATCATTTCCATATTAAAAAAATTTCATAACCTTATCAAAAAACAATTTCAAACCAACTTATCTATTTTTAGATCTAATTCGGGTGGTGAATATATGTCAAATGAATTTCAATATTATTTTAAATAAAATGAGATTATTCACCAAAGATCTTGCCCAAAAACTCTCCAACAAAATGGAGTTACGGAAAGAAAACATAGACATATTATTGAAACAACTAGGACTCGTATTCTTAGTTGTCAAAGGCAGCGCCTAGGTGCAACCCCACCGCTTGGGCAACCAGGTTTGGGAGGTGGGGCCCTATATTACCGCTTAGGCGCTGCCTAGCTCGCCTAGGTGCTGCCTAGGCTTAAGCCTAGGTTGTTCCACTTTTTGGTTTTTTTCCGTTGACTTAAATTAGCATATAAAAGGGGGAAAAGGTCCATTTTCCCATTTTTCACCCCTCTTTTGTGTCTCCTCTAGGGCAGAAGAAGAAAAAGAAGAAGGTGGTGCAGCAGTTGTTTGTTTCTCTCCTCTACAATACGGGTATCTCTCTCTCTCGTTAGCTTTCGAAAATCTCTCTCTGTCTCTCGGCATGCCGAATTATTTTAGTTGATTTCTTGAGTGATTTGGCTGATTTGTTGATGCTGAACTATTTTGGCTTCTAATTCATGCTATCTGAATGTCATGTGAGTGCTTGTCATAGTTGTGAATCTGTTGGGTTTTGAGACTGATTCAGATTGGGTTTCTTTTGTGTTTTATTGTTTATTGTGTGAACTTTTGCATTTTTAGCATCATCATAATGTTGTATTGCTTAGAAAGTGCCTCTTATTTGCATTTACTGATTACAACAACAAAACAACAACAACAACAACTACGCCTTCATCCCAAAACAATTGGGGTCAGCAATATGAACCAAAAAAAGAAATTCATTTTGGGTCTTCCACATGAATCCTTTTCCTCCAAGCATTTCTATCCAATGCCATGTCCTCGGTGAGGTTCAAAGCATTCATATCCTTTCCTATCATCTCCATCCAAGTCTTCCTAGGCCTACCCCAACCTCTTTTAACTAATATATTTTCCCATTTCTCCAACCTTCTAACTGGAGCATCATTAGGCCTTCGCCGAATATGTCCAAACCACCGTAAACGATTATCTCGCATCTTATTTTCAATGGGTGCAACACCTACCTTCTTACGTATCTCCTCGTTCTGAATCTTATCTTTTATTGTATTTCCACACATCCATCTAAGCATCCGCATCTCAGCTACACTCATTTTTTGAATACGATGTCTCTTGGCAGCCCAACATTCCGTACCATATAGTAAAGCGGGCCTAAAGGTCGTCCTATAAAACTTTCCCTTCAACCGCAATGGCATTCTACGATCGCACAACACTCCAGTTGCACTTTTCCATTTCATCCACCCAACCTTAATCCTATGATTTACATCTCCATCAATTTCTCCATACTTTTGAATGATGGATCCCAAATATTTGAAATAATCATTCACCGGTATTTCTTGCTCACCAAGCTTCACTACACTCCCATCACTACTTTGTTGCTTACTAAACCGACATTCCATATATTCAGTCTTACTCTTACTCAACTTAAAACCTCTAGCTTCCAATGTCTGTCTCCATAATTCTAACTTAGCATTAACCCCAGCTCTAGACTCATCAATCAAAACAATATCATCAGCAAACAACATACACCACGGTACATTTTCTTGAATTGATCTCGTAAGCTCATCCATCACTATCGCAAATAGAAAAGGGCTTAAAGCAGATCCTTGATGTAACCCAACCGTTATCGGAAAATTGGTTGTCACCCCTTCACAAGTGCGGACATTGGTTACTACTCCTTCATACATATCTTTAATTATACTAATGTACTTGAGAGAAACACCTTTCTTCATCATTGTCCACCAGAGAACGTCCCTAGGTACTCTATCGTATTGCATTTACTGATTACTATTTATAAAAAATGATATTATTAGAGTTTACTGTTTAGTGTGTGCTCTATTTTACTGTTTACTGTTTATAAAAATGATGTTAATTTTGTATATATTAACATATTATAAGGGAATGTATTTATGTACCTATATATATTGTATAGTTTATGTATTTGTTTTTCACATATATGATATATATTAAATTTTTGTTGTTGTCTGGTTTTGATTTTGATGTTGCTTATGAATTTACTGTTGTCTTATTTTGATTATGATGCTGCTTATAAATTTAGCGTTTACTGTTTACTGTTTATAAAAAATGATATTATTTGCATTTACTGTTTACTGTTTAGTGTGTGCTCTATTCGACTATTTTTATTAGTTATATTTTTTGTCGACTGTTTAGTGTTTAACTGTTTATGATTTATGTATATTTAATAATATTAACATACTATAAGTGTATGTATTTATGTATATGTATATATTGTATAGTTTAAGTATTTATTTTTCACATATATGATATATATTAATATATGAGCTTATGTTATTTGTTGCTTACTCCTTTTAATTTAGCGAATTTACATGTTTCTTTTTTTTTAGATTCTTATTATTTTTTAGAACAACAATGAAAGGGGCTTCTTAATTTGTTTGAGCAGGTTATGTAATATAATTTGTTTTACAGTGTTCGACAACATGTTATTATTTGTCTATTGCTTATTGTTGATTGATTTTATGTTATATACATGTTTCTTATTAATTTTATTAGTTTGTTTACATGTTTTGTATTTTTTTTAATTTTTTTTATTTAGGGTACTGCCTAGTCCGCTTAGGCCTTTTCAGGGACTCACCGCCTAGGCTCCACCTAGCGCCTATCACAACTAAGCTCTTATTATTTCAAAAAATGTCCCTAAAAATTTTTGGGCCGAAGTCACTCTTACATCTATATATTTTATCAATAGAATGCCTTCCTCTTTAAAAATATTTCGCCTTTTGAAAATTATTTAAAATATCTTCGGATTTCAAAAGATTAAGGGTTTTTTAGTGTAAATGTTTTGTTCTCTTCAAAGAAAGGATAAACTTTCTCCTAAAGCTATTGAACGTGCTTTCATAGGTTACGGAAAAAATCAAAGGGATGTGATGTTATGATTGTAAAAATGAAAAACTATATATTTCAAGAAATGTGACTAGTCGGTCCTAAAAGAACTAGTCAGAGCCTAGGCGAGACTAATCGGCCTAGGCATGACCAAAAAAAATAAACCATCATGAAAAGCAGAAATATTAAAATAAAATAGTTAAATTTAGTAAAAAACATATGATTGTAACCAAGATTGCCAGACTAGGAAGCAAAAGCGGAAAACGATACGGGAAGTGGAAGTGAGAAGCGATGCATTTTAAAATGTATAGGAAGCGGGAAGCGAGGAATAAAACAAGAAATATAAAAATTGAATGGAAATCAAAATGAAACACAAAAAAAATTAAAATAAATTAGTGTAAGAATTACATTTTTAACAAAATCTAAAAATGATGACAAACAATTTAGAGAAAGCACATGAAAGTGAGTGAGAAGAGTTTGAGAAAACGCATAAAAGAATATATAAGAAGAATAGATGAAGTGTGTGAAAAGCATAGGAGAAGTGTGGGAGAATCGAGGTTCTCATCAAGTTTCGGAAGCGAGGAGTATCGCGCTTCCGAAGCAAGTTTTCGGGAAGCAGGCTAGTTTCTGGTAACTCTGATTGTAACTATGAATGAATGGTGTAATTTAGTGCAACATATCGCAAAATACATAAAATTGCATATATAGATATTGTATAATGTATCTACAAAAGCAAATATAAAAACTATATATGTATGTGTGCGTGCACAACACACACACACACATATATATCTATATACATAACTGAAAAAGATTGTATATATATATATATATGTGAAAAACAAAGGCATGCGTGTAAAGAACAAAAATAAAAAAGAAAGAAAAAAGGGAGGAAAAAAGGAAGAAAAAGAAAAAAAGAAGAGTGGAGGGGTTAGAGGAAAAAAAGATAAAAAAAAAGGAAAAAGGTAAAAAAAAGAAAAGGGAAAAAAAGAAGAAGAGGTAGAAGAGGGGTGAAAGGAGGAGAAAGAAGAAAAGGAGAAGATAAAAAACAGAAAAGCAAAAGAAGAAGAAGAAAATGAGAGAAGGAAAAATGCATTTGGGATGAGAGGCAAAAGAAAAAAAGAAAAGAAATGAAGGAGACAAAAGGAAATGACAACCATGTCCCTGCAACCTAGGTGGGGACAGCCTAGGCGGGAAAACAAGACCCTACTGCCTATAGCCATAAGCCTAGGCAGTGGCCTTGCGCCTAGCCCTCCTAGGTGGCACCACTTTTGACAACTAATCTTCCAACAAGCCGTTAGGTATAGTCCAACTGCTAGTTGGTCAGCCTAAGTTGATAACAAATAAAACAGAAAAAATATAAAATTAGTCAATTAAATAATAACTAAAAATAGACAAATTAAAATACTTATTCCATGCCTAAAGTATAAAAAAAGAAAAACAAAATAAATACCAATAAGTATATCATACTTAGGTAACCACGACATTACATATATCTTAACACCTTAAACTACAAGCCTAGTCTTTTGGATTTAAATACATTTCCTAAGTAAAGACAGATGGATGAAATGGTTTGAGCCATGAAATCAGGGGGATGGTGCTCTTTTCTTTTGGTTAACTGCCTAAGGTTCACGCACACTGATTACAATATTGCATCAAGTCATGCTCCTCAAGTAATTTCACAAGTGCTTTTTATTTTAGTAGCTAATTCACCCAAGTTGACAATAGACCTGACATTATATTTTTGAAATAATATAGATCTAGGCCAAAAGATTGATGAGACTAGCAAGATTTTAAGAATTTATATAAGAAAATAAAGTCTTGTAATACATAAGAAATGGAACACCAAACATCAGTACTTACATGCACGCGAACATACATATCACACAAAATCCATCATTTTGATAAGCAAAATGTACAAAATCCTTTTGAGGCCCATCATATTACAAGAGTAGATTTTTGTATAACTTGCTCCTGCAAAATTAGTTGTCCGCTCTAGGGATGCACAACGAACCGAGCTGGCTCAGGCTTGGGCTCTGGCTCAGGCTTGGGCTCTGGCTCTGGCTCCGGCTCCGACTCCGACTCCGACTCAGCTCATCCTGTAAATGAGCCGAGCTTGAACTAAACAATGAGGCTCGACCGAGCTCGATAAGGCTTGGTAGGATCAATAAGACTCAACTCGTATTTTATTTTATATAATATAAAATATATATATATATATATTAAATATTTAAAAATTAAAATACGACCCCCCGTCCCTCTCTCTCAAGCCCCATCCCTCTCCCTCGGACCCCGTCCCTCTCCCTCGAGCCCCGTCCCTGCTAGGTTACCCTCGAGCCCCATCCCACACCTGCCTTCAAGCCCCATCCCACTCTCCCTCAAGCCTCGTCCCTGCCAGGTTGCCCTCGAGCCCCACCCCACTCCCTTGAGCCACGTCCCTGTTGGGGTGCCCTCGAGGCCCATCTCACTCTCCCTCAAGCGTTGTCCCTGTCAGACTGCCCTCAAGCCCCGTCCCTCTCTCTCCCCCATCTCCTTCCCTCTCTCCAGTCCTCTCACTAATGGTGATTTTGTCGTAAATCAGGGCAAGGAAAAGCAAGCTCAGAGGTCATCTCACTGATGGCAATTTCGCCGGATTCCGGTGGTTTTGGCTGTTCCGGTAAGAGCTTTTCTCGCTTTCTTCTATTACATGGGAGAGATCTTCGCAAATTCTAGGTTTTTCTTGCTTTATTTCATGATACCCCTAAATGTTTCCAATTTTTCTGTGATCTATTGGTTTTTGAGAGGTTCTAGCCTTTTTCTGTTGTTGTTTTTTGCATATTGAAGGCATGTTAATTAGTTTTGAAGAGGATCACCGTGTATCTGATGGAAAATCTAGGTTTTTCTTCATTCCATGATACCCTTAAATGCTTCCCGTTTTTCTGTGATTTATTGGTTTTTGAGACGTTCTAGACTTTTTGTGTATTGATGTTTTTTGCATATTGAAGGCATGTTAATCAGTTTTGATGAGGATCATCGCGTATATGATGGAAGAACCTCTCTCTCTCTCTCTCTCTCTCTCTCTCTCTCTCTCTCTCTCTCTCTCTCTCTCTCTCTAGCCTGGCTCAGCTCGATACTCGGCACAAGCCAAGCCTGAACACTAGCGGTTCAGGCTAGGGCCGAGCTCGAGCCAAGCCTGTACAATTGTTTACTTGGTCGAGCCGAGCTTGAACATGCCAAGCTCGGCTCGTGTGCATCCATAGTTAGCTCCTCCAAATATTTGTCGATCCTAGGACCTTCAGACTTTACATCCTCAAAGGAATTTTTTAATGGGAATCTCAACCCTTCATCACACTCAACTACGGGACAGAAAAGCACTGAGATTCGGAAGCAAAACGAAAATAGGCTAAAGAAAAGAACAATAAACATCAGTTATCATGACATTGCAACTGTTCACCATCTCCAATCAACAGATCGGATATTTTGGCAACAAAAAATATGCTCAAGAATGGTTACAGCTTTGGCTGGATTGTGGAATGAAGATAACAATCTAAGGTTCTTTTCTTATCCCATAAGGCTATTGACAAATCATAAAAAAATGCTTCCACATTCTATGTCGTTAAACTATGACTTTGCTGAGTGCAGTCCCATACAAATTCCTAGAGAAATGGCTTCATTGAGCGATTGAATCTAAGGAAATTTTCTAAATTCTGCAGCTGACCACTCAGACCATGAAAAGGGTCAATGCATGTATTTAGGGAAACAGGCAAAAGACAATCAAGTTGAAATCTTGACAAAATGCTCTTACTGTCACTTCAAGAAATATAATAATAAAAGGAATCAGAAAGGGAGTTTCCATATAAGCTGGACTCCATGGCAAGTGGCAAAAATCAAGCTTATGATATAAGAGTGAGAAGGGAAACGTTATGTTTTCAAAGCCAACTCATACAACCAACAGAAAAAGATCAATTTTCCAGTCCGAGGATTACAAGAAAATGCATTCATATTAGACATAACCAGGGATCAACCATTGGCTCATTGGATCAATATTGAGAAAATAGAAATAGAGCGGTTTGAGGATGATGCAATTATTGAATTACCACAGATTCCCATCTAAGCATAGAGCCAAGATATGACCTTAACCCTTGGAACAATAATACCATGTATTTTCCACATTAGAACCACCATCGGTCATACCCATTTCCATTGATAAATACAAGAATCAATGACGGAAAGTTCAGGTGCAGATAGTCAACATGAATTAAGGGAAGGAATCTAGCCAACAATAACCTGTATATCCTTATACTAATAAATTTGGCAGCTCGACAAGCATTAGTCCGTGGGAACTTCACAGTCGTTACATCTTACTCGGGTTATTTTCTCTTAAGCCAAAAAAGAGGGGAAGTAGTTCATATTAGTGAATAGCCAATGGCAGGTACTTTTCATCTGTTCTTAGATCTAAGATGAGACAGATTAACAACCAGAGCAGGAGACCTCATCAGAGAAAGGGGAGGTAGACTAAATGCCCGTGATGTGACCTTAATCCATCATCTCAAAACCACTTTCTACTTTTTATGTTCTGGATATTATGCAAACACACAAATACCACTGATGCATGGCACAACTACCAAAACCCGGCTCTGTTGTCCATGACCATGTACCTGGGCAAACATATCTGCAATATTTGACCCCATTCTCAATTATGGGTTTTATAATAGCCTAAAACTCCACCTACAACAAACACACATACATATGCACACACGTGCATGCACACAGGCACACGCATGTGATATTACAGTGGTAATATTGCAATTAAAACATACCATACAAAATTGAAAATTGCATTTGTAATCTAAATATAACCAGCTATTTTTGGACTATCTTCTTCCTTTTCAAACCTTATGCTCTGCAAAGTATCATGTCATTTTCAAAATAAAGTGAGAATTTATTTTGTGTATAAGTACATGGATCATTCTTCCTCACAGACTTTGTATATTAATCAGCATTGCACATTTAAATTTCCAAAACAAGACTATTAAGAGAGATTAACAAAGGATAGATAAAAAGTCTTAAAAAGTTACAATGACTTGGAGAAACACCAAAAGCTTTGATTTTATTCTATCTTGAGGTCTAGAAAATCAAAATTTCCAATCTTTCTTATAATAAGAGCATTTCTCAGTGTCCATTCTATTGAAAGCTGCTATATTTGCTAAATGAAGCGAAATATAAATAAGAATTAATATGAAAAGCAATTTCATGCTAAGAGAAAATTTAATAAATAAAAATTACCTCAAATGCCTTTCTAAGGAGATTGTGAAGTTGACTTTCATACTTCTGCCGTGCTAATCCTGCACCAACAGCACTGGTGTTAAAAGCAGCCAGTGACTTCTTCACAGCATCTTCATGTGCTTCTCTTAGGAGAACCTGAAATGTGGATGCAAGTGAGAAACAACTGCTTAGCAAAATGTCTCTGCATCAAATCCATCAAATACCATGAATAAGTTACCTCATCTGGGGGCTTAGAACGATCAAAACTAGACATGTAAACCTCAGCAGCTAATTCGTATGCCCTTCTGCACTCTGCTTCTTCAACACTCTGAAAAAAACAAATTGAAGACAGAAATTGATAACAAAATATGCTGAAAGGTTAACCAACACCTAGGGTCATTTTCTGCATTTCTCTTTCATTAGTTCATAAACCAAGTTTCATGGGGTTTGCAATCTGTTGAAGAACCAACTCTAAAACTCAAATAGCACATCAATGTGGTAACGTGTTCAGGCATAATCATGTCTCTTGGATCTATGATTAGCATAGTGATAAATACATAAAAATCTTGACTACCAGTGGGTCCAATCCCAATGAACAAACATACCACACATACTATAGATAGAGTGTTTGTAAAACCCTAGCCAAGTAACATCAGAATATCTACTGCAACAGATAACTATAACTCAGAGCAAAATAAAACCAATTGACTTGACAGGCTCACCCTTTTCAGTTTTCATAGTTCTCATTATTAAACCGAAAGAGGGGGGAAATGTTGTGAATGAGGTCAAAAGTTTTACTCTCTAATGCTTTCTTTTGAAATTTGCAAGCATCAATAAGATGGGCACCTTTCACGTAACAGATGTACATGTAGGTTTACATGAATTATACAAACAATTCATGCTTTAGGAATGTGTCGAATATTGAGTTTAAGCTATGTCACAAAAAGACATACATGGGTATGAGATATGACAAAAACCTGCTTGGTACAACATGGGAGATGAAAACTTTTTGCGTAAATTGTTTATGTAGATAACATTGAGAGTACAGGAAATGATGGAAAAGGGATAGATGCTATGTCACATGGGTGCGGGTGCGGGTACGGGGGCAGGTACGGGTGCAGAGCAATTTCAAAAATTTTGGACACGGGGACACCGCTATATATATATATATAACAATAATAAGATCTAACCCAGATACCGTTTTGGATCCGGGTCGGGTCTGGATCTGGACCTGACCCGAGTCCAAATTAATTTTAATAAATGGACAAAAATAGACTCAATCAAAGTTGACCGAGTCCAAAATGTGGACGGACTCGGCCCCAGTGCGTTGACCGAGTCCGACACTTAGTTGACCGTGTCTGTCCCGTGTCCGAAGCCACACCCGTGTCGGGGCGTGTCAACGCGGGTGCGTCAACCTTTTAGCCGAGTCCGTGTAACTTAGGATAGATGTCTAGAAATTTGAAAACATATTAAGAAGAGCCTTTGATATTAAACATCTTGGGCACCTACATTACTTCTTAGGCATTGAAGTCTTAAGATCAAGCAAGGGTATCATTCCCTCTAAAGAAAATATACTCTTGATCTCTGGAAAGAGGTTGAAACGATTGGATACAAGAATGCAAACACTCCTATTGAAGTCAATTATAAGCTGGTCCAAAGCAAGGATGGAGAATTGGAAGATAATGAAAGGTATCAAAGATTGGTTGGAAAGCTTATATATCTCACCATCATCATACTAAATATAGCTGCGGGTGTACTAAGCAGATTTATACATTCTCCAACTCTAGCCCATATGAATGTTGTGAATTGAGTGTTGAGGTAATTGAAGCAAAGTCCTGGAAAGGGACTTTTATAAGCTAATATGGACATTTTAATATAAAATTAAAGGAAGATGCGGATTGGGCTGGAGCAATTGAAGATAGGAGGTCAACTTCAGGGTATTGTGCATCATAGTTGGCAAACCCAGCAAGTCAACTCGGGAAACGCACGAGTCAACCCAGATCGGGCCCCAACTGGGCCACTGATCCACATGCCTCTTATGTGATTTTGTATGCACCCTGTGGTTTTAATGTGTAATGCTCATAAAAGGATATTTTTATAAAGAATCGTATGTTTTTAAATCATAAATATTAACAATTATGTATAGTTGAGTATTTATATAGCTTGGTCATTGATGTCATGTGCTAAACTTAGTGATTATATAGTTTGGAGTTTGATTTTTGCCATATCTTAACACTAGAAAATGCATAGTCCTAACTCGTCCGAATTACCGAGTTGACCCACTAACTCGCGAGTCAAGGGTCGGGCGATCCAAATCCAAGTCACAAGTTTGCCAACTATGTTGTGCATTGATTGAAGGGAGCTTAGTGACATGGAAAAAAATTTGTGGTAGATAGATCTAGTGCGGAGGTAGAATATAAGTGGTTGAAGTCATTAGTCTCAAAACTAAAGTTCAAAGTCAAGATACCCACATCATTATTTTGTGACAATAAGGCAGCTATTCAAAATAGCTTCTGATCCAGTCCATCATGAAAGGACTAAACCTATGTCATATAGGTACGAGTGTGGATGCAACGATGCAGCACTTTAAAAAAACTTGGGTGCAGGGGTGCAGGATATATATATATATATATATAGAGAGAGAGAGAGAGAGAGAAAAAAAACAATCCGGTCCTAGATTTTCTCTTGGGTTGTGTTTGGCTTACCAGGTGGGAACCAGGGAGTGGGGAATTCTCGTTGAAAGAGTATTTCCTATGCTTAATATTGCACATTTGAACATTTTCTCACAGGATTGAACTGGCGTGCATTCGAGACGTGAGCAGGGGTGTGAATCCTTTTGAACAAGCTCTTACATGTTTGTGCTTTGAATCTAGCGAGGATCGGCAACTCCTTGGCTCCAAATACAGTCATGGAGTCATTGACATCCAACAGTTTTGAAACAACAAAGCATAGGGTTAGAAGTTAGAACCATTACATGGGAGAAAACTTTATATAAAGTTGTTGGTCTCTTCTGCCTCTTAGTTATGGTAGAATTTTGGCGATTGTCCAACTCCTCTCATTTACAGAGAAAATTGTGGCAAAAAGAAAAAGTGTCTTGAATCTTGTAACTTGTCTGGCAAATATCAAAATTTTTGTAAAGGAAAATGATGTAGCTGATTCTCATATATGTTTTAAAAATAAAACCTGGTGGATCCAGAAAACTGGTATTATAAAGGCCATTCTTCTCCCATTGCTTCCGCTGCTGCCTCTCGGTGAGCATAATACAGTTAACAATCCCCCGCCCCACCCCCACCCCCTTCTTAGTTCTTTTCTTTTTGGGTCTAAAATGGACTCGGTCAGAGTTGACTGAGTCCATTTTGGACAGATATGACCCTGGGTGCGGTTGACTGCACCAGGTGCTGCACCCGCATCGCATTGCACTGACGTGGGTGCGGCACCCTGTTGGACGAATCAGTGTGACATAGGGCTAAACATATAAATGAAATGAAATGGGGATCTTCGAAACACGAGCTTTGATTAACAAGAGCAAGTGTCAAGAATGACACTAAAGCATAACCCTTAAAAAGGGTATAACTGGAAACAAAATAAAAATAAAAATGTATTCTTTATTGATATGAAAAACCAATTGCTTAAGAAGCATTGAAGTAAAATACAAGAGGGGCTGCACCCCTTTATATACACAGCTGAAAGAGGACTCAATAGAGCTGTTGGGCACAGTCCAACAGCTCTATTTAGAGCTGTTGGAATGTGTCAGTCCAACAGCTCTATTAAGAGCTGTTGGAATGTGTCAGTCCAACAGCTCTATTGCTAGTCAAGTCTGGACAGGACTTGACTAGCAACAGTCATTCTAGTTCAAACTGAACTAGATGACATAAAGACAAAAAATAAAAATAAAGGAAAAAAAATACAGAAAAGAAAGAAATTAAAAATGTATTTATATATATATATATATAATAATATAATATTATTATATATACATATATGTACAGTTTTACATTTTAACACTCCCCCTCAAACTTACGGTACAATGAGCGAAAGTTTGTCTAAGAGAAAGTGAAATCGGGGAGCAGCGAGAGGCTTTGTAAAGAGGTCTGCTAACTGATATTCTGAAGTGACATATGGCAGATCAATTATCCCGTGTAGATATTCCTCTCTGACGTAGTGACAATCCATTTCGATGTGTTTGGTGCGTTCGTGGAATGTTCTGTTACTGGCAATGTAGATCGCACTTTTGTTGTCACAACACATTTGTGAAGCCTTTGTTGCTTCAACTCCCATGTCAGCAAGCAGTCGTCGGAGCCAAACTACTTCCATGGTCGTGGTTGCCATGGCTCTGTATTCAGCTTCGGTGGATGAGAGAGATACCTTCTGCTACTTTTTACACCTCCACGAGATTAATGATTCCCCTAAAAAGACACAAAAGCCAGTGGTTGAGTGTCTGTTATTGAGATCACCTCCCCAATCAGCATCAGTATATGCAATTAAATCAAGAGAAGAGGAGGAAGATAAGAAAAGTCCTCGTGAAAGAGAGGACTTGATGTATCTGATAATACGCATGACTGCTCCCATATGAACAGAAGTAGGAGCATGTTGAAATTGACTTGCTGTATGAACAGCATGTGCTATATATGGTCTGGTAATGGATAGATAGGAAAGTGCCCCGACAAGCTGTCTGTAAGGAGTAGGGTCTGCAAGAAGTTCTTCATCATCAATCTTCATTTTAACATTAACAACTTCTGGAGTGTCAACTTTCTTATCATCAGTAATACCAGACCTGAAAACAATATCAAAAGCAAATTTAGTCTGAGATAATAAATATCCTCTAGGAGAATAAGCAACTTCAATGCCTAAAAAATATCTCAACAAGCCCAAATCAGTCATTTCAAAATGAGATTTAAGAAGTGTTTTGATTGTTTCAACTCCATGTTTATCGCTTCCGGTGATGATCATATCATCCACATAGAGAAGAAGCACAATGATCCCTGCATCAGAATTCTTAATAAACAAAGCAGTGTCAGTTAAACAGAATTGAAAACCAATATCAATCATAACACGACTAAACCTATCATACCAAGCTTTTGGTGCTTGTTTAAGTCCATAAAGAGCTTTTTCTAAGCGAAGGACTTTACCCTTAGGAATACTTAGACCAGGAGGGGGTTCCATATATACTTCTTCAACTAGCTTTCCATTTAAAAAAGCATTTTTGACATCATTTGAAAAATAGACCATTTTTTGATAGAAGCTAAGGCAATTAAGGTTCAGACAGTAGTCATACGAGCCACCGGAGCAAAGGTTTCTTCATAATCAATCCCATATTCTTGGGCATAACCTTTGGCTACTAAACGGGCTTTATATCTTTCAAGAGTACCATCACTCTTGGTTTTAATTTTATAAACCCATCGACATCCTATAGTTTTCTTCCCTGGAGGAAGATCTTGAATATTCCATGTAGAAGCCTTTTCAAGTGCATCTAATTCAACTTTCATGGCTTCTATCCATTTGATATCATTTTTTGCTTGAAAATATGTGGATGGTTCTTCATATGAGTGAATTAATGCAATAACTGCCCTATATGTGGGTGAGAAAGACTCGTATGATACAAACTTTTCTGGAGGCCTCGAGATCCGGGATGATTGTCTAGTTGGAATGTTAGAATATTTCTCAAGTGCACATGGAGTATTAGACTCTTGTCGCCTGGAATATTGAATACTAGTATCTCTATGAACTTCTTCATTTTCAACATTAAGATCAATAATTCTTGGATCATCATCAAAGTTACAATCAAGGTCATATTCATCAGATGTTGATGTTAGATCTAGCAAAAAGGAGTACTCAGTGACGTCTTTTAATTTTCTAAAATCAAAGAAGCTCTCCTTTTCAAGAAAGGAAACATTTCTAGACACATATAGTTTATTATTTTTGAAGTCAAAACATCTATAACCTTTCTGGTTTTCAGCATATCCTAAAAAGGCACAGGGAATCGCACGAGGGGAAAGTTTATCATTTTTGTCAGTAAATATGAAACATTTGCACCCAAATATTCTTAATCTAGAGTAGTCTGGAGAAATGTTCATAAGTTTTTCAATGGGAGTGATATTTTGTAACGAAGAAGATGGCATCCTATTAATGAGATAGGTGGCAGTTAAGGCAGCTTCTGCCCAAAAGTCTTTAGGGACTTGATTTGCTATTAATAAAGTTCTAGTGGTTTCTATAATATGGCGATGTTTTCGTTCTGCCAGTCCATTTTGTTGAGGTGTATAAGGACAAGATCCTTGATGTGTGATGCCATGCAATTTAAGATAATTTTGAAAATCTGTGGATAAAAACTCTCCCCCTGAATCTGTGCGAAAAATAGTAATATCATTTTGAAATTTGTTTTTAACCATATTATGAAAAGTTTGAAAGTATGAAAATACTTCAGACTTATGTTTGAGAAAGTACATCCACGTATGTCGGGAGAAATCATCGACAAAAATAACATAGTAAACAAATCCTCCTTTAGAAATTACTGGTGCAGGACCCCAAACATCCGAGTGTATTAATTCAAGTGGTCTTGAAGAGAAAAAGGTTCTGTTCTGAAATGGTAATCTTTTCATTTTGCCGAGAATACAATCTTTACAATCAAATGATTCAGAGTTACAAAATTTCCCTAGATTTGGAAAATGTTGGATTTTGGCTATATGTGGGTGACCAAGTCTCTTATGCCACAGTTCCAACTCTATTTTTTGAATATTATAACAAAAAACTTTCTTCGGCATTTCCAAAAAATCCATGTAATAGAGTCCTCCTTCTCTATGGCCTTCCCCAATCAGCTTGCCTGACTGGCGATCCTGTACCCAACAACCATGAGAAGAAAAAGAAATATTACACCCATAATCAGAAATTTGAGATACAGATAAAATATTTAAATTTAATTTGGGAACATGTCTAATTTCTGGAATAAAAAATTTTTTTGTTTTATAAATTTTTTCAAAATTTCCTATTCCTTCTATTTCAAGAGAAGTCCCATCAGCAGTAAAGACCTTTGACACACTTGTTTTATTTTTAACACATTTGGATAGACTTTGATTATTTGGGGTCATATGAAAAGATGCACCAGAGTCAAGAAGCCAAGAAATTTTACCTAAATCAGAAAAAGATGAGGCTGTTGCACCGGTTGAAGCTTCAGATGAGGAAGAGGCACCTTTGATGAGAGGCTGAAGGATCTCCATTAGTTGGGCCAGGGAAACTGGTGCATCCTGATCTTTAGGCTCCGATCCAGCAATTGCAGCTTTTTTTTCTCTCAGCTCCTTAAGTTTGGGACATTGTGGCCTGTAGTGTCCCGGTTCATGACAGTGATGACAAATAACTTTCTTCTTATCATAGTCACCATTTTGTCGGTTAAAGTGAGGAGGCCTATATGATCGAACATGATTCCCTGGTCTAGACACGGCTAAAACGGAATCATCTTCAATTTTTAAAGAACCTTTCCGGAGACGATTTTCTTCCATTGTTAACTCTTCAATAGTTTCAACAATAGAAGGATCTTTTCCCCGGTGAAGTAGGGCCGATTTAGTGGTTTCAAATTCCGGCCTTAATCCAGTGATAAACTGGTAAAAATGTTCAACATCGAGTTGTTTCTGACGAAGCTCGATGTCTTCGGCACAATGTCACTTTGGTTCTAAAAGGGAAAGTTCTTCCCAAAGTTCGGACAACCCATTGTAATATTCACGAATAGTTTTGTCTCCTTGTGTCATCATTCGAACTTTTTCTTGGAGGTTGCACACGTGTGCAATATCTTTAAGGGAATACATATTCTTAAGGTATTCCCATGCCTTATCGGCATGATCAAATTTGGCAAGACTTGAGCATTTTTTAATGTCAACGCTATTGATAAGCCATGACATTATCTTCGCATGAGATATTCTCCATTCTTTCCATTTCTTCTCGTATGAGGCAATAGCCTTGATTTTCTCTTCTTCCGATAGAGGGACGTCTTTATCTCCCTCCTTTTTAGTAAGAGATAGCTTAGGTTCCGAATCGGAACCATCCACAATCCCCCATAAGCCTTTTCCCCATATATGGTGCTTCATGATTGAAGCCCATGTTACATAGTTCGTATCGCTTAGTTTCATAGGCATGATGGTGACTTTATCATTGTCATCCATCGATTACAAGGAGAGAAAGAATAGGGATAGAAGAGAAACAAGAAGGAAAATGAGAAAGAAAGAAAAAAAACAATACAACAAGATGTGAAATCTTCTCCAATGAAGTGATAAAACACTTCTCTTCAAGTGGCGAACACTTTTGCAAACGGGCACGGAAACCGAGGCAGCTTTTCCTCAAGATTTAGTACTTCTGCGGCTCTGATACCATGAAATGAAATGGGGATCTTCGAAACACGAGCTTTGATTAACAAGAGCAAGTGTCAAGAATGACACTAAAGCATAACCCTTAAAAAGGGTATAACTGGAAACAAAATAAAAATAAAAATGTATTCTTTATTGATATGAAAAACCAATTGCTTAAGAAGCATTGAAGTAAAATACAAGAGGGGCTGCACCCCTTTATATACACAGCTGAAAGAGGACTCAATAGAGCTGTTGGGCACAGTCCAACAGCTCTACTTAGAGCTGTTGGAATGTGTCAGTCCAACAGCTCTATTGCTAGTCAAGTCTGGACAGGACTTGACTAGCAACAGTCATTCTAGTTCAAACTGAACTAGATGACATAAAGACAAAAAATAAAAATAAAGGAAAAAAATACAGAAAAGAAAGAAATTAAAAATGTATTTATATATATATATATAATAATATAATATTATTATATATACATATATGTACAGTTTTACATTTTAACAATAAAGATGGACTGTCACTTCATTAGGGAGAAGATCAAGAATTGGCCAACATCCTTAATAAAGTTGTAAATAAAATGAGGCTCCCAGAAATTAGTGGTAAGTTGGGGATGTTAGATATTTTCTACCCAACTTGAGGGTGAGTGTTTGGGAATGATACAGTAATATGAGGGTATTTTTGGTATTAGTATAGTCTTATAACTTAAGAGTCGTATATACTTTATTGTAAGGGTATTTATGCCCTCGTCCATATTTTTCTGAAATGTATATATGTTAAAGAATGAAATGAAAAGTAACTTTTTGCTGCCCTTATCTCTCTCTATCGGTACCTCTCTCACTCTCATCTCTTCAGTTCTCCTATCTCTCTCATTCACTTTCCAAACTGCTTCTTCTCTCTCACTTGATACTTTAAATGCAGATCATATCACCGTGGTCACATGAAGAACATTACCTTCCCCAGGCGGGCTGGATCCTTTACTTAGCCTGTGAAGGCAAGCTTCCACCATTGGATAGGCTACAAACTCTGGGCATTTTGTTAGCCAATCATTGTCACTTGTGCCAGAAACATGCTGAAACATACCAACACCTCTTCCTCTCCGTCATTGTATTGTGGCGACATATCAGCTCTAGATTTGGTCAAAAGAGGTTGCCTTTTCAATCCATTAAAAATGCACTTGTACCATGGGTCAACCCCATATCTAGATGGCCTTGGTTAAGACAGTGCCTTGAACAAGCCTGTCATATCATAATATGAAAGATTTGGGCGTTCACTCAATCATGTATCCATGACGATGCTACTATCGCTACAACCTGAGCTAAGCATGAAGTATGGACAATAGTTACCGGAAGAATCTTGCTACATGGGGAAGCTCACTTCGAAAGTGGGAAACTCTTTGCTTCCCCGAAAGGAGGGAAAGCTTTGGGAAACCTGCTTCCGAAACATGGGAAACTTGATTCTCAATAGTGGGAAGCTTGCTTCCTTTTTGTTTCTCAAATCGATTCCCTTTTATTTCCTTTATGTTTCCCTCTCACTTGTCATTTCTCACTCGCTTCCCCCTCACTTTTAATTTTTTATAACAAATTTGTGTGTTGGTTTTATATCGTTTTATATTTGTATTCACATCATTTCTTAATTGCTTATGCTTGTGCCTTATATTGCTTTCTTTGTGTTTCTTTTTCATCTTTCATGCACTTGTATGATCACTTCATAACTGTATCTTGCTTCCCGCTTCATACCATTTTTTAACACTCGCTTCCCTGCTTCCACTTCACACATCGCTTCTTGTATCCATTTTGTTTCCTCGTAACCATGGTATGGACAGCTTACAGTGAATTTCTTGAAGCTACAATTGGAACAATACACACTCCTTGGTTAGCAATTGGATCAAATATGCAATAGATCTTGGGACTTGCACGGAAATTAGAATGGACATTGCATGTGGTATTCAGATACTCTCATGTACTTATAACAATTCTAAAATGGTATATACCATTCGAACCACTCCCATGGTGTATCCTTTTGTTGGTGCTCTTCAAACCTCTTCTCAAGTTCTATTTCTGGAGACCAGCTTCATGGAGAATCTCCTCTCTTGTTTGCAGCATCTAAGTGGTGTCTTTTGTATCTCCGCTAACAATGGCAGGTGGATCTTATTGAGCTGTACCACCACCTAAGTGCTACCTCATGGTATATTCAAGACTAGACAGCCATCTCCTGTCATTTATTTAATTCTTGAACACTTGAGCAGGTCTCTTGTGATGGTGATAATGTTGAGTGGCTAAATACCCCACCTGAGTGTATCACTCCTGTTAATTGCATGTAATGTCTTCTTTGTTTAAATAAGGAGGAGCCTCAATTACCCAGCTTCTTCATCAGAAAAAAAAAATCTTTTCTCGCCAAAAAAAAACATTTGAAAAAGCATGACCTACTTTTTGTCTGCATCCGCATCCATCTTACATAGTTAACCTGGGCAGAGCCCTACAATCCTTTACATATAAAACATTTTTTAACTCAGACAGTGTTTGTACGACTTTAGTGTTTTGAGTTGAAATTGACAAAGGGACTGAATTTCTTCATAACAACCAAGAAAAGAATGCATCACTTGGAAAATCACAGTTCTTCCAAGGGAAAAGTGAATGTGGTAACACGATAGAGACCCATAAACATTAACTTTCCATACATGTGGCTGTGTGGCAAAAAATCACAAAAAAAAGTAGAAAAAAGTGAAAAGCATGTGTATAATTGCATTTCTTTCTTCTCAAAAGAACACCATGAAGCCTAACAGCTCAAAATGTGTAGTAAGTGCTCACCTGCCACGAAGAAGCTATGGTTGGAACTGCACCATTGTTTATTGCATCAAGAAATGATTGTGTGATGCCAACAAATATAGGTCCTGACATAACTGTGGACCCTACTTGCTTTGGTCTGGTTCTCTCAAACACAAACTTTGTCAAGGCATCTAAGCCAGATCTAAATTCTGGCCGTAGCTTGTCTAACTGCAAATGAATTATTGTTTAAAATAAGAAATCCACTTTTCCGCACCATGTGATAACAAAAAGAAACATGTAGTCAACCAATGCACTAAAAATCCCAAGGAATAACAAATCTCACCGGTATTTGATCCAGCCTCTGAAGAGCATTTTCATCAGTTAATGGCCGTACAAGTGCAAAGCATTCACGATCAGGGAAGAGTGCACGAATTGACTCCCGAATCTGCAAAGTACCGTTAATTATAATGATGAAGACTCTGCTAAACAGCATATAATTGCTGAAAGATAGAAAGATATGCAGTCAAAACATTTCAAAACAATGGTATCATGTAGCACAATAGGACTGCAATTAGCTGTCCTAAAAAAATTAGCAACTTCAAATGTCATTGGTAGAAAAAATGATCTGCACCATTGCTAAGCTATCGTCCGCAACAAGCCCAAATAAAATAAACCATGATATTAACATGCTGAGAAAGAATATTGGCATTTTATCAATTTTTTTTATATGCAAGAAACTGAAATAAGGACCACAGAGGCAAATAAAATTCTGCAAGTTATAGCCAACAGCCAACTTTTGTAACTGCAGCAAGATAATATCTTCCACACCAGCTATTTTGAATCATTAAAGCATTACCTCATTTTTAGCTATCACCTCTCTTCCTCCTTGCATTGGCCTCAAGGCTAATTCCAGATAGTCACGAGGAGTTATTCTTCTACCATCCTCCACTAAATCCAAATAGAAATCCTAGAAGAGAACAAAAAAAAAATGACAGCATAATCATTACACTGCAGCAATCTTATAGAATAAAATTTGCTCAAAACTATTTTCATAGCAACAGAATCACTTTCTTTGTCTTGACATTCATACAGCATTAGTAGCCAAGAACTTCAATATCTAGAAAGACTAAAATTATTTCAAAAAAGAGAGAGATTAATTACCCTCAAAAGCCAAACGAAAATAGGAGAGAACTGCCCCAGCTCTGTAACAGAAGCCCTTCCTCCTGAGGCTCTAACACGAATATGTTTAGTCATTTCAGTGACAAGAGATAAACGATCAAGAGCAGCTTCATCTATACCACCCATCTGAAGAAGCAATAACAAGAAAAAAATAAGCTAACTATATTAGCAAAGAGAAGAAAATCACTAAAATGATTCAGTTTCAAATGAGAATTGGAAAAAGGCACAAAAAAGGAGCATGCAATGCAAGATCTTATGAAAATGCATGTGCCTAAGCCACATTGGGCTTCATCTTATGGACAATGAAAAAGAACTTCCAGAAGCAACTAACCTGGTTATAGATAAACATGCTAGATAACAAAAGCGCCAAGGAGAATATCTGTGTGCTGTATGTTCCCTAACAGAGTACCACAACAGGAAATGGGTGAAATAATTATTATTTCTCTGACAATAAGTTATTTAAAATTTTCAAAAAGAAAAGCTTACATACAAATGTAGGACCAACAATAGTAATCTACAAATTTGTACTTCAAATCAAAATAAAAAACTGATAACATACAAAATAAATGATAATTAGAACCAATATTTAACATGTTTGATAGCACATAGCTGACGAAAATGTTCTACAACCCATCTCTTAGTAACACGCCAATGATTAATGATCAACAGTTCCCTCTACATTAATGCTAGAGTTCAAACATCAAAACAAAACTTTCAAGCAACAGTCAAATTGTTCCTAAACATTGTCCATGTAAGGCTTCTTCTTGTATAGATCTTTAGGGATTTCATAAGACTAATTCAGTTTTTACTCTAGTCCCGAATTTTCATGAGATTACCAACATCTATCTTGAGGTAACTTGTGAACACATGGAAACAGTTAGTTCATAAGCATCAAATTATGTGGTTATATTAATTTTCTTGTGGCTTATCAGCATATATAATTGATTCACATGCATGCCATAATGAATGGTCACATGGAAATTGATAGAATTCTTTATGAATTTATTTACATTATCAAACAGATTCCAGCAAAGACAACTTAAGATCACATACTAGCACATGAGATGCCTATGAGCAAGCAGTCCAAATGGGAAAATGATATAAAGTTACTGCCCCTCAAAAGATTGACAAGAAAAAAGGCATATCTTAACAAAGAAGACAAGCCCAAGAATGTTTTTTATGCATAATGAAATGGAGAGATTTCAAATAAATGATAATCTAAGCATATTAACCGAGTTTTCTCACCTTTAATGATGAGAGATGATCAATCACAAAATTACACCTTTGTACAGAACAAATCAGTCAGTGTTAGATCTCTTTTAAATTATGGAATGACAATTGATTCATTTTCTTTTGTGCAGCAGTAGAGTTGGCATGATACAAAAGATTACAGAATGTCATTGATCAAATCTCTCACAATGGCAGCAATATAACAGCGCATATGATCACGCCAAAAGGCAAGTAGAAGCAACTAAATATCAGCGGATTGGGATTATATATACCAAAGCCACACAAAGATAATCTATAAGATGCAGAAACCTAAAGGGTTAATAGAAAAGATCATAGATACCGTTTGATCATAAGCATCAATTCCTTCACTGTCAAGAAGCACAAGGTTGTACTCGGTGCCGTCAATCGCAGTCCGCTTTAAAGGTGCGCTCCACATCCAAAGTCCTTTAGTGCATGGCTTGTGAGTGGAAGCAACTTGGAAGCCATTACTCCTCCCTAGCAACTAGCAATCATTCAAACAGATAGTTTGAGTACGGTTATTCAAAAACATCAATTACACTCGACACAATCATTCTAAACTATTCATCCACATAATCATCTTAACTCTTAAAAAACTAATCACATACGCAATTGCCAAATACAAAACAGTTATCCACAAATTCCCCAATTAGACGGATTCCGAGTAATCATTCGAGGGAAAACAGAAGAAAATGCAAGAAACCTTTCACAATCTGGAAAGAAATTAGGTTTATTCACAAGAACTAGCGCAAACAGAAAAAGGAAGCGTTCAGTACCGACGATTCGGGGAGAAGCGCAAGCCTAAGCAAGGGAATACCTGATTGAGTATGAAGCTCTTGCCCTGGCGAGCGCGGCCGCAGACGGAGACGACGCCGACGGGTCCCTTGACGAGCTGGAGAGCGGCGACGGCCTCCTGGTCCATCACGAACTTGCCCTTGGCGTCGCAGTAGACGAGGCGAAGGGGCCTAGCGGGGCCGACGGCCATGCTTGTGGGCATGAAGGAAGGAGAAGGATTTTGGGTCTGCGGCGACGGCGATGGCGAAGGGGAACTGTTCTCTCTGGAGGAAATCGACCTGAACATCTGCAACATCTTGACCCCCCCCCAACTCCCTCCCCTGTCTCCCTTCACAACCAGAGAGAGAGAGAGGCACTAGAAGGCTGCCCGAAGACCGAAGGGAAGGGGAGGAGGTTGGGGAGGGAAAGAGAGGAGAGGAAAAGGGTGTGGGCGGTTTGAAAAGCCAAGAGAGAAAGCCACAGCCCTCTCACTCTCACGCGAGCGCCTTCTCTTTCCAAACAAAAAGAAAAGGAAAAAGAGTAATTTACTAAAAGCGGACTAAATTATCGGTTATTTTATTTAAATTATTATCTTTTTTAATTTACTATATTCAATCGAATATATATATATATATATATGAAAAACTGGTATATGTTTACCAACGAAATATGTTTGCTCGTATGAATCAGATTTTCATAGGTTTTTTTGGAAGTCGAAATGGTCCATCAAAAAATGCTTAAATATTTATGAAAATTTTAAGTCATTGACTTTCAACCCTTAAAAGATCTTATTATACATGGTAATTAGATGATCCAAGAGTTTGTTTTTTATAAAACCAAATGTTTAGTTGTACAATGAAATTTTTGAAAAAAAAAAAAAGTAAAAAAACCTATGAAAATCTTGATTCATAACAGTAAACATATTCGGTTGATAAACATATTTCAGTTTTCAGTTACCCATATATATATATATATATATAGAGAGAGAGAGAGAGAGAAGTGAACATATTAAGCCTACTTTTCTAGTTCTGCACCACATAATTTGAAGTGTTTTATGATAGATAGATGTGTTTAGTATGCTTGTTTTAGTGGGAATCGACTCTTGAAAATATTTTTTGACAAAAAATATTTTTTATGAGCTAAAAAAAAATTGATGCCATCATGGCTATTGATTTTGGATCAATTAAAAAAACCTGTGTATACAGGTCAGATTCTGGTGATCCAAAAGTTGGTTTTCGCAATATTTTTTTCTTTCAGCAGACTTATCTTTTTTGTGTGAGCTGGTTCAGCCTATCTTACTTACGCTGTAATACCTGCAGATTTGTTATGATTATTAAATCAAATAAAATAAAATTATGTCATAATTATGGTCTGAATTCTTATTAGTAATTGAGTTTTTATATTAAAATTGGATTTGGATCCCGAATAGATCTGAAATCCACTTGAAAATTGGATATGGATATATGTCTGATTCAGATAGAATTGGATCCAAATAAGATCCAGGATCAAACACAAAACCTAGATTAGGGATTTAAAAAAAACAAAAAATAAATAAAAATCTTTTATTTTTGGCAGGTAGGATCCGGGTTGGATGTTGGGGCGTTACATACAGTCTCTGCCCATGTCAGCATAAAACTATGAGGGCTTATTCCTCGAACTCAGTAAAATGAATCTAGACTTGCCCGTCAAACAGTCTAGGCCCCATCCCCACTACGCCAAAGCCCTTGGGTCTTAAAGCAAGCCAACGTATCGCATTTTACGTTTTTTGTTAAATGAGTCATCGATGAGGGAATTTTAGTAAACTTTTGTTTTACTAAACAATGAATGATATTCAGGAGAAAACATTTTCTATGCTCGTGATTTCAATTTCCAAACCTTTGGTTGAAACTCTTAGGAGCAAGTCATATTGGCCAAATTTAACTTTATGTTTTTTATCGTCATCATATGCAAAAACGTTGATTTTCTGATGGGTGAAATTTTATTTTGTTGTTAATAGTTGATTTTTCAAACGTTAAAAAGACTTATGGAGTGCATGCTGAAAAACCCATAATCCAAGAGTCAGTTCCTACTCAACCAAGCATGCAGACTACACGTGGAAGAGGTCCTCGTTTAAAAAAATGAAAACATTTAAAAAAAAACTGTAATGTTTTTCACTCGTGCGTTTGAAATCTACGAGTGTAAATTTTTGAAAATTTACCTAAATGCAACAATTAAAATTTTAAGTGTTTTTATGAATAATGAACAAATTATGTTTTCTTAAATAAATTATTGAAAGAAAAGATGGAAGGTGATTAGAAGGACGTTCTAGGGATGGCAGTAGACTTGGGGGAAACGGCCCCGCCCCACCTCGCCCCATCCGTGATTCCCGTTAAAGAAACTATTATTATACCTTTATTCATATTATAAAATCCTATATATATATATATATATTCTTAACCCTAACATAAAACCTTTTCTCGAATATTTCCTCTCTCCTTCCTCTAACGAGCTGCACAAACTCATATTTTTCTCCTCTCCTTCCTCAAACAGTTGAGGGTGGAGGTCCAAAATCCCCCCACCATGGGGATGGAGGTGAGGATTAGGGATGGTAGTGGACCATGGGGAAATGGGGTCCCACCCCGCCCCGCCTTGCCCCGTTTGGACCGGGGATAGAGGACATGAAACAGGGATGGATGTTAAAATCAAAACCCGTGCAGGGATGGAGTGCAAAATTTTGAGACAGGACAAGGGTGGAGACCTTGTCCCCTGCACCCGTCCCCGTCCACTGCTATCCCTAGGAGACTCCAACAAGTTTGCCAGCACCATAGACTTTTTCTAGAAATAATTTACAGTTAGGGCATTTGAAAGCAAGATAAATTCTCCTAAAAAAAAGTTTTACCTATGAAAAGTTTTGATATGATAATTTTTTTAATTGAAATTTGTTCGTGTACATGAAAAAAATAAAATAAAAATATTAGAAAATGAGAGAGAAACCAAATTCTTATAAGCTTTAGATGAAGAACCAGTGACGAGGAGGATGCGGGTCTTGTCGAGGTGATAAAATTGGAGAAATGCGGGTGGTGGGCAATCCAGTTCGACCTCTGCAAGTCCCATCGAAGATCTTGGGGCCGAGGGAGTGGGGCTTGTTGAGATCTGGTGGCAGGTTGTCTTCCTCCTCGGTAATGGCATTGGGCTTGGGCTTCTTCTCGGAGACCTCAACAAGGATGCAGTTCAACTCTGACTGCTTGTGGAAGGCGAGGTGTTGCTAGATCTCGTTGAAGTCTTGTTCTGACATGTTGAACTTGTTGATGATGATGGTGTTGTGGAGGACTATCACTATCATGAAGGGGTAGAGGACAGACACCTTCCCAATTTTGAAGGCCCTTTGCATCTGCCTCACCCTTAGCATGTCTAGACAGAGGCCCAACACCATCACTTTTATTGTGGTTCACCCCTTCCAATCCAAAGCTCACTACAAAAAAGCATGTCATTGTTGACCAAAAAAATAGTGACGATAAATTATCTTCCTCACTAATAATTTAATCCCGCTGACATATAATGTCATAGTAAAAACATCTTTTGCCGACGATATTTTGTCGTCGCTCTTATCTCGTCGATTGTATGAATAGGAAGACGTGGAAGACGACTGGAAATAGATATTGGCGACGCTATTATCATCGATTTTGAAATTATGATGATAATTAATCATCGCTAAAAAACATTTATAATTATGATGCTAATTAATTGTCACCAATTACAAGATGGTGATAATTATCATTGATTTTAAACTAACATAAATGATGATACTTGATCGTCGATATTAGCAATATAGTTGATGATTTTTGTCATCGACTATGTTCATTTTTTTAAAATTTGTAACTAACATAATAGACGATAAATTATCGTCACTATAAGACACATAGCCGCTGATTTTTGTCATCGGTTATATCTCTTTTTTTATTTTAAAACTAACATAGCCAATGATAATTATCATCGATATAAGAAAAATCACTGACGTTTTTTATCATCAACTATGTTAGTTTCAAATTAATAAAAATACAAAAATTGGATATTGCCAATGATAAAAATTGTCGGCTATATTGCTTATGCCAACGACAATTAATCGTCAGCTATGTTAGTTTCAAAATAAAAAAAGTGCATATAACCGATGATAAAAATCGTCGGCTATATTCCTTATATCGACCATAAATTATCGTCGACTTAAAATAATATAGTTGATGATATTTATCGTAGGTTTTAAACTAGCATAGTCATTCATAGATTACAAATAATCAGCGTATTGATAATGATAATTATCGTCATCAATAGATTACAAATAACGAGGATAATTTATTTCATTGAGCAACTAAGAGTGGTTTTAAACATAAAATAATTGTATTGTACAACAAATATCACTAAAAATGAAATGTGCACAATGTTTATGCTAAAATCACTAATTTTACACAATATCTTATGTGAAACTCTCGACAATCCTTACAAAACTCCATCATGATTTTCGCATATATAGTACTAAAATCTCAACAATCCTTGCGAAAATCCCTTACTAAAATGGAATTATGCACGCAATAATAGAATTGTGCATCGCTATAAGTCAACACCATGCAAAAATGAATTTCACGGAAAATATTTTAAGAATTGTGCAAGCTATAACGAAATTGTGCAAGCTATAACGAAATTGTGCACGCTATAACAAAATTGTGCATGCTATAACAAAATTGCCCACGCAATAACGAAATTCTCACAAAGAAAATGAATTTCACATCAACTCATGCGATATTTAGAGATTTTTGCAAACATTCATCGTTAATAAGCTAATTAATTGTAATATATTGATGACAATGACTATCATCGTCAATATGTTGATTATCTGTAATATATTAATGACGATAATTATCATCGTCAATATGTTGATTATTTCTAAGCCATCGATTTTCAAGCCTTGAAAGATCTTTCTTATATATCATAATCAGATGATAAAAAAGTTTGTTTTTATAAAACCATGCATCTAGATCACACCTGTATGATGAAATTTAAATAAATAAATAAATATGAAAATATCGGTGCATGCCAGTTTACATATCCTAGTTACCCTAGATCAAAGGAAATTGAAATATGTAAACTGGTATGAACCAAGATTTTCATAGCTTTTTTTTGCAAATTTAACCATGCAAATGCATTCTGCGTGGTCCATTTTCTTGGAAACGAATATTGGATCATCATAATCGGATCAAGAAATGTGATTTTATGCTTACATATTTATAAAATCCTGAGCCATTGATTTTCAAGCCTTAAAAGATCCGTATTATACATCATAATCAAATGATCCAAGAGTCTGTTTTTATAAAAACATGCATCCATATGGTGAAATTTTCAAAAAAAAAAAAAAACTATAAAAATCTTGGTGCATGACAGTTTACATATTTTAGTTACACTGGATCAAGAAAATCTGAAATATGTAAATTAAAAAAATATGTAAACTAGTATGAATCAAGATTTTCATAGTTTTTTTTGCAAATCTAGCCTTGCAGATGCATTCGGTGTGGTCCACTTGCTTAGAATTGACTATTAGATCACCGTAATCGGATCAAGAAATGTGATTATTTATGCTTGCAGATTTACATAAATTTTGAGCCATTGATTTTCAAGCCTTAAAAGATCCTTCTTATACATCATAATCGGGTGATCCAAGACTCCGTTTATATAAAACCATGCATCTAGATTGCATCCATATGGTGAAATTTTAGAAAAAAAATATTAAAAAAACTTGTAAAAATCTCGATGCATGTCGATTTACATATTTCAGTTACCCTGGACCAAGGGAAACTTAAATATATACACTAACAAAATATGTAAACTAGTATGAATTGAGATTTTCATAGTTTTTTTTGCAAATCTAATCTTGCAGATGCATTTGGCATGGTTCACTTACTTGGAATCAACTATTGGAACATTATAATGGTTCAAGAAATGTGATTATTTATGCTTGCATATTTACAAAAATTTTGAGTTATTGATTTTCAAGCCTTAAAAAATTCTTCTTATACATCATAATCGATTGATCCAAGAGTCTATTTCTATAAAACCATGCATCTAGATCGCATCTGTATGGTAAAAATTTAGAAAAAAAAACCTATAAAAGCATTGATGCATGCCAATTTACATATTTTAGTTACCTTGGGTCGAGGGAAACTAGAATATGTAAGCTAACAAAGTACGTAAGCTGGTATGAACCAAGATTTTCATGGGTTGTTTTGCAAATCTAACCTTGCATATGCATTTGGTGTGGTCCACTTGCTTGGAATCGACTATTAGATGACCGTAATTTGATAAAAAATGTATTTTTTTATGCTTGCATATTTATCAAAAATCCAAGTCATCGATTTACAAGTCTTAAAAGACCCTTCTTATACATCGTAATCAGATGATCCAAGAATCTATTTCTATAAACCATGCATCTAGATCGCAACCGCACAGTGAAAAATTAATAAAAAATAAAAAATATGAAAATGCATGATAATTATAAATCTAAAATCAATGATAATTATCGCTGTTAATATAAATCTAAAAATGACGATAATTATCGTCACTCTTAATAAACAACCGACGATAAATATCATCGTTGATGTTAAAATTTTAGATTTTCATGCGCGGGAAGCCTTCCTCATATTTTATTTTGGTTCCCTCCAGAAAACCTCGCATCCCTCTTCTCTTCGCCCTCTCTCTTTTAAGCTCCCCCCGTCTACCACCATCGTTGGCGCAAACAACCTATCTCCACCCATGACCAATCTCTCTCTCAGCCCCAACCATCTGTTGCTCTAGTGGACCTCTTCTCCACCCTCAATCACCACATGCATAACTCGAAGTTCGAGTAATCCATCAACTCTGCCGATCAGAGTAAGGGTTTCACCCCCTTATTCTCCTGTAATTTCTCATGTTTTTTTTGCTTTCCCCTTTTTTGGATTTTTTATCCTCATTGTGGCCAACTATTTTTAGGCCCAATCCTGAATATTACTTGTAAATGCATGTATTTTTCATAACTCTCATATTTTTTATGACTTTAGCATGATATTTGGTATCTTTCATGTTGTTTTGAGTTATCCATGATTATTTAAGGATGAGATTATAAATGTATGCATTATTTTTTGTGTTGTGACATGCTTTACATATACTTATGGTAAAAGATTTTGATCAACTCGCTCTTGATATCACCAAATTAAGTGACTTGAGTGGTGTTGATTAAGGGTTCTTTTGACTGTGTTGAAAGTGATATTCGGTATTACGATTGTGTGACACTTTATGAAATAATGATTCTATCCAAAGGCAAGATTGTGCTCCAAATTCACATAGGGTGTAATAGTAGGTGTGTACACCGAACCATGAAGCATGATTATACCCAAAGGTACAATGTTGAATTGCCTCATAATTACATGATCTACTAGTTTTACCAATTGAAGTCAATTTCTTGATAATTGATGAGAGGAATCAACTTTGACTATTATTGTTTTCACCAAAGTTAAATGATAATGACTCTATTATGCTTGACTTGTTTGACAGCGATTTTTTTTTTAGAGTCATTAAGGCTCAATTCATCAGTTCTAATAGAGCTAGATTCAGTACCCTGATGTCCAAATTATCTATAAAATATTCTAGACATAGTCATATCTGACAACGCATTTTTGGAAATGAAAAATATTGCATCTCAGCTAAATGACATGAAGCTCTCTATTTTTATTTTTTTCTTAGTCCATCTTATTTTGACCTAATTACCTATAGAATAAAGGCTCTTCAAAATCTCCTACAACACAATAATGATGAGTTGTTCTTTATTGAGCTCTTGACCAAGTGTGTTGAAGAGAAAGAAAGATTGAAAGGTGAGAATGTGCATTGTGTACATATGGCTTCTCATCAGGGAAAGTATAGGCCTGGAGCAAAAAAGGGTTCTTTTAAAAAGAAAAGCAAGAAGAAAACCTCTTAAGAGAGTTCTAACTCTTGGCTGAATCCCAAATCTCAATCTAGACGTTCTTCTGTAAAATACTTCTTCTGTAAGAAGAAAGGACATAAGAAGATGAATTGTCTAAAGCATAAGAAATATAAAAAGTCATTTATTTCTCATGAGTATAATTTAATCTATATTTAATTGTATAGTTGGTGGATTGATTTTGGTATTATGGTGCACGTTATCAACTCTTTGTAGGCATTTTTGAACAAAAAGAAACCAACGAAGCATGAAAAAGCATATTCTCAATAAATAAAATGTGTTCTCATGTCAATAATATTGAAACTTGCAGAGTTGTTTTTTAGTCTGAATTCATTTTTTATTTGGTTGATACATTTTATGTTTTATCCTATAGTTAAAACCTTATTTCTATTTTGATATTCTTCTTGCAACTAATCATTTGAGTCTACTACATTAAACAAAAGATTTTTCTCTCTCATTTTGATATAAAGGACATGAGTGAGGCCGCTTATATCCTTGGAATTAAGATACATCATGATAGAACGAAAGATATACTCGACCTCTCTTAGAAATCCCATATTCTTAAAATTCTTAAAATGTATGGGATAGCGAATTGCTCTTTTGGTTCTACACCTATAGTAAAAAAGGATAAACTGAGCTTAAATGACTGTCAGCAGGATGATAACAGAAAGATTCAGATGGCAAGTATCATGTATGCGTTGGCGGTTAAAACTTTTGCAATATGTGTTGACCTGCACGCAACCCGACATTGCATTTATTGTTGAGATGCTTGATAGATATCAATCTAATCCAGGTATGGAACACTAAAAAGCTATGAAAGAAGGTCATGTGCTATTTGTAATGACCAAACGATTATATGTTAACCTACAGAAAGGTTGACTGCAATGCCTATATTTTTTGGTAATTATTAAATCATTATTTATATCTTAAATTAATGAAATTAAAAATTTATTTGATTTTCAACTTGAGATTAAAATTATAAATTGAATTGAGTCAATAGTTGAAATGGAATTTAACATTGAATTTAATTAGGCATGAAATTGGAATTTAATCATATGTAGGAATTTAATTTAATTTGATAGAAATTTAAGATGAATTTGGACCCTCATTGGGATGTGAGTTTTATTAATTAAATATGGATATGGATCTGATACAGTTAACTCTGATTGGATTGGATCTTAATTGGATTTAAAATCTAGTAAGAAAATCCAATGAAATATCCAATTAAGGATAAATCATGTTTTTAATTAAAAATAAAATTAGTATTAATTATTGGTACAGAGTCCCATGGGCTGGACCTCCATTGTGGACCCCACATATGGTCATGCCACTTGAAAGAAATATTATTATTTAATAATACAAAAAATAAGGAGATAAAGAAAAAAAAGAAAATTGAGATTTTTAAATTAATAGGAGATACAGAGAGGAAGAAGACTAAATAAATTGGACTTTCGAGAAGTCTATCCACAAGAAGACGTCCCCCATAGTGGCCCCTTTTGTGTGGACCTTGATACAAAGTCAAATTAAGTATATATATATAATATTAAAGTTTAAATAGTTTATAATATATAGTGATTAAATAGTTGAAAAAAATAAGAAGTTAGAGATAATTAGGAATATAGTTTTTAAGATAAGATGGTTGAGAGTTTGATTAGACTTAGGAGATTAAACGTTATGAAAGAGAGGCTCACGACCTCACTGTTATATATTCTAAGAAAAAAAGGAAAGAAGAAAAGAAAGAGAGAGCATACCTTGTTTTTTTCTTCTTCCTTACATCTCCTTCTTCCTCATAACCATAAAGGTAGTCTTGACTTTCATTAGAGACCTTCAACTACCTTGGTGAAGGTCTAAACCAGTCTGGAACAAGATGCAAGTAGAGCAAAAAGTGACGATATTGTTGCGGGAAGCGCATTTTCAATAGAGAATCTCTACTTTCATGGTGTTCAATTTCGGGATGCATTATCATACCCTCTTTTTTATCTAAAGATTGGATCTACATGTAATATATGCCTAGAATGTCTATGACTATTAGATCTACATGAAAAAGATTTTTGAAAATCTAGAATAGTATTTTGGAGGATCGATTTTGAGAAAGCATTTTAGAAAAGACTAGTTTTGAAACCCTAAAAAACAAAAATCATGTAAATCGTTAGATCTGTATTTTATTTGATTGTTTAGCATGTATAATGAATATAGAAAAAAATTAGTATTTCTTCTTGAAGTTGTAAATTTGTTTCTTGCCTAGATCTTGGTTAAAGATACATGAAAATCCTTTTTTATGAAGGTTTTGGCAAAAAATGTTTTAGGGTTTTGATGTTTTATGTTAAAGAAAGTTGATATAAGCATATATATTATATTAGTACACGTGTAGCATGATTAAACATGTTATTATATAAATAAACCATGATTTTATATTGTTTAAGATTTCTTATGATTCTTGCATAGCTGAAATTGTATTTGAGATATTTCATGAAAGTTTTATAATTCTTGGATGACGGATGTTAATGTTTTAGCAAAATTAACATAAATATGATCAAAGATGTGGTGTATGATGTTGTAAATATGTTTACAACATCAATAATCGTGATTGTATGGATTATACCATGATTCTTGTTATTGCTTAATGGATTTTGCATGAGTTTGAATCTTGGCTATTCTGTCCTTGTTTTTTTTGTTTTGACCAGTTTAAAAAAAAAAGCGATATCTTTATGAAAATAAATTCAATAAATAAAAATAAAAATACTGGAGTATTCTACACATTTAGAGTTTGAATTTAGAATCTTGTTTCATTATGTTTGGTTTTGGTTTAACACTGAAATATTCATTGAAACAGAGTATAGATTTTCTGCCTTGTCAGCAAGACTGTTTTGACCAAAGATTTTGAAAGTTCTAAAACTCAATCAAAACTAATCAAAATAAATTATGAAAAATCTGGGTGAAAGCTAACACACATAAAAAGATTTTGTAAAAAAAAATTGTCAATTTTTTTCTATAAGTCTTGAAAAATTTCTCAATCCAAGATAAATTTATTCAGTTGGCAGGATCTGCTTTATATTTTTCCTAAATAGGGTTTAGTCCCAAAAAAATTCTGATTTTATTACCAATGATTTTGAAGTTCTATTTCTTGGACTATGTTCCTGTGATGTTGCGTCAGTGCCTGTAAAATTTTAAGAATGAAATTCGGTTTTTGTAATTTTTGGTGGGTTTTCTAAAATCGTGTTAACAAGAATCCGAACTACACAATATGACATGTGTTGGTGCCTAGTTGTGTTTTACTTTATGCACCATGTTTATTGATGATTAAATTAAAAATTGGACTGATATGCATGTTTATTGAATGCATTTCATTCTTGATTGAATTGTGCATGCATACATATAAATGATTATCCTACCTTGACTGTGTAAATGCATAATAATTTCATTATTGTATAGATTTTATGATAGAGACTAATCAAAAACATGTGTAGAATACCATGAATATTAATACATATGAACCTTGAATGTGATTGCATGTTTGCATTGGCACGATTAACAAGCAAGTTAATTAAGAAATCAAAATAAAATTAATTCTCTTGTAGCTTATTGAGAGGGTAAGCATGGTATTGATGGTTCTGTGGGAATATTGTTTAGTATGAAAGGTTACTTTAACCCTCATCCAAAGAACTCATAACTGAGAGAACTACCATGATTTGTCTGTGGTATGGAAGGTAAGATTCATGAAGAAAATCTTATATATTGGGTTGCAGAAGGTTTGAAACTCTCTTTAAAAATTATATTTTTCTCTCCGGAGTAGTCAAAGTTGGGGCACCACGAAGGTTAATAAGACATAATTGCTTGAAAATATAAACCTTGGTTGTACCTCCATACTGAGAGTGTTTGTGTTGTACCTACAAACATATATTTACAAGTGAAACAAGAATGTGAATTGCATGTAGATAGAACATGACATGAATCATTTAAGAAAGAAAATGATATTTGGAGATAAGAATTTATTCATGCATGAAGGACTTGTAACACTTAAATGGTAAGTTCATGCATCTTGTATATGCTCATGCATTTTATAAATGTTCATGCATGTGCATAATTTATTGTATTGATACAAATCTTAGCATGCATGAATATTCACTAAATTGACTTATTATTTTGTTGTTAGCATGATTTTATGTAATTGTTTGCTAAGATATGTGTTACATGATTGATATATGAGGTTGTGTTTGAATGCATTCTGATATTGTGCATCATGCGAGTATGTTATTGCCTACTCAAACTCGGGTTGTCTGATTCCTTGAACATTTTTTAGGTTCTGAGAAAGCCTAGTGATCTTACGTTGTTCAGTTGTTCTTGGACTTTGCACGCTACCTATCGAGGTAGTAGTTTTAGTTCCTTGTGTTTTGAGGGTTTGATTAGCTTTGACATTGGGTTTAGGAATGGTTCCATAACTAAATGATTATGAATGATCTGGACTTAATTTAATTCAACTCAATTGATATTGATGTACTATAATTTTTGCATTTTAGTTAGTATATGGATTGATACGGTAATTGTAACAATCCAAATTTGTATATTTCGCTGGGTTTAAAAAAAATCACAAGAAAAATTGAGATATAAATCAAGGTCGTTATATTGACTGCCTTGAGGTTGTTGGATACTTGGATGCGGATTTAGGAAGTTGTCTCGATAGTAGGAAGTCTATTAGAGGATACATCTTTCTATTAGCAGGTGGTGTCGTCTCATGCAGAAGCGAAAAACAGTCTACAACTACAACTCACACCATGGAGGCAAAATTTATTGCTCTATACAAGACTTTGTCTCAGGCCACATGGATCAGAAACTTCATTATGGGTCTTGGTATAGTGGAATCTATTAAGGTCACTAAAGATTTTATATGATAATGAAGTTGTTGTGTCTTTATTTAATAACAACAAAAACTCCACCTCATGTTGACATATGGTGTTAAAGTAATTTGTTGTTAAAGAAAAGATTGAGAATCATTTAGTATGTATTGATACAATCAGTACAAAAAAATGACAACATATCATTTTACTAAAAGGCTAGCACCGATATTATATTCTCAATATATAATGAGGATGGGTCTATTTGATTCCTTCTAATGTATGACAATACATTATGGTTATATGTGATCACATTTCTTAAACTAAATTGATTCTCTATGATTTTGTGTATTGTTGATTCTATGTCAAGTGTTCATCAATTATAAGAGAGAATAGCAGAATAACAATATTAAAAGAACTAATAGAAAGGGTTAGAGATCAACCTATTCATAAAGATATTCTAAAAATGTTAAACTTAAAATGAATAATATTCTAGTACATGAAAATATGACATCTCATATAGAGGTGTTCATCTTCATGACTCATATGATTCATTCTTGTGATACAGGATAGCAATTGAACCCACATGAAAATTAAATCAAGATAACATTAATGATCCTCGATGATGTGTTTTTCTATATCAATGGGTCAAGTGAAAGAATGTTGGATTTTAAAATGGATCGGATTCAACCTTGATGTGACCCATATTGACTTGGGCACATCAAAGGACAACATGGGAGCGTCTTTTGGATTTTGGGGGTTACATGATAGTTATGATGTCTCATACTCCTTCAACATGCCCGCTCATGTCAATCTCCTTAAGATTGAGCTTGTCTCTTAACTAACAAAAGTATGGTCCTGCAAGTGGTTTGGTCAATATGTCTGCTAGCTGTTGTGATGAAACAAATTTGATTTCAATTTCCTGTTTGACCACCTTCTTTCACATAAAGTGAAAATCAATTTCCACATGTTTAGTTCTGGCATGAAACTTTGGATTCACAGCCAAATAAGTTGCTGACAAATTATTGGATCATAGTGTGAGAGGACTGTTTGAGTTTATCCAAAGTTCATTGACAAGTTGTTTTAGCCGCAGTAATTTGGAGGCTCCTTCAGCTAAGGCTTTGTATTCAACTTTAGTGTTGGATTTTGCAACAAAGTGTTGTTTGGTACAACTCAATTAAAAAACTTGGGCCTCATAAACATGAGATAACCACTGGTAGTTCTTCTGTCATCTGGACATCATACCCAACCAGCATCAACGTAAGGTTTAAGTTTAAGAGACCTAGAACACGTCATATGTAGTCCCATATTTATGGTACCCTTGAGATATCTGATAATCCTGTTAATGTGGGCCCATTGCACATCATTGGGTTGATACATAAAACTGACAAACTTTTTTGACTGAATATAAAATATTTGGCTTTGAGAACGTTGCATATTGTAGTGTCGCTACAATGCTTCGATACTTTGTTGAATCTTCCATTAGTTGTCCTTCAAACTTTGACAACTAAACACTTGTTGCAACTAGAGTGGTAAGAGGTTTTGCATTTTTCATCCCAGTCTTGACCAAGAGGTCATAAATATATTTCCTTTGAGATAAAATAATTTCATTGTTGTTGGGTATGATGCAACCTTTCTAGATCTTTTATAGGGAATTTTTTGCCAAAATCTTGAATGAGTTATTGAACTTTGCTATGTGAGTCACCTATAACGATTATATCTACATAGACTAGCACATATAAGATTATTTAATCAGTGATTTGATAAATAAAAATGTGTCTGCATTCGAACCCATAAAAAACCCAACTGAAGCAAATAATGTCTCAACCTATCAAACCATGCTCTTATAGCCTGTTTTACGTTATAAAGAGCTCGATTGAGCTTACATACAGAGTGAGATAATTTATTATCTTCAAATCCAAGTGGTTGACTCATATACACTTCTTCTTTGAGATAAGTATGTAGAAAAATATTATTAACATTTAGTTGATGCATCACCATCCTTGACCAATGGCAACATATATTACAGTCCTAATAGTAGTGAGTTTTATAACAAGACTAAAGGTCTCAAAATAGTCAATACCATCTTGGTGGCTATAACCCTTGACTACCAACTGAGCCTTGTATTTGGCATCTGACCCATCATGTCATTTTATACAATACATTCATTTACAACCAACAATGTTATGGGTACTGTTAGGAGGAACATGAGTCAATGTATTATTTTTTATCAAGGCTTCATATTCACATCTCATAGCCTCTTGCTATTTTGTGTGACATGTTGTCTGCTCAAAAGAATTAGGTTAATTTTCCTGAATTAGTTTACTTAAGAGACCCACTCCAAATGCTAATGCCATGAAAGTTCTTAGTTTTAGGGTGTCCTCTTGGGACCTAGTCACCATGTGATGGGTTCAGTTGGACTATAGTGGTGGTTCTATGGTTGTTTCTTCTTCTTGTCCAACGTTTTTTCAACTCTTGGGATGACTCAGTTTGGTGAGGTTTGATACTGGTTACTGACTCAGTTTGAGTACTTGTTTGATCTTGACTAGGTTAGGTGACAGGTAGTGTGATCATTGGTTGTTGATTGGTGAGGTTATTTGCAAGGTCAACTGGCTGTTTGATGAGGTTTTGAATACTGGGTTAGACATTTGGTTGATTGGACCCATTTTTCTGAGTTGGACAATCACTGATCTTTTTTAAACAACTTCACTTGTGATTGGGTCTCTTGCACCAACATATAAAAAAATATTTTCATAAAATATAACATATCTAGAGATATAAAGTCTTTTAGAAACATGGTCAAAACATAGATAACCTTTATAACTAGGACCATATCCAATGAATACACATGGCTTAGATTTAGGAGACAATTTAGTGCTTAAGTAAAGGGACAACAAGGGATAACAGGTACATCCAAAATTTTTTAAGTGATTATATATGGGACATTTTTCATTAGAAGCTTATAAGGAGTTTTTTCATTCAACTTTGTGCTTGGAAGGCAAATTATGAGATGTGTAGCATGTCTAAAAGCATCAACCCAAAACATTAAATTCAATAAAGCTTAAGTAAGCATGCTAAGACCACATTCAGCAACATGTATGTATTTACACGTTCCACAATACCATTTTGTTGAGGAGTATGTGGACACGTGAGTCATCTTCAGATCTCATGTTGATCTAAAAAGGCATTAAAAGAATTATTAACAAAATCTCCTCCTACATCACTATGAAATCTTTTAGTATTATGTCCTGTCTATTTTTCAACAATAACCTTGAAGTTTTGAAAACATGCCAATGTGTCTAACTTTCTTTTCAAGAAAAATAGCTAGGAGAACCTTGAGAAATCATCAACAATGAATAGAAATTGTACCCTTCTCTATATGTGACAAGTGTTGGTGCCAGAGATTAGCATGTATCAACTCTAATGGAGTTTTGGCAACAGTTTCAGATAACTCAAATGAAAGTTTATCCATTTTGCTGACCAAGAAAATAAAACAAAAACTTAAAAAGTGTATCACCAAACGGACTCAAATAATTATTTTGTCTAAGTAAATCAATAGTCTTTTGACTAGGGTGTCCTAGTCTAAGATGCCACTGTTAAATGGTAGAGTCCACGTCCGCTACAAATGCATTTGCTCTAAGACTTGACTTTTCCTTGTTTATTGGCCACACGTAGACACCTCCTTTACTCGGTCCTCTTTGGAGTATGTTCCTTTTCTGTTGATCCTTAATATGAAAATCATTCAGGTGAAACTCAATGTAACAATTATTATCTCTAGTCAACTTAGCTATTGAGATCAAATTACACATGATTTAAGGCACATGCAAGACATTTTTTTAGAACAAAACTATTTTCTTTTGAGTTAAGAGTCACATTACCCATATTTGCAATTAGGAGATTAGCTTCATTGCTGACTATGATACTGTTTGTTTCTTAATATTTTGACTTTTGAGTCATGCTAAAGTCATCACACATCATATGATGGGACACTCCATTATTGGATACCTGTTAGTATCCTTAATTGAATGTAGGGTCATCGCTGCAAACACTTTTGGGATATCGTAACACTAGCGAGCAATATGATTTCTTCTTCCACAATATTGACATATAACTTGAGTCTCATTTTAATTATGAGGAGCTCTATCATTCCGATAATTGTCATATAGAAAAGTCTTGTGACCCGAGTTTTGATTTCGGCCAAATCCACGGCCCCTGGAGGACTGTCCATGCCCCCTTTTGCTTTGAGTGAAGAAGGCGATATTGGTGTTTTCACTTGGTTGACTGGGTTTCGGAGCAAGTATTTGAAGTCGCTTCTCTTGATTAAGAAGCATCTCATAGATTTCAACAAATTCAGGGAGTGTCTGAAAGGTGGTGACCGTAGTCATGAAACTTTCATATTCTCTAGGCAGACCATTAAGGGTATATTAAACAAGGTCATTGTCTGAGACTTCCTCTTCTGCAACACTTAAGGAGTCATACACAGATTTTATTTTATTTAGGTAGTCGACTATACTCGAATCCTCTTTCTTGATATTTTGCAAACCCCTCTTAAGTTAAAGAATATGTAGGTTCAATTGTGAAGTATAGGAGCGTTCAAGAGCCACCCATGCCTCACGAAGTGAGGGGATATGAATGATCTGAGCCAACACTAACTTTGTAACTGTAGTGTTTATCCAACTTAAGGTTAACTGATTGAATCTTTTCTAAACAGCAAATTCAGAATGGTATTGATGCCTTCAACTTTGTATTGTGGTGGTTCGGAGTGAGATTTATCAACAAATTTGATGAGATCTTGGTTGTACATTACTGACTATATATGTTACCACCATAGCAAATAATTATTGCCGTCTAATTGTATCTACACCAAGTTAGCAAAGACATTCATTGAATGTCTGTATTTGGCAACAATGAAGAGCCCGATGTAGCCATGAAGTACGAACTTGATTTGCATGAAGTTTTGCAAAGGGATGCACCACAACAACCGTTGAGAACTTGGACTAACTCAATCGATTGTCCACCATGATGGGAAAACGAGATTCCTTGCTCAACTTCGTCTTTGCTTTGATACCATGTTAACATTTTCTAGTGGATCACCGGGAACAATGAGATCCTCACATGCACACTATGATCATAGGTTGATCACCACACATATGCAAAATGATTTAACGTGGTTAGACTTAATGGTGCCTACGTCCATGACCAATGCGGTTTTTCTCTCTCTCTCTCTCTCTCATTCATGCTTCTTTGAGAGAGAGGATCTTGTATTTATAGATGGATGGGGTGGTACGATTGGGTAGGTCTCCAACCAACTTCTCATTACTACGTTGGTTGGGACTCCCTTGATTACAAGAAATTTGATCACATATAGTCTCCTTGTTATAGAGACTTTATCAATTTGGGCTCCATACATTTAGAACTCGTGTCCTTCACGTTGAACTCTCTTGGACTCATCCCATAAGAATTCCTTGTAGGACACCATACACAGACTTCTTGAGTTGAGACCTCTTATGGAACATGCACACCTTGCCATACGTGGACCCTATCAACGTTGAGAATCCTACTCCTTCAACAATTATAAGATTTAAAAATTGGTGGTCTACAATTTATAAAAATATTCAATGCTTATAAAATCACGTTTTTTTAATCCAAAAACATGATCTTAGTGTTATTTCTTAGCAAATCAACCATGTCAAACACATATATAGGGTCAGATTTGCGCAAAACAACCCGGAAACACATATTCACTGATGATAGGCTGGTGGTCAGCTCAAAAAGTGGTAGGCGTGCAGTTACCACTTTTCCTCAGTTTGAGTACTGGATCATGCCTCCTTGGGGAAAACTCTCTTTATATTGTGCACTACTTAACAGCTGAAAATGGCAGTGCTGAGCAAAATTGTAATCAATGCTGTGCCTTTCTATTTGACAGTCAAGTCAAAGAAGTCGCCAATCGTGTTGTGTATTGCCAGTCAAGATGTCTTTTTCAAATTTGGTAACCGAACCTTAAGTTCATCTTCTTCTACGAAAGATCTTGCTGATTCCTGAATTCAATAAAATCCATCGAGCCACTCAAAAATACAGTTATTCCCCTATTATTATTGAGAGAACCACAGATGTATATAAAAAAAAAAAAGCGAGAGGGAGACAGGGTCACTCGTCGCAGGGGTGATAGGAAGGAGGAACAGAGAAAAACACCAGAAATGGGAACTGGTCGCAGGGGGACACAGGGAAGGGGAAAAGGAAGAGAGGAAGGCCTCGCAGGGAAGGACACATGGGGAGAAAACGAAGAGAGGAAGAAGGCCGAGGTTTCGGGGCTTAGGTTCCGGCAAGTGGAAGGAAGAGAGAGAGAGAGAGAGAGAGAGAGAGAGAGAGAGAGAGAGAACCTGTATGCAATTAGGGGTGTTAACGGGTCGGGTTTGGTTCGGACCCAGGTGAAATTAGACTTGGACTAGATTTTTGGGTATGGTATTCGGTCTGGACCCGAGTCTAATTGAATCTATTATCAGAAAAACCATACCCGGATCCGATAAAAAATACATGAACCAAACCCAGACCATACCCTGTAAAACCATATTTTTTTATCAATTTTATATTGAAAATTTGCAGGTCTTAATCAAAACTCGGGTCAGGTCTGATTCTGGTATAAAATTTCACAAACTATACCCGGGCTCATATATTAATCGGACTGGACTCGGGTCTTAATCAAGTCTTCTTATTTATCATCATACCCTGATCCTATACGGGGTGCGGATGAACCAGACAGGACTCGTTTCAAATAGGTGAGAAGATCAAGTGCAATATGATTGCACAAATATTTGTGCATTAAGCACCTGATCACCCTCTATCTTAAGGATAGGGCCTATCAGTTGTGGGGCCCAAGGCCTGAATCAGGGTGCTTAATGTACAAATTTTGTGCCATGTGATTGCACCCGATCTGGACTCTTTGGGTATCCGCATGGTATTTTTTTTTGTTAACCAAAACATGTTTTTATTTGAGAAAATACCTGGCCGTTGATTTTTGAAGCCTTACAAAATGTCAAAAACCTACTTATGTAAGCCGAGGCTATTTTGTTTTTTTAGACGAAAGGCCATTCAGATTTATAATTTAAAGATCTTACAAAATACATGATTAACAAGGGCCCCTGAGGATAGTAAGCGCCCCCCCTAAATAGGCAAAACATGATTTAAGGTTCATCTTTATGCCTTTTCCACTCTTTGCACTCTCGGGTAACCCAAAGTTGGACAAGCTTTATGTATGTGGTTTAGTTTCTATGCACCAAGACCTACTCTAGATGGTAATGACCCAACACCTTCATTCAAAATTTTGACCCTTTTCCTACATTGCCGATGGCGAAGGAACATGTCAGGTGGGCTGTGAATATATGCCGACAGACTGTGATTCCAAAAGCGCCTACTAGCCAAGCTAATGTCGTGTCGTTGGAGGTTGGAATAAGTCGTCGCTCTCTTGTGCAACTCCACCCATCCTAAAAGCACCAATCTTGGAAGCAATTTGCCCCCCAAAAACCATGATTAAAAAGCCAAATAACTGAGCATTAAGACCCTTGTTGGGAAAATTGTGTGGGCCTACATATGATAAATCACACATTATAAACGGTCTCAGGTTCATGATCTGTTATGTGAAGAAACATGGTCTGTCTACAATTCTATAAAGGTTGAATTGTAGATAGACTTTCAATTGAAGTCAAATTAGGTTATGGTCCCAAAACCTTATATAGTGACCTTTTCACCAAACTTTTCATTATCATCAAAAGAAATCAATTTCTCTCACAAGGTTTTAGAGAAAAGCAATACCCTTCAAAGATTTAGCGGAGCACCAATGAATTCAGGTACATTTTCACATCAAAATTTGATTTCAGTTTTGATTTCAACGATTTAGCGCGAACATGTTTGACAATCCTTTTAGTTTTCAATGGATCTACAAATCCAACAAACCCCATCTTTCTCGCGCTCCCACATAAGTTGTCTTCTCCATCCAAGAGTTGTACACCCTCCAAATCACCCATAAGCAATTGTAGTTGTTGTTTGGTCCCGCTGGTGTGGCGATGTCCCACGTGGAGCTGCCAATGATGATCCCTTGACTAGTTCTCTCATACTCTTTCCCATGTGAATACATATTAAAAAAAAGGTTTCGATTATGATACCTCGGCGAGCCATACATCCCTCCAAAATGAAGTCTTGCACTCATTTTCAACATTCACCTTAGTGACGGAAATAAAAACCTCATAGACCTTCAGTCACTCCTTCCATAAACTAGACTCTGTTTTCCATTTCAAATTTTCAACCCAATTCTAGGGCCACAGCTATGTAGTCCATACTTGCTCTTCGTAACCCATCCTCCATGGCTGTTACCCACCACTACTTAATCAACAATGCATTATTAAGGCACCTTGGGTTGACATCTTAAATCCTATTGATCACACAATACTCTTTGGCGGTTTGATCAGATCAGATTGGCTAAAAATCAAGTGCATCATGTGCATGATATACTTAAATGCATATCCTGATGATTAAATTAAAACACTCTCTCTGCACTTAAAGAGAACAATGGGAGGCATTGAGAGTTCACAAAAAAGAGTACATCATGAACTGGAAAATCTGCTCCTTCATTGAAAGCTTATTTTGTTAAAAACTATGTTCAATCTCTCAAGCTAAATGGTCTATATTTTATAATAGGAAATTTGTTGTCCTATGTTTTCTTGAACAGTATTATTATCTATTTCGCTTTGAGTTTAGCTATATGATGCACTGTTTTTTTTTAAATGTATTATTTGGTAACGTTTAATTACAGCGGTGCGATTGTGGTTTCTTTATTAACTGCAATCATAGGAAAGAAGTGGAATATATTTTCTAGTTTACTCTTTATGTGGTGTCTAGCAGGAGTAGTTGAAGCCCGTGATGTAAGTTCAGGTGCTTTAGAATTTATTTCAACTATAGGAAATACCAATATTAGAGTAATATAGTATTTTATAGGGCCTTCTGTTCTTAAGGTGTGTTCGCTTAGGTGGGCCTTGGAAAATCTTGGGAAATTTAAAGATGAAAAAATGGAAAGGAAGAGAAAATTCAACAAAACCAGAAAGAGTATTTTCTTTTGAAAATATGCTAATAAATAATTGTATGATTGTAGTAAACTGAATGTCTTTATAAATTGAAATTTACCTTTTACCAAATTCTAAGCAAATTTAAGTTAATATTGATGTTTTCCTGTTTTTCAAATACATGGCTTCCTAAGTTATCAATAAAGAAAAATGACTGTTTCTCTGCTGCTGTTTTTTCTTTTTCATTATTTTACTTTGTTCTCTATCGTAAATCATTCTTCTGTCTGTTGCAGGTGGAGTTTATTCATTCTTTAAAAATTGCATACCTTGTATCTCATTTGAAGAACTTCGAATGAGATCTTTGTTGATGGTATTCTTTGTTTATGTATTGAATTTTTACAGGCTGCTTTGTCTGCTTATGCTGGTTTTGATTGCAGTATATAAACTCTTTTAGCTACAAATAATGGCTTGCATTTTTTCTACACGTTTACTGAATATCTATATACCCTCTTTCTGCAAAGCTAAAAACCTACGAAAAGCAGAGGCCCTTTTAATGGACGGTATACAACTTGGTTATTTGCCGGATGTTGTTACCTACAACACCTTGATATCTGCATACTGTCGTCTCATTGGGATGGATACAGCGTATCTTATACTTGATAAAATGAAAGAAGCAAGAATCATGCCAGATACTGTTACCTACAATACCTTAATTGCAGGTGTCACTCGAAATGGCTTACTATCTCATTCTCTGGATCTATTTGAAGAAATGTTGCAAGCTGGGATCTCCCCTGATGTTTGGACTTATAATAATTTGATGCACTGTTTCTACAGAACTGGAAGGCCAGAGGCAGCACACAGTATGTTCCTTGATATGGCCTCCAGGAAACTCCCCCCTTCCTCAACTACATATAATATTATTATCAATGGCCTTTGTGTTAAAATGTAAAACTGTATTTATATATATATATAATAATATAAGAATATGTATTCCCTTAAAGATATTGCACACGTGTGCAACCTCCAAGAAAAAGTTCGAATGATGACACAAGGAGACAAAACTATTCGTGAATATTACAATGGGTTGTCCGAACTTTGGGAAGAACTTTCCCTTTTAGAACCAAAGTGGCATTGTGCCGAAGACATCGAGCTTCGTCAGAAACAACTCGATGTTGAACATTTTTACCAGTTTATCACTGGATTAAGGCCGGAATTTGAAACCACTAAATCGGCCCTACTTCACCGGGGAAAAATTCCTTCTATTGTTGAAACTATTGAAGAGTTAACAATGGAAGAAAATCGTCTCCGGAAAGGTTCTTTAAAAATTGAAGATGATTCCGTTTTAGCCGTGTCTAGACCAGGGAATCATGTTCGATCATATAGGCCTCCTCACTTTAACCGACAAAATGGTGACTATGATAAGAAGAAAGTTATTTGTCATCACTGTCATGAACCGGGACACTACAGGCCACAATGTCCCAAACTTAAGGAGCTGAGAGAAAAAAGAGCTGCAATTGCTGGATCGGAGCCTAAAGATCAGGATGCACCATTTTCCCTGGCCCAACTAATGAAGATCCTTCAGCCTCTCATCAAAGGTGCCTCTTCCTCATCTGAAGCTTCAACCGGCGCAACAGCCTCATCTTTTTCTGATTTAGGTAAAATTTCTTGGCTTCTTGACTCCGGTGCATCTTTTCATATGACCCCAAATAATCAAAGTCTATCCAAATGTGTTAAAAATAAAACAAGTGTGTCAAAGGTCTTTACTGCTGATGGGACTTCTCTTGAAATAGAAGGAATAGGAGATTTTGAAAAAATTTATAAAACAAAAAATTTTTTTATTCCAGAAATTAGACATGTTCCCAAATTAAATTTAAATCTTTTATCTGTATCTCAAATTTCTGATTATGGGTGTAATATTTCTTTTTCTTCTCATGGTTGTTGGGTACAGGATCGCCAGTCAGGCAAGCTGATTGGGGAAGGCCATAGAGAAGGAGGACTCTATTACATGGATTTTTTGGAAATGCCGAAGAAAGCTTTTTGTTATAATATTCAAAAAATAGAGTTGGAACTGTGGCATAAGAGACTTGGTCACCCACATATAGCCAAAATCCAACATTTTCCAAATCTAGGGAAATTTTGTAACTCTGAATCATTTGATTGTAAAGATTGTATTCTCGGCAAAATGAAAAGATTACCATTCAGTTTTACATTTTAACACTCCCCCTCAAACTTACGGTACAATGAGCGAAAGTTTGTCTAAGAGAAAGTGAAATCGGGGAGCAGCGAGAGGCTTTGTAAAGAGGTCTGCTAACTGATATTCTGAAGTGACATATGACAGATCAATTATCCCGTGTAGATATTCCTCTCTGACGTAGTGACAATCCATTTCGATGTGTTTGGTGCGTTCGTGGAATGTTTTGTTACTGGCAATGTAGATCGCACTTTTGTTGTCACAACACATTTGTGAAGCCTTTGTTGCTTCAACTCCCATGTCAGCAAGCAGTCGTCGGAGCCAAACTACTTCCATGGTCGTGGTTGCCATGGCTCTGTATTCAGCTTCGGTGGATGAGAGAGATACCTTCTGCTGCTTTTTACACCTCCACGAGATTAATGATTCCCCTAAAAAGACACAAAAGCCAGTGGTTGAGTGTCTGTTATTGGGATCACCTCCCCAATCAGCATCAGTATATGCAATTAAATCAAGAGAAGAGGAGGAAGATAAGAAAAGTCCTCGTGAAAGAGAGGACTTGATGTATCTGATAATACGCATGATTGCTCCCATATGAACAGAAGTAGGAGCATGTTGAAATTGACTTGCTGTATGAACAACATGTGCTATATCTGGTCTGGTAATGGATAGATAGGAAAGTGCCCCGACAAACTGTCTGTAAGGAGTAGGGTCTGCAAGAAGTTCTCCATCATCAATCTTCATTTTAACATTAACAACTTCTGGAGTGTCAACTTTCTTATCATCAGTAATACCAGACCTGAAAACAATATCAAAAGCAAATTTAGTCTGAGATAATAAATATCCTCTAGGAGAATAAGCAACTCCAATGCTTCTTAAGCAATTGGTTTTTCATATCAATAAAGAATACATTTTTATTTTTATTTTGTTTCCAATTATACCCTTTTTAAGGGTTATGCTTTAGTGTCATTCTTGACACTTGCTCTTGTTAATCAAAGCTCGTGTTTCGAAGATCCCCATTTCATTTCACTTTGCAAGGCTGGCAATACTGGTAGTGCCCTTAAATTATTCAAGAAACTTGAGGGCATTGGTTTCTTTTCGGAGATTGTCACATATAACATACTAATTGATGGACTCTGCAAAGCAGGTAGATTGGCAGAAGCAAGAAAGGTTCTGAAGGAGCTCGGGCAATTGGGTTATGCTCCCAATGCAATAACATACTCAACAGTCATGAACTGTTGCTTTAGGTCAGGGAAAATTGAGCAAGGTCTCCAGCTTTTTTCTGAAATGAAAAGCAAAGGCTATTCAGCTGATCTCTTTGTCTATACTACTGTAATAAGTGCATTGTCTAGACTGGGGAAGACAAGAGAGGCTAATGCATTCATTGAGCGGATGATGAACAAGGGAATCACCATGGATGTAGTTTCCTATAATACTGTCATTAATAATTACTGCAAGGAAGGAAATTTGGACACTGCATTCCAGTTGTTGAATGAATTGGAAGAAGGGGGCCTGAAGAGTGACGAATACACCCACACCATATTGGTTGATGGCCTGTGTAAGACGAGGAATATGGAAGCTGCTACTAAACACTTTCAATACATGGAAATGAAAGGATTCCAGTCAAACTTGGTGGCAGAAAACTGTTTGATATTTGGTTTTTGCAATGCTGGCCGTTTAGATATTGCTACACAGCTCTTCAATGAAATGAAGATTAAAGATTCCTTCACTTACACGTCCTTATTGCATGGCCTTTGCAGTGCAGGAAAATACAGGAATGCATATAAGCTCCTGCTAGCTTGTTTAAGGGATGGTATAAAGGTCCTCAATGTTACCCATCGTGCAGTCCTTCTTGGACTTCATACGACAGGTTTACTGAAAGAAAGAAGAAAACTCAGAGCTGCTATTCGTAAATCAAAATTTGTGTAGTGACGAACATGAAACCAAAAGGATGGGTAATTATACTGATAACAAGGACAAGAAATTAAAATAGCTTAGCAGAGTGCAGAGTGGAGTAGCATATCAGTTATAGCAAAGGAATTGACTAATATCATGGTTGGTTGATATTCAATTTGGAGTTTCTGATATGGTTCTTGATCCTGATTCATATTTGTCATATCCAACAAAAACCAAAAAAGAAGCCTTGTAAATTATTAAAGAACCACTGATTGAAGTCCTGATACCTCAAATGAAAGCATAGGACAGAAAAGCAAACCTTGGAGGGGGAAAACATGTAAAAAATCAGCAATAGAAGATCTTGAAGACCTTAATAGTCAAATCATTCAGCAGGTATGCAGTTGTTTATTTTCCCCACATTCTTTTATTCTGCATTGATCAACCACAGAGAAAATGAGTGTGGCTATCATTTTCCTACTAAGGATTGTATCCAACAGGGTTGATTGTAAAGATAGCATAAGCTATCTCTGCAGCCTACATGTGTAGCATGGCTCTGCAAATACGGTAATCCATTTCTATTGTATGAAAAATTGATTTGATCAATGTGAGAGAAATTTCATATGCACATGATTCGTTTACCGTGAAATATAATTGAAGAGGAGTGTACCTTAAAAATCCTTTTGTTTTGTCTTCTATTCTCGTGTTTAAGCCATTTAAATTCTTTCTGTGAAATATGGTTGAAGAGATTTTGTTTCAAGTCATCTATTCTCATGTCAAGTCATTTAAACTCTCTTGGCCTCTACTGCCTGTTTCATAGGATACAAACAATACGCATTGGGCAAATGAATAAAATAACCAACGTCTTCATGCATAAAGCGTTTTTTGCAGCCACCCTTGACGAAGGAAGACCACTAAAGAGAGAGGAACGAGTATCCTATCACCGATGGAGCGACTGGATGCATACATTAAGATGTTGACACAATGTAAGGAAATGGATAGCGGATGATGGCGAAGGCCTTTGAGCTCCAAATAGCATACAGTTGTCGGGAATCTCCACAAGATGCCCACCAAGAAGACAAGTCTCCGGCACTAGCAGCAGAGAATTGATGAGTTGTGGAGCCTGATTCACTGTTTTTGCCCCTGCAGGAAGGGGGGTCCGGGGGCTCCCCCGGCGCGGGTCCCGCTGCGCGGTCAGCGGGCGGGGGGTTATAGGGGGGCAGCGCCCCCCAGAAGAAATTTTTCTGGGGCTTATGTTTGGGACCCGGTTTTCAGTGGATCCGACCCGATTTGGTTAGGGTTAGGGTTGTCGCCCTTGCCTTGTTGCCTTGTTTATATTCTTGCTTTTCTTTCTCAAGCTTGTAACTGTCTGTTAAGAGTAATAATATTTCTCTCTGGGCGGCCGTGGTTTTTTACTCTCTCTCGGATTTGAGGAAAGGTTTTTCCACGTAAATCTGTGTTTTTCTTGTGTTTTGTTTGATCGTTCTTGTTCTTTGGTTCCCTTTTGATTGTCTCTTGCTCGTGGTTTTTCCTAACAAGAATCGTGAGGAGTTTGTAGTGAGATTCATCGAGGGTAGATATGAGCAACTTCCTGATAACGTTACCATAGCAAGCTCAATAGGTCATTCTCATGAGAAAGGAAAGAGTAGAAATGCAGGTCGTCATCCTCATAAGAGGAACTGCAATCCTTGGATATAGAAGGTGCTATACTGAACTCATTCCAGCAAATGGTAGGATAAGAAATCCTTGCCAGAATAAGGAAAAGATCAGTGTGAAGAAGAGAAAGAAAATCAAGATGAGGAAAGATGGAGTTGTATGAAAATGAAAGATCAAGGTCATGAAGGGAAAGGCCAGCAGCTATCAAGCAATGAGGCAGCTAAGGAAAGATCCATCAAGGACCAAGATCTGAAATATAGCATGGTTACCAATTCACATGGTGCTAATTTTGTTAACACTACATGTGTGAAAAAACATTCCCCAAAGTAAAAAACGTGTAGAGGGGAATGAGGCTTGTACTAAAAGAAGTGAATTGAATAAAACTGCATTATGCGTGGAGAGAGAGAGTAGGATCTTCTTCTTTGTGGATCTTATCACCGAACTACATTAAAAATTCTGTGTTCATTCACGTGGTTTGATTGTTTTCACGGTATCAAAGCTACAATTCTGGTAGCTTTGTTCTTTGTATCTCTATCATAGCCTCATCAACCAATTATGTTACATCCAGTGGTACTCTTACCCGTACAATATCAACATCTCGTATTGATCAAACTCAACCAGTTTTTGCTATGGCAAACTCAAATGCTTGGACTCATTGAGAGCCAAGATATGGTCAGTTTCATAGATGAGGAATGCCTCATGCCGAATTAGACCTTGCAAGTGCAAGATGACCAAGGACTCGCCCAATCAAATCCATCGCCTTCTTTGTGGGTGGATAACTGGAACAATTGCAGAAGAGGTCCTAGGCCTGGTGGTCAGTTTGCAGACATTTAAGGAGGTATGAAACAGTGGCGGAGCCAGAAGTTTTTTGTTGGGTGGGCAGACTTCGGGTCTCAGGGACAATGCCAGAAGTTCCGGGCGATGACTCCATCGTAGGTGGGCTTGCTGAAGGTGGGTCTGTCCGGGTCCTCGACGGAAGGGAGGGCCGCCCTCTTCGAAGATGGGTGGTCGTCGATCTCCATTGCGAGGGGCTGACCACCGTTGTCGGCAGCCGATCTCTTCCGCTTGTTGCTATTCTGGTCTCCCAGCCCTTCATCTAGATGCCAAAAATTGATGGTGCAGGCCATCGGTTTCAAAGAGAGAGATGGTCGTCGTCTCCTGTTCTATTTCGGACTTGGCGGCAGAAGGAGAGAGGCATATAGAGACAGCGAAAGAGAGAGTCTAAGGCTGCATACAGGTCGGACTACAGTCCAGACCCGTGTGAATTTAGGTCCGAATTAATTCATTTATGGGCTAATCAAAGACTCTTTTAAGCTAATGCATGTAAAAATATAAGGTAAAGTAACAGAATTATTGGATAATGTGCAAAAAACTATTACTGATATTATACCTGACACTTGTTCGATTTTTTTTTTTTCGGTTTCTAATTTTGGGGTGGGCGACCGCCCACCCATGCCCACCCCTGGCTCCGCCACTGGTATGAAACACTCTTATCACTGCTTTTGCTCATAAGTCTCAAGAAGGAGAGTTCACGTTGGTTCAAAAATTATAATCCATTCGTAAGAAAGATGGATCATTAAACGACTACATCAGAAATTTTAAGAATATATGTGATAAACTGGCTGCCATTGGGAAGCCGATTGAGGATTACATTAAGGTGTTTTGGTTATTAAATGGATTGGGTTTAAGCTACGAGTCCTTTGTTGCTGCCATGATAAAACTACCTAGGGAGCCTTATGAGTTGTGGTTGCTTTACTCCAAAACCATGAAAAGAGGAGGGCATGAATCATCGTGCTGCCTACATGGGACCGCACGTAGGAAACCAAAATCAAAAGAATTGGTTTTCCAATAAGACTTACCAATTCAGCTCGAAAGGTTGTGAGTTCCTCCAAGCCGGCCAATAGACTAGAAAAAATCAAGGTAACAATGGATCCAAATCTGATTTTAAAATTAATCAAGATAGATACACATCAAATCAACAAAAATCTAGTCAAGACAAGGGTGTTATCTGTCATATTTGCAACAAGCCGAACCATTGTGCTATAAATTGTTGGCACAGGTTCAATCAAGCCTTACAAGATTATGACATCCCTCAAGCCCTAGCAACCATGAAGGTGTCTGAAAGGACAAGATCCTACATGGTTCTTAGATTAAGGTGCCTCGGCTCATGTTACATCTGATCTAGGTAAACTCTATAAATTGCAAATGTATTTGTGTTTTATAAAAATAATGATTGGGGATGAGAGTAAGTTGGACATCACACATGTAGGGTCAACTAACCTGAAGTGTGGTGATAAGTCCTTAAGGTGGTCCCTGAAACAAAGAAAAACTTGATTTTTATTAGTTAATTAACCACATCGTATGATGTTTTCTCATCTAATGAATTTATGATTAAGGACAAGGACAATAACAAGGCGATAATGACAAGGAGTAAGATTGGAGATATCTACAGGCTCACACCATCAACAAAACAAGTTTTCTTCTCTACTAGATTTTGTTGGCACTAATGTCTTGCACATCCTCATAAGCAGGTAGTGGATTATCTACTTAAAAAATTCAATAAGTTTGGCTAGTGTTAAGAACTCCATGTGTATTAGTTGTCAAATGGGGAAGATGTGCATACTTCCATTTATTTTTGCAATTTTTGTAGATGAGTTTTTTTGATTCACTTGGATTTACCCATTAAGGCACAAATCAGAACTTTTTCAAAGTTTATTGAATTTCATAAGCTGATAAAAAATCAGATTGGAAAAAATATAAAAATCTTCCAAATTCATGAAGGAGGTGAGTTCAGTAGTAAAGAACAAGAGTTTGTTAAACTCATGAAGGAGGTGAGTTCAGTAGTAAACAACTAGAGTTGTTTGTTAAAAACAATGTGATTCATCACAAAAAATCTTGCTCCAAAACCACAGAACAAAATGGGTTGGCTGAACGCAAACATCAAACTATTACGGAGTTGGGTCTTACTATGATTTTCCATAGTAGTATTACCACATGGTTTTGGGTTGAGGCTTTCGTTACGGCTTGTTGGTTGATTAACAGACTTTCATCTTCCAATATTCAGATGAAATCCTCCTTTGAAATGTTGTTTAAAAAATACTAGTCTACAGTAGCTTGAGAATGTTTGGGTGTAGGTGTTTTTTGTTTCTCAAAAACTACAACTCGAACAAGTTTGAACCAAAATCGGTGCCTTGTGTGTTTTTGGGATATGATGAAATTCATAAGGGATATAGATGTCTCTATCCTCCCTCTGGGCAAATTTTCATCTCTCATCATGTTGCTTTTGATGAGTCGATCTTTCCCTACAAAAACCTTGGACATCTTTTTTCAGTGGCTCAATCATGGTGAAGTGATTAGTTTTAGAGAATGAGAAAATTAAGACGATCTAATGTAGTTATGGGAAATCCAAATTAGCAAAACGTTGGAGATGTGCAGTTGAGGGTAGGTGTTGTGAGCGTGGGTGAGTGTGGTGAAAATGGTGCAGATCTGTCTTATGATTTTTTGTTGAACCAATCTGGTTCTATTGATAAACAACGGCCTGATATGCAGCTGGCTAGTAACTTGGTTGAGAATATGTTGCAGAACGAGTCAGTGTTACCTATTAATGCTGGTGACTATAGTTCAGCCTGGGTCATATCTGGTTGGTCATGAAAATCAGTTGCAAGCTGAGTTTAATGTGCAGTCAGGTCCACATAGTGAATTTGACATCAATCAGCAGGTGTGTATTGAAAATATTCACTCCATGCTCACGAGGTCTAAAGCTACAATTGTTAAACCAAATCCAAAATATTTTTTTGGCTTTGACCATTCCCCTTGAACCTCAAGATATTAAGGTTGCCTTGAAGCATCTTGGTTGAGTCCAAGCTATGAAAAAAGAGCTTGATGCTCTTCATAAAAAAGACACATGGGAATTAGTCCATCGATCTCCAGACATAACGTGATTGGCACTAAATGGGTTTACAAAGCTAAGTTGAAAAGTGATGGGAGCCAAGAACGCCTCAAGGCTCAGTTAGTTGCCATGGGTTTTAATCAAATTCTAGAAATCAATTTTCTTAAAACCTTCTCTCCAATTATTAAGCCTGCAACAATCCGGATTGTTCTCACCATAGCTTTAGTTCATAAACGAGAACTTTGTCAACTTGATATCAAAAATGTTTTTCTCTATAGTTATCTGCATCAAACAGTTTTTATTGAGCAACCACCAGATTTGCTAACCCTGCAAAGGCCACCTAGGTTTGCAAACTTAAGTGGGCTCTATGGCCTCAAACAAGGTCCCTGGGCCTGGTATGACAGATTTGAGCTTTCTTACTTACTATGGGTTTTTTTTCCAATGTTGCATACTCGTCATTGTTTATATGCCAAAATAACAAGGAGATTATTATCCTTTTGTTATACATTGATGACATTATTCTCACCGGAAGTAATTCAAGTTTTATTCAAGAATTTATTGATAGGGTTAGTAAGGAGTTGAGAATGAAAGAACTTGGGTTTCTTGATTTTTTCTTAGGGGTTGAAGTCCACAAATTTGTTGATGGATTGTTTTTAAATCAAAGGCGATATGCTTATGAGCTCTTAGATCGAGCTTAAATGATTGGATCCAAACACGTCTACCCCTATGGTTTCCAATCTTTGACCCACCAAGGAGGGCAATTAAACTTGAGTTTTCGGATCTCACTCTGTATAGAAGTCTTGTTGGTGGACTGCATGCAGTACCTAACCTTTACCCGACCTCATATCTCACCTGACATTTACCCGACCTGATATCTCATTCAGTGTCAACTATGTGAGTCAATTCATGCAGAATTCTACCACTTTTATTTTTAAATGGTTAAGCGAATTCTCAGGTATATTCATGACCCTATTGATTTGAGAACACGACTTCTAGCTCAATCTCTTCTTGAACTATATGTTGGGCGAAACCTTGTGAAAACAAGATGACAGGGAGCGTATCTGGATTCGCCATTGATCATGTAGGAGGTTCGGCGTTCTCCTCAGCCGGTCGATGCCCACAATGAGCCCAGGCCTTATGTCGACGGTGAGCAGGACCCTATTTTGCTTAAGCCTTAATGCAGAACTGAATTTGGGCAGGGATATGTTACGAATCCTCATCAATTTCGTAACCCCTAACCCCTTATATAATGGAGGAATTGGGCAGTTACGTGAATGTGGTCTCTCCACATTCACGTAACTTCCACCCACTATCTCCATTAATCAGCCACTTACGTGACTCACTAAGAGGGTGTCAAACCGGGTCAGACTGTGGGTTGGACCCGTAACCCAAAATGTCCAACAATCTCCCACTTGACCCATTGACACCAAAAGTGTAATAAATCGAGGTGTATTCCGTTATCTCGATTTAATTCTTCATGTGGGTTCACATGCCACCCTTTATCACAAGGATGAATCGTATGAGTCAAGGATATGAACACCCCTTTATGAAATGTCATATTTCTTTGTACTACACTACAATTCACCTTCAGTGCTTAGGCATGTAAAGAAATTACTTTTATGAATAGGTTGGTCTCTCACCTATTCTATTGGTCCTTTAATATTGTCATTCTGCTATTCTCTCTAACCCATATGAGAGATCATTTATGCAAAATCAACAATAACTGAAAACCTTAGAGAATCAAAACATAAACACAAATGTGATTACATAATGTATTGTTATACATCAAAAGGAATAAAAAAGACCCATCCCCTTTACATGTTGGGAATACAATCCCGATGCTAGCCCTTTAGTAAGGGGATCCGCAGTCATTTCCTTCGTCCCAATTGTATCAATACATACCAGATGATTCTCAGTCCTTTCTTTAACAACAAAATATTTTAACTCTATGTGTCGACACGATGTTGAGCTCTTGTTGTTATTTGAAAAGGACACAACTGCTTCATTGTCACAAAAGATCTTTAGTGGTCTCTCAATAGAGTCCACTATACCAAGACCCATAATGAAGTTCCTTATCCAAATGGCCTGTGACGAAGTCTTGTATAGAGCAATAAATTCCGCCTCCATGGTATGAGCAGCAGTGGTAGACTGCTTTCCGCTTCTCCATGAGACAACACCACCCGCTAGAAGGAAAATGTATTCAGTAGTGGATTTTCTATTGTCAATACACCCTCCTAAGTCCGCATCAGAGTATCCAATGACCTCTAGGTGGTCAGCTTTCCTGTAGGTCAACATATAGTCTTTCGTTCCTTGTAAATAGCGTATGACCTTCTTCGCTGCCTTCCAGTGCGCAATGCCTGGATTTGACTGATATCTACCAAGCATTCCCACAACAAATGCTATATCAGGTCGAGTGCAGGTCTGCGCGTATTGTAAACTCCCAATTGTTGAAGCATATGGGACAACATCCATCTGAGCCTTTGCAATATCATCCTGAGGACAGTCCTTCAAGCTCAATTTATCTCCTTTTACTATAGATGCTGAACTAGGAGAACAATTCTCCATCCCATATCTTTTAAGAACCTTAAGGATATAGGATTTCTGAGATAGGCCAAGGACACCCTTAGTTCTGTTACGACGGATCTCGATTCCAAGGACATAAGTGGCCTCACCCATGTCTTTCATATCGAAATGAGAGGAAAGAAAGTCTTTTGTTTCATGTAAAAAACTCAAATTATTAGTTGCAAGAAGAATATTGTCAACATATAAAACCAAAATTATGAACTTACTCCCACTAGTCTTAATATAAATACACTGATCAACAATGTTTTCAGTGAATCCAAAGTTCATTATTATCTGATTGAACTTCTTATACCACTGGCTGGAGGCCTGTTTAAGTCCATAAATTGACTTATTCAATTTGCAAACTAAGTTATTTGAGTCATCTATACTGAAACCAGGAGGTTGTTGCATGTATACCTCCTCATCTAGATCCCCATTCATGAAGGCAGTTTTCACATCCATCTGATGCAGCTCTAAATCAAAATGAGCTACGAGGGCCATGATTATTCTCAATGATTCTTTAGTTGAGACAAGAGAAAAAGTCTCATTATAATCAATGCCCTCTATCTGTGTGAAACCTTTTGCAACAAGCCTAGCCTTGTACCTCTCCACATGACCTTTAGAGTCTGTTTTGGTTTTGTAAACCCATTTACAACCAACAGGTCTAACTCCATCAGGTCGAGGTACAAGATCCCACACTTGGTTCTTTGCCATAGAGTCAAGCTCTTCTTTTATGGCATTGATCCAATGTGTTGATCTTTCACTTTCAATGGATTTTGCAAATGTGAAGGGATCTTCATCAATGTCTATGAAATCATTTGACTCTTGTAAATACACCACATAGTCCGGATGGATAGCAGATTTCCTAATTCTGGTGGACCTCCATACAGGTGCTACAGGTGGTTCAAAATGAGCCTATGTATCCTGTTGTTGTTGTATATCCTCATCAACAATCGGATCTAGTTGGGATTGATGTTCATTGACTGGACTTTCCCTTACATTACTCGAATGAACAATGATAGAAAAAATTGGGTCATTATCCTCAGCAGGTGTAGAACCTGAATCCTACATTTCCTCAAAATCAATATTTTGAGATGCATCTATCCCAACAGAACCATTTTCAAGAAATCTTGCTTTATCTGTTTCCACTATCTGTGGTGTATGAGATGGACAATAAAACTTAAAGCCTTTCGATCTTTCTAGATAACCAATGAAGAAACCACTAGTTGTCTTAGGATCAAAAGCTTTTATATGTGGGTTATACAATTTAGCTTTTGTTGGACATCCCCATATGTGCATATATGACAAAGAAGGTTTTCTACTTGTCCATAACTCGTAAGGAGTCTTTTGAACAACCTTCGTAGGAACCTTATTCAGAATATGCACTGCAGTTCTAAGAGATTCACCCCACAAGGTCAAAGGAAGGTTTGAGTGATTCAACATCGCTCGAACCATTTCTTTAAGCGTACTGTTTCTCCTTTCAGCTACACCATTTTGGTAAGTACTACCAGGCATGATATACTGAGGTACAATGCCTTCCTCTTTTAGAAACCGCGCTAATGGACCTTCCTTTTGTCCCATCTCAGTGAAATGACCATAATATTCGCCACCTCTATCTGACCTGACAACCTTAATAACTTCACCGATTTGTTTCTCTACTTCTTTCTTGAAGTCCTTAAAAACTTGAAAGACTTCAGATTTTTCAGATAATAAATAGAGATACATATACCGTGAGTAATCGTCTATAAAGGTGACAAAATACTTTTCACCCATATAACACGATGAAAAAGGGCCGCAGACATCCGTATGCACTATTTCTAACTTTCCATTGCTGCGTTTGACATCTTTCTTATATGTGTTAGACTGCTTAGCCTTTATGCAATCAACACATGGCTCTATATTCGTAAAATCAAGGAATCCAAGGATTTCCTCTTTTATGAGTCTTTGGACTCTCTCTTTCGAGATATGTCCTAATCTTCGATGCCAAAGCAAATAGGATTGATCATCCTTTAGACCACGTTTATTGCCAATCATTATGTTCTCAATGGAGTGAGATTCCTGAATTTAAAGTTTGGTTCTTAATCGATACAAACCATCACACATATATGCAGAACCTATATTCATTGAATTTTTCATAATAATAATTCAAAATTTTCAAATTTAAAAGCAAAACCAAACTTGTCAAGTCTTGAAATTGAAATTAGGCTCCGACTATAAGATGAAACATAAAATGTATCGACCAAATCCAACATGAATCCTGACTCCAACATAATTCTGCAAATCCCAACGTTCTTGACATGCGAACACATCTTATTTCCTGAGAAGATGCTTCTTTCATGCTCCGTTGGTTCCCTTTTGTTCAGAAAAGCCTGCAAAGAGTTGGCAATATGCATCGTGGCACCAAAATCAATCCACCAACTATGCAATGAAACATGAATTAGATTGCACTCATGAGAAACGAATGACTTATTACCTTTATTTTCGAGCCATTTCTTGAACTTCAAACAGTCCACCTTCTTATGCCCTTTCTTTTTGCAGAAGAAACACTTTATAGAAGGGCCACTTAATTGGGATTTGGCTTTCGCCTGAGAGTTTGAACTCTCTCCAGTGGCTCTCTTCTGATTCTTCTTTTTAAAGAAGCTTTTCTTTGGCCTCGACCTTTGTTTATTCTTATGAGAGGCCATATGTGCACTTGGCACCCTCTCACCCTTCAACCTCTCATCTTCCTCAACACACTTACTCAAGAGGTCATTAAAAGACCACTCATCATTATGTGTGTTGTAAGAGATTTTAAAGGGTCCATACTCAGTAGGTAACGAGGTTAAGATCAGATCGACTAAAAAGGAGGTCATTGAGTCGCAATATTCCTTATTTCCAAAATGTGCTGTCGGATGTGACTGTCACCAGCATATTTCATAGACACTAATTTGGACATGAGGGTACTGGCCCTTGCCTTATTAGAAGTGATGAATTGAGCCTCAATGGCTCCCAGAAATTCCTTCACAGTCCTACAATGAGGAATTGCGCCTCGAATGTTCTTAGCCACCCGAGATTGCAAAAGCAACAGGCTAAGTCTGTTCGAGCGCTCCCACTTCTTAGAGGCAGCCTTCTGATCGGCTGTACTCTGCTCTATAAGAGCGGGAGGTTTGTCAATTCTAAGGGCCAGATCTAAATCCATATAGCCCAAAGTGAATAACACGATTTCTTTCCAATCATAAAAACTCGATCCGTCTAAGATAGGGATACTACTTGAACCGTCGATATGGAAGGAACTTGATAAATCATGGAACGAAAACGGAAAAACATTACTATTATTGCTCAGACGAGACTCGTGTTGAAAAGGTAAAAGTGAGACCCTTTATTTTCACCTTTTCTGAGACAAGCATAGTTGAGCCATTATCGTTTCACTTTGGTGAAAACGATAATACTCATAATTGCTCCGTCTCTTCAATTCTCAAGGAATTGACTACAGTTGGTGAAACTAGTAGATCATGAATCCAGAGGCAATTCAGCACTGTACCTTTGGGTACAAACATGGTTCATGGGATGGAATACACATCTACTATCACACCCTGTGTAAATTTTGGAACACAACGACCTACCTTTGGGTAGAATCGATGTTTCATAAATTCACACACAATCATAATTACGAATCTTAATATGGTTCAAAGAATTCTTAATTAACACGACTCAGATCACTTTGATGATTACATGAATCGGTTAATCAAAATCTTTTACCAAAAAACCTATTCGTATTATGGAGCACGCCCATACACACATATTAATGCATGTATCTTCATGACATAATATCAGTTCATACTTCAACAAAAAATGCATAAACTAATTGTCATAAATTTAGTTATAATTCATGCTTAAAATCATCATGCATAACTTAACCAACACTAAATACATGAATTAACATGCATAAGTCATACATTATTCAAAATAAATACTTTATAAAGCATGAAAAATAACAAAAGCATGCTCATATGGGTAAAACCCAGAGTCCTCAAGTAGGAACCGGTCTAAAAACACTCTGAACCGGTCTAAAATCGCCCTGAACCGGTCATCTAAGGATCTGAACCAGTTCTAAACCTTATGAACTGATACTTAATATGAACAAAAGTTCATAAAACCCTATGACCGTATGCCAAAATCCCTGTATTTCTTTACATTTATGAAAACAGGGTCTCAGCATCCCAGAACCGGTGAAAAACTGGAAAGAACCGGTCAAAAACGGCTCTGAATCGGTTCTGGAAGGGGTCGGATCAGGTTTCTGATCCGATTCAGTCTCAATAGTGTTTGGATCCTGCTTTACATGGATCTGATCCAGTTTAAATGAGATCTGGGTCTGACCCGATCCAAAACAGGCTCGGGTCAGACCCGGTCCAAAACAGACCCGGGTCGGACCCGGTCCAAAACAGGATACCGGGTTTGATCCGGTCCAAACCTGACCCGGGTACAACCCTGTAAAAACTGGACCCGGGTCTGACCCGGTCCTTAATGGTCCTGGATCGGACCCGATCCAAAATCAGATCCGGGTTAGACCCGGTCCAAAATGGACCCGGGTCAAACCCAATCCAATAGAAAGACCCGATCCTTTCCGGATCAGACCCAGACCCGGTACCTTTATGGGTCCGGGTCAGATCCAAAAAGTAAAAGAGCAGACCCGATCCACCCAAAAGGGTTTGGATCGGGTCTGTCATCGGGTCTCCTCGTCGGACCCGATCCGGTCCTCTTTTAAAACCTAAACAGAAACCTGATGGTTTCTGTTTCAGTTTTAGGGAAACCGAAAAGGGGGTTTTCTCCCTTTTCGGTTCCACGGCGACTCACGTTGCCGTAACAGCGACCGACGCAGCTGTCGGCGACCTGCGTCACCCCACGGTGACGCCGGTTCGGCGACCACCACCCGTCAGAAGACGTCGCCCCACGGCGACGATGGTGGCTGCCATTTCCGGATGCCCTAAAATCCGCCGGCAACATCCTAGCAGCGCCAGCAAAGCCATCGGCGACCGACGGTGGCAAGCTATTGCCGGTACCAGCTACTTGCTGGAAACGACTGCAGACGCCCCGGCGACGACAACTCCATGGCGGCCTGAAGGAACTCCGGGCAATGAAAAGGGGGGTTTTGAGGCCCCAGACGCCGGCCATCTGACGTTCAACCCCGGCAACACCTCCAACATATGCCGACCACCCTGCAACTCGACGGTGCAGGGGATTACAGGTGACGACTCCGGCGATGATCTCGACGACAGCAAATCCTCCTTGCAGCCCAACGACCACAGGTATAAAACACTCATTTTTTTTTAGGTTTGCCTGAACCGGGAATATAAATGTTGCCCTTTACGATGACATTTGTCGGTGATGACTGTCGCCACACAGCGACAGTCTGCCTGAAAACCCTATGTCGTTTGCAAACTGTTTGCATCTGCCAGAATGTCACCCTACGGTGACATGCGATCGCAGAAATCATGCAATGGGGTGAAAACGCCGAAAGGGTCTACACGGCCACGCGCAGCGGAAATGCGTGGCTCGTGGGCCCATAACCCAATTTTGGGCGAAACCCTGCGAAAACAGGATGACAGGGAGCGTATCTGGATTCGCCATTGATCGTGTACGAGGTTCGGCGTTCTCCTCAGCCGGTCGACGCCCACAATGAGCCCAGGCCTTATGTCGACGGTGAGCAGGACCCTATTCTGCTTAAGCCTTAATGCAGAACTGAATTTGGGCAGAGATATGTTACGAATCCTCATCAACTTCGTAACCCCTAACCCCTTATATAATGGAGGAATTGGGCAGTTAAGTGAATGTGGTCTCTCCACATTCACGTAACTCTCACCCACTATCTCCATTAATCAGCCACTTACGTGACCCACTAAGAGGGTGTCAAACCGGGTCAGACTGTGGGTTGGACCCGTAACCCAAAATATCCAACACTATATGCTTTTTCTGATGCCGATTGGGCTAGATGCTCTCTCACTAGGAGATCCACTATAAAAAATTGTACCTTCCTAGGAGCAAACTTTATCTCATGGAGTGTGAAGAAACAAGCCTCTGTTGCCGATCAAGCTCCAAAGCTGAGTATAAAGCAATGGCTTCTGCTACACCAAAACATATGTGACTCGCGTTCTTATTAAGTGATTTGGTGTATATTTACACAAACCTCGTGTTATTCTCTTAGATAATTTGTCTACTCTCTATGTTTTCATCAAACCAGTTTTTCATTCTTGAATGAATCATGTCAAAATTGATTATCATTTTGTTAGAGAAAAAGTAGCACGTGATGCATTGGCAACCAAGTGTATTATCAAGGCTATACCCAGGAGCTTGTGCGCTTACGAGACAAACTTTTGTGGGATCCACATACGTAGCAAGCTCAATAGGTCATCCTCATGAGAAAGGAAAGAGTTGCAATGCAGGTCATGATCCTCATGAGAAAGGAAAGAGGAGCTGCAATGCTGAAGGAAATGGCAAGCTGCAACCTCCAGACCTTGAATATAGAAGGTGCTATACTGAGCTCATTCTAGCAAATGGTAGGATAAGGAATCCTTACCAGAATCAAGGAAAAGATCAGTGTGAAGAAGAGAAAAAAGATCAAGATGAGGAAAGATGGAGTTGCATGAAAATGGAAGATCAAGGTGACCAAAGGAAAAGTCAGCAGCTATCAAGCAGTGAGGCAGCTAAGGAAAGATCCATCAAGGACCAAGATCTGAAATATAACATGGTTAACACTTCATATGGTGCTAATTTTGTTAACACTACACGTGAAAAACCATTCCCCAAGTAAAAAACTTGTAGAGGGGAACGAGGCTTGTAATAAAAGAAGTGAGTTGAATAAAACTGCACTATGCGTGCAGAGAGAGAGAGAGAGAGAGAGAGAGAGAGAGAGAGAGAGAGAGAGAGAGAGAGAGAGAGAGAGAGAGTATGGTTTTCTTCTTAGTGGATGTAGGTGTATCTTAACACCGAACCACGTTAAAAATTCTGTGTTCATTCTTGTGGTTTGATTGTTTTAACTTCCTTGTACTTTTAAAGAACTGGGTGAAAATGAATTTAGAATACGGTTAGGGTCCTAAGAAAAAGGAGAAGAGGATGAGAAAGGGTTGAAGTGAGTAGAATTCTCGTTTCTCCTTGGGGTTGGCGATGGTTACTGTTTCTTTATTGTTTGGTTATGTTGAGCCAGGAAGACAGGAGAGAGAAGATGAAATGAAGTTGGTGTGAGTCGCTCTCTCCCCCTGATGTCATTAAAAATTGTGAAATTTGTATAAATATAATATGGCGGTTGCTGTCACAGAACATTTAAACGTAAGAAGTGGAACAAACAAGAACGAGTACTGAGTCGAAGATCTTTCACAAGATACTCTCAAGTAAGTACTTCACATATTTAACGATATCTTCAATCACCTGTGGCTTTATATTTTCCTGTTAAATAAACAAAAAAGGACTTACTGTCATAAAACGTTAAAAAGGAAGAAGAACGAAAAAAAAAGCCAGAGAATTTTGAATCTTAAGTAGGACATACCAAGCACTTTGTATATTTAACAAATATTTGCAATTCACTTGTGGCTTTATTTATTTATTTATTTTTTTGTGATCTAATGTCCTAATAAGCTATATCAGAAATATCACGAGTATTTTGAATTTTTCATGGTTTTATTGCAAGAAATTCACAAAATGATAAATGCTCACCAAGATAGTGATAAATTCAAAATATCTGCACTTTTTAATATAGTGTATCTCAATTCTCACCTTACTTTTAACTCTATTTTAACAGGTTTTAATTTTTTATTATTTTTATGTTTTTTTTTAGTTTTACATGTGCCGAGTTTTTCTTGGCATTTTTCTTAAAAAAATACTTTCCAAATCTGACGAGTTCTTTTTTTCTTTGCTTTGAAAATCTGAGAAGAAGATCCTCATATATTTGAGGGACATGGTTTAGTTGGATCTGAGTGTGCCTGGATCAAGTCCATGTTAGATCTTGATAGGGTGCATAGGGTGAACCTCGTCAAGGCCATAGCTGGGTTCCTGACCAATTCTAATGCCTTCTTCTACAGCCAAGGCTTGCTTAACTTAGTGGACTTAAGGGGTAGGCCCTTATTGCCACTGTAGGCACCATAAGGAATTGCGCCACTGTATTTTTTGTTTTTCTAAAGCAAGCTGGGGGATAAGCCCTATGGCCCTATACGATATAAACCATAAGTGCCGATCCAAATCCTAGATATATTATTTTGAAGTGCTTCAGACTTTATAAAAATTGGGAGCAACACCTTCAAAACAGTGTGTGAGCTTGTCTTGGTTTATTTTTGAAGTTTAGTGTTTGAGCTGGCATCATTAGCTTTAACAAGTAGCTCGAATGTGCTTTTAACAAGTTAAATTTAAGTCAAGTTCAAGATTTGATTATCAACCTTAATCGTGAGCAAATGGTGAAAATGGAGGAAACAAGAGGGAGGGCGGACCCTTACATAGAGGCTATGGCTGCAAAAACCCTTAAAATATAAGCTCGGGAACCTTGTTTTTGCCTTTGTACCCCACTGAACCCTTACAATACATTAGTGAGAGAGGGGGGAGGGGCCAGAGAATCACAAGCAAGCCTTTTAGTCTAACCATAACATTGTCAACCTTTGTAATTTTAAGACTTTATGTCAGGCCTCCTAGGTCAATACCTCAAAGGGAGAACATAAAAATGTTCTGATCATATCTACCAATAATATGATCCATCAGTGTTTCAATCTTAAAACAAAGTTGTGTTGGGGAACGGCTTAACAATGAAGAAGAGAAAGAAAATAAACCACACAGAACAAGGATTTTACGTGGTTTGGCAAGAGTTGCCAACGTCCATGGCTGCATTGAGATCTTTTATTAGATTGAGAAAACACACATGCTCACACTATAAAAGATGGATTGCCCTCTTTAAATACAAGGAGTTTAGGGCAATTTATTAAAATAAAATTACAAAACTACCTTTCAATAATTTTTGCCTTTAATCCACATAAATTAGGGATTTATATCAAGATAAAAATCAGGTTTCACACTCTTCCAACAATCTCCCACATGGAGACTGATTTTCCTTTCAACAACTACATCTTATAACTTTTCTCCTTATGCAATCCAGAATCTCAGTGTGACACCTTTGATTATTATCCATGAAGGCCAACCGAGGTTGCACACAACCTCAACTTCTCTGCATTAACTATTTTGGTCAACATATCTGCTGGGCTTTTTTATCAATGTATCTTCTCAAGAGAGAGTGCCTCATCAGCCAACAAATCATGAATAAAGTGATATTTCATCTGAATGTGTTTCATTCTTGCACGGAATGTTGGATTCTTTGTTAGATGGATCACACTTTCACTATCACATAAAAGATCGCTATTGCTTTGCTTTTTGTCAAACTTTTTCAAAAAACTCTTCAACCATTTCACCTCCTTGCTTACTTTAGTAACAACAATATATTTAGGTTCAATGGTGGAGAAAGCCAAAATCCTCTACAATTGAGAGACAATTTATAGCAGTGACACCCAAAGTGTAAACATAACTTGTAGTGTTTTTACGATTATCGACATCACTACTTAAATTTGCATCAATAAAGCCTTGCAAAATCATGTTACATCTGACAAAGCAAAGTATTATGTATGTGATACCTCTCAAGTATTGAAGGATTCACTTCGCAGCTTCTCAATGTTGCTTTCATGGATGTGCCTTGTACCTGCTCACAACTCCCATTGCTTGAGCTATGTTTGGTCTCGTACAAACCATGACATACATCAAGCTGCCCCAATTGCTAAAGTATATGAAACTTTAGACATATAGTCTACATCTAACTTGGGTGATTGCTCTTTCGATAATTTGAAATGACTTGTCAAAGGAGTACTTACAGGTTTGCATCATGCATATGAAATATACTTAGCATCCTTTCAATATAATCTGTCTGAGACAACTTTAAAAAGTCATCTTCTCGATCTTGAATAATTATCATCTCAAGTATTTTCTTTGCAGCTCCTAGATTCTTCATTGCAAATTCCTTTGATAATTATTGCTTGAACTTATTGATCTCTTATCATTTACTTACAAGAGCAAAATAATATAGCAATCATCAAACATTTTAAGGTAATAATAATGATCCATCTGACATCCTATGAAACCGTGGTTACACATGAATCCATCAAACTTCTTATACAATTGTCTAGGGATTTGCTTCAAACCATACAAGCTTTTATTTAGCTTGCACACAAGTTCTTTTTTACCCTGCACTTTAAACCCTTCCGGTTGCATTATGTAAATGTCTTCTTTTAGATCACCATGAAGAAAAATATTTTTTATATCTAACTACTATAAGTGTCTATCAAACTCAATTGGCTCGTAATAATGTTGAATTCGTTGATATGATCAACAATAGAGGCACCTTCGGCTATATTCAAATTAAACAAATGCATTAAAAATACCTTATTCGATGATGATGGTTTCTCATACATATTTAAGAGCACCTTCAAAGGACCAGTCATAGTCTTCTTATTCTTGATGTTGAAAATAACATTTTGGGCCAATGTCAATCGAGTAACTCTTAACGCTTGTCTATCTAACAAGTCTCAATTTTCTTGACTTTTCTTTTTTGGCTTTGTTCCAGCAAAAAGCTGATGTAGCTTCTTCTTATATAAATAGTCTTCGATTAGCATCTTCAGAAACCGAAGTCTTTGTTGTCGAGCCTATCAATCTTCACATTTCCTTCTTCTATCATCATCATTCTCACTCTTCCCTCTAAACTAAGGATTTGATACCAAGTGTTGAAAAATGACTCAACAACCCATTGATAGATCACACTATAAATATATCGAAGAAACAAAAATATAAAGAAGAGAGAAAATCAACCACACAAAGAACAAGGTTTTTATGTGGTTTAGCAAAAGTTGTGCACGTCCAAGGCCACTGAAATCTTTTATTAGATTGAAAACACACACATGCTCACACTACAAAAAACTGATTGCCCTCTTAAAATACAAGGAGTCTAGGGCAACCTATTGTGGTAAAATTACAAAACTATCCTTAAACAATTTTTGTCTTAAATCTGCAAAAATTAAGGATTTATATCAAGGTAGAAATCAAGTTTTCCGCTGAACCTAAACCGTCTGGGTTTGGTGTGTGTCCAAAATGTGTGAAAAGATGTCTTTATATTTACATATATTTAAGAGCCATGATGGCCAATGCAACGTTTCAGGTGAAGGCAAAGCTTACAGAGAATTGTCTTGCAAACATTATTAGAGCAAAAGTAACACCCAGAATAGATATATACACGCTGCAAGGTTAAAACTTTGTGCTTGTATACATGTTCCATGAGTGAAGAACATGAAGTTGATGACCATAACTAGGATTTCACCAATAATATTGCAAATGTTTGTCTAAGATCCATCATTTGAATGATAGACCCTGCAGAAAATATTCCATGGTAGATCCAACAAAAATTTCAAAGATAAACAATAGGCTACCAAACCTTAACAGTTTGATTAGCCACTGGGTTATTAATGACTACACCGATGACTAATTGCCTGTGTTATACATTACAGTCTAAAATTCGCATGTGGAAAGCGCACTTAAATAACGGTCGGATATTTCGGAAGCCATCAAATCCCAAGCCCTGAACTGAAAGGAATTACACAAAGTTACAGCCTTCAAACATCATGCCGAGCGATTAAACCATATAGTAATTCCTTTCCCATTTTATTTACTTTGACGTATGGAAATTTAGATCTCTGACAACATTCTTGCACATGAAAATGAATTAAAGAATAGAATGTACATTTTCTATGAGAACTGAGATTTGCTTTCTGTCAAAATGTAAGTGTAGTTTTGCAAAGAAATTGCTCCAAACAAGCTTTACATTCTCAAAGTTTGGTTTTTCTTCTTCTTTGGTGTTTCATGGACCTGAGTTCTGATACCGTAAGTTTTCAGCTGGAAATTTTCAAAGGCCTCTGAAACTGCCTCCACCTACAATAATTATAGTAACAAAAGGAGAACATTAGCAAGTGCAATTGGAAAGAGAGAAAAAGAAGAAAGAATGTCGATAAAAAGCTTAAAAAATTCATTTGACAAACTTGCACCAACCAGCTCAGGTTTTTTGGAGTACACCCTCACAATTGTATCTTCATATGATGCTGGCAGCAAGTGGCTTATCTGATCACCGGCAATAAGAAACTTCTCCGAGCATTCATAATCCTATAAACATAATCGATCAAACAACAGCTAAGGCCATTTGTCAAACATTTATGTCATCCTTTAAGGCATCATAATCATCCTATCATAAATTGATCAATCATTTCATCATGAAAAATCATCAAATAACAGACATTCATGAGGTTAACGGCTCAATTGATTGAAGTAACCATCATTTACTTGAAAAACCATCAGCAAATCAGCACTAAATCTACTGTATCTGATTTATTAGTTCCCTAAAAGACGAAAAGCAAAACAGTGGCACCATACAAGGTGTTCCTGATAAGTCCAAGAGGTAACTGCTGTCATTTAGGACACTGTTTACCACTGAAAATCCTTACTGTTTTTATGATGGAATTTCAAGACATATGTTGCTTAGAGAAGACAATCAACAACTGTCAGATATTATCATGATGTCACCATATAAGGCAATGGAAGTTTCCACTTCTGGAGATGTTAGAGTCGGTGATGACTGTGGTCATTTCTATTTCTGAAGTTTATTCTAGGTCAATCATGCAATACTTAAGCATATCTATATTGGCCAAGAACAATCTTCCATTAGTTTTTTTTTTACAGCTAGAAAATAACATGGTTTTGCCAAGAATTTCATTTGGAAGTGTAACGACCCCAACTGACCCTCGAAAAAAAAGCAAAATTTTTATTTTTTTAAAAAAATGTGAAAACAAACCCAAAGATCCCGGGCTCTCACAGATTTAATATACCAAAGCACAAACAGACTGTGCATTGAATCAAAGAAGAATAATCAAACATTATTACTAAATCAATAATGTCAAATAGACTCAGAACAAAAAATCGTCTATCACATAAGAGCCACTCAGTCAGACAACTCAAAAACCAATCACAGGGCTTGCAGTCTCCAGTCAGCCAGTCGGTACATCACTGAGCATCCGATTATGTAAAACAGTTTTATGAAAACGAGTAAGAACCAAAGTTTTTTGTAAGAATTCTTCTAAAAATTCAAACAATAAAAGAATAACACAAACCAAATTCATGCATAAATTTCAAAGGAATATCACAATAACAATTTACTACAATCAACTTACCATTCAAGCATATAACCAGGATATCATGCAGTAACAAGATCATACGAAACAAATTAATCATGAATGCATGAACTAATGTTGAACAATAAATATGGATGAATAATTTATTAAGTTATTTATAAGAGTTTCTTTTGTATGCATGTCCTTATTAAATGCACACAAATTTAATTTTTACTTTTCCTTAAACCTGTGAATACTCAAAATGGGTACAATTTTTCAAAGTCTAAGTTAGGTTCCCAGTTGTAGCTTACCATACAATTTGTATTTTATTACTAGGTTTCACACTTGTTCCTCGACAAATATCAGGAATCCTCATCTTTCATTAGAACATTAGGAATCCTCACATAATGTCGGGACATCAATGAAAATTCTCAACCATTGATGTCACTTTTTTAGTATACGAAAACTACAGTTGAGTCAACACCACCCCCAGGCAAAGTGACTGAAATCTTCCTAAAACCGTGGTCGGGTGGTCAACCACCACATCAAATTCAAGGGCATAATCGCATACAGAGTTTTAGTATTCTTACGATTCTCCATAACCGCCATCCAAGATTCTCACACTGTGGAAGGGACATTAAGGAAGAGATTAATTACATTGTTTGGTCTCTTTTAACTTTTAAACAATTTTAAGTTTTTTTACATATGAACCGTTTTGCAAATCCATATGCAAAACCAACTTCGGGCCCTGACCCGCCATATTTTAACAGTGCAATTAATTTTGGAAAACTAATAATTTTCAGAAATAAATTTTGCAATGCATAAATAAAATCAACAACAATTAGAGCAACGCCTGCTCCTGACCTACATGGCCTGTAGTGGTTCACATATGACCACCAAAGCATCTTAAAAATGATTTATGCATCTTTTGTAAAATTTCAGTAAACATGCAACGCACACCTTGTTTCAAACATGTTCACAATTAACATTCAAACACACAAAATGAATGCACATAAAATCAAACGCATACGCATGCAAATAGATGCTTGCAACATGCATTATCATGATCAATTCTATGCATAAACCATAGTTGCCAGTTGAGGAAGCGGGAGCGGGAAGCGAGGCACTTTCAAAATTTTAGGAAGCGGGGAAGCGTGGGACCACTTAGGAGCGATTCGGGAAGTGTCTCGGAAGCGACATAGGAAGCGTCTCGGAAGCGACATCGGAAGCGAGGGGGAAGCGAAAAAAATAAAAACAAAAAATACAAAAAAATTGAAAAAAACAGGGGAAGCGTGGGGGAAGCGCACTTCCCATTAAAGGGAAGTGCGTCCCCCATTAAAGGGAAACACGTCCCCATTAAAGGGAAGCGCGCTTCCCAAAAAGGGGGACGCGCTTCCCAAAAAAGGGGATGCTTCCCCCCACGCTTCGGAAGCGCGACGTTCCGCGCTTCCGAAGCGCGCTTCCCCTTTTAGCTAGGCGCTTCCGGTAACCCTGGCATAAACACCCAAACATGCACATGATCATATTTATGCAAACATCAAAATAAACTTCAGATTCATGTGTATAATATGTATATTTGTAACATGGTATTTGAATACATAAGCATACACAACCAATCAAAACATATAATCGAATACATCATCCTGTAGCCAACATGAATGTGAGCCTGAACACGACAAAACTGTTCAGGTTTACATAGCATGAGACTTGGCAAATTCTGGTCAACTTTACATATATCAAGGACTTAGCAAATCTGATCAAATTGCAAGCCCAACACATTGTCAAATCTAATCAAATTGCACAAGCACAAAACATTGATAAATCGGATCATAATGCACACGTACACACATCGACAATCTGATCAAATTACATACAACACAACACATATCGACAGTTTGATTAGAATGCACATGTACACACATCGACAGTCTAATCAGATTGCACATGCATACACGTCGACAGTCTGATTATATTGTACAACAAAACACAATGTAGATCTGATCAGGTTGCACACTCAACATAGTACAAATCTGATCAAATTACACACACACGCAACATAGCGGTGGATCTGATCAGATTGCACACATAGCACATAGTGCAAATCTGATCAGATTGCACTCACACCACACAATGGCAGATATGATCACAACATCGAAAATAACATATCTAACATAAAAAATAACATATTTAAGGTTTGATAACAACATAAAAAAATAACCTATTGGTAGGTTTGATCAGCTACACACACAACATGTAAGCAAGTCTGATAAAATTGTACATGCAAAACACAATGGCAGATTTGATCAGCTCGCGCACACAACACACAATGCATATTTGATCAGATTGCACACATAACCCAGTGGCAGATCTGATTAGATTGCACCCACAAAACAATAGGCAAGTCTGATCAGACTGCACACACGCAACATCATAGCAAGTTTGATCAGATTGCTCTCAAAAGCATATCGGCAGGTCTGACCAGCTGTTATCATCGCAAAATTTTTCCCCTCCCTCTGCGAGAGAGAGAAACGATTCTGCGAGTCAAACTCGACCAAAGTTTTGAAAATTGGTTTTGAAAATTACTCGCCTCCGTTTTGAAAAATTGAGGGAAAATTCCATGGAATGGGATCCGCCTGTCGGTACGAGGTTCAACCGTTCCTGACACCTTTACCAGGGGTCATCAAACCAAGAATCAATTGTGTGCTTTAACTTGACTCAAATATCTAAATCATGTTCTATTTTCCTAGAATGCACAAAGAATCAAGATTGTGCTATGGAATTTTGAAAAAAAGCAAATTTGAGAAATATGATATTTGCTTGAAAACTTGAAATGTGCTTAGAAAATACATTGGGAAAGTGATGATTATAGGAAAATCATGGATTTCATTGGAAAATCAGGAATTGCATTGGAAAATGAATCTTAAATGAAAAATGGATTCTCAGGAAAATCAGATCTTTGAGAAAATCGATTTTGAGATTTGGATTGCTTTTCTAAGGAAATAGATTTGAGAATTCTGAGAAAAATCAATTTCATAAGTAATTCAGGGACTTTGGAAAAATCAATTTTGGGATTTGAAAATGAAATTGAGGATGTTAAAACATTGGAAAATCATGATTTGAACTTGGGAAATACTTGAAATATCATTTGAAAACTCAGAGTTCTGAGAAAATCAAATCCTGAGAAAGACTTAGAAAGTTCTGAGAAAATCGATTTCTCGGAAATGGAATTGGGAAATGAGTTTGAAAATAATGCAAATTGAATGAATGAATATGAATTTAAAAGATAATTCTTTGAGGAATTGGGAAAATCCTTTCGAAATTTTGAGAAATGCAGTGCAATTTTGAAGTTAGCCTAAGAGTGTAGGTTGAATGTAGCTAATACGAAGATCACAAATCTAGGTTTCCTTTGTATTCTGACTATGACCATAAATACGAATTCCACCGAATTTGTCAACTCCCTAAGTAGGGATGGCAGTGAACCGAAGGAAAGCGGGGCCTCGCCCCGCCTCGCCCTGTTTGGACCGGGGATGAAGGGTATAAAACGGGGATGGAGGAGGGGACGAAGGTTAAAATCCATCCCCGTCCGGGGGTGGAGGCGGGGATGGACGTGCACTTTTCCCCTCCCCGCCACGATCCCCGCCTCATCCCCGCCCCAACCACTTTTCCCCGCAATATCCCCGCCCCGCCTCATCCCCGTTTGAACCGGGGATGGAGGACATGAAACGGGGATGAAGGCAGGGGTGGAGGATAAAACCCATCCCCGCCAGGGAGGCGGGGCGGGGGTGGAGGATAAAATTTTGAAGCGGGGCGGGGGTGGAGACCTTGTCCCCCGCCCCGCCCCACTGCCATCCCTATCCCTAAGAGCTTGTGCACGTGCCATTCGTGTCAACCATAGTAGATTTGGAAAAATGTGCATGAATGATACATCCGATATTGAAATTTGCAGAAATTAAACTATATGCAATGCAATCCTATTCTAAGCAAAAAATGTAAATCTTATTCCAAATATTACAATTTTGCTATTACATTGAATTGAATAAAATAAATAAATGAAAGTCTTCTTCTTGAATATTCCTGCAAAACTAAAAAACATGTTAGCATAGAAATGTGGGTTTATCTGGATTTATCCCAAAATATTAGAAATTCTAGGGATATTATTCAGATATAAACCCAATTCATACCTCCCTAATATAAACATAAATGATGAAATTGGATTGGAAATACGAAAATGAAATTTGGAAATTCAAAATTAGGGTCAAAATGACCAAAATGCCCCTGATAACAAGACTATGGCCTTGAAATCAAGGCTTTTTAGAAAGATATTTTGTAAAAATAGGATTTTGAAATACAAATGAAAATAAATCAAACACAATATGATATGATATGATTGAAAATATGAAAATCAAAGTTTGGAATTTTAAAATTGAGATCAAATAACCAAAATGCCCCTGATAGCAAGACTATGGCCTTGAAATTAGGGTTTTCTGAAATATTTTTTGTAAAAATGTAAATTTTGAAATTCAAATGCATGCAAATGACATGGAAATCAACTATAACATGATATTAAATGATGATATACATATTAAAACCCTAAAATTGCAAAAATATCACAAAACACTGAATTTCGCCTGTTTTTCGCCTTTGATTTTAAAAATGAATTAACACAAAAGGCAAATGAGCTTGGAATTGGCTCAAATTTGGCATGAACACCTAAACTAACCTTAAAAACAGAATGGAACTCGAAAATCTATATTTTTGATATTTTTTTAATATAGAAATTAATTAAAAATCCTAAAATCCAGATTTTGCCTAAAATTCTAAATTTAACCTAATGAAAACCGAATTTCGGGTACTAACCTACCATAGAAATTCTCCAAATTTTATGGGGTGACAAAGGACCGTTAGACAAAGATTTTTGCCTTTACAGATTCTGGTTTTGACCTATGGTCGGAGCTTGACAGCTCCAGCAAGTCAGATCAGAATCTGGCGACTCTAGAACTTAAAGCAGGCTGACAGGTTTCGGGAAAAATTATGGGTAAAATAGCAAACAGTGAAGAAAATGACTGAAATTTTGGGAGAATGTCCCTGACAAACAGATGAACAATTCCTATTTTGACTGTTTCGACATTGGACCTACAAATTGGATGGACACAGAGGTTTATCAGACCTCTAATTTTGATAAAGTCTAACTAACAGGGATTCGACCAAGAAACCTATAAAATCTGGAAAACTAGAAATCCGAATCCTAAAAATCCTAAAATTCTGGAAAATGCCAGAGGAGTTCACTAGGAACAACTCCACTGCTGAAGGTTTCGACATCCGACCTACGGATTGAAGCATCACAGTCGATTAAGGTCGGTTTAGACCCTGACAAGCAGGAATCGGGATTTTCACAAAGGTCTGGAAAATTTGATTTTTGGCAGACACTGGATCTCCTTAGAAAAATCTAGGAAAATATTGGAAAACAATAGGTTCTAACAGGGATCCACTACATTTTTTTGAGGAGGATTCGGATCTCCCATGGTGGAGATCCAAGATCCACAAGTCTGCTAAACCAGGATTCAGAATTTCCAATGGGTTAAAAACCCTATTTAGAGTCCAATTTATTTAGTGGGGTTCTGAAAGTCAAATGGTTTCGGGTTTTTGGCAGGAGGTCAGAAACACCTAAACCTATTTAAAATAAAAAATTCTGGATTTATAGAAGACAATTTATGCATGAAATGATGACTGGACTGGACGCCCATGGGGTGAAACCTATGAATACTAGATAATCACTAATGAAACTAATGGAATGCCTATAAAAACAGTAAAATAAACCTAAAACAATACCTAAAACACACAATTTGCATGAAAACAAATTAAAATAAAACTAAGGAGATGAAGTATTTATTTGATTTTGGCTTTTAAAAGGAGAGATCTGATCCATCTATCGGATGGATCACCTCGCTTTTGCGGTGTAACGCCCCAAATTTTCAAACTTGCGAACCTTTCAGAAAACAGGCAAGAGACTAGGAAAAATCTCTTTTCTTCAGAGTTTATTTATGAAATCAGCGGAAGACTAATCTTCCTTTAATTCAGAAGGCAAACTGACAACTTTGGGCACGTTAGCTAAAAGAACCAAAACTCACAAAATTCGAGTATCCTAAAAAAAATCCGATACAAACCCAAAGCGTCCAGGACGCGAGCTAAGAGCAGGAAGAAGAAGTCTTGAAGCCATCTTGCAATCGCGCAACTTTTTCTTCAAAACAATTATCTTGGTTAATAATACAAAACAACCAAGAAATCTTGGTTAATCTCTCTCTCAACTTTTTCTTCAATACAGTTTGACAATATGGTGGAAGGATCTTAAAGTTAAAAGAATACAGAGCAAGCCTATATATGCCAATCTGTATAAACGTTAGCAAGAATCCCAGGAAGTAGTACTGATACTACTGCCATTTACAGCTAAAATCAAAAGTTGAAAAGGCTAGAAGTAGCAGAACCATGAGTTTTGAACAAATAAATTCCAGTCTAGTAATGGCTCCATTTTCTCTCACTTAGAAAATGGAAGCCACATAGTAATACAGACCAATACAATTATTGAACAGAAATCTGTGGGAGCACAATTTGAACCTTTATTGAAATTTGTCATTCATAATCATGCACTTGTAGCATCCACAGTTTTTTCCATAAGGCTCTTTAACCATGGACATTTTTTTGTAAAAGGTATGTTATTCACGGCATTCCTAAACAAATCAAACACTAGCTAGTAGTGAGACCTTGATCTACACCTGTAGATGTTCAATGCATTAAAAACATTCTGATGGCAAGAGTATAGTAGTTGCTAATGTCATAATGTATTTGTGAATGTTAGGACATGTCAAGGAAAAAGGTGTAACACCCTCTATTTTTTTGTAAGTCATGTAATATATCAAGTTAATATGTATAAAATATTTTTGGAGTACCGGGGTGGTATTGAGAAATTTTGAGTTTTTGGATTGATGATCCAGCATAGTAACCATGCCTGGAATTCTGTACATGCTAACATACTTAAGCAATATGTATGTGAAATTAACATAATAATGAAGACAATTATATTGAAACAAGGCAAAGAGTTTACCTTGAAAAAATGGATCCTGCACGTCTCCGCGAATGCATAGAGGAAAACATTGTCATTATTATGCAAAATTGAAAATGCATAAAACATAAACATTTGTAAAATTGATCAAATATTCAAGGTGCTATTACCATTCAAGCGGGTTATCTTTCCCTCGAGTCAAATCAATCTTTACATTGCTAACAGCAATATCTTCTTCTCTTAAAGTAACTCCTGCATTCTTCTGAAAAGTAAAGATAAGTGAACAGTGATTTTTATCCCAAAGATGAACATAATAGCATTAACATGAGAACAAGGAAATGATAAGTACCTGGGAGCAGACAATATCCTGTGGAGTGACATCTTTGAAATGTTCCAGTGTATCTTTTGGGACAGCATACTCATTACAGAACTGCACATAAGTTATTAGACATAGGATGAAAATCTAAAGAAACAAAGAATTCAGTAAGGACCAAGCAAAACTTGACAGAAAGCAAATAGCCCTTAAATCATTCAACTTCCTAAGCTTGATCATCTATGCAAGTTGCAATTGGATAGGTTTCCATTGCTATAATCCAAAGAGAATTCAATTCTTAGAATGTTACTTTTGACAAATTAAATCTTTATCATCCTCCTAAGGGCATTGGTGCAGAAATTTTTTAATAAGACAACAATTAAGGTGATAAAATATCATAGTCACAAATATCGGTACCGGCTATATCGCAGCGAGGCTACTTGTGATATTACAGGTTTGGTGATAAATCTTGGAAAAATCTTGGGGCTTAAAAATTATAAAAATAAAAAAATAATAAGTAAGAAAATATTATGTTTAGACAAAAAATACATAAATAACAAAAGAAATAAGTAAAAAATGTAAAAGAAAAAGGAAAACATATTTAAAATGTAAAAATTAAATAAAACAGTAAAATTAATTGATAATAATATGATAATATCATGAGACTATAGCGACATTCTCATGATAGCATTGTGATATTATCAAATTGGCGATATTATCAAATTGGCAATATTTTCAAAATATCGAGATATTTTACCTATATTATTGTTTGCTGAATTTACAGCGATAATATCACGATATTTTGAAAATATCACCAATATCTGTGACTGTAAAATATGTGACCCAGAGTTCATAAGCAAATCCGGACAGCATGCAACATGCAAAGAAATAGAGACAGTGCCTTATAATCTAGGTGAAGTATTTACTCCATTCTTTGTGCAGCTAAGTACTTCACAGTGTACACAAGTTGAGGCAAGGAGAGGCCAAGAGATTCATCAAAATGCAGCTGAAATGAGTGTGTTATAGCATTGAGAGGTGATTCACAAGACATACAGAATCAAAATACACAGCATCTAGGAAGTCTTAAACAACATGAAAAGTTGCTGATAGTGTATAGTAAAAGAGAAGTTTTATTTGAGGGAAAGTGATTTTTTATTAGATTCATCAATCAATTGGTGATGAGGGGTCACCTTAGAGCTACATCGAAGCAGAACAAATAAATTACAGACCTAATCCATGTGTGGCCATAAAAGAAGAGAAAAAAAAGAAAAAAAAAGGAATCACAGCCACAATTCTAATTTGAAGGAAAAACGATATGCAATGAAATCAATTGGTGGTAGGCTGGTAGCCAACCAATAATGATGGGGGGCTCCGTGATAATGCAGGACCACAAACACAATTAAGGGAAAGTACAAAAACTGACTTGAGAAGATCCACATGAGTTAGGCATCCTATAAGTATATGAGATTCATGTGAAGCCTTCACACATGAATAAAATATCTTCCCAACAGAGCATTGAAAACGAAGAAAGGAAGCGCATATTATGAAGCCATCAAACATGAGAAATGAATAGAAGCTATAAAAGATGAAATCAAGTCAATATATAAAAATGACGCATGGGACATAGTAGAAAAATTACAAGGCAAAAACATTTTCGGATGTAAATAAGTATATAAAGTAAGATACAAGTCCAATGGTAGCATAGAAAGATTTAAAGTTAGGTTCATTACAGGATACAATTAAAGGCATGGATTTTTATTATGAAGAAACCTTCAAACAAGTGGTTAAATTTGTTACATTCTGCATCATCTTATTAATAGTACTTTCCCTGGGATGGGACTTGTATCAGGTGCATGTAAAAAATGTTTTCTTGCATAGATAGTTAAACAAAAAAAGTTTACATGGAGCAACCACAAGATTTTGAGTAGGCAAATCTACAAAATTATATACACAAACTAAAGAAGTCCATATATGGACTAAATCAAGTTTCAAGAACTTCGTTCCAAAGTTTTCACAATGCATTAAAAGATTGGTGAATCCTAAGGGCTGCAGTTGATCACTCATTTTTTTATAAAGGAGAAAAGTAGTGATTGATATAATAGCAACTGGCAGTTCCTTTATAGCGATAAATGAAACCACAAATCATACTTAGCTCCAAATTTCAAATGAAAGATTTGGGTCAACTTTGATATTTTTTTAGAATTGAGATTGATAAAACACCTGGTTGCATAAAAATGTTACAACAACATGCAATTGATATGTTGCAAACATAGAATATGTTAAAACTGCAAGTCAATAAAGACATCTTTGGCAACGAACAAAAGAATATCAAAGGATGATGAAACCCACTAGCAGATGGAAAATGTTTAGAAGCATGGCTGCAGCACTGCAATATATCACTTTTACTAGACCAGACATCGCAGATGCAGTGAACTAGGTTCGCCAATATTCTTGCCTCAACTATCACTCACATGGAAAATTGAAAAAGAATAATGAGATATTGAAAGGAAGTTTGGGAAATGGCATAGTCTAAAACAAGAATAACCCTCATAGTGTACAGATTGAATCCATCGTTTGGTTTTTCATATGCAAACTGGGCAGGAGATCCAGATTTTAAGAATTCAATTCAGTATCATGATACTACATAAATTTGGGGACAAATTTAATCTCTTACTGCAGCGAAAAGAAAGAGTGGCCAAATCCGGCATTGAGGCTGAATATAGAGCTTTGACTAGTGTGATATCTGAAATTACATAATTTGAATCCTCATGACTTCCATGGGATTAACAGTACAAAAATAGGTATTCTGTGATAATAAGAGTGCTTTGGCCTTAAGGATGTAAACGGTTCAGATTTGGGTCAGATGTAGACAATACCAAATCCGACTAATCAGATATTGGCTAATAGGACTCATTCAATTCGGATGGGAAAAAACTACTACTGAATCAAAAATAAAATAACATGTAATCGGATTCAGATATCCATTGGATTTGATCATGAAATCCTCATACCGAATACAAATATAATTACTAATCAGATTCAGTTTTCTTAACCAAATCTGACAAATCGTATTTGGAAACGGGTTGGATATTGGACATATCCAACCCACTGACATCCCTATTTGGCCTTCATTGCAAACCTAACATTCAATGATAGATCCAAGCATATAGGAATTGATAATACATGAAGCACAAGATTAAAGCAAAATTCATCACCATAGAAGACCAAATAGCATATATATGTACAAAATGGTTGTCAAACCAATGACACATGTATCTAAAGAACAAGTTGCACATGTTTCAAAATTATGTACAACTTGAAGAAAAGTGTCTAGAGTGTCGATTAGTAAGGGGTCGCTGAAGTTCTATCAGTAGAACATGTTGTAGCACTTGATGCAATTAAGCTCTCTTTTAGTGTTGGCTTATTTGTATCCCTAATGGGGGTGTCTATTATAATAAGAAGATCAAGGAAGCCATCTCACTTTCTCTAATAAGAAAAGATTTTAGGGTTCATCTTCTTTAAATTTTCCTTTTCTCTACTCTCTCACAACACAAATCATTCCAAATTGTCATTGGATCCAGTTTATCATGAAAGAATAAAGCATGCATATATATATATATATATATATATATATATATATATATGAGAGATGGGAGTATCATCAGATGCCCCATTGTTGGACAGGAGCATCGAATGATTTTCAGCACGATCAGTGGCAGAAAAAATGTTCTGCAAGAAAGTTCTTTAGCGGAACACGTGGCATGCATCAGCCCATTCGATGAACAAATACCGTCCACTACTTTATATATATATATATATATATATATATATATATATATATATATATATATATATATATATATATATATGCATTAATATGTGGTCAGGTTGCCATGATCTTTTTGTTGCTTTTCATAAAACTGAACTTAACCTTATAGATGTGATCTATATGTTTTGCTTAGTGGGAATCGGCTCTTGGACCGTCCCATTATGACAAATAGGTAGGCTTCTATAAGGCTTCAAAAATCAAAGGCCCACAATATGCAATATTTTTTTGCTCATAAAAATATGACTGCTTGTGGATATCCTTAAAAAAACAATGAATATCAAGATTCAAAGAGATGATATGCAAGTTGAGAATGATTGATACATCCTCCCCAATTTGAGGGGGAGTGTTGGAGAGAGTAGAAAAGATACTAGTCAGTAAGAAACTTTTATATGTGCAATATTGTCTTTTTACCCTATCTTATGCATTTTTATTACTACTATATTTTGTAGGAGTAATTTTGTCCATGCTAGAAGGTTGTATTATATAATATACCTAATACCATGAATGAGAGGATACACAAAATTTTGATTGCCCTAATCTCCTCTTTTACTTCTTCTTTAACTCATTTTCTTAACTATTTACCACTACTTTTCCACATCAAAATACTGTGTAGACATATTAAGGACTACAAAATGTGAAAATAAGAAAACAACAGAAACAAGTATAAAGAAAGAAGAGCTATGTAGTGGAGGTATTTGAGACTGTTGATGAACCACAAGATGATGAACTAGAACGTGAAAAGTTTAGTAGGCAGAAAATGGCATAGATGAGAACTATTAAAGAAACATACACTTAGTAAAGAATGGATCAAATATACCTGATACAAATCCCTCCTGCGCATTCGAAGGATTAATTCCCTTGACTGCCTCAGCTCTTGATCAGGATCAGTTTCAATCTTTTTCATTATTGTGTCATCCAACTGCAGCATTTAATAATAAAACTCTTACCATCAAGATTCAGGTCTCAAGAGTTTCAACCTCACGATAACCAAAGGGCAAAATTCTGAGAACCTTCCAGTACTCTGCAGGGTTGTGGATCTTAGAAGAAATAGCAAGGTGCTCATTAGCAAGTAAAAGTGCATCTACGAACATTAGATCCAATGCCTGAGAACAGATGGACAATTATTCATTAAACTCAAATGACAAAAGTTACCTTGTTACGTAAGCATTCAAATAACAAATGGATTAATGAAAAAATAATAATAATATACCTTTACTTTTGCATGTGTATAGACTGTCCGGAAGAGATCAGCGCGAGCAGAAAACAGTCTCTGGATAGTAAGATCTGGCCAAATTATCTCAATACAGTCTCAAGAAGAGGATATGTGGATGCCAAATGGCAACAAGGACAACAATAAACTAAAAAAAAAAGAAATTGCACAACTATCACCATAATACCGACATTCCTTCGCTCGATAGCATATTTCATCTCCAATGACGCGCATGCTATCCATCAACCTAGAAAAAAAAGTACACCTTTAAAAGAGATTTGGGTCTGAAAAATGAAAATGAGCTCACTCAGATATACAGAAAGATGGTCAGTAGAAGAAAGGAATCATTAAACTCTACCCTTAACAATTTTCATGATTACTAAAGCACCTATTGTATGCTTAATAAGATTACATAAGACAGTAGTGGTTACAATACACTATATATATATATATATATATATATATATATATATATATATATATATCCCCAAAGGTTAATATAATGATTCTGCTAATGACTGAATTAGAAGAGATCTTGAAATTAATTGAGCAGCATGCCTGCAGAAAACAAACAAGATTAAAGACATTGAACAGACATTGAATAGTGCAGAAAAATTATATCCTTTTATTAAACTTCAAAATCCATAATTTGCAGCCTCAAATTTCCACAATCAATTAGAAATCTTGCAGAAAATGTAAGGAAATCACATGTAAAAACAAGGGAAATTTTCACCAAACCTTTCAGTCTAATTTATATGATAACCAAACTTTTGAGGCATTTCGATTTCCCAGAAAGTTTTTGTTTGAGTTAAGGCAACAACTCCTGGATTAGTCAGTGTTAAAATTACCATTGTCTATTAAATGACCAAATCTGCCTGCACAATCGTAAATAAACCTTACTTGCAAAACACTTGGAAAAGCCACTTTCATTGAAAGAAGTTTCCAAATAATACAAAATTCGGATATCCAAAGGAAAATCCGTGACAAAACCCAAAAACGTCCAGGACGCGAGCTAAGAGCAGGAAAAGAAAATCTTGAAGTCATCTTGCCATCGCGCCAACGCCCGTGGTGTACCTAATCATCACCTGTACCCATAGAATGAGTTAGTTTCGCGAAAAACTAGTAAGTGCACAAGAGAGATTACAGGAAATTTAATTAAAAGCATTTAATTTAGCATGCTAAGCAGTTTAAAGCAGATCAGCAGTTAAACAGGTAAGCAGTTCAAAGCAAATAAACATTGCAACTGTCAAACACAACATGACGATTCATTTGATCGTAAGCTGTGAACTACCACACAACTAGCAAGTCTCATGACCCATCAACCAGTGTGAACAGACTTTATGTTTCGATATTACTGGCCTGCAGGTACGCGTAGATAAATCATAGAAACAACTGAGACTAGTTCGAGCGTCTGTTATGTTATGTATTTTCAATAACCCGAATAGCTAGTTGAGTCCGCTCCTAAGAGGACGACTTTAGTCAAGAGAGGATTCTCCAAAAGCAGGTACTTGGCAACGGATGCATCCAACTTCTGTAGAAGTCCATGAGATCTACCACCTAGGATAATGTCAGGTAGTCCCTTCCCCTAACTCCAATGACTGGGGAGGCCGGATCTTTACCCGTGGGGTGGTTATTAACAACCTGTCCATTGGAGTGTGTACCGTTCTGTCATCTCCCTTGACAGACTACAAGAAGCGAATGAGTGCGTCAGGGGTAAATTAACTGACCACTCATTCTATATGCTCTGGTCTTTTTACCAAATAAGCATCTTACCTGTGAAGGCGATCCTATTTTTATGTTTTTACAGCATTGTGCATTTAGCACTGTTCGAGGTCGCACGACCGTCTCATCCAATCATCGCAGTACTAGCGTGTAGTCTACGACTACAAGTACTCTGGGATGAAAGGGGTATAGTTCCTCAATAGGAGCCTCAACAAAAGTGTTTCATAAAGATGTAATGTTTCTTAAACTTTACTTTTGACATTCTTTATCTTTTGAAACAACCAACAACTTGTACCAACATTTGGCATACAATTTCTATAATTTCATCCGCTATCGTGGTATCTACATGCCTCGCATGACACGATACCGGACTCCATAGAGGGGATACTGGTTTCTCAACAGAACCCTCGCTAAGAAGTTCACTCAAGCCCCAATTCGGGGTTACCCGAGATATGTCGAATAGACGAACAAAACCAGCCAATCACATCCTTCCAAATACTTCGATTTGGGCACTTTTTGATGCTTTTGCGCAGCTCTCTAAATTCTCAAGTCTACTTTGCAGGACTGCTCACTCGAAAAGCCAGGATCCCTGCTAGGGATCCCTCTCCTTAGACGATGATGTATCGTTAAGCTCCCGACTCAACTCTTGTCGCAAGAGGAAGAGTGGTAAATGCCTCTTGCATCCTCCACGAGAATGTCTTTATAGCACATGCAATGAGCAAAAACCTAAGTGTCAGCTGCAATGGCAAGGCAATAACGAAACATTTGCAAAAGCAGGAGCCTGAGCGCAAAGCGCGACGACAAAGTAAAGACATGACAAAAAGTAAAAGACAAGGATTGTGAAACCGTGTCCTTAAGTTAAATGCGTACTCGTATAAATATATATATATATATATGTATATATATATATGCATATATATTTATTTAATTGTCCTTTTTAGTTAATTGAACTTAATTCAATTGTCCAAGTCCTCCATGAAATCTTCCCCTACCTTGGGGAGTTGCGAGATTGTTGGCGGCTGCGAGTGTAAGCAATTAACGGGTCGGGTCGCGGGGTGCGAGCGGGATCCATCGTACGAGCTGCAAAAGCGAGACGTCAACATGCAATCTCAATCAGAAAGGTAGAGAAGACAGGGGCACTGCCTCTATTCTGTCGTGAAAGAGGCAGAGGCAGGGGCAACGTGCCTCTGCAAACCTGCTTTAAGTGTAAGAAGCAGGGGCAGGGGCTGCGAGCCCCTGCTAACCTGCTGTCAGCGAGAAACAGAGAGGCAGGGGGCTGCACCCCTGCCTGAAGAAGACAACGAGGGAGGCTTCGCCCTGCCTGCTGAAAGAGCAAAGAGATAAGAGCGAGGCCCTTGCCTGCTAGCCATAAAGGGGGAGGCATGGGGGTTGCACCCCTGCCTAATGAAGGCAACGAGGGAGGCAGGGGCTTCGTCCTACCTGCCGGAAGAGCAAAGAAGCAGGGGCCAAGCCCCTACCCGTTAGCACAAAGGGAGAGGCACGGAGCTGCACCCCTGCCTAATGAAGGCAACGAGGGAGGCAGGGGCTTTGCCCTGCCTGCCAGAAGAGAAAAGAGACAGGGGCCAAGCCCCTACCCGTTAGCACAAAGGGGGAGGCAGAGGGCTTTACCCCTGCCTGCCAAACTTAGTAGAGGCAAGGGCAACGCCCCTGCCTACTAGAAGGAGAAGAAGGCACAAGGAGGGGGCTCGGCCCCTCCCTCACCAAACTTAGGGTGCAGGGAGGAGGCTCAACCCCTCTCCTGACCAAAAGAGGGAGCAGGGAGGGGCTCGACCCCTTCCCTGTCGTCAAAGAGAGCAAGGAGGAGGCTGGGCCCCTCCCCTGCTAAAGGTGGCACAGGGAGGGGGTTCAACCCCTCCCTTGGCCGCAGGGATCACAGGGAGGGCTCGGCCCCTCCCCCGCCAAAAGGAGATGCAGGGAGGAGGCTCGACCCCTCCCCCGCCAAATACGGCACGCAGGGAGGAGTTTGGCTCATCCCCTGCAAACAGAGGCATTGGGAGGGGGCTGGGCCCCTCCCTCGCAAAGCACATCGCAGGGAGAGGGCTCTGCCCCTCCCCTGCTATTTAAGTCAACAAGGAGGGGGCTTTGCCCCTCCCTTGCGATTGAGGGAGACAGGGAGGTAGCTTAGCCCCTCCCAGTGCAAACGTAGAAGTGAGGGAGAGAGAGACGGAAGGAAAAGGAGAAGAAGAACGAGGGGGGCGTACCTGGGGGTTGCCGGAAGAAGCTCACCGAAAAGGAGCCTGCCGGAAGAAGGGGGGTCGTCGGTGGCCGCTACTCGGCAGACGCGAGGAGAGGGGGGTCAGGTAGAGAGAGAGAGAGAGAGAGAGAGAGAGAGAGAACGGAAGAGCAGAGGGGAAGGAGGTTTCGAGAAACCTCCCCCCTTTGCCTCGTTGTCTTTAAAAGGCAGATAGAGAGGCGGTGGCCTCGGGTCGGGTCCGGATCCGACCCGAATCTGCATTTTTTTTCTCGGGTTTTACACACACCCCATATATAGAGAGAGAAAAGAGAGGAAGAGATAGAGAAAAAGTCATCTCTAGCCATTGGTCTAGAAATCTAGCTCTTGGGCTTAGTCCTAACACAATTCTAGTTGTTGGGCTGAGTTCCCAACAACTAGACTGTTGGGCTGAGTTCCAACAACTAGTGTAAAGTCAACTTTAGTTGACTTTACAATGAATATATATTATATATATACATACAAAAAGGATAATCTTAACACTATATTCTTGTAGCTCTCTCTTTTTCATGAATGAAAAATAGAAGTAGACTTCCCTCTCTATTCTCGTCTCTTCCCCCCTTATCCGTTTGTTCCTGCTGGTACCACAATTTCAATATGGTATCAAAGCTTGATTGAAATCGAAAGGGTTCCTTGTTAAAGATCGTGAGAAGAAGAAGATTCATTTATGTTGGGATCCATGTCGTTTTGTGTGCTTCGTTGTTGACGTCCATACCGAGCTTGGTTTTTTGGTCGATTGAGGTTGGATTCCATTACTTCTTGATTTTTGTGATTGAATGAACCAAAATTTTCAATGATCGGATGAAATCTCGATTTTTTGTAGATTTTTCTTATTTCTGAAAAAAGGTGATGAACAGTACTCTGAATGCAAGAAGTTTGTGATTGTGATGTTGTTGGTGGGTTTTGTTTGCCCAAATCAGTTGTAATCTGGTCGTTTTTGGGTGTGATAGATTGAGACTGATTCGAAGGGCTGTTTTGGTGTTTGGGTGCAGTTTTGACGATGATTTTTTGTGGAACATTTCTTGTCTTTTTTGAAAAACATGATGAATTGTACCCTGAACGTAAGAAGTTCATGATTGTGATGTTGTTAGTGGGTTTTGTTTGCCCAAATCAGTTGCAATCTAGTCATTTTTTGGTGTGTGATAGATTGAGACTCATTTGAAGGGCTTTCTTTTGTAATGAAATATGCGGAAATAAGAACAATGTCCTACAATGGACATTCACACATAGAAAGCAAATAACAAGTCCAAAATGGACATACACAAAAGCCAACAATGACTTGCAAACATAAAATCTTTATAAATGCAAAAAAGGGCTTCAAGAAGCCATACTTTACAAAGGGAGAGACCACACTTATTTATAGGCAAAGGAGAGTGAGATAGAGGGAGAAAAGAAAGAGAGAGAGACCACATTGGGAGGCCCAACAAGGTGTCGTTGGGCTCCCAATGGGCCCAATGACTCTTAGTTGGGACCCCAATGTGAATGCATTAAATGCATTTCATAAAAAGAAAAACAAAAAATAAAAGGAAGAAAAGAAAAAATAAGAAAAGAAGAAAAAATATAAAAATGACTATAATGCCCCTATTGGGCAGAATTACAGGAATACTCTTATCAGGTATATATATATATATTAATTACATGTATTTTTACACCCTCCCTCAAGCTTTACGGGGATATAACTGAAAGCTTGTTGAGAAGGAACATAAAATGTGGAGCAGCAAGAGCTTTAGTGAAGAAGTCTGCCAACTGGTACTCTAATGTAATGTAAGGCAGTGCTATGGTTCCACTTAGGTATTCATCACGAATATCGTGGCAGTCTATCTCAATGTGTTTAGTACGCTCATGGAAGGTTTGATTGCTTGCAATATAAATTACACTTTTGTTGTCGCAACACATTTTTGAAGGAGTAGAGATAACTATGCCCATATCACTGAGAAGACTTCTAAGTCACACAAGCTCCATGGTTGTAGTTGTCATTGCACGATACTCCGCTTCAGTTGAGGACAATGATACTTTGTGTTGCTTCTTGCATCTCCAGAAAATCACAGTCACCTAAGAAAACACAAAAACCAGTAGTTGAGACTCTATCATTGAGATTTCCTCCCCAATCAGCATCAGTATAAGCAATTAAATTAAGTGATGACGAAGAGGAAAGAAAAACTCCCTTAGTTATGGTGTTTTTAATGTATCTGACTATTCTTAAGACTGCACTCATGTGCAAAGTTGTAGGTGCATGTTGAAACTGACTGACTGAGTGAACAACATGAGCTATGTCTGGCCGAGTGATGCATAAGTATGTTAGAGACCCAACAAGTTGGCGGTAGGGAGTAGGATCCGCGAGAAATGTTTCATCTTCCAACCTTAACTTTGCATTGATAACCTTAGGGGTTTTTGTTTTCTTATCATCTGAAATGCCAAACTTGGAACAAATGTCAGCAGCAAGTTTCATCTGAGAGAGAATGTACCCTCGGGGAGAGTATGCTACTTCAATACCTAAAAAATATCTTAAGAAACTAAGGTCAGACATGTCAAAATTTTCTTTTAAAACTTTCTTAATATCAATGATTCCTTGCTTATCACTTCCAGTGATGATCATGTCATTAACATAAAGTAGTAGAATGATTACTGAAGACCCTACATTTTTCACAAACAAAGCAGTGTCAGTATAACATAAATGAAAATTTAAACTTGTCATTACATTGCTAAATCTATCATACCAAGCCTTTGGAGCTTGTTTTAAACCATATAATGCCTTTTTAAGTTTGAGAATTTTATTTTCACCAATACATACTTCAGGTGAAGGATCTATGTAGACCTCTTCATTTAATTCACCATTTAGAAATGCATTCTTAACATCTAAATGATAAATAGGCCATTTTTTAACTGATGCAACCGCAATAAGAGTCCTAACATTAGTCATCCTAGCTACAGGAGTGAAGGTTTCTTGATAGTCTATACTGTATTCTTGAGTGTATCCCTTGGCTACCAACCGGGCTTTATAGCATTCTAATGACCCATCACTTTTAGTTTTGATGTTGAAGATTCATCTGCATCCAATAGCTTTCTTTCCAGTGGGTAATGAGGTTATTTCCCAGGTTTTTGCCTTCTCAAGGGCACTAAGTTCTAAGTTCATGGCTTCAACCCACTGAGGAATGTTTTTGGCTTCATTATAATGTGACGGTTCATGAAAAGAGTGTAACGCAATTAGACACGCTCTATACTTTGGTGTTAGAGACTCATAGGAAACAAATCTATTAGGAGGATTGGAGATTCGGTCGGATCTCCTTAAAGAGGTTTCTTCTATATTGGAACCTTGAGAGTATTTTTCTAAGGCACTCATGGGAACTTGTTGACCACGCCTAACATAGGTTTGAATTGGTCTATCACTTTCATTTTCAATATTGTTAAGAGGAATATCCTCTAGGTCATTCAACAAATCATTAGAAATTTCTTCTTCTTGAGGAGTCACATCTTCTTGAGAAAGAAGATCAAATAAGAAAGCATATTCGCTTTCGTCAATATCTTTAGTTTTCTCAAAACCATTTTCATTTTCTAAAAAGGTTACATCTTTAGAGATATAGTTTGTTCTTTTTAAGATCGAAGCATCTAAAACCCTTTTCTCCATATCCTAAGAAAACACATCCAATAGCTTTAGAAGATAATTTATCTCTTTTATATGTAAGGACAAAACATTTACACCCAAAAATTCTTAATCTATTGAAATCGGGTGCTCTTTCAAATAATTTTTCATATGGAGATGTATTTTGTAATGATGAAGATATCATTTTATTTATCAAGATGATGTTAAAGCGGCTTCGGCCCAATAACTTTTTAGAATTTCTTTGAAAATAAGAAGTGTCCTAGTGGTTTTCAAAATATGTCTATGCTTTCTTTCGGTTAGACCCTTTTGTTGAGGAGTCCTAGGACATGATCTTTGATGACAAATTCCATTTGTTTCGAAATAATTTTAAAATTCATTTGATAGATACTCTCTGTAATGAAATACGCGGAAATAAACACAATGTCCTATAATGGACATTCACACATAAAATGCAAAGATCAAGTCCACAATGGACATGCACAAAAGCCAACAACGACTTGCAAAATATGAAAATGTTATAGAAGCAAGAAATGGGCTTCAAGAAGCCTTACCATGCAAAGGGGTCTACCCCTTTATTTATAGACAAGAGAGTGAGAGAGAGAGAGAGGGAGAAAAGAAGAGGAGCGGGCATTGGGGGGCCCAACAAGGAGTCGTTAGGCCCCCAACGGTCACATTTGTGATCGTTGGGGGTCCAACGACTCTTGGTTGGGACCCCAAATGCAACATGCATTTAATGCATGTACAATAAAAACAAAAAAAGAAAAATACAAATGATAAAGGGAAAAAGAAAAAGAAGAAAAGCATGGAAAAGACTAAATTGCCCCTATTGGGAAAAATTATAGAAATACCCTTAGTCGGGTATGATGAAATTATATATATATATATATGAGTATATATATTTTAACACTCTAGCCGGTTACCTGGTCTTGATCATATACACCCTCGCAGATAATCCTTTGGAGATTAGGTCCTCAACAGATATCATACTCAGTGATACATGCATCAATACAATCGACTACTCCGAACAATTGACCGCTCTTGGGGTCAGAAGCCATCAATATGGGCACAAGCATGTATATCAGCAATATGCATCGTATCACTTCACATAGTAAAACAAAACACACGATCACCCATTCCTCCAATAAGGTTCCATGAACCATGAACATATTATCACGTACTTCCAACATTTCTTATCACGTGGCATATCAATCGCATCACACAGAAACATATAATACTATGCATCGTGTTATTGCCACAAGGAACATTGCAATCCTCAAATAGGACCTCAAAGCATGTGTAAACGACACACGAGAACATGCAGATATGGCAATCCAACTGATTCTATAGGCGAAGAGTAACTAACTCTATCCGACAGCCAAACAAAACAACTGAATAAGACAAACACTCATAACAATGCTCGTAATACATACAATTATCATTAAATGGCTTAGTCCATCAGCAAATAATTAAATTAATCGTAAGGCATAAACCATTGCATCACAAGTCATTCATAAGCAATCATACGACAGTAGTTATATCACAATATGTAAGCAGCTTATAAGACAAGCGACCACATCAATCCTAGTTGCCACCAGTTCGTATATTACGAGTTGTATGCAATCACATCAATCATAAGAGATGCAAGCCAACAAGTGTTACGCAACAATAAGCACCAAACAGTTCGACCAAGGGGTAAAGCAAGTCACATGCTAATATGTAGCAACTGGCATAATGCTATTATTATAAGCATTTAACTAGTATGAGAAGCTAGATGTTACTTAGCAAGGAACTGCGTAAGCAGTTTAACAAACTAGAGTAACGCCTCGACAGGCGGGTACAGCTCAACGAGTAACATACTGAACTACCGAGCAAGTACGCAATCGACCAGTGTGAACAGACTTTATGTTTCGATATTACTGGCCTGCGGGTACGCGCAGGCAAAACTTAGAAACAACTGAGACTAGTTTGGGCGTCTGTTATTCTATGTATTTTCAATAACCCGAATAGCTAGTTGAGTCCGCTCCAAAAGGGACAGCTTTAGTCGAGAGGGGATTCTCCAGAGGCTGATAAGCAGTGCCACAGATGCATCCAACTTCTGCAGAAGTGTTGAGCTAACTATTGTAGCCCCTTTTCCCTACCTCCAATGACTGGGGAGGTCGGATCATTGCCCGTGGGGTGGTTGTTAACAACCTGCCCATTGGAGTTTTGTACCGCTCTGTCCTCTCCCTTGACAGACAACAAGAAGCGAATAGGTACATTAGGGGTTGCTTAACTAACAACCTATTTTATGTTGTGGTCTTTAACCCACTCGAGCATCTTACTTGTGAAGGCGAATGTGAGGCCATTTTATGTGATTACAGCATTATGCATTTAGCACTATTTGAGGTTGCACGACCATCTCATCCGATCATCGCAGTACTAGACGTGTTGTGCACGACTACAAGTACTACAAGTAATGCTTCTCAAACTATACTTTGACATTCTTTATCTTTTGAAACAGCCAGCAACTTGTGCCAACAATTGGCATATGATTATCTCGAATCTCATCCGCTATCGAGGTATCTACATGCCTCGCATGACTCGATACCGGCCTCGATAGACGGGATACGGGTTTTTCAACAGAACACCCACTAAGAAGTTCGCTCGAACCCCCAATTCGGGATCACCCGAGATATGCCGAAAAGACGAACAGAACCAGCCAATCACATCCTTCCAAATGCTTCGATTTGGGTAGTCTTTGATGCTTTTGCGCAACTCCCTAAATCTCAAGTCTACTATACAGGAACTGCGTACTCGAATAGCTAGGATCCTTGCGAGGTATCCCTCTCCTTAGACAAGGATGTATCGCTCGCTCCCGACTGAACTCTTGTCGCAACAGGGAGAGTGGTAGATGTCTCTTGCATCCTCCACGAGGATACTTCAAACGTGTATGCAATGAGCGAAAACCTGAGCGTCATCTGCAATAGCAAAGCAGTAACAACACATATGCAAAAGCAAGAGCCTGGGCGTAAAGCGCGACGACAAAGTAAAGACTATAGGCAGGAGTGCAACACAAAACCTTTGCACGATGCGCGACGATAAAGTAAAGGACTGTAAGCAGGAGTGCAACGCAAAACCTTTGAGCGATGCACGACGGCAAAATAAAGGACTGTAAGCAGGAGCGCAACGCAAAACCTTTGCGCGATGCGCGACGGCAAAGTAAGGGACTGTAAGCAGGAGTGCAACGCAAAACCTTTGCGCAATGCGTGACGGCAAAGTAAGGGACAAGGATCGCGAAACCGCGTCCTTGAGTTAAGTGCGTACTCGTATAAATATATATGATATATATATATGATATATATATATGTGCATTTATATTTATTTAATTATCCTTTTTAGTTAATTGAACTCAATTCAATTATTAAAGTCTTTTGTGTAATCTTCCCCTATCTTTGAGAGTTGCAAGCTTGCTGGCGTTTGCGAGTGTAAGCGATGGACGACTCGGGTTGCGGAGCGCGAGCAGGATCCGTCGCACGAGCTGCAAAAGTAATGATCTTAGCAAGCTAATACCAAAAATAGAAGGTCAGGGGCACTGTCGTCGTCCTGACGTAAGGGAAGCAGAGACAGGGGCATCGTGCCCCTGCACACCTGCTATCAGCGCAAGAAGCAGGGGCAGGTGCTGCGAGTACCTGCTAACCTGTTGTCAGCAACCAACGAGGAGGCAGGGGGTTGCACCCCTGCCCTCAGAAAGCAAAGGGGTAGGCAGGGTTGCGCCCCTGTCAGCAACGAAGGAGAGACAAAGCCCCCTGCCTGTCAACAACGAAGGAGAGACAGAGGACTTCGCCCCTGCCTAACAAACATGTAAACTATGTCACATGGGTGCGGGTGCGGGGATGCGGCACTTCCAAAAAACCCGGGTGCGGGAGTGCGGCAGGGGCAAAAATGTAAAAAAAAAATTTATATATATATATATATATATATATATATATATACAATTTTGAAGTTTTAACAGTTTAACATTTAACAGTAAACATTGTCATAAACTCATAATATGATTCATCATGCATGCAGTATATCAACCCAAATATCAAATTATCAATCAAATAAGTAAAGCAATTACATAAATCGACCTAAATATCAATCAAATAAGTATTATATAAAAGAACTAAATTACATACCAAAGTATATCCTGATCAAGTAATGGATGTTAATAATTTTCTTCTTCATCATCAAATGCATCATTAGAAGGAATACTGGGCTCAGCTAAATCCATGTTTGTTACGTTGAATTCATGTTCTCCCTCGAAGTCACACTCTTCTGGGTTTACATCCCAAAATTTGGATGTTCCTTGTGTGAAAATCTCTATAAAAAAGGATTTCGTGTATAAACACAATACTAGAAACACAAAGTGTGCACAAAGGCATAAAAGGAGAACTCTCACAAGTGCACAAAGGCACGGATACAAATGCACAAAGGTAAAAAAATATCAACTTCAATATGTTGGGTCCCAAAAGAGGGCTTTACCAAAGTGTAAGTTACAAGGGGGTAACACCCCATATTTATAATACAAGGGAGAGAGGGAATGAGGGAGTGTTGGGCTCCCAACGGCTCTAAATAGAGCTGTTGGGAGTTCAACAGCTCTCTCTACTTTATGCTTTTTGACTTTGGTAAAAAAAGCATAAAGCCAAATAAGTCCAAAAACTAAACTAAAAAAGAAAAAGAAACCTAACCTAGTTAAATAAACTAACCTAATCCTAACTAAGCTTAAAAGTAAACTAAAACTATGAGATTACATATTGAATTATGTTACATTATTTAACACCCCCCTCAAACTTAGGGTGACATAACCGAAAGTTTGCCAAGCAGGAAGTTAAATCTTGGAGAGCACAACGCTTTGGTGAAGAAGTCTGCTAGTTGGTATTCTGATGTAACATATGGAAGGTCTATAGTTCTTCTTAAGTATTCTTCACGAACATAGTGGCAGTCCATCTCAATGTGCTTCGTGCGCTCATGAAATGTGTGATTTTTGGCAATATAAATTGCACTTTTATTATCACAACATAGTTTTGTGGGCCCTTGAACTTGAATATTCATATCTTCCAGCAAGTTGCGAATCCAAACAATCTCCATGGTAATAGATGCCATGGCTCTATATTCGGCTTCTGTGGATGAAAGTGAGACCTTATGTTGTTTCTTACATCTCCAAGAAATTAAAGATTCCCCTAAAAAAATACAAAGACCAGTGGTGGAGTGACGGTTATTTGGGTCACCTCCCCAATCAGAGTCAGTATAAGCAATTAAATTCAATTCAGAAGAAGAAGATAGAAATACCCCATTGTTTACTGTACCCTTTATGTATCTGATGATGCGGAGAATGGCACTCATATGAACTGAAGTAGGTGCATGTTGAAACTGACTAGCAACATGTACAACATGAGAAATATCAAGCCTCGTAATGTTGAGATACGTTAAAGATCCAACCAGTTGCCGGTAAGGTGTGGGATCTTTTAGGAGAATCCCATCATCAATCTTCATCTTTGAACCTACTATTTCAGGAGTTTCACAGACCTTGTCATCTGTGATTCCTGATCTGTCAAGAATGTCACAAGCAAGTTTAGTTTGAGACAAAAAATAGCCTCTGTGAGAATAGGCAACTTCAATTCCCAAAAAATATGTCAGAAATCCTAAGTCTGACATTTCAAATCTTGAAGTCAGGATAGATTTAATGCTCTTGATTCCTTTGACATCATCACCTGTTATTAACATATCATCAACATATAACAGTAATATAACAATCCCTGCATCAGATTTCTTAACAAACAATGCAGTGTCAGTATAGCATGAAGTAAAACCATTTTCAGTCATTACATTGTTAAACCTATCGTGCCAAGCCTTGGGAGCTTGTTTCAAGCCATAAAGAGCTTTACGAAGACGAAGAACTTTATTTTTAGGATTTTTCATACCAAGTGGAGCATCCATGTAGACTTCTTCATTAAGATCACCATTTAGAAAGGCATTTTTGACATCCATTTGGTAAATATTCCATTTTCTAATGGAAGCAATGGTGACGAGACATCTAACAGTAACCATACGAGCTACTGGAGCAAATGTCTCTTCATAGTCAATCCCGTATTCTTGACTATACCCTTTAGCTACAAGACGAGCTTTATACCTCTCAAGAGATCCATCACTCTTTGTTTTGACTTTAAACACCCATCGGCATCCTATAGTTTTCTTTCCACCGGGAAGCGTTTGAAATTCCCAAGTGTTGGCTTTCCTAAGCGCTTTGAGTTCATTCTCCATGGCTTCTCTCCATTCAATACATCGTTTGGCATCTTCAAAATTTTTTGGTTCAAAATATGAGTGAATGGCACTTAAGCAAGCCCGATATTTAGGAAAGAAAGAATCAAAAGATACGAATCTAGAGGGAGTTCTTCTAGTTCTCTCGGTTCTTCTAGGGTTTGAATCATGTGAGGGGATAGATTCGCTAGGTTCACTATATTGCTCAATAGCACTTCTAAAGGGGAGTCTATCTCTATGAGTATAGGTGATAGGGTTTCTAGTTATATTTTCTTCTTGAGAGGTAGTAGGGTTAGAGTTATTGTTGATTTCAACCACTTCATTGTCACTGTTATATGTTGATTCATCATCACTAGAGATATCATCATCTTTAGATAAAAGATCAAAGAAAAAGGAATAGTCAGCAATTTTTAAATGAGATTCATTCTTTTCAAAACCACTATCATTTTCTAAAAATGTTATATTCCTTGAGACATATAACTTATCATTTTTAGTATCATAACATCGAAACCCTTTTTGGGTTTCGGAGTAGCCAAGAAAAGCACAAGGAATGACTTTAGGTGAGAGTTTATCATTCTTATCTGTAAGGACAAAGCACTTACAACAAAAAACTCTCAATCTATTATAATCGGGTTCTTTTTCATATAGAGTTTCGAAAGGAGAGATTTTATCTAAATTTTTGGATGGAAGACGATTAATAAGATAAACTGAAGCAAGAGCCGCTTCGGCCCAAAATTTTTTTGGAATACTTTGGGAAATAAGAAGGGTTCTAGTGGTTTCAATGATATGCCTATGCTTCCTTTCGGCTAACCCATTTTGTTGTGGGGTCTTAGGACATGATCTTTGATGGACAATACCATAGTCTTCAAGATATTTCTTAAATTCATTGGAAAGATATTCGCCTCCGGAATCGGTCCTAAAAATCTTTAAATTACTATTAAATTGATTCTTAATTATCATATGATATGATTTAAAACATGAAAACACTTTGTGCTTATGTTTAAGAAAATATATCCAACAATATCGAGAAAAATCATCTACAAAAATCACATAATAGGCAAAGCCTCCCTTGGATATGACGGGTGCCGGTCCCCAAACATCCGAATGAACAATTTCAAAAGGTTTTGTGGTAAACATAGATCTTTGTTCAAAAGGCATACTTCTCATTTTTCCAAGAATACAATCATTACAAGAGAAAGTATTTTTACAAAGATTTTTAATAAAATGCAAATAGGATAACTTGGTGATGTTGGGATGACCAAGTCTTTTGTGCCAAACATTTATGTCTTTATGTTGGGCCACATTACAAAAAGGGGTTTTAGGAATTTGGAGAGAATCCACATAGTACAAGTCTCCCTTCCTAGAGCCTTCCCCAATCAACTTCGCGGACCGGTGATCCTGTATTAAACACTTATTATATGAAAATTGAATGTCACATCCAAGGTCCGAGAGTTGAGAGACGGAAAGTAAGTTCAAATTCAATTTAGGTATAAATCTAATTTTGGGAATAAAAAAATTTTGAGTTTCAAAGTTTCCAATCCCCTTAATTTCAAGAGAAGTGCCATCCGCAATTGAAACAAAAGATGGTGATAAACTTTTAGAATATTCAGAAAGAGAAGAGATGTTTGGAGACATATGAAAAGATGCACCCGAATCTAAAAGCCAAGAAGTTTTACCTGGAGGAGAAGGAGTGGATACGGCGGCACGGGAAATAGCTCCCTTAAGAAGAGGTTGAAGAGCTTCCATAATTTGATTTAGAGAGAGAGCTCCACTTGTAGATTCCTCTTTTTGTGATTGAGATGTGGTTGCCATTGCAAGTAGTTTCTTCCATTTAGGACAAACCGGTTTGATGTGACCGGGTTCCTTGCAAAAGTGGCACACAATTTTGCTATTGTCCCTTCTTCCGCCTTGACCACCCATTGTATCCTTGATTTTGGTTTTTAAAGTGAGGAGGTTTATATGTCCTCAAGTTGTTGCCAGGCCTAGACACGGCATTAGCTCCATCACATTCATCTTGATTTGTGGGCATTGCAAGAACACTTGGATTTTGCTTGCTAATGCCCATACGAGTTTCCTCTCCACTTAACTTGGTAATAACATCTTCAATGGAAGGAGATGTGAAAGAAGATAGAAGAGAGGACCGAATTTGTTCAAATTCGGGTCGAAGACCATTTAGGAAGTTAAAGAAGTGATCTTCCTCTAATTGCTTGTATCTAAGTTCAATAGCTTCGCCACTCCACTTGGGCTCAAGCATGGCAAGCTCATCCCAAATAGAGGATAATTCAGCAAAGTACTCATGAATAGACATCTCATTTTGTTGTAGGGTCAAGGCCCGCTTTTGAAGATAGTACTTGTGAGATAAGTCTCGTGAAGTATACATCTTTTCAAGATAATGCCAAGCTTCAGAGGCTTTCTTGAATTTGATGATATTGGCATTGATCTTGGTTTCAACGGATGAGAAGATCCAAGATAGGATCTTGAAGTTTCTCATTTCCCATTCCTCATGTTTCTTTGAATATTCTTCAAGAGCTTTTTGTCTTTCTTCTCCTTCAAGAATTTTGATTTCTCCTCTTTCAACCATCGTAATTTTTTGTTCGGGTTCCGTTATGGAACCTTGAACATATCCCCAAAACCCCTTTCCTTTAATATGAGCTTCCATATTTCCGGCCCATACATGATAATTGGAGCCATTGAGCTTAAAGCCAAGAGAGAAATGAGAGTCTTTTTCACCCATTAGAGAGATAAGATGAAGGAGAAAAATACGTACCACAAAGAGATTTTAACTCTTACTTGTTGTAGTAATCTTCCAAAATATTTGATGAAGAGAAGTCTTCACGCCAATCTCGAAAAAATTGAAGGCACGTTTTTCGAGGCACTCAATATTGTGAAGAATCACAAGACTTTCCTTCTCAAGCAACCTTGCTCTGATACCATGTGAAAATCTCTATAAAAAAGGATTTTGTGTATAAACACAATACTAGAAACACAAAGTGTGCACAAAGGCATAAAAGGAGAACTCTCACTAGTGCACAAAGGCACGGATACAAATGCACAAAGGTAAAAAAATATCAACTTCAATATGTTGGGTCCCAAAAGAGGGCTTTACCAAAGTGTAAGTTACAAGGGGGTAACACCCCATATTTATAATACAAGGGAGAGAGGGAATGAGGGAGTGTTGGGCTCCCAACGGCTCTAAATAGAGCTGTTGGGAGTCCAACAACTCTCTCTACTTTATGCTTTTTGACTTTGGTCAAAAAAGCATAAAGCCAAATAAGTCCAAAAACTAAACTAAAAAAGAAAAAGAAACCTAACCTAGTTAAATAAACTAACCTAATCCTAACTAAGCTTAAAAGTAAACTAAAACTATGAGATTACATATTGAAATATGTTACATTATTTAACACCTTGTCTGCGTTATAAACCCAATTTGAAAATGATAAATACAATACAAGTATATTTAAATGAAAACTAAGAAATAATCAAATAACTAAGAGAGCAAATTAGTACATGTATTCATCATTGCTTCGCGAAAGTAATCAAAGATTTGAATGAACATATACTAAATCTTCTGCACGCTTGCTGGTGAGTTTGTTTCTCTTCGTGTTGTGGATTTGAGAATATGTGCTCCAATTTCTTTCACAACAAGATGAACTAGCAGGCTGCGATAGCAATCTTAATGTAAGACGTTGCAGAAGAGGTGTTTCTGATCCAAATGTTGACCACCATGTGATAGGATCTATATTATCTTTTTCTCTCGCGAATAATGCCGGTGCATATAATCTCGAAGATGAAAATTTTCCAAACTCTTATGTGACTTGATGTAGAAGATATGCTTCTGGAAAAAGTCTTGTCATACACATATTTCTATGTCTTGATAGCTCTGGGTCTAAATTTGGAGGGACACGACCAATACCACCATCCCGTCACTTATTTGCATAATATTTTGGATTAAGAGAATGTGCCATGCAATGCAAAGGAGTGTTGCTCTTATCCCATCTTCTGACTAAAATTGAATGAATATGATTAAAAAAATCTGAATCATCAAATGCAGGATTTTTTTCTTCATGCATGAAAACTATAGCTTGTATTTTTTCAATCATATTATCCCACATTTCATAAACTCTGTGAAGCATGGGCTCATCCTTATCAACTTCTCTTAACATTTCCCAAATAGGTTGCGTAAATTGAAGGAAGTATACCAATCTGTCCCAAAACTCATCATCAAGAATGAATTTCTTAATTTCTTGAGCCTTGATATCATCATCAGCACGATAGAATGTCCAATTTTCATCAGTCACCATGTTAATCAAAGCATTCTTCACTCTTTTAATCCTCTTCATCATCACAATGATGGACGCAAAACGTGTTTTAGCGACATTCAACAATTTCAAATCAGAATGCCTATTAAATATAGCATTAGCACGATGGTGGTTAACAACAAAATTCCTAATGCTTTTGACATTTCTTTCTAAATCTTCAATCCATGAACATAAAGCATATGTTTGTGAATTTTCTTCTTCTTTGGGGTTGCAGATGCTCTTTAGGGCTAGATTTAAGCTGTATGCTACACAGAGAGTCCAAAAAATATGAGGGTACTCACTCTCCAAACTCAACGCTGCACTTTTACAAACTGGAGCGTTGTCTGTAATGATTTGTACCACTTTCTGATCACCCACTTCTTTTATCACTTCTATAAACAATCCCTTCAAATACTCTGCATTTTTATATTCCCCAAATGCATCAACTGCTTTCAAGAATATTGGGTCACTAAGCGAACAAGCAATGAAATTGATTAATGGACGCCTTTGAATATCTGTCCATCCATCAGACACAATAGAAACTCCATTTTGCTCACATGAATATTTTTTAATCTCTAGCAACCTCTCCACATTTGCCCTCTCTTCTGCAAGAAGTGTGGTTCGTATTTTTTCTGAACTTGGAGGCACATAACCACTCAAATTACAATTTGCCAAGGATGTTACTAAATCCTTCCAATAAGGATTTCTAGCCGCATTAAATGGGAGTGAACCAGAATAAAAATACCTCCCAACTTTTCTATCCAATTCTTCTCTTCCATATGTATTGAATGTTGCTTGTATCGTTCATCTACCTCCTACATTGACTTTTCTTTTTTTTTCAGCATCTTCTTGGTGGCTTGCAAATGGCACACTGACTGCAGAAGAATCGGCCATTGCCTTTCTCTTCTCATATTCTTCTTGTATTTTCTTGTATTGTCTTTGCATTGCCTCATCAACTTTCCTGCAAGCTGAAATGTCATGTCCTGGTATCTTCAACAAATGAGCCTTCACTCTTGTGTAAGACCCAACAAAATCTCTTTCGCAGAGCTTGCATCGAAATCTCTTGTTTCCACCACCTCCTTCTCCAGTTTTTGCAAGTTTATCTACATGTACACATAGTGGCCCCACATCATCAATCCCACTGCAACTATTAGCAAAACTAGCAGCAGAACTCACATGTTGGGATGAGGATGACGCAAGTCCTTTCCCTTTATCCGTCAGTTTTATCCTGAAAACACAAAAAAAATACATTACAATTTTCAAATCAATTTGAAAACACAGGGAGAAAGGGGGGCTCAGCCCCTCCCCTGCCAACCCAACAAGAGAGTGAGAGCGAGGGGGGCTCGGGCCCTCCCCTGCTAAAAACAGAGAGAGCCAGATGGGGGAGGGGCGACCCAAAAAAAAATCCAGATGGGGGAGGGGCTCCTGTCGACCCAAAAAAAGAGCCAGATGGGGGAGGGGCTCGGCCCCTCCCCTGTCGACCCAAAAAAAAAGCATATGGGGGAGGGGCTCAGCCCCTCCCCTGTCGACCCAAAGAAAAAAACTAACAGATGGGGGAGGGGCTCGACCCCTCCCCTGTCGACCCAAAGAAAAAAACAGATGAGGGAGGGGCTCGGCCCCTCCCCTGTCGACCCAAAGAAAAAAACAGATGGGGGAGGGGCTCGGCCCCTCCCCTGTCGACCCAAAAAAAAACAGATGGGGGAGGGGCCGTCGGCCCCTCCCCTGTCGACCCAAAAAAAAAACAGATGGGAGAGGGGCTCGGCCCCTCCCCTGTCGACCCAAAAAAGAAAAACAAATGGGAGAGGGGCTCGGCCCCTCCCCTGTCGACCCAAAAAAGAAAACAGATGGGGGAGGGGCTCGCCCCCTCTCCTGTCGACCCAAAAAAAGAGCTAGATGGGGTAGGGGCTTGACCCCTCCTGTGCCGAAAAACGAGGGAGCAGGGGGGGCTCAGCCCCTCCCCTGCCGACCCAACAAGAGACCGAGAGGGGGGGGGGCTCGGCCCCTCCCCAGCCGACCCAAGAAGAGAGTGAGAGACATACCTGCGAAAGGAGAGGAGGAGCCGAGAGGAGGAGCCTGGGAGGCGGAGCTGGGGCGGCGAAGAGAGAGCTCGAGCTCAGGGGGAGAGAGAGGAGAGATTAGGGCAAAAAAAAAATTCCCTAATCCTCCTTTCATCGGGGGATTTTTTTTTACGCCCAAATTATGGACAAAAATGACCCTAGGTGCGTTGACCGCACCTAGAGTCGTGTTGACCGCACCCGGTGCCGCACCCGCGTCGCGTCGACGCGGGTGCGGCATCTGTTTTGCCGAGTCCCTGTGACATAGCATGTAAAGAGGCAAGGTCTAGGCCCCTGCCCGTTGGCCACAAAGGGGGAGGCAAGGAGCTTCGCCCCTGCCTGCCGAACACGTGAACATGCAGGGGGCGAAGCCCCTGCCCGACGCCAGAGAAGAGGGAGCAGGGAGGCGGCTCGAGCCCCCCCCCCCCTGAACAACGGGGGTGCAGGGAGGGGCTCGACCCCTCCCCTACCGTAACAGAAAGCAGGGAGGGGTCATGCCCCTCCCCTGCCGTAACAGAAAGCAGGGAGGGGTCGTGCCCCTCCCCTGTCGTAACAGGGAGCAGGGTGGAGGGGCTCGGCCCCTCCCCTGCCGTAACAGAAAGCAGAGAGGGGTCGTGCCCCTCCCCTACCGTAACAAGGAGCAGGGAGGAGGGGCTCGACCCCTCCCCTGCCGTGACAGAAGCATAGAGGAGCCTCAGCCCCTCTCCTGCAGCCAAAAGGGCACCGAGAGGAGAATCAGCCCCTCCCTTACCCTGCAGGACACAGGGAGGGGGTTTTGCCCCTTTCCTGCAACCTAGGGTAGCAGGGAGGTGGTTCGGCCCTCCCCTCCCTGCGTAACAGAGAAACGAGGGGAAAAGAGAGAGAGAGAGACGGACGAAAGAGGAGAAGAAGAGGAGAAGGAGGAGTGTACCTGGTAGTCGCCGACGGCGTCGGAGAGTCGCCGGTGGCGATGAGTTGACGCTGGTCTCCAGCGAATCGAGGAAGACGAGAGGCAGTGGGTATCGGGGAGAGAGACGAGAGAGTCGAGGTAGAAGGGGGTTTAGAGAACCTCCCCCCCCCCTTCAGCATTGTCCTTTAAAAGGGGTAGCAGAGGCGATGCCTCAGTTGGGTCTGGGTCTGGGTCCGGGTCGGGGTCGGGTCCGACCTGAATCCAAGGTTAAATTTTTTTTTTCTAGGTTATTACAATATATGGAACTTCCACCTGGATATTCATATTCTCAAGGCAAGGTGTGCACATAGAGATGTTCTCTATATGGACTTAAACAAGCATCTCGTGCTTGGTTTGAGAAGTTTAGCGATGTTGCAAAGTAACTTGGTTTTGAGTTGAGTCATCATGACCCGGCATTGTTGATACTAAGAGTAGACTAGTTGGCATCTTTGAGATGAAAGATCTAGGATATTTGAAATACTTTCTGGGTCTTGAGGTTGCCTATTCCAAAAGAGGGCTTTTCTTGTCTCAACATAAGTATACTATTATAGATCTTGTAAGCAAAGCCAGATTGGCAGATGATTTCAAGGTGTAATCTCAAATGGAAACAAGTATCAAGTTGAGGAGCTCAAATGGAGATAAGCTTAACGATCCTGGGATATACAAGCAATTAGTGGGCAGCTTGATATATTTGACTATCACCAAACCAGACATCACATATGCAGTGCATGTCGTTAGCCATTTCATGAATTCACCACATATGTGCATCTTGTAGCGGTGCTTCAAATCATTCAATATGCAAAAGACACCATGCACTTTGGGATGTTTTTCTCTTCCTCATCTTCTACAAAGGTTAGAGCCTTTTGTGGCGCAGATTTTGGAGGATCAACCAAGGATTTTTGTCTACTACTGGATCTTGTGTGTTTATCGAAAGCTCCTTGATTTCCTGGAAGAGTAAGAAGCAATGGATTGCTCTATCTACCGCAGAGGCAGAATATAGGGCTACGACCTATGTCACATGGGTGCGGGTGCGGGTGTGGGCGCGGGTGCGGGTGCGGGTGCGGGTGCGGCGCAATTTCAAAAAATTTGGACACGGGGACTCGGCTATATATATATTAAAAAAAATATATATATATATATATATATATAAGACTCGGTCAAAGTTGTGCCCATTAGGGGACAGGTGATGAGTTGTGAAGGCATTCTGTACACTTTCTTCATACAGGAATAATTCACTTTTGGGCACTTTCTTCATACACTGTAATAATTCACTTTCTTCATACAGGAAAAAACCACAAAAACTTGAGTTGTGCCCATTCTGTACTTAAAACTTGAAAGTGTACAGGTTTTTTAGTTGTGATGGGTTTTTTTCCTTACAGCTGTAGCCCAGAAAATTTAAAAAAAAAAATTGAAAAAAAAAAATTTCCAAAAAATGGATCAAAATGACCCTGGGTGCGTTGACCACACCCAGGGTCGGGTTGACCGAGTCCGAGCCGCACCCGTGTCCGCACCCGTGTCGGTGCGTGTCGACGCGGGTGCGGCGACCTTGGAGCCGAGTCCGTGTGACATAGGCTACGACTCAAACCACTGCTGAAATTATATGGGTCAGATGGCTTTTGCAAGAACTTGGAGTGAGTCTCTAAAAAGACATCTCTATATTGTGACAATATGAGTGATTCATATTGCCAAGAATCCATAATTCTACGAGAAAACTAAGCAGAATGAGATTGATTGTCATTTCACTAGAAGAGCTTATGAAGAGGGAGTTATAGCTCTAGAACATGTTGACACCAAGGAGCAAGTAGCATGTGTTTACAAAGAGTTTGGTCTCATTACACTTTCAGTCATTCCTTCCCAAACTTGGCACGAATTCTCTAACATCATCTTAAGTTTATGGGGGAGTGTTGAATAGTGTAAGTGTAATATGTGTATTATCTATTTTTATGTTACCCTTTACTTGTATGTATATATTCCTACTAGCAAGGTGTATAATTGTAATATTTCAAGGGGGTTAGTATATTGTCTTGTAGTGTAAAGGGGGAGTCAACCCCTATATTCATATAGGCCTCTCCTTTTCATGAATGAAAAATAGAAGCAGACTTCCCTCTCTATTCTCGTCTCTTCTCCCCTTCTCCTTTTGTTCCTGCTGATACCATGATGTCAATAGATCGAACTTATGACCTCATTGTTACATGAACACACATCTAACAAGTTGAGTTACCCTATTTTTTTTTTACATATGACAGTTTATCAATGGTAACATTGCTTACGCCAAAAACACATTATAAAGAGCTTATATTATTGACATCCAAATATTGAATAATCTGGAAGAGATTTACCTTTAAAGTCTTCTCATGCTTTCTATTCCATTAATCAAACTTCTTTTACCCTTTTTCAAGGCCTCTGTTTTATGATTTCCAGTATGGGTACAAGCACTTCAACTTTATCAATCCTATTACAAAGGTCAGTTGCCTATTTTTCACATTCTTTTTTAGTGTCATTCTCCTTGCCCTCATAAGGACTGAACTCCATCTTATGCTCTTGTTTCTCTACTCAGTCAACCCAATTAGATATCCACATTTCACAAGACTGATTTGTTGTTTACAATCTGAAATTAAATCTTAGCCATGCCAAGTATGGGATGAACACCACCAATGAACAATGCAGAGGGTAGTAGAGACATGAATAGAACTAAGAAATCTTGAAACAGGGTGTGTAGGCAGAGCAGAACTAAACTAAGAACTGATGTGGCATGGTGTTACCTCTCATATTGAAAATTGCAGCCAATGCCACATGCTCTACAATCACGGACAATATAATCAAACCTGCACATGAAATTGCTATGGCATTGCAATAAACCCAATTTTGATGTGAGATGCGCAGAACTGCAAAATAATATATATTATATTTTTGCTCAAATGTCAACTGACTTGTCTACATCTACCCCATTTCGACCATTTGCAACTATATCATACAAGTACTGCTTCCCTTTTAAGCCCTAAATCAAAGAAATAAAATAGCAGTAAGAAAAATAAAGACGACCTTCTAAAACAAAAATCTGAACATAATTAAATGACATTGATGAGCCTATGTAACATACTTCTGTGATCATATCATTACAACTAGCAAGTATCATTTCCTGCAAAAGGAAGCAGTTGAGGTGTCAAATTGCAAAAGAGCAAAATAAAAAAAATACAAAAACATAAGGAAAGCTGAAAGCTAGCAGACAGTTCTAATTTGGAGATAAACATAGGAATATCTTTCTTAAGAAAAAAGACATCAACCAGACACATGCACATAGACAGATATGAAAGACATGACAGTCTTGCAGGCTTTATGAAGTTAGATAAGTCATTGTGATCTGTAAATGACCAGTACATGCTAAAGACAATACAAGAAGGATAAAAGATTGTGAGAAAAAACTATGCACAAAATACTGAAATAAGAGTAGTCCTACTATAGAATATTTGTATTATCATACCAGTCAGAGTAAGATAAAAAAACTCATTGACAAGTTTGCAAATAGTGTATCATTAGTTTAACTCATTTTGTTCATGTTTGCAGTAGATCATACAAACACAAGCTTGTTAATCAATAGTCATGTACATGAACACAATTCAAGTTTTTCCCCTAGATGCTTTATATCTCTCAACTTCAAAAATTTTAAAGAAATACTGAGAGAAAATAAACTGATGCAGAACCAAAGAAGAGCTACATATTTCCAAAGGCAAGTCCCCTATGTTCACTAGGAGTCGCAATGGTTTCTTGCCATCAAAAGAAACTCAAGTAGCATGATTTTGTAGAGAAATAAGGCAAAATTTCTCCATCTTTCTAGGTGATATTGTATTTTCCTTCTTTAATTCTGCAAAGACGTGAAGCCATGGTAAGGTTAGAAATTGAAGAGAAATTTAGATCTTTTTCAGGCTGTTGGTTATTTCAGAGCTTGATCTAAGATATAGCAAAAAGAAAGCACAGAGTGGCAGGATTTCTTTAGGTTAGTACTAGAATCCCATAAAAGAAAGTTTAGAAGCGTTTTTTGTAATTGATAAGCTTAAGAAGCACAACCACCGCACTCACAATATTTGTACATGGGCACAAAAATATTTGTATTACTTTCACTTATTGTCAGCATGCAGTTTGTTATTCTGCTGTGAAAAGATTATACTATACAACTTGATGGTAGCTAAGACTACTAAATAAAATATTCACGAGATCAAATCACATACTTTCACTCTTTTCTGTAAGTCAGGATCTATATCGATATTGTGCTCATCAACCATGTAATCAATCATGTCTGATGACATCTGCTCATGAGACCTAATGGCAATTCCATAACACAATTAGTACAAATAAACATCAAGGGACAACTCATCAACCATGTAATCAATCATGTCTGCTGACATCTGCTCATGAGACGAAATAGCAATTCCATAACACAATTAGTACAAATAAACATCAAGGGACAACTTGTTCAATATTCTGAAGATAAAGAAGTAAAACTATTTTGCATCAAGGCCATAAACAAGAACATGACAGGAACCATGTTTTAACAGATAAGGAAATAAAACTATTTTGCATGAAATATTCAAATTGTGATATTTCTAAAATATTGCTGAGACTGTCAATTTAACCAAGATACTACAAAAAATCCAGATATTTAAAAAATAAAAATAAAAATGCTAGCCATTTTTGTCCATGATATGTGTGTGTGGGGGCCTGTACATGTTGCCCCTAGTTGTGTGTATCTATGTGATATAAATGCAACTCTACCAGCATCACCCAACCCATGTTTCAAAAAGATGGAGGATTGAATGAGGTTAGCGGCCAGCTACATGACAGCTAACCCGCTAGTACGGATGAGCATACCATATTAATGAGTTCAATCTCACCTCATGCATTCTCAAAAATTGGACTACAAGGATGAGTTCGACGTGATTTATTTAGTATCATGATGTTTTTAATCTAACAATTTGAACGTGAAGGTTTTTTTCATGGTTACATTTTGGAGCAATCTAGACTGTTCGCCTTTATTTTTATTGAAAAATATATTCTAGTTTATATATTTGTTCATTCAAAGCATGTTCTAAGTAAATGAACCATGTTAAATCAACCAATAAGGTTAAATATACTTAACAATGCATGAGTAATATGATATTACTCATTGATACCAAATTATGGTGCAGACATCCACACCAGAGACTTATCCTTATATAACCATCCCAAATCTCATTAATATGAGAGCTGGGCCCTATAATATGAGCCAAGCTTTTATAACAAATTATTATGTGCATGGGTGCAATGACCAGTTCATGATAACTACACTTCTCAACTGCATGCCCAATGCCTTCCTTTTTCAATAATCAATTGGGCATTAGAAAGAAACCTACAGGTTCATTTGACAGAACTGTATCACAAATTAGGCACCCGGTGACTAATCTAGAGGTTTGTGTTTCCATATTCTGCCTATCTTACCTAAGTATGTCATCAGATTATTGATCTCCTTTGGTACACAGTCAACAACTAAAATGATTCAAGATTATCAACAAATTTTTGTCATATTGTTGAGGCTTACACCTTGTTACATCAAGGTTTATGTCTTGTTTATATTTTCCAAAAATGCCGCATCATGCCTCATGCCTTTGAAAGCCTTGATGGAATTGATCTTCAATTATAGCTTCAACATAAATTATAGTGAACTCCTAAAAGGTCTTTAAATTTTAAATGTTTTAACACTAGATGGTTGAAGCATCCTTTCCCCAAAGGAGAGCATCAAACACTTCAATCTTGTGCAAAATAGTCTGCTTCACCAATCCATGTTCATGTTCCAATAGCAGATCACTTTTCTAAAGAAAAAAAAAGGGGAATTGACGTTTACCATTCAGATCCTTTAAGAATATGAGGAAGAAATGCTCGATCAAATAAATGGCTAAACGGCCCATGCCCAACATCGTGCAGTAGACCTACAAATGCAGAATAGTTACAAAAAGCTCATTACAGGGACCAACTAGAACTCTTTTAAACCAAATATGTTACCAGCAAGTTTCACAGCCATAATATCAGATTGATGAATATCAAGCTCTGGTCCCTAAAACATCAATTAAGATATCAGCCAGATTGAATCAACCGAGCTTGAAAATAGAAAATAAAATTCCATTGACATAGAGAACATGTTCTCACCTGGAAATACTGAAGTTTATTTATTGCTTCACCAGAAAGCCAATAAACTCCCAAGGAATGCTCAAAACGAGAATGCACAGCTCCTGGATAGACCATGTACGTGAGGCCTGTAAAGCATATATTATTTCTTAATAACTCTTGTAAAACAGCAAACTGCATTAAGAAAACCCTAAGTATGCCAAATGTGATGAATGGTCTTCGAAATCTCCATCAGTTTCTCATATCATAAACCAATGTAACAGATTTTGTACAAGCATATCTATGCATACATAGGCAAGTGCATATATATATATATATATATATATATATATATATATATATATATATATATATATATATATATATATATATATATATATATATATATATATATATATATATAATGGACTCCATCTTTTCCATCAATATGAATACACACATACATACATGTCAGTAATTCATTCCTCATCAACTTTGAAATGAACCAAAATGACCTGGTAGTTGCAGATGCTACTTGCTAAATCTAAACCAACGCTTTGGGTTGAACTGTTTCAACAGAAGTTTTTATTTTTCATAAATTAATGGTGCAATATAGGTGATATATTTCATTAGAAACCCATCTAAACATAATACTTCCCAATCTAATACATTCTTTTTACTAAATAAACTAAAGAGATCATGTATACAGGGTTTGATTTGTGAAATGGGCAATACAACATCCAAAAACTAAATCAGTCAATTCCCAAGTTGGATAGACAGACCAATTACTCTCTCTCTCTCTCTCTCTCTCTCTCTCTCTCTCTCTCTCTCTCTCTCTCTCTCTCTCTCTCTCTCTCTCTCTCTCTCTCATGTATATATATATATATATGTCACAGGGATTCGGCCAGACAGGTGCCGCACCCGCGTCGACTCAACGCGGGTGCGGCACCCGGTGCGGTCAACCCGACCTTGGGTGCGTTGACCGCAATGAGGGTCATTTTGGACCATTTTTTGGATTTTTTTTTTAAATTGCCCTATGAAATGAGCTGCGGAATTTATAAAAAAAATCTTGGGGGGGGGGGTGTTGCTGCCCCCTTATAACCCCCTGCCAGGGGCGGCCCTCCCCTGGACCCCTGCCCGCTGACCGCGCAGCGGGACCCACGCTGGGGGGAACCCCCGGACCCCCCTTCTATATATATATATATATATATATATATATATATATATATATATATACTTTTTTTTTTTGCCGCACCCCCGCACCCAAGGTTTTTGAAAGTGCACCTGCACCCATGTGACATAGATATATATATATATACATATAGACACACGCACATGAATGTATGGATGGATGGATGAATATATGTATGTATGTACATGTATAAGTATATCATACTAACCAATATTGCCAATATTTATAAATTATTGTTATGCTTTTTTTTCAACAGCCAAAAAGCATGAAAATATTGCAATATTATAAAAATTTCTCCAGAACCCATATTATCATGATAATATCACAATATTTTGGCAAGAATTTAAAAGAATAGTATTTTTATATATTTCAAGCCTATTGCTTTTGCTTTATTTTCTTCTAGCAACTAAATGATCCCACAAGAAAGGAATTGTATGATATGAAAATTGCATGAACAAGAACTAATAACTAATTATCAAATAAAAAATATGTGGATTTTTCTATTTTTTGTTTCTTTTGTATATTAATATCTTTTCAACTTGCTTCTTTATATTTTTTCAAGAAAAAACATATAAATCATAATATTTATTATATATTTTTATTATTATTTACATTTATTTAATTTTTAAAACTTCCAAATTTAAAAAAAAACTACTTTTTGAAAAAAGCGCCCAAAAATTGCCAAGAACAATATAATATATATAGTGACAAAAGTTAACAATGGCAAAATATCATTTTTCAAAAACTCATGAAAATGTGAAAATTTTTAAAAAAACTCGCATTTTTTTGGCAAAATGTTAGAAATAAAAAAATATATTAAAAATATATAATTATTTTTTATAAGAAAATATTAATAAAAAATATTTAAAAATAAAAACACACGGTTTTTTCATGATAAATAGTTGTTTAAAACGTAAATATCGTGTTTAAATTGCAGTATTTATGTTTTTCATAAATCTTGTGATATTTTGAAAATCTAGCAAGAAATTGCCATTTTAAACTTTCAAGCAATTTCTCGCAATATTATTGCAAGATTTTCATAAATCTCATGATATTTGTCACTATGATAGATAGATATTCTCTGTGTGTGTGAGAGAGAGACAGATTGTTGGACTGCATGTGGGTGGATGTGTTTCAAGATTGCCAAGGAAGCCAGTAGAATTGAGTATTCAAAGAGATACATGCATTAGGGAAAGGAGAGAAGAGATTAACTTCATTAATCCTAACATTCAGCAATCTTATTTAACCTCACACATAATTACATATATTGCATTTATGTATGTAGTAAAATTTTATGTTGCATCAACGACTATCTATTCATCCATATGTCATAGTAGGATTATGCTTTTAAATACATGGAGTTTATGATAACTAATGCTCTAATAATCATTGTTTCAAATATTACCATAAAAAATGTCAAAATAGAAAGCCATGCCTTTAATTGTAACGGCCTCAAACTGACCCTCGAAAAATATAGATTTTTTTTAAACAATTGCAAGAAACCTCCCAAGGACCAGATTTAATATTCACAACCCATCAACCATTTTAGACATAGAATAAATTTAAACCATGAACTGAACTTCATTTATTTAATCAAATATTGTTAATATGGTTTTAAATAATTCCAAAATCAACTCTAGTTGACCACGTGTACGTCTGAACCCGGGTCACCAGACCATAAACCTCGAGTCCTCCAACCAGCTAGTCTCTCTCATCACGAAGCCTCAGTACCTGAAAAACATTTTTAAAAACCAAGTAAAAACCGAAGTTCTCGTACAAGACCCTCTAAATTTTTAACAGTAAGGAAATAGCATAAAGTTAATCAAGCACAATTTTAAGAGAACTCACAGATAACATATCATCAGAACAAACTTACCATCTAAGCAGTTCAAGCAAGCACTCAACAAATTCATGCTAAATCAAACATTTAGGGATGCATGAAAACAATGCTAAACATTTAAGGATACATGAATTAATACAACATGCATGAATAACTTTTTAAGTTAAATTATCAGAATTGCTTTTACATGCATGTCCCTGTTTAATGCACACAAATTTAATTTTCACTTTCTTATAAACACGCGGATACTCAAAACGGGCAAAGTTCTTGAGGTTCAAGGCAGTTTTCAATCGTAACTTAACATAATTTTTATTTTAATTACTGGGTTTCACACTTATTCTCTAACCGACATTAGAAATCCACACCTAATGTTGAGACATCAATGAAAATCCACAATCATTGACGCCACTTTCTTGTTATACCAATAACTACAGTTAAGTCAATAACACCATCTCTAGGCAAAGTGGCTGAAAATTTCCTATAACCCTGGCAAAGAACATGAACCACACATCGGATTCTTGGGAACAACAAATGCACACAGTGTTTAGTATTCTCATAGTTCCCCATGACCGCCATTCAATGTAACAACCACAAATTTTATACAGAACTTAGAAATTATGTTTATATATACATTCTATAATTAACATGATTTGGGCCTAGGATCCGTTACCCGGATCCAAAAGAAAGATATGTGTGCGTATTAAAGTATTTATATAATAGTAATACTTTATAAATAAATAACTAATAATTTTTATTTTAAACTTTTCAAATCCACCGTTGAACCCAAGTGGATCCAATCCTTGGATCCACTGCTATTCACGCGACCCAGATCCAAATCCCGATTGGATCCAGCATCGCGGGTCGTGGTTCGGACCCGAATCCAGCCCACACCATGCGAAATGAAATAAGATGGGGGTTAAAAAAAATAAGGGGGCAACCCGATATGGGTCGCCCGATAAAAATAAGAGGGGAAAACCCCCCTCCCCCGATAAGTCGCAGGTTAGGGTTCTTTTGAACCCTAACATATTGAGAGTCGGGGAAATGGGGGGGGGGAAGCCGCAGCCACCGGAGGGAAAAGTTTCCTTCCTTTTCGGAAGGCCACCCTCCTACAAAGGGGGGACCCCCGAACCCTTCTTCCTCCCTCTCTCGCCATCCCATTTTCTCTCTCTCTATCTCTTTTCACTCTCTCACTCTCACCAACCTCTCTACCTTTCGGATCGTCCTCCGAACTCCGGCCTGTAGCTCGAAGCCTTTGCCGGGAGAAGCCAACCCCTCACAGCGGTGGTGCTGTCAAAGCCGACCAACCCTCTCTCGTGGCTGCCGCAACCTCCTCGCCGGATAATGGTAGGTTACTGTGCTTTTCTTTCTGTAGGTATTTCATGTTTCGAAATGTGTGTGTGTGTGTGGGGGGGGGGGGGGGGTGGATGGTAGTAACGTCACTAATTTGGGTATTTTTTCATCAATCCTCTACAAAAAAAAAAACAAATCAACTGATTGGGGGTTTACACTGGATACGACAGTGATTAGGGGTTTTCGTGTGTTACCCTATTCAAGGAGAGGATGGGGATGTATGACCACGGGGAGACCCTTTTAACCGATTTGGGTGTTTGCTTGAAGATTCATTCTTTTTTTTTCTCTGATTGGTTATTTTGTCTGAAATGTATATGGAAAATCTATGTCCCTTCCAATCAAAAACCCTAGTTTGAGTGGGGGTTCTTCTTGACCTTGGTATTGAAAACTTTAACTAAGATTCAGTGTTTCTCTTGCGATCTTTTCAAGTCTGATTTTTTTTTCTTTACTGTTTTTCCAATAAGGTCTGATATTGCATGAATCATCACTATAATTGTTTTGGATACTTAAATGATGAATATATCATACCTTCAAATTATGGTTTATTTATGTTTATCATTTTTGTGTTTTACCGTGTGTACCTGATATACTTATGGGTGGTGATTGACCCTACGATTTAACCTGTGGAAGAACTTAACAGGTAGTTGCTTTCGTTTCTGGGTTCAGCTGAGTTATCTTGATCACACCATAGGTTCAGAATGAATGTCTAGTTGCTGTTTTTATTCTGTATAACACAACATGTTGTTTGATATTTAACAATACTATAAAATGCAGTAGAATGGCTGAAACCATTGTTTGATGTATAGGTTGTACGGTGGCTGAACTGGAAAAAAAAAAGGAGTGTTTAGTTCATGCGGCTGAATGAATGTTGGTTCTTTCTTTTATTTTCTGTGTAAACCAGTGTGTTGTGCATCACTTAGTTAATTTGTGGGATGCAGTAGAATGGCTGAAACCATTGTTTGATGTATAGGTTGTATGGTGGCTGAACTGGAAAAAAAAAAGGAGTGTTTAGTTCATGCGGCTGAATGAATTCTGGTTCTTTCTTTTATTTTTCTGTGTAACCCAGCGTGTTGTGCATCACTTAGTTAATTTGTGGGATACAGTGGAATGGCTGAGTGGTTCATGTTGGATTTTTAGAATTTCAGTATGCTAGCTGAATAATACCTAGTTGTCACTTCTCTTGTGCACAGAATTTCTTGTGTTTGTATTACTGAAATAGGCTGAATGGATTTACAGTTTCTGTTATTTTTGGCTTAGATTCCACATAAAACTGCAAGTTCTATTATATTCCAACTTCTACCTTAGAGTAGCAGCTGTACACCAATGATAGTTTTAAATTCTTAAGATAATTCCTTGATCTCTTCATGTAGAAAATGAGTGAGACATATCAAAAAAATGTTATTTATTGACATGGTATATTGCACGTACTCAAAGTATGTGAATTTCTTTTCCTTGGAGCATTGTGAATTGAAAGAAAATAATCTAGTGGTAACCTAAATGGGTAAATGATTAAGTCATGGTTATCCCCTTCTGCTAGGGGGTTGTTTGGGAAACCTTGCTCAATGGGCGATGCGGGTTAAGTAAGTAATGTAGGTACGTGGTCTGGTTCAATTATATTGGTAAGAAAATTAAATATTAACTTTTGTGCTTGACTGGTTTAAAGGCACCGGAGCACTCTGAGTGAGTTCATGAAAACAATATGGAAAATGATGGGGTTGATTCATACACTTGGGTAAAGTGACTAAGGTTGGAAATCTACTACTGTGGTAGTAGCAGGTTTGGGGAAAAATGCCCTACACCCTGAAAGGTTAACTAAATGAAAAGATTTACTCACTCAGATTTGGGCTTACCTTGGAGAAGGTAAGTGGTACAAAACTCCGGGGACATAATTATCAGTTTCGAGCTAAAGTGACTCGTTGGTCCCCAGTCCTCGGAGTTGGGGGGCCCAGACTACCAATATGTCCTAGGTGATAGCTCTTTGTTTTTCTGCAGAAGTTAGGGATGCATCCTGTTTTGGTTTCGGCCTTTGGGAGTTTCTCTCGGTCACTGGCCGCTCCCTTGGGATTTCAGTCTCAGCTAGAATGTTCGGGTTGATAAAATACCCTTGAATAATATACCCCCAAACGTTTTCTTCTGAGATGGTTGCCTCGGCCCGTGTGTACCCGCGGAATAACAAAAGATAAACATCTATTATAACAGTCAGGTATCACTGTGATGGAGTTGTTTAAGAGACATTCGCATATTCTTCAGCATGCTTTACATTCGGTACTTGTGATGAAACGACATCCTAAAATGTGCATATATGAGATAATTAATTCATATTGTGGATGTTACATAGATGTTATGTATGTTACTGTTAGTGCTGTTACAGAATATGTTTTAATGGCTTAATACCTTCCTTGCTTAATTGTTGTAGTTGCATAAAATACTTTACTTGCCTAATTATAACTGTCGCATAATCTACTTCTCTGCTTAGATATATGCCTGTTACTGCTGTTACATAGTTTTCTTGTGTGCTTCTTAATAAGCTGAAATTTCCACACACGACAACCCCATCTCATACTCGATTCATGATATACCTGCATTAAGAGTATAGTTTTCTACTTAGACGTAGTAGTCTAATTCCTATAATTTTTATCATTTTCAGGAGAAGAGTAGTTCTATGAGCGACGCGGGATGAGGCGCTGACCAAGACTTGATCTATTTGTTCCCTGGTGGTCCTACTTTCTTTCAGTTTGGAATCTCTGTTTTGAGACATATAATGTGAAAACTCTAATGTGGGATTCTATTATTATTGAAATAAAAATAAATGGCGTGGTTTGCTTTTACCTTCCTGTATCGTTCTGAAATTGCTTAACCCTGAAATTATTAGTTGTTTCCGCATAAAAAAAAAATCCTCAAAAATCTGGGTTAAAAATTTTGGGGTGTCACATTCAAGGTTCCCACCATTTCAGAGGGACACTAGAAAAGAAAATTATTACACTGTTTGGTCTCTTTCACCATCTTAATTAAGTAAGAGTTCTTTACACAAGAACAGTTATGCAAATCCTCATGTAATAACAAATTTGGGCCCTTGCCCTATCAATTTCGACAGTGTAATTAATTCAGAAAACCACAATTTTGACAAAATCATTTTGCAATACAAAAATCACAATTTAATATTTCGTAATCAACACATGCTCACGACCCTCAATGGCATGTCAGTGGATCAAACATTACTACAATAAATTAGCATTGCAAGTTTTTTCAGTGAACATGAAACACACATAATTAATCAAAATTCCATGTTCGAGCACAGACCACATACATATAAGGCTACGAAGTTGTTCAAAAGCAAACTGTATATATATATTTTATGTCGTGGATCTGTTAAAAACCAACCAATATAAATATATGGTTTATGTTGTGAATCTATTCAAAAGCAATCAGCACATATATATATATATATATATATATATATATATATATATATATATATATATATATATATATATATATATATATATATATATATGTTAGGATGTGATTCTGCTCAAGAACGCAGTCAACATAACGCAATCCAAAACACAGGCAACACATATATATGTATATATCTGTTGCTACAAACCTGTCCAACGCAGACAACACATATATATGTATATATTTGCTGTTGCGAACCTCTCCAGAAAGCAAACAACATATATATACGTAAGTATATGCTACTGTGAATCTGTTTATGACTTAGACTACAACAAACAACAACAACAACTACGCCTTCATCCCAAAACAATTGGGGTCAGCGATATGAACCAAAAAAGAAATTCATTTTGGGTCTTCCACATTAATCCTTTTCCTCCAATCATTTCTATCCAACGCCATGTCCTCGGTGAGGTTCAAAGCATTCATATCCTTTCCTATCATCTCCATCCAAGTCTTCCTAGGCCTACCCCGACCTCTTTTAACTAATGTATTTTCCCATTTCTCCAACCTTCTACCTGGAGCATCATTAGGCCTTCGCCGAATATGTCCAAACCACCGTAAACGATTCTCTCGCATCTTATTTTCAATGGGTGCAACACCTACCTTCTTACGTATCTCTTGGTTCCGAATCTTATCTTTTATTGTATTTCCACACATCCATCTAAGCATCCGCATCTCAGCTACACTCATTTTTTGAATATGATGTCTCTTGGCAGCCCAACATTCCGTACCATATAGTAAAGCGGGTCTAATAGTCGTCCTATAAAACTTTCCCTTCAACCGCAATGGCATTCTATGATCGCACAGCACTCCAGTAGCACTTTTCCATTTCATCCACCCAACCTTTATCCTATGATTTACATCTCCATCAATTTCTCCATACTTTTGAATGATGGATCCCAAATATTTGAAATAATCATTCACCGGTATATCTTGCTCACCAAGCTTCACTACACTCCCATCACTACTTCGTTGCTTACTAAACTGACATTCCATATATTCAGTCTTACTCTTACTCAACTTAAAACCTCTAGCTTCCAATGTCTGTCTCCATAATTCTAACTTAGCATTAACCCCAGCTCTAGACTCATCAATCAAAACAATATCATCAGCAAACAACATACACCACGGTACATTTTCTTGAATTGATCTCGTAAGCTCATCCATCACTATCGCAAATAGGAAAGGGCTTAAAGCAGATCCTTGATGTAACCCAACCGTTATCGGGAAATTGGTTGTCACCCCTCCACAAGTGCGGACATTGGTTACTACTCCTTCATACATATCTTTAATTATACTAATGTACTTCAGAGAAACACCTTTCTTCATCATTGTCCACCAGAGAACGTCCCTAGGTACTCTATCGTATGCCTTCTCTAAATCAATAAAAACCATATGCAAATCTTTGTTCCTCTCTCTATATCTTTCAATAAGTTGTCTAAGAAGATGTATAGCTTCCATAGTTGATCTTCCAGGCATAAAACCAAATTTATTCTCCGATATCATGACAACCTTCCTCAACCTAGACTCAATCACCCTCTCCCAAAGTTTCATAGTATGACTCATGAGTTTTATACCACGATAGTTTGTGCAATCTTGTATATCACCCTTATTCTTATATAAAGGCACCAAAGTACTCTTCCTCCACTCATTAGGCATCTTATTTGTTCGCCAAATCAAGTTAAAAAGATTTGTCAACCATTCTAAACCTTTCTCTCCCAAGCATTTCCAAGCCTCGATAGGTATACCATCTGGGCCAACTGCCCTTCTTGATTTCATTTTCATCAAAGCCTCTGCAATTTCTTTCTTTTGAATCTTGCGCATGAAGTCACGATTTATCTCATGAAAAGGAATGGAGAAGTCTCCAAGATCTTGAGCATGACTATCATTAAATAGCTTATCAAAATAATCTTTCCATCTCTCCTTAATCTCCTCATCTTTGACTAAAACCCTTTGCGTTTCATCTTTGATACATCTAACCATACCCAAATCCTTCGATTTCCTATCTCTCATCTTTGCAAGCATATAAATATCCTTCTCGCCTTCTTTGGTATCCAACTTGTCATAAACCTCCTTATATACCTTAGCCCTCGCGTTTCGAACAACTTTTTTAGCTTCCTTCTTTGCTATCATATACTTCTCCAAATTCTCATTATCACGACTCTTACTTAGATTTCTATAACACTCTCTTTTAACCTTAATAGCTAATTTGACATCCTCGTTCCACCATGATGTATCCTTACCTAGTGGTGCACCGCCTTTAGACTCACCCAATACCTCCTTAGCTACTTTTCTCATACCACCCGCTATCTTATTCCACATTGATTCTGAATCCTCCTCGAGACACCAATCAACTTCCTTAACTACCTGCTCTACAATGACTTAGACTGCATATATATATATATATATATATATATATATGCTGCAAGTCTGTTTATGACACAGACAACATATATATACGCAAATATATGTTGTGAATCTGTTTATGATGCAGACAACATATATATATATATGAAAATATATGTTGATGTGAATCTCATCAAGAACGCAGCCAGCACATGTCTGTACACCATATATGCTGTAAATCCAATCAAAAACACAAAAATACATGGAATATACATGTAGGAATTTGCAGACAAGTTCAGGAATACAGAAATTTGAATTTAAGCATCAAAAAAGATAAAAATATACATGATATGCATGCAGAAATCTTCAGATAGGATTAGGGATGCAAAAACTTGGGTTTAAGCATCAAGAACGATAAAAATATTCATGGTATGCATGCAAAAATTTTCAGACATGATTAGGAATGAAAAAACTTGAATTTAAGCATCAAGAACGATAAAAATATATGGTATGCATGCATAAAATTGTAGACCTATTCATAGAAGCAAAAATTTGGATTTACGCATCAAGAACACAAAAAATACATGGAATACACATGCAGAAATTTGCAGACATGTTCAGAGATGTAGAAAATCAATTTTTAGCATCAAGAACATAAAAAATACATAGTACATACATGCAGAAATTTACAGACATATTCAAGGATGGAGAAAATCAATTTTTAGCATCAAGAATATAAAAAATACAAAGTATATACATATAGAAATTTGCAGACATATTCAGCCCTTAAACACATACGATTTAAGACATGCTAAACCCTCGTTCTATTGGAAAAAGAGAGGAACTCGTACCTTACTTGGATGAAAATATACAAAAAGAATAGAATAAGAAGGTGACGCCCATCTCTTTTTTTCTCCTTTTTTCTCTCCCTCTCTCTCTCTCTTTCTCTCTTCTTTTTTCCTTTCTCTCTCTCTCTCTTTCTCTCACTTCTTTTTTTTTCCTCTTTTCCTCCCTCTCTTTCTCTTTTTTTTTTCTTCTAACATTTTTGAGAGAGAGAGGCTTAGCCTCTCTCTTTATAGAAGAAGGGTCTTCTAGGGGTTGACACCCCCTCCTTCTAGATGTGTTTGGGGCTATGTCACATGGGTGCGAGTGCGAGTGCGGGGATGCGGCACTTCCAAAAAACCCGGGTGCGGGGGTGCGGCAAAAATATAAAATATGTATATATATATATATATATATATATATATATATATATATATATAAAGTCCAAAAGTTGGACATAAATGACCCTAAGTGCGTTGACTGCACCCAGGGTTAGGTTGACCGCATCGGGTGCGGGTGCGACACCTAGTTGGAGAATCCCTGTGACATATATTACAACAACAACAACTACGCCTTCATCCCAAAACAATTGGGGTCGGCGATATGAACCAAAAAAGAAAATCATTCGGGGTCTTCCACATGAATCCTTCTCCTCTAATCATTTCTATCCAATGTCATGTCTTCGGTGAGGTTCAAAGCATTCATATCCTTTCTTATCATCTCCATCCAAGTCTTCTTAGGCCTACCCTGACCTCTTTTAACTAAGATATTTTCTCATTTCTCCATCCTTCTAACCGGAGCATCATTAGGCCTTCGCCAAATATGTCCAAACCACCGTAAACGATTCTCTCTCATCTTATTTTCAATAGATGCAACGCCTACCTTCTTATGTATCTCCCCGTTTTGAATTTTATCTTTTATTGTATTTTCACACATCCATCTAAGCATACGCATAACTCCGCCTTTGTATAACTGTTTAGTTATACACTGCCGGTCCCAAGCCTGGATAAAGGAGGAGGGTTGCGGTAGGCCCGTGACAGCCAGCATAAAAACTTAATCATACCCTATGAATATGAACCAATATGAGAATTTCGTTGGGGCGTTCCCTACTGAGCGACGTGTTGTACTCTATAAGCCCGGAGGCAGTGATAAATGGGCAAGGGTTGCTAGGTCGTCGCCCGGAAGCGACGCGTCACACCGGCGCCCGGGTGTGGTGTCAAATAGGCAAGGGTTCCCTCACTTTGTTGGACGGGTGGGGGTAAAGAAGTTAGTCCAAGACCATAAAATTAGGTTAGCCACTTGGAACATAGGATCTTTAACTGGTAAGTTGGTAGAGTTAGTAGATGTTATGTGTAGGAGAAAGATTGATATTTTATGTCTACAAGAGACCAAATGGGTAGGTGAGAAAGCAAAAGTGATAGAACCTTGGGGATATAAGATTTGGTATACAGGAATAAATAGGAATAGGAATGGAGTAGGGATTGTTATGAGTCGTGAGTTTATAGATAATGTAGTTGAGGTCCGTAGGAAGGGTGATAGGATTTTACTTATTAAATTAGTATTAGGTACAAATATTATTAATATTATTAGTGTTTATGCACCTCAAGTAGGTTTAGATGATTCCATTAAGCGTCAATTTTGGGAAGATTTAGATGGAGTAGTACAAGGGATATCTTATGGAGAAAGGCTTTTCATCGGCGGTGACCTTAATGGGCATGTAGGCATTAGTAGGGATGGATTTGAGAGCATCCATGGAGGCTATGGTATAGGAGAAAGAAACGAAAGTGGAGAAAGGATTTTAGATTTTGGTTTGTCCTATGATATGATCTTAGCAAACACTTGGTTTAAGAAGAGAGAGTCTCACCTAGTAACATTTAAAAGTGGGGTTAATACGAGTCAGGTAGATTTTTTCCTACTTAAAAAGAGAGATAGGGGTTGTTGCATCGATTGTAAGGTTATACCGGGAGAAAGTGTAGCTACACAACATAGAGTCTTAATTTTAGATCTTAGAATTAGACAATACCGCAAAAGGGATAGACATATGATAAATCCTAGAATTAAGTGGTGGGCACTGAAAGAAGCTAAACAAGGAATGTTTGTAGAGCGGGTAGTTAAGGAAGATGATTGGTGTCTCGAGGAGGATTCAGAATCTATGTGGAATAAGATAGTGGGTGGCATGAGAAAGGTGGCTAAGGAGGTATTGGGTGAGTCTAAAGGCGGTGCACCGCTAGGTAAGGATACATCGTGGTGGAACGAGGATGTCAAATTAGCTATTAAGGTTAAAAGAGAGTGTTATAGAAATCTAAGTAAAAATCGTGATAATGAGAATTTGGAGAAGTATATGATAGCAAAGAAGGAAGCTAAAAAAGTAGTTCGGAACGCGAGGGATAAGGTATATAAAGAGGTTTATGACAAGTTGGATACCAAAGAGGGTGAGAAAGATATTTATAGGCTAGCAAAGATGAGAGATAGGAAATCGAGGGATCTGGGTATGGTTAGATGTATCAAAGATGAAACACAAAGGGTTTTAGTCAAAGATGAGGAGATTAAGGAGAGATGGAAAAATTATTTTGATAAGCTATTTAATGAAAGTCATGCTCAGAATCTTGGAGAATTTTCAATTCCTTTTAATGAGATGAATCGTGACTTCATGCGAAAGATTCAAAAGAAAGAAATTGCAGAGGCTTTGAAGAAAATGAAATCAAGAAGGGCAGTTGGCCCAGATGGTATACCTATCGAGGCTTGGAAATGCTTGGGAAAGAAAGGTTTAGAATGGTTGACAAATCTTTTTAACAAGATTTGGCGGACAAATAAAATGCCTAATGAGTGGGGGAAGAGTACTTTGGTGCCTCTATATAAGAATAAGGGTGATATACAAGATTGCACAAACTATCGTGGTATAAAACTCATGAGTCATACTATGAAACTTTGGGAGAGGGTGATTGAGTCTAGGTTGAGGAAGGTTGTCATGATATCGGAGAATCAATTTGGTTTTATGCCTGGAAGATCAACTATTGAAGCTATACATCTTCTTAGACAACTTATTGAGAGAAATAGAGAGAGGAACAAAGATTTGCATATGGTTTTTATTGATTTGGAGAAGGCATACGATAGAGTACCTAGGGACGTTCTCTGGTCGACAATGATGAAGAAAGGTGTTTCTCTCAAGTACATTAGTATAATTAAAGATATGTATAAAGGAGTAATAACCAATGTCCGCACTTGTGGAGGGGTGACAACCAATTTTCCCATAACGGTTGGGTTACATCAAGGATCTGCTTTAAGCCCTTTCCTATTTGCTATAGTGATGGATGAGCTTACGAGATCAATTCAAGAAAATGTGCCGTGGTGTATGTTGTTTGCTGATGATATTGTTTTGATTGATGAGTCTAGAGATGGGGTTAATGCTAAGTTAGAATTATGGAGACAGACATTGGAAGCAAGAGGTTTTAAGTTGAGTAAGAGTAAGACAGAATACATAGAATGTCGATTTAGTAAGCAACGAAGTAGTGATGGGAGTGTAGTGAAGCTTGGTGAGCACAAAATACCGGTGGATGATTCTTTCAAATATTTGGGATCTATCATTCAAAAGTATGGAGAAATTGATGGAGATGTAAATCATAGGATAAAGGTTGGATGGATTAAATGGAAGAGTGCAACTGGAGTGTTGTGTGATCGTAGAATGCCATTGCGGTTGAAGGAAAAGTTTTATAGGACAACTATTAGGCCCGCTTTACTATATAGTACGGAATGTTGGGCTGCCAAGAGACATCATATTCAAAAAATGAGTGTAGCTGAGATGCGTATGCTGAGATGGATGTGTGGAAATACAATAAAAGATAAGATTCGGAACGAGGAGATACGTAAGAAGGTAGGCGTTGCACCCATTGAAAATAAGATGAGAGAGAATCGTTTACGGTGGTTTGGACATATTCGACGAAGGCCTAATGATGCTCCAGTTAGAAGGATGGAGAAATGGGAAAATATATTAGTTAAAAGAGGTCGGGGTAGGCCTAGGAAGACATGGATGGAGGTGATAAGAAAAGATATGAATGCTTTGAACCTCACCGAGGACATGGCATTGGATAGAAATGAATGGAGGAGAAGGATTCATGTGGAAGACCCATAATGATTTTCTTTGTTGGTTCATATCGCCGACCCCAATTGTTTTGGGATGAAGGCGTAGTTGTTGTTGTTGTTGTTGCATCTAAGCATACGCATCTCCGCTACACTCATTTTTTGAATATGATGTCTCTTGGCAGCCCAACATTCCGTACCATATAGTAAAGCAGGCCTAATTGTCGTCCTATAAAACTTTCCCTTCAACCGCAATGGTATTCTACGATCGCACAACACTCCAGTTGCACTTTTTCATTTCATCCACCCAACCTTTATACTATGATTTACATCTCCATCAATTTCTCCATACTTTTGAATGATAGATCCCAAATATTTGAAACAGACATCCACCGGTATTTCTTGCTCACCAAGCTTCACTACACACTCATCACTACTTCGTTGCTTACTAAACCGACATTCCATATATTCTGTCTTACTCTTACTCAATTTAAAACCTCTTGCTTCCAATGTATGTCTCCATAATTCTAACTTAGCATTAACCCCAGCTCTAGACTAATCAATCAAAACAATATCATCAGCAAACAACATACACCATAATACATTTTCTTGAATTGATCTCGTAAGCTCATCCATCACTATAGCAAATAGGAAAGGGCTTAATGCAGATCCTTGATGTAACCCAACCGTTATAGGAAAATTGGTTGTCACCCCTCCATAAGTGCGGACATTGGTTACTACTCCTTCGTACATATCTGTAATTATACTAATGTACTTCAGAGAAACACCTTTCTTCATCATTGTCCACCAGAGAACATCCCTAGGTACTCTATCGTATGCCTTCTCCAAATCAATAAAAACCATATGCAAATCTTTGTTCCTCTCTTTATATCTCTCAATAAGTTGTCTAAAAAGATGTATAGCTTTCATAGTTGATCTTTCAGGCATAAAACCAAATTGATTCTCCAATATCATGACAACCTTTCTCAACCTATACTCAATCACCCTCTCTCAAAGTTTCATAGTAAGACTCATGAGTTTTATACCACGATAGTTTGTGCAATCTTGTATATCACCCTTATTCTTATATAGAGGCACCAAAGTACTCTTCCTCCAGTCATTAGACATCTTATTTGTCCGCCAAATCTTGTTAAAAAGATTTGTCAACCATTCTAAACCTTTCTCACCCAAGCATTTTCAATCCTCGATAGGTATACCATCGGGCCCAACTGCCCTTCTTGATTTCATTTTCTTTAAAGTCTCTGCAATTTCTTTCTTTTGAATCTTGCGCATGAAGTCACGATTCATCTCATGAAAAGGAATGGAGAAGTCTCCAAGATCCTGAGCATGACTTCCATTAAATAGCTAAAAAAAAATCTTGGCAAAAAAAAAAATTTAAGACCGAAAAATTGAACCAAAATGACCCTGGGTGCGTTGACTGCACCCGCGTCGCGTCAACGCGGGTGCGGCACCCTGCTAGCCGAATCCCTGTGAAATAGGTTTGGGATAGAGTTCTACCAAAGGTAGAACTCTACCCTATCATAACTACTTTTTAATATATATATATACTTATATATTTTTTTCTTTTAAATTAAAGTTTTAAATTCCTCTATATTTTAAAAGTTTATGGATGGATTATGGGTCTAAGTTGGACCCATGACCCAAATCCAAATCCATTTGGATTTTAGCCCATACATGGGTACTAGTCAATATGGATCTTGGACCATGTCCAGATCCATAATGACGTCAACTTATATATATAGGTTGGTCAACTCCTATCCAAGTGAAAAAAATCCAAAATAGAGGTCGGTCTAATTTGAAAAACACATTTTTTGAACCAACTCATATCCAAAATCGCCAAATTGAATCTCCTACAAGATCTACAACTCATAATGGATCTAACTAGACTCTTAGTTCCACTTAAACTCTTGAATTTTGCCTGAATTTAACTTGAATTTCGCTTGAATTTAAAAGTTAAAGTGAATAAAATTTGCAGGTGTTACATTTCATATATGGATCTCGTCAATGGGCCCTAGACCATGTCCAGACCCATATTGACGTCAGCCCATATATAATAATTTATTATTTTCAGACATAAATATAATTATTTAATTAAAAAATGTATTTTCAAACTTTAAAATATCGGTAAAATTTATGAGATATTACGTTACTATAGAAGAAATAACATGGAAAAAAACAATCTTACCAAGTTGCTTTAGATCACGCAGCCTGCAGTTCAAAGAAAGTTCATCTCAAATTTCTACATCACAACCAACATAAGCACAAACAAGATATATGATAAAAGATATAAATGAATAACCGCAAATGATCACAATTGTTGGCTTCAATTGAACGTGGAAGCAGCTAGCATACCTCTGAAACTGCTCTGTGTCTATAAACTTCAAGCATAGCTGTGACCAAAGTATAAACAAATAAATGACTCCAGCCACAATTTCACTCATCAATCAATAAATGCAGATGGAGAATGAAAATAAAGAAGGCGGAAATTCAACATGCCTAGTGTAAAAATCTTGTAAATCATATGGAGCACTTTATAAGTATTGTAAAGCATATGGAGCAGAAGTATAAACAAGCTCCATGTTAAAACAAATATGTATAATGTAAAGCAACAAAAAATAAACCGGATACAATATTTATATATATGCCACCTGAGCACAATTTAGAACACCAAAACCCAGTGTCAGTATATTATGTGTGGTTAACAAACCTAATGACTGCAAAACACTTTGTAGCCAACTAAGATAGAAGACGTTCTCATATGTGATAGACATTGAGGTAAAAGGCAGATCAAATTGCCACAAAAGCAATTTGCTTTCATATGTACAGTCTACATGTTGCAAGACAGCATCTACTTGACATGACATGATTAGGATTTAATTTAAGTTTATTATGTATCAGCTACTGAACATTAGATTAGGTATGAGAAAGAATCACAATGGGTGATCTGTTTGGAATTGCAAGTATTTGGTCTTATTTTGAAGGCGGCCTAAGTTTGAACAGCTAATAATTTTAGGAGTCTGGAAACTGGCAGAGTATCACAACCTTTGCAATTTCCAAGGTCTCTTCAACAGTTTAACTTCCAACAGCAGCACTTCCTAATCCAAGACTATTGAGCAGGTTGAGTCCAATCAGGATCTAAACCACAGACCAAATTTCCTACATATGGTAATCCAATATATGCCCATAATCCATTTCAAAAGCAGGTAGAATATCAATGAGAAACATGATATCACTCAGATTATGGTCGAGTCTAGAACATAAGAAGTGGCTGATAATAATGACTAAAAGCTACGCAATTATTGATTCAGCCACAGCCACAGCCACAACCATGTCATACCTGCTTCCACCCCTAGATTCCGCAACCCAGAAGCCAATAAATACACATAGAATTTATAGCATAGAGTATCAAAAAATCTTTGAAGTAGCAAATATTTCCTGCTTGAGTTATTAAATAAGTTTCTGAAGGGCAGAAATCATCTTCAAAAATTTGGCCAGTTCCTACAAAATGAGAACAAAGAAACTCCCAAGAACCAAGCTAACTACAAGAGAGAGAGAGAGATGACTAGATATTTTCACATAATTCTTTGCTTTATGTCAGAAGTGTAAGATTTTGATATATTTGGGCTGTAACAAAAGAGAGAGATAGAGAGGGAAATAGGAAAACCTGAGAGAGAGGAAGAGAGGAGAGATAAAGTAGGGGCGCAGAATTCTTCTCCCCCTTTGTATCATTCTATTTATACTCAAAATGTACATTTTACAAAATACATAATAAAAAAGAATGTAATTACAAGTATGCCACCGCCTAGAGGCGCGTGCCTTAGGCGGTGTTATGGATTGGATCAAGATCTGATCCAATCCAAATGTGTCTTCTTAACAGCCCCCCTCAAGTTGGGCATGGGGATGAATCATGCACAACTTGTTCTTCAAAGTCCATAAGTGCTCGCCTGTAAGTCCTTTAGTAAACAAGTCTGCCACCTGTTGTGATGTAGGAATATATGTTGGAGAAATGACCCCGTCTTCAACCTTTTGACGAATGAAATGTTGATCAATCTCTATGTGCTTGGTACGACTGTGAGAGATGGGATTGAAAGCCATTTTAATAGCACTCTGATTATCACAAAGGAAGGAGGAGCTGGCAATGGGAAGTAAGAGTTCTCCAAGGAGGTGTCGTAACCATGCAACTTCAACAGTGCCGGCAGCCATGGCTCTATATTCTGCTTCTGTGCTTGACTTGCAAATGGCCCGTTGTCTTTTGCTACTCCAACAGACGAGATTGGAGTCAAGAAAAACACAATAACCCGAAACAGACCGTCTCTCATCTGGATCACCCCCCCAGTCAGCATCAGTATAGGTATAAAGATGATGTTCATCCAAGACATTTGAGGACCTTGTGTAAACGAGGCCATCTCCAATAGTAGCTTTAAGATAGCGTAAAATCCGCTTAACTGCTTCCATATGCTCTTCTGTGGGAGCATGCATGAATTGAGAGACCTGGTTCACTGCATATACTATGTCAGGACGGGTAAAAGTGAGGTATTGCAACATGCCAACAATACTTCGATAAAACCGAGGATTAGGATATGCATCACTTCCATCAAGAGCACGCAACTTGGAGTTAAGAACACTGGGAGTATTTATGGGTTTGCACTGCGACATCCCTGCCTTGTTTAATATGTCAAGAGCATACTTATGTTGAGTGAGAGTCATCTCATTATCTTTTCTATCAAGTTCAACCCCCAAGAAGTATCGTAGCTCGCCAAGATCTTTCATTTTAAAAGCCTCTTGTAGGACCTCTTTAACATGAGCGATATGAGAGGAAGAGTTTCCCGTGAGTACTATATCATCCACATATATGAGAAGCCAAGTTACAGTTTCACCTGACCGATATAAGAATAAAGAATGATCAAGAGCGCTTCGAGTGAAACCAGCCTGCTGAATATGGAGAGAGAACCTGTCAAACCATGATCTAGATGCTTGTTTGAGCCCATATAATGACTTCTGTAGTTTGCAAACCCATTGAGTAGGATCACTTGATGCATACCCTGGAGGTTGCTCCATATATACTTCTTCTTTCAAATAGCCATGAAGAAATGCATTCTTCACATCCAACTGATATAAAGGCCATCCATGTGACACTGCCAGTGAAAGAATAACTCGTATTGTCCCCATCTTGACAACTGGACTGAAAGTTTCATCATAATCCTCACCATACTGTTGAGTGAATCCTCTGGCAACAAGACGGGCTTTGTATCGATCAACACTGCCATCGGGTTTATATTTAATCTTATAAACCCATTTGGAACTCACTACATTTTTCACGTCTGGTCGAGGAACAAGAGCCCAAGTTTGACATTCATGCAAGGCAGACATCTCCTCATTCATGGCATCAATCCAACGTCTATCTTGAGAGGCTTGATCATAACTCTTGGGCTCCTCATTTTTGTTCACCTCTGTCATAAAGATCTGAAAATCTAAAGAAAAATTGGCATAGTTGACCCACCTGTCAATTGGATGTCTCACCCGTTCTGATCTGCGTGGAAGAACATCGGTTGTGTCTGAAGCACGGATAGAGGGAAGCCTTCTACTATAAGTCATCCCTGAAAAATAACCAGATGGTCGAGGATCACATGTGGATGGTTCTGAATCAACTTGGGATGAGGCAAAGGAAGTGTCATGACATATTGGAGCCGAAGATTGATGTGGATCACCCTGTGGAGATAAGATTTCAGCACTTAGCCATGGATCATAAGACTGAGGATCAGCATTGGATTCCACAAGTGTGTCTGTCGAGTCCTTGAATCTGAGTTCATCAAAAACAACATGACGGGAAATGTGTACACGCCCAGTTTTGGGATTGTAACATCTATACCCTTTATAACTGTCAGAATAACCAATAAATCTGCACATAATAGCCCTATCCTGAAATTTGTTTCGTAAAGAGACATCAACATGAACATAACAAATACACCCAAAAACCCGCAGCACATTGTAATCAGGGTGTTCATGATGTAAAAGGAAATATGGAGAGTTTCCTTCAAGTAATGACAATGGCAAACGATTGATGATATATACGGCAGTATGGAAAGCTTCAGTCCAAAGAGTCATGGGGATGCCAGTATTATGTAACATGCTTAATGCAGATTCAACTATATGTCTGTGTTTTCTCTCTGCTATGCCATTTTGTTGAGGTGTATGTGGACAGGAAATCTGTCTAGTGATCCCATGATTTAGTAAGTACTCAGTAAATTCTTTTGAGATAAATTCTCCCCCACCATCACATTGGAAATGCACAATATTAGAGGAGTATTTGTTGCGGACTAAGGCATGAAATTGAGTAAACAAGTGAAACACTTCGGATTTATGCTTCATAAAATAAATCCAAGTGTATCGAGAGTAAGAATCAATAAAAACAACATAATATTTGCTCCCAGAAGAAGAAGAAAGAGGAGCTGGTCCCCAAACATCAGAATATATTGTCTCAAATAATTTGGAAGCTCGTTTATTTATCAACTGAAAAGGCAAGGCATGGCTCTTACAAATATGACAATTAGAGCACATGTCTGACTTATTGGCAGGACTCAGACTGGACTTGGGGATGAACCCATTCTTAACAAGATCACGAATAAAAGAATGACTGCAATGACCTAAACGGCCATGCCAAATGAATGACCTATCATACTCTGTTAAAGCAACAGGATGAGGACTAGGAGAAGACGGAACAGAGACACTTGACGAAGACACTGTAGGAGCTTCCTCAAGAACGTACATGTTGCCCTTGCGAACACCCTCAGCGAATGTCTTCTTGGTTCGAGCATCCTTGACATAAACAGAAGATGGAGTAAATTCAACAGAGGAATTAGAATCATCAATAAGCTTAGAGACAGAAATAATATTTTTCTTGATATTTGGAACAACTAGAACATTTTTCAAGGGTAAAGAACAGTGAGACAAAGACACTTGTGCATTTCCAATGTGGGATATCTTATGATGGGATCCATCTCCTGTAACAACTGAGCCTTGAGCTAAATAAGGGAGAGCACTAGAAAGTTTACCTGCATTATCACTCACATGAGTTGTTGCACCAGAGTCCACATACCAAGTTCCTTCCTCATTCTGTTTAAAATTGATCTTGGACATAGCAGTCATAAGAATTTGTTGCACATCTGGAGGAATATGGTTGCCTGGCACATGTGAACTCGTCTACGTGTTATCGCGTCGAACCCCTTTGCCTTTGTTCTGCGGATTGTGCCAACACTCAGACTTTATGTGTCCCTTTTTGTTACAATAAAAACAAGTAGGGATCCTCCGTGGGATATTGCCCTGTGTGGTAGCCTGAGGAGTAGGAAGGATTCCTCTTCCCGTCCCTGGTTGCACATGGAACCCTCTAGCACGATTCCCTGGATGAGAATAAGTGTTTGTAACAAGAACATTGTGTTGACCATGCGGCAATAAGTCCTGACATTGCAATCGGCTGGCTTCATGTTGAAGCAGTTTTGCCTTGAGATCTTCAAATGAGGGAAGGGAAGGCAACACCTCTAAAGCAGTACAGAAGACATCGAAATCAGATCCCAACCCACTTAGGACTTGTTGAACTTTGTCTTTATCGTTAATAGGGTGTCCCACAATGGCCAGTTGATCGCTAATATTCTTCAGTTCAGTCATAAACTCCAAAACTGATCTAGTACCACGCTTGCAATCTTGAAATTGCCTCTTAAGTTGAAGAAATCGGGCTTCAGAAATTTGGGAATATGTTGTGGCTAAGGCCTGCCACAACTCCATTGCAGTGAGATCATCATCAATCCCTGCGAGCACTTCATCTGAAAGGGTTGATGTAATATAAGCAACAAGAGCTTGATCATGTGCCGTCCATGTATCATAATCCGGATTAGGCTCAGTTAATGTGCTTTCAACTTCCCCGGCAGCATTCTTCACATCAGTCACATTGAACTCAGGTGGTGCAGGAAGAGAGCCATCAATGTGGCCATAAAGCCGATGACTCTTGATAAAGGGGATGATTTGACGTTTCCACGTCAAATAATTGGTTTGATTGAGTTTTTGAGAGATAAGTTGAGAAAGAAAGCTAGAAGAGAGGGCAGCCATAGAGGGATTTAAGATAAAATCAGACGAATTTGGGATTTAGGGCAAAATTAGGGCAAAATTTGAGAAAATTAGGGGCGGATTGAAAATTAGGGCAGAAATTAGGGCACAGTAGAGACAAAAACAGATGGTGTTTTCGGAGTAAAAGGAGATCTTCACGGTAAGAAAGAAGAAGAAGAAGAGAAATAGGGTTATTTGGGAGAAAGAGGGATTCACGACAAGAAGGAGAGAGGTTTAGGGATTTTGGGAGAGAGGAACTTACGATCAAGAGAGAGATCCCGCACGATATGTCTTCAGCCCAAACCTTGCTCTGATACTGAAATGAAATGGGGATCTTCGAAACACGAGCTTTGATTAACAAGAGCAAGTGTCAAGAATGACACTAAAGCATAACCCTTAAAAAGGGTATAACTGGAAACAAAATAAAAATAAAAATGTATTCTTTATTGATATGAAAAACCAATTGCTTAAGAAGCATTGGAGTGAAATACAAGAGGGGCTGCACCCCTTTATATACACAGCTGAAAGAGGACTCAATAGAGCTGTTGGGCACAGTCCAACAGCTCTATTTAGAGCTGTTGGAATGTGTCAGTCCAACAGCTCTATTAAGAGTTGTTGGACTGTGTCAGTCCAACAGCTCTATTGCTAGTCAAGTCTGGACAGGACTTGACTAGCAACAGTCATTCTAGTTCAAACTGAACTAGATGACATAAAGACAAAAAATAAAAATAAAGGAAAAAAAATACATAAAAGAAAGAAATTAAAAATGTATTTATATATATAATAATATAATATTATTATATATACATATATGTACAGTTTTACATTTTAACACTCCCCCTCAAACTTACGGTACAATGAGCGAAAGTTTGTCTAAGAGAAAGTGAAATCGGGGAGCAGCGAGAGGCTTTGTAAAGAGGTCTGCTAACTGATATTCTGAAGTGACATATGGCAGATCAATTATCCCGTGTAGATATTCCTCTCTGACGTAGTGACAATCCATTTCGATGTGTTTGGTGCGTTCGTGGAATGTTCTTTTACTGGCAATGTAGATCGCACTTTTGTTGTCACAACACATTTGTGAAGCCTTTGTTGCTTCAACTCCCATGTCAGCAAGTAGTCGTCGGAGCCAAACTACTTTCATGGTCGTGGTTGCCATGGCTCTGTATTCAGCTTCGGTGGATGAGAGAGATACCTTCTGCTGCTTTTTACACCTCCACGAGATTAATGATTCCCCTAAAAAGACACAAAAGCCAGTGGTTGAGTGTCTGTTATTGGGATCACCTCCCCAATCAGCATCAGTATATGCAATTAAATCAAGAGAAGAGGAGGAAGATAAGAAAAGTCCTCGTGAAAGAGAGGACTTGATGTATCTGATAATACGCATGACTGCTCCCATATGAACAGAAGTAGGAGCATGTTGAAATTGACTTGCTGTATGAACAGCATGTGCTATATCTGGTCTGGTAATGGATAGATAGGAAAGTGCCCCGACAAGCTGTCTGTAAGGAGTAGGGTCTGCAAGAAGTTCTCCATCATCAATCTTCATTTTAACATTAACAACTTCTGGAGTGTCAACTTTCTTATCATCAGTAATACCAGACCTGAAAACAATATCAAAAGCAAATTTAGTCTGAGATAATAAATATCCTCTAGGAGAATAAGCAACTTCAATGCCTAAAAAATATCTCAACAAGCCCAAATCAGTCATTTCAAAATGAGATTTAAGAAGTGTTTTGATTGTTTCAACTCCCTGTTTATCGCTTCCGGTGATGATCATATCATCCACATAAAGAAGAAGCACAATGATTCCTGCATCAGAATTCTTAATAAACAAAGCAGTGTCAGTTAAACAGAATTGAAAACCAATATCAATCATAACACGACTAAACCTATCATACCAAGCTTTTGGTGCTTGTTTAAGTCCATAAAGAGCTTTTTCTAAGCGAAGGACTTTACCCTTAGGAATACTTAGACCAGGAGGGGGTTCCATATATACTTCTTCAACTAGCTTTCCATTTAAAAAAGCATTTTTGACATCCATTTGAAAAATAGACCATTTTTTGATAGAAGCTAAGGCAATTAAGGTTCAGACAGTAGTCATACGAGCCACCGGAGCAAAGGTTTCTTCATAATCAATCCCATATTCTTGGGCATAACCTTTGGCTACTAAACGGGCTTTATATCTTTCAAGAGTACCATCACTCTTGGTTTTAATTTTATAAACCCATCGACATCCTATAGTTTTCTTCCCTGGAGGAAGATCTTGAATATTCCATGTAGAAGCCTTTTCAAGTGCATCTAATTCAACTTTCATGGCTTCTATCCATTTGATATCATTTTTTGCTTGAAAATATGTGGATGGTTCTTCATATGAGTGAATTAATGCAATAACTGCCCTATATGTGGGTGAGAAAGACTCGTATGATACAAACTTTTCTGGAGGCCTCGAGATTCGGGATGATTGTCTAGTTGGAATGTTAGAATATTTCTCAAGTGCACATGGAGTATTAGACTCTTGTCGCCTGGAATATTGAATACTAGTATCTCTATGAACTTCTTCATTTTCAACATTAAGATCAATAATTCTTGGATCATCATCAAAGTTACAATCAAGGTCATATTCATCAGATGTTGATGTTAGATCTAGCAAAAAGGAGTACTCAGTGACGTCTTTTAATTTTCTAAAATCAAAGAAGCTCTCCTTTTCAAGAAAGGAAACATTTCTAGACACATATAGTTTATTATTTTTGAAGTCAAAACATCTATAACCTTTCTGGTTTTCAGCATATCCTAAAAAGGCACAGGGAATCGCACGAGGGGAAAGTTTATCATTTTTGTCAGTAAATATGAAACATTTGCACCCAAATATTCTTAATCTAGAGTAGTCTGGAGAAATGTTCATAAGTTTTTCAATGGGAGTGATATTTTGTAACGAAGAAGATGGCATCCTATTAATGAGATAGGTGGCAGTTAAGGCAGCTTCTGCCCAAAAGTCTTTAGGGACTTGATTTGCTATTAATAAAGTTCTAGTGGTTTCTATAATATGACGATGTTTTCGTTCTGCCAGTCCATTTTGTTGAGGTGTATAAGGACAAGATCTTTGATGTGTGATGCCATGCAATTTAAGATAATTTTGAAAATCTGTGGATAAAAACTCTCCCCCTGAATCTGTGCGAAAAATAGTAATATCATTTTGAAATTTGTTTTTAACCATATTATGAAAAGTTTGAAAGTATGAAAATACTTCAGACTTATGTTTGAGAAAGTACATCCACGTATGTCGGGAGAAATCATCGACAAAAATAACATAGTAAACAAATCCTCCTTTAGAAATTACTGGTGCAGGACCCCAAACATCCGAGTGTATTAATTCAAGTGGTCTTGAAGAGAAAAAGGTTCTGTTCTGAAATGGTAATCTTTTCATTTTGCCGAGAATACAATCTTTACAATCAAATGATTCAGAGTTACAAAATTTCCCTAGATTTGGAAAATGTTGGATTTTGGCTATATGTGGGTGACCAAGTCTCTTATGCCACAGTTCCAACTCTATTTTTTGAATATTATAACAAAAAACTTTCTTCGGCATTTCCAAAAAATCCATGTAATAGAGTCCTCCTTCTCTATGGCCTTCCCCAATCAGCTTGCCTGACTGGCGATCCTGTACCCAACAACCATGAGAAGAAAAAGAAATATTACACCCATAATCAGAAATTTGAGATACAGATAAAAGATTTAAATTTAATTTGGGAACATGTCTAATTTCTGGAATAAAAAAAAATTTTGTTTTATAAATTTTTTCAAAATCTCTTATTCCTTCTATTTTAAGAGAAGTCCCATCAGCAGTAAAGACCTTTGACACACTTGTTTTATTTTTAACACATTTGGATAGACTTTGATTATTTGGGGTCATATGAAAAGATGCACCAGAGTCAAGAAGCCAAGAAATTTTACCTAAATCAGAAAAAGATGAGGCTGCTGCGCCGGTTGAAGCTTCAGATGAGGAAGAGGCACCTTTGATGAGAGGCTGAAGGATCTCCATTAGTTGGGCCAGGGAAACTGGTGCATCCTGATCTTTAGGCTCCGATCCAGCAATTGCAGCTCTTTTTTCTCTCAGCTCCTTAAGTTTGGGACATTATGGCCTGTAGTGTCCCGGTTCATGACAGTGATGACAAATAACTTTCTTCTTATCATAGTCACCATTTTGTCGGTTAAAGTGAGGAGGCCTATATGATCGAACATGATTCCCTGGTCTAGACACGGCTAAAACGGAATCATCTTCAATTTTTAAAGAACCTTTCCGGAGACGATTTTCTTCCATTGTTAACTCTTCAATAGTTTCCACAATAGAAGGAATTTTTCCCCGGTGAAGTAGGGCCGATTTAGTGGTTTCAAATTCCGGCCTTAATCCAGTGATAAACTGGTAAAAATGTTCAACATCGAGTTGTTTCTGACGAAGCTCGATGTCTTCGGCACAATGCCACTTTGGTTCTAAAAGGGAAAGTTCTTCCCAAAGTTCGGACAACCCATTGTAATATTCACGAATAGTTTTGTCTCCTTGTGTCATCATTCGAACTTTTTCTTGGAGGTTGCACACGTGTGCAATATCTTTAAGGGAATACATATTCTTAAGGTATTCCCATGCCTTAGCGGCATGATCAAATTTGGCAAGACTTGAGCATTTTTTAATGTCAACGCTATTGATAAGCCATGACATTATCTTCGCATGAGATATTCTCCATTCTTTCCATTTCTTCTCGTATGAGGCAATAGCCTTGATTTTCTCTTCTTCCGATAGAGGGACGTCTTTATCTCCCTCCTTTTTAGTAAGAGATAGCTTAGGTTCCGAATCGGAACCATCCACAATCCCCCATAAGCCTTTTCCCCATATATGGTGCTTCATGATTGAAGCCCATGTTACATAGTTCGTATCGCTTAGTTTCATAGGCATGATGGTGACTTTATCATTGTCATCCATCGATTACAAGGAGAGAAAGAATAGGGATAGAAGAGAAACAAGAAGGAAAATGAGAAAGAAAGAAAAAAAAAACAATACAACAAGATGTGAAATCTTCTCCAATGAAGTGATAAAACACTTCTCTTCAAGTGGCGAACACTTTTGCAAACGGGCACGAAAACCGAGGCAGCTTTTCCTCAAGATTTAGTACTTCCGCGGCTCTGATACCATGAAATGAAATGGGGATCTTCGAAACACGAGCTTTGATTAACAAGAGCAAGTGTCAAGAATGACACTAAAGCATAACCCTTAAAAAGGGTATAACTGGAAACAAAATAAAAATAAAAATGTATTCTTTATTGATATGAAAAACCAATTGCTTAAGAAGCATTGGAGTGAAATACAAGAGGGGCTGCACCCCTTTATATACACAGCTGAAAGAGGACTCAATAGAGCTGTTGGGCACAGTCCAACAGCTCTATTTAGAGCTGTTGGAATGTGTCAGTCCAACAGCTCTATTAAGAGTTGTTGGACTGTGTCAGTCCAACAGCTCTATTGCTAGTCAAGTCTGGACAGGACTTGACTAGCAACAGTCATTCTAGTTCAAACTGAACTAGATGACATAAAGACAAAAAATAAAAATAAAGGAAAAAAAATACATAAAAGAAAGAAATTAAAAATGTATTTATATATATAATAATATAATATTATTATATATACATATATGTACAGTTTTACATTTTAACAGATACCATGTAAGATTTTGATATATTTGGGCTGTAACAAAAGAGAGAGATAGAGAGGGAAATAGGAAAACCTGAGAGAGAGGAAGAGAGGAGAGATAAAGTAGGGGCGCAGAATTCTTCTCCCCCTTTGTATCATTCTATTTATACTCAAAATGTACATTTTACAAAATACATAATAAAAAAAAATGTAATTACAAGTATGCCACCGCCTAGAGGCGCGTGCCTTAGGCGGTGTTATGGATTGGATCAAGATCTGATCCAATCCAAATGTGTCTTCTTAACAAGAAGAGGATAGGCAGAACCTTTTCCTAAATTTTTGTGGTAAATAGATGTTTGAGATCTATAGTTTTTCCATTCATTTCAAGAGCGCTTGTGTTTTCCAATGTTGTCAGTATCCATATCGGCCCTGAATCGTTTGGCCACCAATTCAGCTGTATCAGCCGATACCGATACTCAAGTGAATTGTTCTGTATCGGCCCAAAAATAATAATAAATTATTACATATCAATCATAATGTTCCCTTGCGACTTACAGTGTACAGTTGCGCTTAGAGTCTGTTTTGCTTTTGTTGAGTCTCATGTAAGCTGCCCGGTTCAGGTGAATCAATACCTCGAAGGGGCAGCCCGTATACTTGAACTGTAATAGCCTGCGGGCAAAATTGTGAATGAAGTAAATGCGTTGAGCTTTCTTTTGTTCACCCTCGTTGTGATTGCTTCTTGTGATTGCAATTTCTCTCCATTTATTCTCTCTTGCACTCTGATTACAAGCTTCCGCGACCGGCAAGCGAGCTGACGAGTAGGCTTGTGGCGGTAAGGAAAGACCGTCGCGCCGCACTGGCCCATTGAAGGAAATAGGCCCGTGACAAGTGGTACCAGAGCCTGTTCTCGTGTTGGGGAAGGGACTCCGGAGTCGGTGTCGACAGACACGCCGACAGACTGCGATTTGTGAGCAAGACATCGTGGCGCCTTATTAACACTTGCGCAACACCAAAGGCAAGGCAGTTGCCGAAGCTGAGGAGATGGGTTCACCTCGAGACCAAGAAGAGTTGGCTGCAACTGTTAACAAGCTGGTGGAAGATGTGACTTCGCATGATGAAGCGATTTCACGCGCATGTGAATCATTCAATGGATTGAATGATGTGGTGGCGAGCCTGCAAGAGCAGGTGAACTTACTAATGGGGCAGGTCACTTCATTGACGACTACAGTGACCGATCTTGAGTTGAGGAACCGTACGTTGCAGCGGACGGTGACCCTAAATGGCGGAAATGGTGAGAGACCATCAATGATTGATGTACCTAGACCCGCAAAATTCAATGGTTCTCGTGACAGCAAGGCCATTGAGAACTTCTTGTTCCAAGTAGAAGACTACTTGGATATCCAGAGTGTGACCCTCGAAGATATGAGGATCAAGGCTGCAGCGGCCTTACTTGATGGTGATGCTATTGCTTGGTGGAGGCGGAAGCGCAATGACATGAAGAGGAGTCAATGTGTGATAGACACCTTTGATGACTTCAAAGTAGAGTTGTGCAACTACTTCATGCCAAGAAATGCGCAGAGACAGTCTTACCGTATGGTTCGTGAGCTCAAACATACTGGTTCGTTGCAAGACTATGTCAGAACGTTCCAGAAGCTTATGTTGGAGATACCTAACATGCCAGAAGACGACATGATCAACTGGTTCATTGTGGGACTTCAACCATAGGCACAGTCTAAAGTGGAAAGGAGCAACCCCCGTATTTTGGAAGATGCATATGTGGCGGTTGAGCGCTTAGTTGACACTCAGCGCAAGCCTTTTACCCCATCAACCAAAGTTGGGAAGAAGTCTGACCACGGAGGCAAGAAGGATGAGCAGCGCAACGATAAAGGTGAGGCGTCGACACGCCATCAATCCGAAAAGAAACAGAACTACACAAAGCATAACAATAGCAACAAGGGTGCGGTTGTGACATGTTGGTTCTGTGGTGATAGACATATCGCCCGGCAATGCCCAAAGCGCCTTGTAAAGGACGACGGACAAGCCAATGTTGCACAGGAAGAATGCAGCGATACTGAATGCAGTGACACTGAGACCATGCAACCGAGGATGGGCGTCATGCGATCGATCAATGCGGCCAGAAGTTGTGCAGCTAAAAACATGCAGGTCAGTAAGGAACTTATGTACGCTGAAGTTATTATGAATGGAAAGTCTACTTCAGCAATGATAGACTCCGGGGCTACACACAACTTTGTCTCGCGGGAAGAGGCAGAGCGGTTGGGCTTGAAGCATGGGCCAAAGCAGAAGACCATTAAAACGGTAAACTCTGAGGCCAAGCACATCCTTGGTGAAGCAAGGGATGTGGCTATTCAAGTGGGAAGTTGGGTCGGTAAAGCCAACTTCTTTGTGGTGCCCCTAGACGATTTCAAGATGATTTTGGGTATGGAGTTTCTGCGAAGCCAGAATGTTATGATGTTGCCAAAATTCAACACGCTGACGATCATGAAGTCAGACATGTCCCACACAGTGCAGTGCCTTACGCAGAAAGACAAGTCTTCGGTGTTGTCGGCAATGCAACTAAAGAAGGGTGTCAAGCATGGGGAGCAGACATTCTTAGTGGTAGTGCGCGCAGAAGAAAGGAAAGTGGAAGCAATAGTGCCACCGACCCTAGCCCCACTATTGGAGGAGTTTCAGGGGGTGATGCCCCCGGAATTGCCAAAGCGTCTTTCGCCAAGACGCGAGGTCGACCACAAGATTGAGTTGACCCCGGGAGCGAAGCCTCCTGCAATGGTTCCATACCGTATGGGGCCAGCTGAGTTGAAGGAATTGCGCAGGTAGTTAGACGAGATGTTGGACGCAGGCATTGTTCGTCCATCAAAAGCCCCATTTGGTGCCCCGGTCCTTTTCCAGATGAAACATGATGGCTCTAGACGGTTATATGTGGATTACCGTGCCTTGAATAAGATCACGGTGAAGAACAAGTACCCATTGCCATTGATAGCGGACTTGTTCGATCAGCTAGGCAGTGCCCGTATCTTTTCCAAGCTAGATCTGCGATCGGGTTACTAGCAAGTGAGGATTGCCGAAGGTGATGAGCCGAAAACAACTTGCGTCACCCGCTATGGTGCTTACGAATTTCTAGTAATGCCATTCGGGTTGACAAATGCTTCAGTCACGTTCACGACTTTAATGAACCAGATCTTCTACCCTTACTTAGACAAGTTTGTGGTAGTCTACCTGGATGATATCGTGATCTACAGCAACAACATGGAGGAACATGTCGGGCACTTGCGAACAGTGTTTCAGGTGCTGAAGAAGAATGACCTCTGTGTCAAACGAGAGAAGTGTCTCTTCGGGCAGGAGGAGATCAGCTTCCTTGGCCACGTTGTGGGGAGTGGTGTGCTGCGTATGGATGGGCAGAAGATAAGGGCCATCCAGGAGTGGGTTCTGCCGAGCAAAGTGCCAGAATTGCGGTCATTCCTTGGTTTGGCAAACTATTATTGGCGTTTCATCAAAGGTTATTCTCTCATTGTTGCGCCCCTCACAGATTTGTTAAAGAAGAATCGGGTATGGCTCTGGACAGGAGCGTGCCAAGATGCCTTCGATGGCTTGAAGAAAGCCTTAGTGAGGGAGCCAGTGCTGCGACTGCCTGATCATTCGAGACCCTTTGAAGTCCACATTGATGCCTCAGACTTTGCCATTGGCGGAGTTATTATGCAAGATGGTCATCCGATCGCATATGAGAGTCGTAAGCTGAAGGATGCAGAGAGGCGTTACACAGTGCACGAACGTGAGATGACCGCCATTGTGTATTACCTCAGGACCTGGCAGCACTACCTTTTGGGTGCCGAGTTCGTCGTCAAGACGGACAATGTGGCCACGAGCTATTTTCAGACACAAAAGAAGTTGACGCCTAAACAAGCTCGATGGCAGATGTTTTTGGCTGAGTTTGACTTTGCCTTGGAGTACAAGGTTGGAAAGACCAATGTTGTGGCAGATGCCCTGAGCCGTAGGGCTGAACTGGCAGTTGCGCGTATGGAGTCTTCTGAAGTGCATTTGGAGGGTGCATTGCTGAGCCGCATCCGCGAGGGTACGCAGCAGGATCCGACCGCACAACACCTTGTTTCTCTGGCGCAGGCAGGGAAGACTCGGCGATTTTGGCTACAGGATGGCCTCCTCGTAACAAAAGGGGGACGCATCTTTGTACCACGGTGAGGAAGCCTTCGCCGAGAGCTACTCAAGGAGTGCCATGATACACTATGGGCTGGCCATCCTGGTCAGGAGCGGACCTTAGCACTCCTTGAGCGCGGCTACTATTGGCCGCAGATGAGAGACGACATTGAGGGGTATGTGCGGACATGCCTCATTTGCCAGCAAGATAAGGGGACAAACCAGAAGGCTGCCAGTCTCCTTGAGCCTCTACCAATTCCAGAACATCCTTGGGATAGCATCTCCATGGACTTTATTGTTAGTCTGCCAAAGGTAGAGGGCCTCAGTTCTATTTTGGTTGTGGTGGATCGTTTGTCAAAGTATGTCACCTTCATCCCAGCTTCCAAGGAGTGCCCTGCAGAGTTGTTCGTAAAGCATGTGGTGAAGCACTGGGGCATACCAAAGAGCATTGTGAGTGATCGCGATGCTCGCTTCACGGGCAAGTTCTGACGTGAAGTATTTCGGCTACTTGGCTCTGAGTTGCTGTTTTCAACAAGCTTCCATCCGCAGACAGATGGGCAGACAGAGCGTATCAACGGGATACTGGAGCAGTACCTTAGGCACTTTGTTAGTGCCAATCAGAAAAATTGGGTGAAGCTCCTTGATGTGGCACAGTTTTGTTATAATCTGCAGAAGAGCGAGTCTTCAGGCCACAGTCCGTTCGAGATAGCCACGGGGCAACAACCACTGACCCCGCACACTCTTGCCACACAGGAAAAGGGAAGGCCATCATTCGCCTATCAGTTTGTTCGCGACTGGCAAGAGCAAAATGAGTTAGCGAAGGCATTCTTACACAAAGCGACAAAGAGAATGAAGAAGTGGGCGGACAAACACCGTCGGCCCGCAGGGTTCCAAGTTGGGGACCAAGTGTTGGTGAAGTTATATCTTGGTCGCACAGGCATCTTCCGTGGGCGGCACCGCGGACTACTCAGAAAGTATGAGGGACCCTTCACCATCACAAAGAAGGTGGGCAAGCTGGCATACAAGCTGGAGTTGCCCCCAGACTTCAAGGTGCACCCAGTGTTCCACGTGTGCAACCTCAAGCAGTTCCATCCAGATGATGGAGACCTGGAACGCAGTGTGCCGCAACGCGCTCCCATCATGCAAAGGGCCCCGGCAGCACAACGGGCCGAGAAGCACCTCAGTCAGATCCTTCGCCACAAGGTCAACTACTTGGGACAAGCGAAGAAATACTTGGTGCAGTGGGAGGAAACAGCGGAACCAACGTGGGAGCCTGCATTTCGAATGAACAGCCGCTACCCGACTGAAGTCAGGGCCTACCACGAAACAGATAGCGCCGAGGACGGCGCATGATTTGAAGGGGGGAGCATGTTCCCTTGCGACTTACAGTGTACAGTTGCGCTTAGAGTCTGTTTTGCTTTTGTTGAGTCTGATGTAAGCTGCCCGATTCAGGTGAATCAATACCCCGAAGGGGCAGCCCGTATACTTGAACTGTAATAGCCTGCGGGCAAAATTGTGAATGAAGTAAATGCGTTGAGCTTTCTTTTGTTCACCTTCGTTGTGATTGCTTCTTGTGATTGCAATTTCTCTCCCTCTATTCTCTCTTGCTCTCTTGCACTCTGATTACAAGCTTCCGCGACCGGCAAGCGAGTTGACGAGTAGGCTTGCGGCGGTAAGGAAGGACCGTCGCGCCGCGCTGGCCCATTGAAGGAAATAGGCCCGTGACACATAATGTGACATGTTAAAATCATTAAAATAATTTTAAAATAATATTAAAAATATATTCTTTGGTATTTTTTACATTTATTAAAAAATAGTCAATTCAGACTTGCAACGTATCGATTTTTTGCCGATACGATGTGTACCAACTAATACTGATAAATAATATGGGTAGTTGTTATGAAATTCTTACTACTTACTACAATTAGAAATTATGTTTATGTCAGCAAAGATAACTTCATTCTTGTTACTTCAATTCGGATAAATAAAATGAACTGAACTACTTTTTTGCCTATAAATAACCAAATCTATCGCTCTACTTCTACTTTTTTACTTTAATTTCTTTGGTTCAAGTTCAAGGGCGGGGAAAGAAACCATGGAACTGAAATAACTCACTCGGAACGCCTCTTAAAAGATTACATGGTACGATTGGATCAAATAAACCCTTATGGAATGAATACTCCGCTACTTGCGAACCCTCAGGTACTGTCTTCTTCAATGTTTGTTCAATTACTCTTTTACCCGCAAATGCAATGTAAGCATTGGCACACACACATAGATATTTGTAACCTATGTCACAGGTGCAGGTGCGCCCCCCCCCCCCACCCCACCCCTATTCTTTTTAATGAGAGGGAGCTCGAGGTACCCCTTGGGGGGGGGGGGGGGGGCTTGAGGTAAGCCCCTGTTTTTTTTAATGGGGGGGCGCTCGAGGTACCCCTTGGGGGTGGGGGCACTCAAGGTTCCCCCCTTATTTTTCTAATAGAGGGGGGTTCGAGGTACTCCCCCTTTCATAGGTTTTTCTTTTGTCTGAAATGGACTCAATCAAAGTTGATTGAGTCCATTTTGAACAGATATGACCCTGGGTGCAGCATTTTTACCACACCGAGTGCTGCACCCGCACCCGTGTCACATCGATGCGGGTGCGACACCCTATTGGGTGAATCCCTGTGACAGTGTGTAATTGTAATATGTATCACAGTTCAGAGATATTTTGGTCTTTTGACCATTATAATAGGTGTCACTCCCTTTTGTTTTTTTATTATTTTTATTTTATTGTACATTGTTGTATTGTCACGGGCATTTTTGTCCTTGATAGTACAACAATATTATAGTTGTTGGGAGCTCCATTTCTAGTCAATTGGGAAGCCCCCAACAACTATTTCTTGGAGCATCACTCCCTCTTTGTATATAAATATGGGCCTTGAGCTCCTTGTAATGTAATGCATTTTGTGTGCATTTGATATTGAATAAAGATTATTGTTTATGTTGTTGTGTGTTCCTTTAAGCCCTTAAGTTTGAGGTGTGTGGAGAGTTCTTGATTTCATTATGTGGTATCAGAGCCATTGTTATTTTGATCGTGTGTGTGGACGTGAGATCGTTGATCGTATGATCGTGGACTCGTGGTGCTCAAAAGAATTTTGCCTTCATCTTCTTTTTCTTCCTATCTATCTATCTATCTTCCTCTCTCTCTCTTCTTATACCTATGGAGGATAAACGAGAAGTGATTGTCACCATACACATGAGGCTCAATGACACAAACTATGTGATGTGGGGGTCCATAGTAAAACACAAGATTTGGGAAAGGGGTCTATGGAGTTTGGTAGATGGATCCGAAAAGGACCAAAGCTCGTGTCCAAGAATAAAAACAACAAAGAAATTGCACTTCAAGGAGATGAGATAAAAGAAGTCATTGCCGACTATAAAAATAGATGGAAGAAGTGGAAGATGGGTCATTCCAAAATCATGGGATGGCTCATTAATAGTATTGAAATATAGAAATGTTCTAGCTTAGCAAAGTTTGAATTTGCTAGTGATGCTTGGAACTATCTCCAAGATATGTATTCTTTAAGAAATGTAGCTAATATATGTAATCTTCAAAAGAAAGAAAGAACCACGACCCAAGGAGCATAAGAGAATATTACAATGCTCTATCTCTCTCTCTCTCTCTCTCTCTCTCTCTCTCTCTCTCTCCTTTGGGATGAGTTGGCTCTCTTGGAGCCTAAGTGGCATTGTCCACTTGACATTAAACTCCGAGAAAAGCAAATCAACTTAGAGCATTTTTATCATTCCATAAATGGGCTTAGGCCCGAATTTGAAGGAACAAAATCGGCCCTTCTTCATAGAGGAGGTGTTCCTTCCATAGTAGAAACTTTAGAAGAGCTAACTATGGAAGATAATAAATTGAAGAAAAGTTCATCTACCAAAGACGAAAAATCGGTGCTTGATATATCAAGACCCGAGAATCATACAAAAGCATATAGGCCTCCTCACTTTGGAAGAGGCCAAAATGACTACGGAAGGAACTCAAGTGATTATGCGAAGAGCTTAAATGATTACAAAAGAAATTCAAATAACTATGAATACAAGAGAAGTGGTAAGATAATATGTCACTTTTGCAAAGAACTGGCCACATCAAGCTGTTAAAATACATATAATCTATATATATATTGTCTAATATACCCAATAGGGGTATTTTAGTCATTTCACAAGTACCCGATAGGGGTACTTGTTATTTTCCTCTTTTCTTGTATTTATTTTACACTTTCTTTTTCTTTTTTATTTTTTGTTTTTTTACCCACATAAGGGGGCCCACCATTGAGTCGATGGGGCCCCCAACGGTCACATTTGTGACCGTTGGGGGCTCCCAACGACTCCATGGGGAGCCCCCTTTGTGGCACTTCTTTTTAGGCCATAAGGCCGCCCCTCTCTCCCTTTTTTTGTATATATAGGGGTGCCCCCCTCTTGTATTCTTTACTCTTGAGAGCTCTCTCTCTCTCTCTTTTCAATAAGAGACATTTATATTTTTATGTTGTGTTGTCTCTTTGTGGTTTTCGGTGTTACCCCTTTTTGTTTGTCCATTGGTAGATGTTGTAAGTGTTTATCGCACTCTTTGTCTTTCCGCATATCTCATTACATGGTATCAGAGCATACACAATTTCTACATGGGCTTAGGCCCGAATATGAACAAGTTAGATCTTCCCTTCTTCATAGATCTAAGCATCTTCCCTTGGAAGATGTCATAGCCGAAATATGTCAAGAAGAAACTCGTCTTTGCATGATTAAAGGAGGAGATGACGTTTTGGCCGTATCAAAACCCAGCAACCATGTGAAAGCCTATAAGCCTCCACACTTTGGAAGGCAAAATAATTATAATGGCAAATATAGAAAAGCCATTTGCCATCATTGCCAAGAACCGGGTCATATAAGACCTAATTGTCCCAAGTTGAATGAAGCACCTAAAAATAAGGTTGCCTCCGTTGAAGAAGCTACTCAAAAAAAAGAGGAAACTATCAAAGGGAAGGAGTATTTCTCTCTTGCTCAACTATCAGAAGCACTACAAACTCTACTCAAGATACCATCAACCTCGGGTGCCGTCATAGCTTCTTCCTCTCCTCCAGGTATGTCTTCTTGGATCCTTGATTCTGGAGCTTCCTTTCATATGACCCCTCTTGAAAATGGGCTTTCTGACTTGTGTAATAACTCTAAAAACTCCTATATTTTAACTGCCGATGGTACATCTTTACAAGTAAAAAGTTTTGGAACTTTAAATTTTTTCAAAGATTTCTTTGTGCCAAACGTGAGAGTGGTACCTCAACTTAATTTAAATCTCCTCTCTGTTGCTCAAATATGTGATCATGGATGTGAAATCTCCTTCTCAACTAAGGATTGCTCTATACAGGATCTCCGGTCCGGGAAGCAGATTGGGCAAGGCCATAGGAGGGGAGATCTCTATTACATGAGCAACTTGAAACTTCCCACTAACTCTTTTTTATAACCATGTCCAAGATAAAAATATTAAAATTTGGCATCAAAGACTTGGACATCCAAGTTTCTCAAAAATGTACTCCTTTCCATTTGGAAAAAAAAATTGTAATGAGAAACATTTTGTTTGCAAGAGTTGTATTTTTGGCAAAATGAAATTCACTCCTTTTCCAAATCGAACTTTTATGTCCAAAAGACCATTTGAGTTAGTCCATTCGGACGTTTGGGGTCCTTCTCCAGTCATGTCTAAAGGAGGATACTCCTATTACGTTACTTTCATTGATGACTACACTAGGTATGTGTGGATCTACTTTCTCAATTTAAAATCCGAAGTCTTTGACTTCTTCAAGAAATTTCATATGATAGTCAAAAATCAATTTTCAAGTAATATCTCTACTCTTAGATCCGATTCGGGTGGAGAATATTTATCAAATGAATTTCAAAAGTATTTAGAAATAAATGGAATTTGTCATCAAAGATCGTGTCCAAGGACTCCTCAACAAAATGGTTTAGCCGAAAGAAAACATAGACACATCATGGAAACCACTAGGACTCTCCTTATTTCCAAGGAAATTCCAAAGAGTTTTTGGGCCGAAGTCGCCTTAACCTCAACGTACTTGATAAATAGAATGATATCTTCATCCTTACAAAATACATCTCCATATGAAAAACTATTTGAAAGAACACCTTATTTCAATACATTAAGAATTTTTGGGTGTAAATGTTTTGTCCTTACACATAAAAGAGACAAATTATTTCCTAAAGCTATTGAATGCGTTTTCTTAGGATATGGAGAAAATCAAAAGGGTTTTAGATGTTTTGACTTAAAAAATAACAAACTCTATGTATCCAAAGATGTAACCTTTTTGGAAAATGAAAATGGTTTTATGAAAACTAAAGATATTGACGTAAGTGAATATGATTTCTTATTTGATCTTCTCTCCCAAGAAGATGAGACTCCTCAAGAAGAGGAAATCTCTAATGAGTCGTTAAATGACCTAGAGGATATTCCTCTTAACAATGTTGAAAATAAAAGTGATAGACCAATCCAAACCTATGTTAGGCGTGGTCAACAAGCTCAAATGAGCGCCTTAAAAAAATACTCTCAAGGGTCCAACATAGAAGAAACCTCTTTAAGGAGATCCGGCCGAATCTCCAATCCTCCTAATAGGTTTGTTTCCTATGAGTCTCTAACTCCAAGATATAGAGCGTGTCTAATTGCGTTACACGCATTTCATGAACCTTCACATTATAATGAAGCCAAAAACATCCCCCAATGGGTCGAAGCCATGAACTTAGAGCTTAGTGCCCTTGAAAAGGCAAAAACTTGGGAAATAACTTCATTACCCACTGAAAAGAGATTGATTGGAAGTAGATGGGTCTTCAAAATTAAAACTAAAAGTGATTATTCATTAGAACGTTATAAAGCCCGATTAGTAGCAAAAGGATACGCTCAAGAATACGGTATAGACAATGAAGAAACTTTCGCACCCGTAGCTAGGATGACTAGTGTTAGGACTCTTATCGTTGTTGCGTCAGTTAAAAAATGACCTATCTATCAACTAGATGTTAAGAATGCATTCCTAAATGGCGAATTAAATGAAGAGGTTTACATGGATCCTCCACCAGGAGTACGTATGGGGAAAAATAAAATTCTCAAACTTAAAAAGGCATTATATGGTTTGAAACAAGCTCCGAAGGCTTGGCATGATAGATTTAGTAATTTAATGACAAGTTTGAATTTTCGTTCATGTTATACTGACACTTCTTTGTTTGTGAAAAGTGCAAGGTCTTCAGTAGTTATTCTACTACTTTATGTTGATGATATGATCATCACTGGAAGTGATGAGCAAGGAATTAATGATATTAAGAAAGTTTTAAAAGAAAATTTTGACATGTCTGACCTTGGTTTCTTAAGATATTTTTTAGGAATTGAAGTGGCGTACTCTCCTCGAGGGTACATTCTCTCTCAGATGAAACTTGTTGCTGACATTTGTTCCAAGTCTGGTATCTCCGATGATAAGAAGACAGAAACCCCTGAAGTCATCAATGCAAAGTTAAGATTGGAAGATGGAACACCTCTCGAGGATCCTACTCCCTACCGTCAACTTGTTGGGTCTCTAACCTACTTATCCATCACTCGGCCAGACATAGCTCATGTTGTCCACTCTGTCAGTCAGTTTCAACATGCACCTACAACCGTGCACATGAGTGCAGTCTTAAGGATTGTCAGATACAACAAAAACACCATATCTAAGGGAGTTTTTCTTTTCTCCTCTTCATCACTTGATTTAATTTCTTATACTGATGCTGATTGAGGAGGAAATCCCAATGACAGAGTCTCAACTACGGGTTTTTGTGTTTTCTTAGGTGACTATGATTTCTTGGAGATGCAAGAAGCAGCACAAAGTATCTTTGTCCTCAACGGAAGCGGAATATCGTGCTATGGCCACTACAACTATGAAACTTATATGGCTAAGAAGTCTCCTCAGTGATATGGGCATTGTCATCTCTACTCCTTCGAAGATGTGTTGTGACAACAAAAGCATAATTTATATTGCAAGCAATCACACCTTCCATGAGCGTACTAAGCACATCAAGATGGACTGCCATTACATATGTGATGAATACCTAAGAGGAATCATAGCACTGCCTTACGTCACATCCGAGTTCCAGTTGGCGGACTTCTTCACTAAAGCCCTTGTTGCTCCTCGTTTTTTGTTTCTCCTTAACAAGCTTTCGGTTATATCCCTGTAAAGCTTGAGGGAGGGTGTTAAAATACATGTAATCTATATATATTGTCTAATATACCCAATAGGGGTATTTTAGTTATTTTACAAGTACCCGATAGGGGTAATTGTTATTTTCCTCTTTTCTTGTATTTATTTTACACTTTCTTTTTCTTTTTCTTTTTCTTTTTTCTTTTTTGTTTTTTTACCCACATAAGGGGGCCCACCATTGAGTCGATGGGGCCCCCAACGGTCACATTTGTGACCGTTGGGGGCTCCCAACGACTCCATGGGGAGCCCCCTTTGTGGCACTTCTTTTTAGGCCATAAGGCCACCCCTCTCTCCCTTTCTTTTTGTATATATAGGGGTGCCCCCCTCTTGTATTCTTTACTCTTGAGAGCTCTCTCTCTCTTTTCAATAAGAGACATTTATATTTTTATGTTGTGTTGTCTCTTTGTGGTTTTGGGTGTTACCCCTTTTTGTTTGTCCATTGGTGGATGTTGTAAGTGTTTATCGCACTCTTTGTCTTTCCGCATATCTCATTACACAAGCCATTTTGCCCAAAAAGGAGAAATGAAATGAAAGTGGCCTCTATGGGATCATCAAGAGAAAAGAGTGGCATAGACGAAGGTTCCAAGAATGTCTCCTTTGCTCAACTCATGAAAATACTTCAACCACTAATCAAAGGTCAATCTTCTCTCTCCGGTGAGGTTGTATCAACATACGTGGACCTCGGTAAGAACTCTTGGATTCTTGATTCTGGTATCTCTTTTCATATTACTCTAAACGAGTCCTTACTATCCAAATGTTTAATTGACTCAAATTATTCTTATATTTCAATCACCAATGGAACATCTTTAAAAATTAAAAGTTTGGGAACTTTGAAAAGTTTTTCTAAAAATAATCAAAACTTTTATATCTCAAACATTAGAGTAGTACCCAAATTTAACCTAAACCTATTATTTGTTTCTTAAATTACTGACCATGGGTGTGAGGTCACATTTTCATCTAATGATTGCTTGGTACAGGATCTTCAATCTAAGAAGTCGATTGGGTGAGGCCATAGAAGAGGAGACTTCTACTATATGTACAACTTGGAACTATCAAATCAAATTTTTTGTAGTTTTGTTGAAAGGAAAACTATTGAACATTGGCATAAGAGATTAGGACATCCAAGCATATCAAAAATGTATGTATTCCCTTTTCTTGAAAATTGTAATGAAAAGGATTTGACTTATAAAGATTGCATATTTGGAAAAATGAAATTTCTACCTTTTGAAATAGACAATTTGTATTTAAAGAACCTTCTGAGTTAATACATTCGGATGTATAGGGACTGACACCAGTTATGTCCAATGAAGGAGTTTCTTATTATGTAATTTTTGTAGATGATTATACTAGGCACACATGGATCTACTTTCTTAGTCATGGCCACTACGACTTCCGAATTGGTGTGGTTGCGACAATTACTCGAATATTTGAGGGTTTTCATATTTGCACCCTCAAAGTTATATTGTGATAACAAGAGCGCCATCTATATTGCAATCAATCATACATTTCATGAGCGAACAAAGCATATTGAAATGGATTTCATTATGTTCGTGAAGAATTCCTAAAGAAGACCATCACTTTACCATATGTGTCATTTGAGTATCGACTAACGGACTTCTTCACTAAGGTACTATTGTCCTCCAGATTCCACTTTCCGCTTGGCAAACTCTCGTGAGTTTGAGAGGGTGTTAAATAATATAGGTAGTTGTTATATATATACACACACGCACACACATAGACATGTGTAACTGTAATATGTATCACAGTTTAGGGGTATTTTTGGTCTTTTGACCACTATAATAGGTGTCACCCCTTTTTTTATTGTTTTTATTTTATTGTACATTGTTCTATTGTCAAGAGCATTTTTGTCCTTGAAAATACAACAATATTATAGTTGTTGGGAGCTCCCAACGGCTAGATTTCTAGCCATTGGGGAGCCCCCAATAGCTATTTCTTGGAGCATCACTCCCTCTTTGTATATAAATATGGGCCTAGAGCCCCTTGTAATGTAATGCATTTTGTGTGCATTTGATATTGAATAAAGATTATTGTTTACGTCGTTGTGTGTTCCTCTAAGCCCCAAAGTGGCTATTGTGCTTTTTGCCTTTTTTAGGTTTTGTATTTGCCTCTTGTTTGAGGTGTGTGGAGAGCTCTTGGTTTCATTACAGATATGATGTGTACCGGCCGATACGGACCGATACTAATAACATTGGTGTTTTCCATATCTCTGCACTACTGCTTGTAAACTATTGAAAGCCAAAAATAAAACCTAGATAAGTTTGGCATTGACTTCAATGCATTTTGTTATCCCTGACCATCAAAGTCCATAATATGATCACAAGTGGCCATCTGGCCTGTAATTTATTGACTTCACAGCTAATATCATTTCAATCACATAATGTATGCTAGAAAGCTTAAACATGGCACCTTGATGCAACATAAAACCAAATTTAACTTTCTTTGTTGTTTTTTATTTTCCAAATCCTTGGATATTATTGTGGCTTATAAAAATTGGACCAAACTAGTGAAAATAATAGGCCAGGGATGTTTCTCAACAGCTTTCCAGTACCCATTTTCCATGGGCAAGCGCCTCCAAAGCAAATAATAACTATAAACAAATAAATAAATATTAAACAGTTGGTACCAGAATAACAATAAATACATAAATACTCAAGATTTTTCACAATAAAGATAACAATGCAATGTTTTAAAACCCTACACATCAGCTTGTTGATTCGTTCTACTTGGCCCAGCCCATTTATTTACTGGATTAACCAGTGAATGGATCGGGAACTAGCGAAACCATGCAAGACTCGGCCAAGTCATAGTTGGACTCGGCTGAGTCAAATAACTTGGTTGTCATAGACTCATAGTTCGACCCAGCCAAGTCAAACTCTCTCTCTCTCTCTCTCTCTCTCTCTCTCTCTCTCTATATATATATATATATATATATATATATATATATATATATATATATATATATATATATATATAATATTTATATTTATGTATATTTCTGATAAATTTGACCATTTATTTTACAAATATTTTTCTTAAATTGTGATGTTATTAATTGATATTCTTAGTGGATGAATTTTAATGCTTGTATTTGTTGTTTTTGTTTTGATCATTAATCTTGATAGTTAGTCATGATGCATGTCCAACAATATGCAGTTATACACTAGCTTAGTTGTTCAATTTCTTATTACTAGATAAGTAAATGTAGCTTAGTTGTAGCTTGACATGATATTATTTGACTTTGCCTTATATCTTGATTTTACAAGTAATAACCTTTTTGCTATTTATATGAAATTTAATGCACTACACTTATTTAAAGTTAAAAGTTAACAAAATCCGACCGACTCAGAGTTGACCAGACCAAGTCACAAGTCAACTCCTGAGTCACTTGGTTTTCAAACACTATATGATGTTTTGCTTGGCTCTTCAGCCAATCTCTTTTCAAACATTCTAAGTTTGGCCATTTCTTCCATTCAAACAACATCCAAAATATGACCATTTGTGGTACCACCTGTTAAAATGTAATGATCTATATATATATATATATATATATATATATATATATATATATATATATATATATATTAATATATTTACAAAACCCAATAAAGGGTATTTCAGTCTTTTCTCAATTTGTGCATATTCTCATTTAAGAATATGACTGTATTTTTCTTTCTTTTAATTCTTTTTATCTTTTCTTTTTTTTTTGTTTTTATTTTTTGTGTCGCATAGGGGGGGGGGCTCCAACGTATATGTTGGAGCCCCCCACACACACACCACCACCACCACCACCACCACTCCTCCAACATTGTATAAATAGGGGTGCTCCCCTTCTCTTTTTCTTATGCTTTTGTAAAGCCCCTCTTGGGACCCAATATATTGAAGTTGATATTTTGTATACTCTTGTGCATTTGTATATGTGCACTTGTGAGAGTTCTCCTTTGTGCCTTTGTGCACACTTCGTGTTTTTAGCATTGTGTTTATACACAAAATCTCTTTTTATAGAGATTTTTACATGGTATCAAAGCAAGGTTGCTTGGAGAAGGTGGAAGAAGGGACTATAGCAAAGTTGTGTGTCACTTTTACAAAGAACCAGGTCATATCAAACCGGTTTGTCCTAACCGGAAGAAATTGCTAGCAATGGCCACCACATCTCAACCACAAAAAGAGGAATCTACAAATGGAGCTCTATCTCTAAATCAAATTGTGAAAGCTCTTCAACCTCTTCTTAAGGGGGCTATTTCCAGTACCGTTGTGTCTACTCTGTCTCCTCCAGGTAAAACTTCTTGGCTTTTAGATTCTGGTGCTTCATTTCATATGTCTTCAAGCATTTTCTCTCTTTCCGAATATTTTGAAAGTTCATCACCATCTTTTGTTTGAACCGCGGATGGCAGTTCTCTTGAAATTAAGGGAATTTGAAATTTTGAAACTCAAAACCTCTTTATTCCAAAAATTAGGTTTATACCAAAATTGAATTTAAATTTACTTTTTTGTCTCTCAACTCTCAGACCTTGGGTGTGGCATTCAATTCTCATCTAATAAATGTTTAATACAGGATCACCGATCCGAGAGGTTAATTGGGGAAGGCTCTAGGAAGAGAGACTTATACTATGTGGACTCTCTTCAAAGTCCAAAAAACCCTTTTTATAATATAGCCCAACATAAAGACATAAATGTTTGGCACAAAAGACTTGGTCATCCCAATATCACCAAGTTGTCTTATTTGGACTTTACTAGAAATCTTTGTAAAAATACTCGCTTGTAATGATTGCATTCTTGAAAAAATGAGAAGTATGCCTTTTGAACAAAGATCTATGTTTACCACTAAACCTTTTGAAATTGTTCATTCGGATGTTTGGGGACCGGCACCCGTTATATCAAAGGGAGGTTTTGTCTATTGTGTGATTTTTGTGTATGATTTTTTACGATATTGTTGGATTTATTTTCTTAAACATAAGCATGAAGTTTTTTCATGTTTTAAATCATATCATATGATAATCGAAAATCAATTTAATAGTAATTTAAATATATTTAGGACCGATTCCGAAGGAAAATATCTCTCTAACGAATTTAAAAAATATCTTGAAGACTATGGTATTGTCCATCAAAGATCGTGTCCTAAGACCCCACAACAAAATGGTTTGGCCGAAAGGAAGCATAGGCATATCATTGAAACCACTAGAACCCTTCTTATTTCTCAAAGTATTCCAAAAAAAAATTGGGCCAAGGAAGCTCTTGCTTCCGTTTATCTTATTAATCGTCTTTCATCCAAAAATTTAGATAAAATTTCTCTGTTTAAGGCTCTATATGAAAAAAAACCCGATTATAATAGATTAAGAGTTTTTTGTTGTAAGTGCTTTGTCCTTACAGATAAAACAATAAACTCTCCCCAAAAGTCATTCCTTATGCTTTTTTTGGCTATTCCGAAACCCAAAAAGGGTTTCGATGTTATGATTTTAAGAATGATAAGTTATATGTCTCAAGGAATGTTACGTTTTTGGAAAATGATAGTGGTTTTGAAAAGAATGAATCTCATTTAGAAAATGTCGACTATTTGTTTCTCTTTGATCTATTATCTAAAGATGATGATATCTCTAGTGATGATGAATCAACATATAGCAGTGACAATGAAGTGGTTGAAATCAACAATAACTCTAACCCTACTATCTCTCGAGAAGAAAATATATCTAGAGACCCTATCACTTATACTCATAGAGATAGACGCACCTTTAGAAGTGCTATTGAACGATATAGTGAACCTAGCGAATCTATCTCCACGGATGATTCAAATCCTAGAAGAACCGAAAGAACTAGAAAAACTCCCCTAGATTCGTCTCCTTTGATTCTTTCTCTCCTAAATATCGGGCTTGCTTAAGTGTCATTCACTCATATTTTAAAACAAAAAATTTTGAAGATGTCAAGCGTTGTATTGAATGGAGAGAAGCCATGGAAAGTGAACTCAAAGCGCTTAGGAAAGCCAACACTTGGGAATTTCAATCGCTTCCCAATGAAAAGAAAACTATAGGATGTCAATGGGTGTTTAAAGTCAAAACCAAGAGTGATGGATCTCTTGAGAGGTATAAAGCTCGTCTAGTAGCTAAAGGGTATAGCCAAAAATACGGAATTGACTATGAAGAGACATTTGCTCTAGTAGCTCATATGGTTATTGTCAAATGTCTCATAACCATTGCTTCCATTAGAAAATAAAATATTTACCAAATGGATGTCAAAAATGCATTTTTAAATGGTGATCTTAATGAAGAAGTTTACACGGATGCTCCACCTGGTATGAAAATTCCTAAAAATAAAGTTTTTCGTCTTCGTAAAGCTCTTTGTGCTTTGAAACAAGCTCCCAAAGCTTGGCATGATAGGTTTAACAATGTAATGACTGAAAATGGTTTCACTTCATGTTATACTAACACTGTATTGTTTGTTAAGAAATCTTATGCAGGAATTGTTATATTACTGTTATATGTTGATGATATGTTAATAACAGGTGATGATACCAAAGAAATCAAGAGTATTAAATCTATCTTGACTTCCAAATTTGAAATGTCAGACTTGGGATTTCTGACATATTTTTTGAGAATTGAGGTTGTCTACTCTCACAGAGGTTATTTTTTGTCTCAAACTAAGTTTGCTTGTAAGATTCTTGACAGATCAGGTATCACAGATGATAAGGTCTGTGAAACTCTTGAAATAGTAGGTTCGAAGATGAAGATTGATGATGGGATTCCCCTAAAAGATCTCATACCTTACAGGCAACTGGTTGGACCTTTGACGTATCTCAGCATTACAAGGCCTGATATCTCTCATGCAATACATGTTGCTAGTCAATTTCAACATGCACCCACTACAGTTCATATGAGCGTCATTCTCCGTATCATCAAATACATAAAGGGTATTGTAAACAAGGGGGTATTTGTATCTTCTTCTGAATTGAATTGAATTGCTTATAATGACTCTGATTGGGGAGGTGACCCGAATAATCGTCACTCCACCACTGGTTTTTGCATCTTTTTAGGAGAATCTTTAATTTCTTGGAGATGCAAGAAACAACAAAATATCTCACTTTCATCCACAGAAGCCGAATATAGAGTCATGGCATCTACTACCATGGAGATCGTTTGGATTCACAGCTTGCTGGAAGATATGAATGTTCAAGTTCAAGGGCCCACAAACTGTGTTGTGATAATAAAAGTGCAATTTACATTGCCAAAAATCACACATTTCATGAGCGCACGAAGCATATTGAGATGGACTGTCACTATGTTCATGAAAAATACTTGAGAAAAACCACAGACCTCCCATATGTTACATCAGAATACCAGTTGGCAGACTTTTTCACCAAAACGTTGTGCTCTCCAAGATTTAACTTCCTTCTTGGCAAACTTTCGGTTATGTCACCCTAAGTTTGAGAGGGGGTGTAAAAATGTAATGATCTTTTTATATATATATTCATATATATATATGGAGAGATACATTTACATATATATATATATATGTATATGTATCTATCTAAGTATATATATTAACATATTTACAAAACCTGATAAAGGGTATTTCAATCTTTTCTCATTTTGCGCATATTCTCATTTGAGAATATGACTATATTTTCCTTTCTTTTAATTCTTTTCAGCTTTTCTTTTCTTTTTTTGTCACATGGGGGGGGGGGGGGGGGGGGGGCTCAACATAGACGTTGGAGCCCCCTCCAACAGTTATATTTATAACCGTTGGAGGGGCTCCAACGTATATGTTGGAGCCCCCCCCCCCCCCACCACCACCCCTCCAACATTGTATAAATAGGGGTGCTCCCCTTCTCTTTTTCTTATGCTTTTGTAAAGCCCCTCTTGAGACCCAATATATTGAAGTTGATATTTGTTATGCTCTTGTGCATTTGTATCCGTGCCTTTGTGCACTTGTGAGAGTTCTCCTTTGTGCACACTTCATGTTTTTAGCATTGTGTTTATACACAAAATCTCTTTTTATAGAGATTTTTACACCACCCCCACCATCAAGAAATGTCCATGACGATCTAGAAACTTATCACATTATGCAAAATCTTGACTTTAACTAGATCATTCCTGATAGGCTGCCTGGATGGGTTGACTGTTGACATAGTAAATGGCATACCATATCCTCCCCACCAAATCAGATTTGCAGATCGTGTCAAATATAACTTATAAATATACTTCCATTCCAGTAATAATTGTTAAGAAAGGTCCAAAAGATGTACATAAAAAAGTTGCTCCAATGATTACTAAGTTAAACAGCAGAACTAAATTTACTATTTTTACAATTAGCTTATAGGGTTTAGGATAACTGCAGGAGGTGCACCATTTGGATGGTGAATCATGACCATGTCCACATTTCAAATGTTAGTTAGTGCAAGTGAAACCATTGAACAACTCAATCAGGTAATGCATAAAAGATAAAATGCTATGTTGAAGATTTGGCATCGTGGTTCTTCCTAGAAATTCAATAAACTAAATTGGCCTTACAATGACCATTACTCCTAATCTCGGAATCTATCCACATTCTACTCTTTGATGCAAGCATCCTCAATTTGCTTGATCAGAACACAGATGTGAATAGAAGAGATTGTATATCCCTTACTTCTTTGATGGCATCATGGCAATGAACCGAGAAGTATGTCACATGGATATTCCATTTTGAATCTCGTCCCGTATCCCTTTGTATATTAGTCATAGACACAGATATCGGTGATATTTTCAAAATATTGCGATATTATCGTTGTATTTTCAGCAAATGATATTATAGGTAAATTGTCGCAGTATTTTGAAAATATCACCAATTTGATAATAGCTCGATATTATCAATTATTGTTACTGTTTTATTTATTTTCCACATCGTAAATGTGTTTTCTTCTTTATTTTGCATTTTTACTTATTTCTTTTATCATATATGTATTTTATTATCTAAACATGATATTTTCTTACTTATTTTTGTTATTTTTATATATTTTTTGTTTTTTTAAGCTATGAGATCTTGAGATTTTTCCGAGATTTATCACCAAACCTATAATATCATGATTCACGAGAAATACTCTCACCGAGATATAGCCGATACTAATATTTGTGACTATGATATTAGTTACACAGACAACTTCATAAAAATAATTGCATCCCCGTATCTTCAGCCACATCCATGTGACATTAGTTGAGAATTTTATTTGTTTTGACACTAATAAAATGCAAATTAAGAAAGAATCTTTTATCTATGCCCATCTATATCAAATTCAATTTGTAACTAAATTTATAAAGATTTTATAGGCTTTCCTAAAAAACTTGAGAAAATCTAGGCATTTTGAGAAAATATATTAAAATTTTACAGAATAAAAATTTATTTCTTACAATACAAAAAAAGGGTTACAAGTTTTACAAAAATGTAGAAAAAGCAGGAACAAGAAAAAGAAACACATTTAGAATATACTAACAAACGAAAAACAAAAAGTTAACCCAGAAGCTGTCATGACAATACCATGATCATTTTGTGACATCATCGGCTTTTTCAAAATGTAAGTATCTTAAAAATACCATGATATTTACATTTAAATTGCAATTTTAATTCATTACAATAATGTCACAAAAGTTCAAAATATTTCCTTTATCTGTGAGCAAGCTCTATATTTTTATATTTTTCCACCTTCTAGAACCCATGTGAGAGTTTCATGCTCAGAAATGAAATTTTTCAAATGTAACAACAATTATACTGTTGATCACCTATCAAGGTAAATATTAACCACCAATGTTGTGTCAGAGTTGCTTTTTGACCACTTCCAAAAATCAAGGATTATGATCCAATTATCTCCATCTGAAACTATAAGGGCAAAGTAGTGACTAGGATCTAGAAAATTGAAGAATTCATCTTTTATTATCATTTTCGATCATTCTCATTGATAAATATCATACGGATTTACAAAACTTCAACATATTCATGACCGATCCTGATTTCATGAATTATCATCAGCACCTATATCCAGGAATCAATAAAATCCAAAACTATCTGCAATTGCAATTTCTTCAATTTATACTATCGGAAAAATATTAATCAATAAAATAGTAATACTTACCAAGTAAAAAGTTCAAAAGCTCACTGATTATTGAATATTTCAAACCATAATATTAAGTTAAAAGAAAACGAATCTAGTTATCAATGCGTTTCACCAATTCTTGACAGATTCCAAAAGAAAACAACAAAAGAATAAAACAAAAAGCAAATCGTTCATACTTTTGCATGGATTCAGTTGTATTTGGAAATTCAACACTAATTTTCATTGAATTTCTCTGCAACTGTAGCATAATCAACCAAACAACAACTACTACACCGAATTTTTCATAGTTGACACAAGAAAAAGCAGGAATGCAGGATTAACTACAGACTAACAACATAAATCAAAATCTAACCTACGCTTCTATGTTTCCAGATGAGTATAATCACCTCAAGAATGAAAACAGTAATACTTATCAAGTAAAAAGTTCAAAAGCTCACGGACTCTTGAATATTCCAAATCATAATATTAAGTTAAAAGAAAAAAAAATCTAGTTATCGATGTGTTTCACTGATTCTTGGCAGATTCCAAACAAAAATTTAAAGCTTGACATAAAAAAAAACAAATCATTCATACTTTTGCATGGATTTAGTTATATTTCAGTATTTAACACTAAATTTCATCGAATTCTCTGCAACTGTAGCTCAACTAAACAACAACAATTAGACCGAATCTTTCATAGTTTACACTGGAAAGACAGCATTAACTACAGACTAATGATATAATTCAAAATCTGACCTACTCTTCCATGTTTCTCCATGGAGAGTATAACCGCCTCAATAATGTAACAAGAACGTCAAACTTTTGACTTATGACACAATAATATTAAGTTGAAAGAAAACGACTCTAGTTATCAATGTGTTTAAGTTTAACCAGTTCTTGACAGATTCCAAAAAAAAAACAAATTGAAACAAAAACAAGGAAATTGTTCTTTTTTTTGCATGGATTCAGTTGTATTTGAGAATTTAACACTAAATTTCATCGAATTTCTCTGCAATTGTAGCATACTCAACTAAACAACTACACCGAATTTTTCATAGTTTACACTAGAAAAAGAAAGGATTAACTACAGACTAACAACATAATCAAAATCTGACCTACGCTTCTATGTTTCCCGATGTAGAGTATAATCACCTCAAGAATGGAAACAGTAATACTTATCAAGTAAAAATTTCAAAAGCTCACGGCCTCTTGAATATTCCAAACCATGATATCAAGTTAAAATAAAAAGAATCTAGTTATCAATGTGTTTCACTGATTCTTGACAGGTTCCAAACAAAAATTTAAATATTGACATAAAAAGGAACAAAGCGTTCATACTTTTGCACGGATTCAGTTATATTTCAGTATTTAACACTAAATCTCATCGAATTCACCGCAACTGTAGCACACTCAACTACACAACAAGAATTAGACCGAATCTTTCATAGTTTACGCTAGAAAGACAGCATTAACTACAGATTAACGATATAATTCAAAATCCAACCTACTCTTCCATGTTTCTCCATGTAAAGTATAACCGCCTCAATAATACAACAAGAACGCCAATTTTCCACTTCTGACACGATTAAGCGACAATCAACCGCATATTAATGATTAAATAGAATAGTAATTCTCGTTTTCCTCCATTAACTCGACGCGAATTCCACTAAACTCGATGAAGGCAATACGATTATCAAATACAAAGCAGAAAAAAACGAAAGAGAGAAAGAGAGAAGGATTACCGGATCCAGGTGAATGTTTCCGTGGACGTTATCGTAGACGTACTTCGTGCGGCGTCGATCGTGAAACGGGAGGTGATTAGAGTGCGGGTTCATCGGGAATTCTTCGTCAGCACCGGATCCCATTCGTTCTCTGTTCCGGAGGAACGAAAAAGAAGGAACTCCTCGACGTAACAGAAACCCTAAGACCCCACGCGCCCTGAGCTCCTCGCGAAGCTTCTTCACTTTCTTTGAACTACAAGAAAGAAAACGAAAGAACCGGGACAGGACGAGCGAGGGCGCTACCCGCGAGAGGGAAAATAAAGAATACGAAAAATGAAACCGCCCCAGCGAGGCGACTAGTTTTTTAAGGTACGGATGTTCTTGAATTTACGATAGTACCACTGTGCATGCACTAGTTATTGCGTGTTTGGATATCTTGATATTGATTTCCTAAGTTGTGATTCCTCTACTAAAATGTAGATTTCCTCCAGAAACATGTTTAGGATTTTCAAGTTTTTCTCAGAAGAGGTGCACCCTTGCATCATAGTTGTCAGGTGATGATTGAAATCAAGAAGTGGATATTTGGAATTTTTAAATAAATCGAAAAGCCATTAGAAATCAGTATATTGCATCTCATGTTATTCCATTTCAATCACATTTGAAGTGACTCTCATGTGAATTCGAATTACATTCGGTTCCTCATTTGCATTTTCCAATGTTTGGTTAGTTGTGCAAATGAGATTCATTGTCTCATTTGCATGAGATTCTGCATATCAGGAGAGGTTACCAAACATGCCCTAAAAGGCAATATGTGAAATCATGTGAACAAAGACTTCAAGGTTCGTAAGAAAAATTAACATGATTCTTGAAAGGAATTGGAATTACTCAAAGAATCAAAATTCTTAGTTGTGAGAACCAGCATTCCCATGCAAGAGGAACTGGATTCCTATGTCAATGAAATTGAGGTTCCCATCTAAGAGAATTGGAATTCCTATATTATGAAAATTAGGATCTTATAACGTGAGAATCAGGATTCCTATATTACGAACTTATGACGTGAGACTCGGGATTCCATACATGAAAGTCCACATAATTGATCCATAGACCTAGACATGGAACAAGGTCCAGACCTAGTCCCAGGCTCAAACTCAAATCAAACATTGATCCCCGATACGATAGACCAAATCTGGGCTCACACCCAAAACCAGTTGGGCTCAACCATGTGTTGAAATTTGAATCCAACAGAAACCTAGTGCACCTACAAATTTGTTTATACAGACTGCTAATCATTGAATTGCCAAGTTCTTAAATCAAAGGTTTGGTTTTGGTCCAGATACCCAACCAGATCCAAATCTGCTTAGCTGGATTCGGTAAAGTGCATCCAAATAATAATTGGATTTGGATTCGCTATACAGTCTTACATCTGAATATAAACTCAAATAGACATTCAAACCCATTTGTGCAAAAGTACATCCACTTAGCAATTTGAAGACAGACTAATCCGGCATTAGAATTACCTGTCCATCCACACCCGACTCCAACTCCGAATCCGATTAGGAAATATCCAACGGGATGCAGTTCAATGAAGCATATATACATTCAAACCAAATCCGGCCCGTTTACATCCCTAGGTTTTGCACGTTTGCTGAATGGTACGATCTTTTCCAGTGAAAATTTTTCCCAGTCACTTGAAGATTGGATGCATGAAGTGAGTGCATCCAAACACCTATAGCGTCAACCTCCTTAGAAACCAAAAGCCATTTAATTATGTAGAGGGGACCTAGTGATCTCTTATCTGATCCCTTATGTGCCTCTGCCAATCAGATGATGGCATTTCATGTGCGTTTGATTGGCTGTGACACATAAGGGATCAGCTAAGATATCCCAGGGTCCCAATTCCCAAGTTTCTAATCACCTGTTTACGCAGGGAAAGCAGTGGCATTTTGTTATTGTTTCACAAAAGCAAGGCATTCTGCAAGAGGGTCAAATGTGGTCGGTTTATGTTCTTGATTCGTGGAAATCCCGAGACCCTTATTCCACGGTTATCGATATAATAATTCCCATAACGAAAGCGTTTGGAAACCATATCCATGTTCTGTGGTGTCCGTTCTCTCACATAAAAATAGGAAGTAACGACAAGGATTATTAGGCGAATATTCGGACTCATGCAAACGCGGACATGTTGATGAAGGGTCCACCTGTAGCTGTCTTTTTCATTGGCAAGCATGGTTGGACAGATGTGTTTGGCTACCACAAGCTAACATGGACTAAGAGAGTGTAACGACACAGACCATTTGATAGAGAGGCTCTATGCAGGCCAATGAACCTCATTACCTGCGAATTGGATTCAGATCAATACTTTTAGCGTGTATGGGGATCAATGGTAGGAAGGTATGTAATTTGGGATGCTCAAGAACGTCTTTTGAAGGCAGGCTGTGGTGCATTGATGATGAGTTTATTACAGAGAGAAATCAAATGTTGGATACTGATTTTCAAGTCTTTTTGCTTCGGCTAGTATCATAATAAGATCATCTAGAAGGGATATGGTGATTTATATTAATCAAAGTTTGGAAGGAAGACGAAAAGTGAATGGTTTCATGGAGCAGCTCACTCAATATGTTTATCATTTTTATCGGGTTGTAGTTTGGCTTGTTCCCAAGTAGGGATGACAGTGGGGCGGGGCGGGGCGGGGCGGGGCGGGGGACAAGGTCTCCACCCCCGCCCCGCCTCAAGATTTTATCCTCCATCCCCGGTGGGGATGGATTTTATCCTCCACCCCCGCCTTCATCCCCGTTTCATGTCCTCCATCCCCGGTTCAAACGGGGATGAGGCGGGGCGGGGCGGGGATATTGCGGGGAAAAGTGGTCGGGGCGGGGACGGGGCGGGGCGGGGAAAAGTGCATGTTCATCCCCGCCTCCATCCCCGGACGGGGATGGATTTTAACCTTCGTCTCCGCCTCCATCCCCGTTTCATACCCTTCATCCCCGGTCCAAACGGGGCGAGGCGGGGCGGGGCCCCGCTTTCCCCCGGTCCACTGCCATCCCTATTCCCAAGGAGTGTAATAGAGAAGCGAAATCTCTTACTATCATGGCTAGCACTATCGACGGCAGACACGGGTCTCATTTGAATCCAACATGGATTCCTTCATTGTAAATATGTAATTTACTGTTATCATTTCACAATCAACAGGTAGGGTCTGCCTAACCTCACATTTCATTGTAAAGATGCCGACATGGTGACAACTGACAAAACAATAAAAAAGCTAAAGTCTCCATTATTTATTAACTACTTCTCGCTATATCCAGAAGGAAAGCTCCTCGCCTTAGAAACGAGAGGAATCTTGCTTCCAAAATCTGGGTAACTCGATTTCTTTTAGTGGAAAGTTGTTTTCTCCAAAACAGATTCTCTTTGGCTTCTTTTAAGGGCACGTTTGCAAGAGAGAAAAACTCTTGTAGGAAAATAAAGTTTTGCCTAAGAGTGTTTTGTTGGGATAAACCACCAAGTTGGTGGTGGTTACCCACAATGTGAGTAACGCTCCCCATGAATGTGCTCCTTCCGTCTGCATTAAAATCAGAGGGAACGGTTTCTCAACCGTTCCCATTTTGTGCTTTATAAATACTCGGTTTCATGAGCGACCCAGGATAAGAGACGAAAAGAGAAATACAGGTCTACTCACCGACTGCATCCGGAAGCCTGGGCTCGTGAAGGGCAGCAATCCGGCTGAGCAGAGAAACTCCGGCGACCATCTTCGATGAGCACAGCAGCTCCTCCAATGGCGGCATCAAGTACACGTGCTCTGTGTTATTTCTGTTTTTTATGTAGGGCCACCACTGCTCAGGGGTGCTAATTGAGGCTTCGCCGGAAATCCACCACCGGAATCGGAAAACCCCAACATTGGGTTATGGGCCCATATCTCGCCTTCCGCTGCGAGGTTTCCGGCAACTGTCGCCATTGGGCGACAGTGTTTTCAAGCCACAGTCGCCATGGGGCGACATACCCCTTTTCCGGCGACTGTCGCCGTCGGGCGACAGACAGCAAAAAAAAAAAGGTTTCGGGTTTTTTCTTTACCTGAGGCCATAAGGCTGTTGTTTCTTTCATCGTCGTCGGAGACTACCGCGCAGTGTCGCCGTTTTTTCTGGCCAACCACTGCCCGGCGATGCAAGCATCCAGCCGGCGGCGTTTTGGGGTTTCCTGTAATGCAGTTGCGCCGGGTCTGGGCTCCGTGAGAGTTGTCGGAAGTCGTGGTGGCTCGCCGTCGACGACGTTGGTCGTCGACGAGCGACACTGGGTCGCCGGCGGGCGACGTTGGTCGCCGGCGGGCGACATCGGTCGCCGGCGGGCAACATCGGTCGCCGGCGGGCAACATTGGTCGCCGACTGCAAAAAGGGAAAAACCCCTTTTTCAAAAAATCGGGGTTTTCTGCCCCTTTTCATTTTTTTTATCGTGGTGGAACCGGACTGGGTCCGACCCGGATCTGGTAAACTCTAGGTCAGACCCGGATCCGGTTATTACCGGGTCTGACCCGGATCCAGTAAACCCCGGGCCGACCCGGATCTGGTAAACCCCGGGTCAGACCCGGATCTGGTTATTACTGGGTCTGGCCCGGATCCAGTAAACCCCGGGCCGACTCGGATCTGGTAAACCTCGGGTCAGACCCGAATCCGGTTATTACCGGGTCTGGCCCGGATCCAGTAAACCCCGAGCTGACCCAGATCCAGATAATATCGGGTCTGACCCAGATCCGATTCATACCGGGTCTCACCCGGATCCAGATATTATCGGGTCTGACCCGAATCCAGATATTACCGGGTCCGACCCAGGTCCAGATAATACCGGGTCCGACCCGGATCCATATTATTCTGGGTCTGACCTGGATCTGGTTACAGTCGGGTCTGACCCGGATCCAGTAGGGTCCAGGCACTATTTGGCCTAGACCAAATCAAGGACTGATTCGGTCCCCTTTCGAGACCGGTTCGGAGCCGTTTTTGATCGGTTTCTTCCAATTTCTCACCGATTCTGAGATGCTAAGACTCTGTTTTCTTAAATGTAAGAAAATACAGGGATTTTGGCATACGTTTATGGGGTTTTTATGAACTTTTGTCCATACTTGACCCGATTCATAAGGTTCAGAACCGGTTCGGACCCTTGGATGACCGGTTCGGGGCTGTTTCAGACCGGTTTAGAGTGCTTTCAAATTGATTCTTGCTGGAGGACCCAAGGTTTTACCCATTTAAGTTTGGCTTGGGTTATTGATCATGCATTTATTTGAAATTATGCATGTATAAATGTGTATATAATTCTGACATCAAGGATAGTTAGATAACTTAGTGTATTCATGTCACCAAAGTGACTGAATACACGTATGTTGTCAAAATGTTGTACTATCATATGGTTTTAGTCAATATTACTGTTGTACTTGTATTCATGAAATGATAAATGACTCAAATGTGGTTTTATCGTGTTTTGAATTTAAGTAGGGTATAATAAGGTAAATGTGTAGAGATACATCACACATGAGTATCCAAAGGTACCTTGTGTTGATGGTCTAACTTTACAAGAATCTTAGTTTTACCGAATATGGTCGGTAGGCGAAGTGGTTTCGCGTGTCGGAGCTCTTACCAAAGTAGGACTCTGATGACCCCCTTCACTCGCCTGGAAAGAAGCATATCAAGGGCCTTTTATTCTTTTGCTTTTTCCACTAAAGTTTTAGTCTCGTATGAATGTTTTTTGATACGTGCCTTTTGTCATGCAGTTTATAGTTCTGTGATTTTAGATGACTCAAGCTCTATACATTTTCTTGATGGATCTAACTTTAGTGATTGGAAAGAAACTGTTCTTTTTGCATTAGAATATATGGATCTAGATCTGGCCCTAAGGATAGATGAACCTGCTGCTCTCACTGATAAGAGCACTGCGGATCAAAAGATTGCTTTTGAGAAGTAGGAGCGCTCGAATAGGCTTAGCTTGTTGCTTTTACAATCTAAAGTAGCTAAGAACATTCGTAGTGCTATCCCACAATGCAGAACAATGAGGGAATTCATGAATGCCATTGAGGCATAGTTTGTGAGTTCAAACAAGGCCAGAACCAGTACCCTGATGTCAAAACTCATATCTATGAAATATACTGGAGGGGGAAACATTCTCCAGCACATTTTGGAGATGAGAAATATAGCGTCTCAGCTGAATGACATGAAGCTCTCCATAACTGATTCTTTTCTAGTGCATTTAGTCCTAACATCCTTACCCTTGGAATACGGACCTTTCAAAATCTCGTACAACACACATAATGATGAATGGACATTTAATGAACTCATGTCCAAGTGTGTTGAAGAAGAAGAGAGGATGAAAGGTGAGAAGGTGTAGAGTGCACATATGACTTCTCATACGTCCAAGGCAGGACCAAGGAAGAATGCATTTAAGAGAAATGCTAGGAAGAAGCCAACTGGGGATAAGTCATCCCAAGACAAGCAATCTAACTCTGCTCCCATAAAGTGCTTCTTTTGCAAGAAGAAGGGACACATGAAGGCAGATTGCATAAAGTACAAAAAGTTGTTAGAAAAGAGAGGTAATTTGTTATTTGTTTCTTATGAATGTAATTTATTACAAATTTCTGAAAATAGCTGGTGGATTTATTCTGGTGCTACTGTTCATATTTCCAACTGTCTACAGTTGTTTCTTAGCAGAAGAGAACCAACAATGCATGAGAAGTGCATCTATTCGGGAAACAAGATGTGTTCACATGTGAAGGGTGTTGGAACCTGCAGGATTACTCTGGAAACAAACGTAGTTTTAGATCTCCATGATGTCTTTTATATTTCATTATATAGTAGAAACTTAATTTCAATTTCAAAGTTGGATAAATTTGGATATTATTTTAAGTTTAAAAATTCCAAATTGTTCATATTCAGAAATTCAATTGAAATTGGTTCTGCATCAGTTTATGATGGTTATATAGATTAAATGTGAAGATCTAAACTCAGGAGTCTCTAACTTCTGAATACGCATTAGTTGGAAATAAACGTAGCTTGATAAATGATAAATCTTACATGCTTTGGCATCAAAGGTTGGGTCATATCTCTGAAAAGAGAATAAAGAGACTCGTAAATAAAGGGATCTTGAAATCTCTAGATTTTACCGACAATGACCCATGTGTTGATTGCATGAGGGCTAAGCATACAAACACATATAAAGAGGGTGCCAAATGCAGTAGTGAGATATTAGAAATAATCCATACGGATGTATGTGGAACGTTTTCTTCCTGTTACACAAGCGAAAAATATTTCATCACCTTTATTGATGACTATTCTCGGTATATGTATCTCTATTTGATTTTTGAAAAATTTGATGTTTTTCAGATATTTAAAGAATTTAAGAAAGAAGTAGAGAAACAAACCGATAAGGTTATTAAGATAGTCAGGTCTGATAGAGGTGGCGAATATTATGGTAGATTTACTGAAATAGGGCAAAGGGAAAGACCATTAGCGTGATTTCTTAAAGAGGAAGGCATTGTGCCTCAATATATCATGCCTGGTAGAGCTTATCAGAATGGTGTAGCTAAAAGAAGAAATTGTACGCTTAAAGAAATGGTCAGAGCTATGTTGAATTATTTAACGCTTCCCATAAAGTTGTGGGGTGAAGCTTTAAGGACTGTTGTGCATATTTTGAATAAGGTTCCTACGAAATTTATGCCTAAAACTCCTTACGAGATGTGGACAGGTAAGAAACCATCACTGTCTTATATGCATATATGGGGATGTCTTGCAGAGGCTAAACTGTATAACCCCCACATTAAAGGCTTCGATCCAAGAACAACCAGTGGATATTTCATTGGTTATCCAGAAAGATCAAAAGGGTACATGTTTTATTGCCCATCTCACTCACCACAGATTGTTGAAACGGATAAGGCTAAATTCCTAGAAGATGGTTCAGTAGGATTGAGTGCACTTCAAAGCCTTGATTTTGAGGAAGTACAGGATCCAGTTTCATCACCTGTTAAGGAAAACATCGAAAGATACCACATTGTTATTCCTAATGATGGTGTGGTTGATCATTCGATTGTTAATGCACAAATCAAAAGTGAACCTATTGTGGACAATGCGGAAGAGCACGAACAGGATGATCAGGTTCAATCTGAGCTTGAGGAACGACCTGTTTGGAGATCCACAAGGATTAGGAGATCTGCCATATATCCTGATTATGTGGTGTACCTTTAGAAGCCTGGTGATTTCATAGATATGGATGATGACCCGTTGACTTTTATGGAAGCTGTTGAAAGCAAACAATCTTCGCACTGGATAGAAGTCATGAAAGAAGAGTTAGACTCTTTGGCTAAAAATCAAGTGTGGGATCTTGTCACGTTATCTAAAGGAGTAAAGCTCGTAGGGTGTAAATGGGTCTTTAAGACCAAGAAAGACTCCAAATGTAACATAGAGAGACATAAGGCAAGATTGATCGCTAAAGGATTCACACAGATGGAGGGCATTGACTATAATGAGACATTTTTTTCTGTCTCAACTAAGGAGTCAATGAGGACAATTTTGGCCCTCGTAGCTCATTATGACTTACAGCTACATCAGATGGATGTGAAAACAACGTTCCTCAACGGGGATCTGAATGAAGAGGTATACATGGAACAACCTCTTGGTTTCTTTGAAAATGATCATTTGGTTTGCAAGCTTAACAAATCAATATATGGACTTAAACAGGCCTCCCGACAGTGGTATATTAAATTTTCCCAAGTCATTGTGACTTTCGGGTTTACAGAAAACATTATTGATCAATGCATATACCTTAAGGAAAGTGGGAGTAAGTTCATTATAATGATGTTGTATGTGGATGACATCTTACTTGCAACTAACGATATAAAGTTACTTTCAAAGACAAAACACTTTCTTGCATCACATTTTGATATGAAAGATATGGGTGAGGTTGCTTACGTTCTTGGCATTGAGATTCATCGAGACCGAGCAAAAGGTTTTCTAGGCCTCTCCCAAAGATCCTATATAGAAAAGGTGTTAAAGCGATATGGGATGGAGAATTGTTCTTCTAGTTCTACACTCATATCAAAAGGTGACAAGCTGAGCCTAAAGGATTGTCCACAGAACGATATTGACAAAGCACAGATGAGTGCTTATCCATATGCATCAGTTGTTGGCAGCTTGCAGTACGCGTAGACATTTTCTCGACCAGATATTTCTTTTGCAGTAGGGGTACTTGGTAGATTTCAGTCTAACCAAGGTTTACCCCATTAGAAGGCTGCCAAGAAAGTCTTGCGGTACTTGCAAGGGACAAAAGACTATATGTTAACATATCATGAAGTTGATCACCTCGAGGTCATTGGCTACTCAGATATAGATTTAGGAGGATGCCTTGATAGTAGAAAGTCTACTACTGGGTACATCTTCTTACTTGCTGGGGGCACGATCTCTTGGAGGAGTGGAAAGTAGACGACCACTGTTGCCCACACCATGGAGGCAGAATTCATAGCATTGTACGAGACTACTTTGCAGGCTATATGGTTAAAGAACTTCATATCACAGTTAAAGGTGATTGATTCCATTGGAAAGCCACTGAAGGTCTACTGTGATAATAAAGTTGCGGTGTCTTTTTCGAACAACAATAAAAGTACTACGTCATACAAGCATATGGAATTGAAGCATTTTGTTGTTAAAGAAAGAACAAAGAATCATTTAGTGCATATTGTCAATATTGATACCAAAGAGATGATCGTTGATCCTCTTACTAAAGGGATAGCACCGGGATTATATTCTGAACATGTAATGAGGATGGGATTGTTAAACTCTTTTTTTTTTGACATATGCATATAAATAAAGTGATCACTTTCAGTTTTTGATTCTCATTATGGTTGTTGTCAATCTCCTAAGGATTAGAGATTCAACTAAGGACCTTTAGAATAGAATCAAAAGGTCATTCTATTCATCAAGTTATTCCCATAAGCTTTTCTGATTAAAGGGTTTATCGTCGGAACAAGTGGGAGAATGTTGGGATAAACCACCACGTTGGTGGTGGTTACCCACAATCTGAGTAACGCTCCCCATGAATGTGCTCCTTTCGTTAAACCTGCATTAAAATCAGAGGGAATGGTTTCTCAACCGTTCCCATTTTGTGCTTTATAAATATTGGGTATCATGAGCGACCCAGGATAAGAGACGAAAAGGGAAATACAGGTCTACTCACCGACTGCATCCGAAAGCCTGGGCTCGTGGTGGGCAGCAGTCCGGCTGAGCAGAGAAACTCCGACGACCATCTTCGACGAGCACAACAACTCCTCCAATGGCGGCATTAGGTACGCGTGCTCTGTGTTATTTCTGTTTTTTCGCAGGGCCACCACTACTCAGGGGTGCTAATTGAGGCTTCGCCGAAAATCCACCACCGGAATCGGAAAACCCCAACATGTTTTTTATATGAGCTCTCCAAAAAAAAGTTTTTCACTTGTTTGTGTAGCATGAGAAAAACAGAATGGGAAAATGTGAAATTACCATAAGAGGAAGAGGGTGGTGGTGCTGGGGAGTAAAAATAAATTTTCTCTTGGTAAGGAACGTTCCTTCACCACCCTCATGGAGGAATGTTTCATGTCAAAAAGTCTATGTAAAGTAAATACGAGAGTGAAGAGAATGATAAGACACAAGATAATATGTGATATATTTTATTAAGGAGTACACGATATATATATATATATATATATATATATATATATATATATATATATATATATATATATATATATATATATATATATATATAGCAAATAAAGAAAAACATAATACACCATAATATCTTTTAGATAATCCTCATCTATTGCACAGGTCAGTTACATATTTGGATTCGTTACATTCCATTTTACTTTTAAATTTAGATAACTCCTGCCATTTCACTTTTACCTCTTTACTTCTACATTTCCCCTCAAGTTGGTGCCTCTATGCTTAGTAGGCCTAACTTGCCAACAAGGTGCTTAAAGCTTTCTTTACTTAGTGCCTTTGTCAGAATATTTGCCCTTTGATCTTTGCTAGAAATATACACGGTATTGATGACTCCTACCTCTATTTTTTTTCAAATGAAATAACATTCCAACTCTATATGTTTTGTTCATTCGTGGAATACCGGATTTGTCGTTATATGCATTACGGCTTGATTGTCGCAATATAAGGTTGCCGAACTTTTTTGTTTGCAGCCAAGATCTTCAAGAAGATATGTCAACCATACAACTTCACTTGTTCTTGTTGCCATACTTCTAAATTCTGCTTCTGCCAAGGATCTAGAAACAACTGCATGTTTCTTTGTTTTTCAGGATATGATGTTGTCACCTAAGAAGGTACAATATTCTGATATTGACTTTCTTGATATCAGGCAGCTTGCCCAATCCGAGTCCATATAACAGCTTAATTTGAGGTCATTCTTTACTTTTAGCAAGATTCTTTGCCCACGCGTTCTCTTTAGATATCTTAATAATTTGGTAGTTGCTTCTGAGTGTTGTTCTCGAGGCTCATGCATGAATTGACTGAGTATATGCACCGTATATGTGATATCAAGCCTTGTAATTGTCAGATAAATGAGTCGACCAACTAACCTCTTAAAGCTAGCTTCATTTGTGATTGAAATTCTTTTGAGGTTCCATTAGTATTTATGTTGGCTTTATTCCTAGAAGACTTGCTTCTTTTAACAAATCATGTATACATTTTCTCTGATTGAGAAATATCCCCTATCGTGACCATGCAACTTTGCTGCCTAGGAAATATCTTAATTTTCTGAGGTTTTTTATATGAAATATTTGGTCAAGGAGTTCTTTCAAATTTTCAATAACCTTGTTATCACTTCTTGTTATAATCACATCATCTACATAAACCAACAAAAACATTTCATGTTCACCACATTTCTTAAAAAATAAGGAATAATCTGCCCGAGATTGAGTGAAACCAAACTTGACAAACCATTGTCTTGATGCTTGTTTCAGTCTGTATAGGGATTTATTGAGTTGACATACTTGATTTTCTTCCTATCGACGATATTGGGGTGACAGTTGCATGTAGATCTTTTCATTAAGGTCCCCACGCAAAAATGCATTGTTGACATCTAATTGATGAAGGAACCAATTACAGACAACAACAATGGATAATAAGCATTGCATGGTGACTAATTTGGCAACTGGAGCAAACATGTCATGATAATCCAAAGCTTCTTGTTGTGTATAGCTTTGTGCAATGAGTTGAGCCTTGTAGCGTTTGATGCTTTCATTGAATTTGTATTTGATTTTATAGACCCATTTTGATCCAATCGCACGCTTCCTGGATGGCAAGGGCATAAGAGTCCATGTGTCATTGTCTCGAAGGGCTCGTAGCTCTGTATCCATGGCAGATTTCCATCTTTCATCCTAAAGAGCGGTGAGTTAGTCATTAAGTTCTTCATGGGTAGAGATAGAGACACAAAAAGCACTGTAGGAATGAGAAAGTTTAGAAAAGTCTAGAAAAGATGATATGGGATAATGTGTGTAGGTGGTGGAGTTAGGCAACGAATGGTCATAGAGAAGAGCTTGATTACATTTATAACACTAGAAAAATGTTAATTAGCAACAAAAATTGGCAATGAATTATTTTCGTCGCAAAGTTGCGACAGATTAGCGAGAGAAAAGTAGTCATTGCTAAAATTGAAATTTGCTATGGAATTAGCGATAAAAATATTTTGTCTCAAACTCTGTCGCTAATTATCAACGAAAAAGTTCTATGTCAAACTCCGTCGCAACTTAGCGACGGATTAGCGACAACATTTTCCCGTCGTTACTTAGCGATGGATTTTGACATCGAACTTTTTCATCGCTATTTTTCGATATAAGCCCGTCTAAGGCTTGAAATTCTCTCTCTCTCTCTCTCTCTCTCTCTCTCTCTCTCTCTCTCTCTGATTACCCCCAAATCGGGTTCTCAGTCAAAGAACGCTAACCCTTCACCTTTTTCTCCACCAACCCCTTAGCCTATGTCGGCCCCTTTGCCTTAGCTAACCCTCCCTGCATCCGGCTACCTGCCGCCGGCAGCCCAGACTGAATCCACCCCACCGTTTCTCTTTTCCCTGAGCCCCTATCCTCACCTCATCGAAGGTCACCCGATGTCAGAACCCCCGTGCACAATCTGTCGCTGGCGACACCCTCCGCCTTTTGCCCCCGCTCAGGTCTCTCTCTCTCTCTCTCTCTCTCTCTCTCTCTCTCTCTCTCTCTCTCTCTCTCTCTCTCTCTCTCTTCCTCTTCGTCTCCTTCTGTTTTTCGGTCGACAGACAAAGGCTGCCTGTCCTCTATTTTTTTTCGGTAGACAGACAGGGGTTGTGCTCCAGCTTGTCTCCCTTTTTCGACCGGCAAGCAGAGGCACCCCTGCCAGTTTTTTCGACAGGTCGACAGGGAAGACACCCCTTGTCGCCTATGACAAAGAACGAGGCAAGGGATTTGGGCACCTCCCTCATTCCTTCCAGTCGGCAGGGGCTTTGCCCCTACTGCTTGGGTGTTTTTGGCATGCGGGTGCAAAGCCCTTGCCCCACCCGTTCCTTCTTTTTTGCCAAAGAGGGGTCGAGTTCCCTCCCTGTCTTCTTTTTCTTGGGTTTTGAGGGAGGGGCTCAGCCCCCTCCCATTTTTCCTTCTTCGTAAGGGAGGGGTTGAGACCCCCTCCCTATTGCTTGGGTTACGAGGGAGGGGTTTGGCTCCGATTGTGCCTCCCTTCTCACTGTCGTCCTCGTCCCTCTTTGCCGTATATAAATATGCATTGCAATATATAAATGTGCATTACAGATAGGTAGCTGAGCTAATTGCATGATGCTTAGTTCTAAGCATCGCATGCGGCTAAAAATGCAATGCAAAAAGAAATAAGAAAAAAATACAAAGACAAAAGCAATGCAAATCGGGTAAATACCCATGGTGAGTAAGTGATGCAAGTGCATTACATGTTATTTACTTTTTTGGATACAACACTTTCATGTTCACACACTCAGTTATAGATATCTAAGACTGCTTTGCTGGACTTTGGAGATCATGCTGAGCATGATTTGAATGTATGAAAATAAGAAGTGCTCTTATTTTTGTAGTTCGGAGTCCATGCTAGTCATGGTAGTAGTTAGCAGGATATTGAAGTGTGTTTGTTGCAGGTACATGTTTGACATTATTGTGATATGAATTATTGAATGTATTGCAATGTTTGATGTGACTGTATCCATGCTTGCATGAAGTTATTTTTGAATTAATTATGCCCTTCATGTGAAATTATATTATAATTGAATGTATCATGTTTATGAATGTAATTTTATCTTTCTAAATATCTTTGTAATATATATATATATATATATATATATATGTGTGTGTGTGTGTGTGTCGTGTATCCATGCTTGCATACCCACCTACACCAGCTATCAACGTGTATTATGTGAATTTCTAACTTATTTTTCTATAGATGATGTTTCGCGTGCACATGACCCACCTACACCAGTTATTCATACACATCACGAGACAACGCCGGATGCAGGGTCTTCTTAATCTCACATACGATGACTCATTCAAATAATGTATATCGATAGTCGACCGTAAGTATTTCATTTTCACTTATCTGATACTTATCTTATAAATAGTGTATATCGATAGTTGATTGTTAATGTGTACCAATTCATGTGCAACGCGAGGTTCGAACCACAAGAAGTAATATAAGGAATTAGACAGTCACTACTTCAACATCTTTCAGGATCAATCGCTCAATGGAAAGAGTACCCGAAGGTGGTGTTGAACAGATTGTGGTCCTCATTCATGGTATACAATCATTTATCATATTTAATGTGTTTCATATTTAATTTTTTGTTATAGTCATGTATACTAACTTTCTGAAATTATTTGTAGGCTTCGAATCGCTTTGTAATTGCGAAGGAGGAACATGACGTAAGGCGGGTATGGCAGAAGGTGGTTGTCAGTCGATTTGCAAACATGCTGCACAATATGAAGACTGCAGTAATAAAAGCATCTGGTGGGATAGATGATCCACTGCAGTGGAAGGGTCATGACCCTCCTACTATCAGGTCAGATTATTAGGATACAATGTGCGACAAGCGGGCGGGTCATAAATTTCGAAATCGCTTAGCAAAGGCTGCATAAAACTAAGCGAAGATGCTCGATGCCCATCTACACACAGGTGGATCTAAGACTTTTGGAAGCCACTAGAAGAAAATGACAACTCATTAATATATATATTGACAAATTTATAAGTATTGTTGCATACCTTTTAATTGATTTTTTTTATCATTTAACCTCACAGGAAGTAGAAAAAAAGGCATTGTGCATTATAAAGATATGTTTTTTGAAACACATAAACGTAAAAGCATGAGAGAGTTCGTATAAGAGAAGGCGAGAGCGACAACAGTATGTATTTATTGTATTAATAAATATTGTAATAGACAAGTTACCATGAATATTGTAATTCTTAATTATTAATCTATATTGTAATTATTACTTTGTAGGAGTCATATGAGCAACATATGATAAAATGATATGGTGATGACTCCACTCAGCATCTGCCTTTTGATCTTGCAGCATGGGTGACTGCAATTGGTGAACCAAAAAAGGGTTGTATGTGTGAGTTTAGGAGTAATATGAACATCACACCAGTTATTGCGTCCTCTAGCTAGGGCTCTCAGAGTTCTTCCGCTAGCATCAACTCCCAGTGTCTGATTGACCCTGCTAATTCTTAGGATGGTGCATGCCAGCTTGTTAAGGACACAATGTGTAACTTTTTACATGAAGTTATTCTCAACGTTGTCCATAATGAGTTATGCAACTTTTCTCGGGATAGGGGAACTTCGTCTGCAGGTGCCCATCAGGTATGAAAGTTTCATGCCATTTATTTCATGTCGTTAGAATTCAAGCTAGTATATTCATGATTTCATCACATATGAGCATGATTTCATCACTATGAAATTGTTTGACTACCTTATAACACATATATGCATGATTTAATCATTATGAGAGATTTTTGACAACCTTAAAACATATATAAGCATGATTTCATCACTATGAAAGTTTTTTTACAACCTTAGAACACATATATGCATGATTGAATTACTATGAAAGTTTTTTGACAACCTTAAAACATATATATATATATATGCATGATTTCATCACTATGAAAGTTTTTTGACAACCTTAGAGCACATATAAGCATAATTTCATCACTATGAAAGTTTTTTGACTGCCTTATAACACATATATGCATAATTATGATACATAACACATTTATTTGACAGCCTTATAAACCATATATGCATGCTTGAATCACTATGACATTTTTTTGACAACCTTAGAACACATATCTGCATGATTGAATCACTGTGAATTTTTTTTGCCAGCCTTAGAACACATATCTAAAATTTGTTAATGTCCTTCACTTTATTGCTAGTCCATGTGTCATTCATCCATGTTACTTTGATTGCCTTAGATTAGGTGTATTGCATATAATTTATTTCATTATATTTTGTTTGTCAATACTAACCTTTCAGTTCTCTTGTAGGATGTTGGAGATAATCAACATAGAAGAGCTGATGGAGGCATGGATGAAGGTGCAGATTGAGACAATGAAGTGGATGATGCTCCAAATCTTGGCACTGATTAGATTCATGTGTTGGATTTGTTGTACCTTCTTGTTGTTTCAAACGAAACTCTTTGTATATGTTCACTTGTAAATAATTAGAACTTGACGAGGATTATAGTGGATCGATAATTTTTTTTTCCCTTGTAATTTGTGTTAAATTTGTTTCACCTACTTTGTATATGTATTTTTTATGTGTACTTTGTTTTTTATACATAGGATATATAAATTGTATAGCGAGAAATTTTTTCTCAATATTTATATTTCAAACAAAATTTTTAATTTTATTTTTGTGACGGTTTAGCGATGGATAATATCTGTCACTAATTAGTATCAACCTTTAATTTAGCGACGGATATTTATCCATCATAAAACTGAATCAACTGATGTTTTGCAATGGATTGTAATCCATCGCAAATTCGTCGTTACAATAGCAACAGAATTAGCGACGGATGTGTATCTGTCGTAAAACCAAATCTCTACGAATTAGCGATGACCTCGTGATGGATCATGACATTCGCTAATTCATCGCAAATTAGCGATGAAAGTAGCGACAAATATGTTTCATCGCTAATTAGCGACTAGAAAATTGTGATGAAAGTTATCCAACGCTAATCTGTCGCTAAACTGTTCAGCGACGGATTACATCCATCGCTAATCCACAGGTTTCTTGTAGTATAATCTGATAGGGGTCTAGATCGTTGTCAAGTAGAGCGCCGAAGCTCCAAAGTATTGTTTAAAAGTGCAGTAGGATCGAGGCAACGAGCACTAGAGGGGGGGGGGGTGAATAGTGCTTTTAAATATCGTCTGCGGAATTTTGACAGATTTTGCAATTCGCAAAGCAATCACACAAAGAACATAATAATTTATTTTGGTTCGGTCTTTCCCGACCTACATTTAGTCCCCAAGCAAAACCAGTTTGAGATTTTCACTATCAACCTTGTGTAACTACAAGATCATACAGACCAAATCCGTCCCACTTTCAGTAACACACCTACTGAAAGCAAACAACTCCTTTAAACCAATGAGTCCTTTTACAGAAAATTGAAATAAGTAACAACTTACAAAACAACCTACGAGCCCTTCTTATTAATGCAAATGAGATGCAATTGGCTTTTGAGGTTGTTGAAATACTCTACTCACGAATTCACTATCACTCGAAGGAATTTGAGTGAAAAGCTAAAGTGAAAAATATCAAGTGAGTGAGAAAATAAATACTTGAATTAATAGGAGTGAAAAGCAAGAAATAATTCAATTGGATTGCATTCAAATTGATTGATTTTGAATATAGAATGCACTCATATTTATAGTTGAAAGATTCCATACGTTGAGGGTATGAAAGGGTGTCAAAACAGTCCATTTTGAATGATCAAAATGTTTGAAAAATGAAAAGACACACCTTTTAAAAGGTTCAGGAAAAACGGCCAAATTAGTCAACTGGAACAGTAGTTAGTCCACTGATAATTAGCTATTAGTAGACTGACAGTTATCATCGGTCGATTGATCTGTTTATCAAGCCATTTGAAAATCTGAAGATTTGAAACTTAGTCGACTAGAGAAAAAATTAGTCGACTGATAATATCATCAGTAGACTGAAAAACCTTTCAGTCGACTGCTGCAAAACTTTTCTGAAAAAACATGTTCTGTTCGGTCGACTGATAAAATCATTAGTCGACTGCTGCTAAATTTCCAAAAAACAGACATTCTGTCTAGTCGACTGATAAAACCTTCGGTCGACTAATTTGACAAAAATGACATTTTGTTTAGAAAATTTGGCGCGAAAGGATTAGTCGACTGGTGAGTCTATTGGTCGACTAATAAACATGAAAAAATAAATAAAGAGTTTTCTAAAAAGATTTTCATGAAGGGTTCTTTTAGAAAAGTTTTTCTAAAGACTTTTTAGGTGAAATGTAACCAAAATATGCACTCTAAGTAAGGCTCTTACAAGAATCAAAGACTTTTAATGAATTTAACATTTGCACACTAGTCTTCAAAGATTTTTTATCGAATTCTTCAATGCTTGTCATCTTTCTTCATTACCTTAGCTGAAATGCAGTTGCTTCACTTGTTCATTATCAAAACCTTGTACTTTAAGTATCATGTATGGCTTCATTGTCGTAACAATCTCCCCCTTTTTTATAATGACAAACTAATCAAAGATAGAGCATATAGATGCATAGATGAAGATTTTACTCCCCCTATCAATATGCTGCAAAACTTTAGAAGTTAGTACAATCAAAGCACATATATCACATATTGATTGGTTTGCATTTCTATTATTACTTCATGCTTTTTTAAAACTTTTTCATAAATGCAATTTTCAATGCTTTCACATGATGTAATTTCCATGTCATAATGCAATATGCAATTTCTATCTTTTTCTTTTAATTTCTCATGTTTCTCATGCAAGTTTTCTCATGTTTCTCATGCATGTTCTATCTTTTTCTCTTAATTTTATATGCTCATGCAAGTTATATCTTATCTTTTTCTCCCCCTTTGTCATAATAAAAAAGAGTAAGGGCATACATAGCATAAGCAAAATATAAGTTCAAGTTCAAAATATTAAAACCCATAAAGTATCAAAGTTCAGTAAGGACTGTAAACAAAGATCAGAAGAGTTGGTTGAGCATCTCCTTGAGTTCAGTAATATCTTTCTGAATTGAAGAAAGTTGTTGAGTCACATCTTCAGGAAAAGTGTGTTGATGCAGCTCCAAAGCTTCCATTCGCTGTAAAACTTCATCATTGTCTTGACTAGTAGAAAATTTCTTTCGTTTTGCTTGAGATGAAGGTGTCACAGAAGATGGTGAGGGTTCAGAGAGTGGTGGTTCAGTTTGATCAAAGTTTAAAGGAGGCAGATATTTGATTTTCATACATTTAAAAATAGTTTGATCAAAGAACTCCTTTTATTCAATATATTTTTCATTGGTTAAGGGTACTTTGAAATATCTGAAAATACAAGTAAGAAGACATCCATACGGAAGAAATGGTTTTTGTTTCCACAAATTAGTAAAATACACGTTGGCCCAATTTACAGAAATATTTTCAAATAAGACATAAAAAGCCATAGAAAGATCTGTGGAATAGTAATCAAAAGATCCAGTTTTAGGTAGAACATTGTGGGCAAGAATTCATCCAGCAATGCGTGCACGAGTTTGAAGATTGGTATTTTTGAAAGGAGGACAATGAGGTGCACCAGGAAGAAGAATTTGTTCAAAAATTCTTTCATCATTAAGTTCAATAGTATTGAAAAGAGTGCCTGAAGGTGGTATATCTAGGATTTGTCCAAGCAGTTTAAAATCAAACTCAATTTCAACATCGCGAACAAGAGAGGAAAGAATTTCAGTTTCATGATCAATTTGTAAATTTGTGTAAAACAAGTGGATCAGAAAAGGATAATGAAAAGGGTTTGCACCGACATCAAAAAGATGTGAAATACCAGGAAATAATTCTCTGATTTTGTAACGAGAAAACAGATGAAACAGGATATTTCAGCCTGGTAAAATAGGAAGTGCATAAATTGATCCAAAAGTATCATATAAAAGAGAATTTCTGAGTAGTCTGAGAGAAAATCCTTGATGTGCTGGAGGTGTAGTAGATGGAGAACCTTGTGCGGATGCAGTCTTCTGACGAGGCATGGTTGATAAGGAATGAAACAGATTCACCTGTCAAAGAAGAATCACAGTTGATGTCGGCTTTCAAATGACGTCTGGTGGGAGTGATTGATCAACAAGTAGAGATGCTTTGAAGACTCTGTAGAGGAGTTGGCTGCTATAAAAAATGATGAGTCTCAGAGAAGAGCAGGTTGAGACACAATAGATGTAGTTTGGCTTTTCAACATTGCCATGGATGTCATTAGGCGTTGCAGTAGAAACTCTTTAGTTGCACCAGGAGGGTTTTGTTGAGAAGGAGTTCGTCTGCTACTTGCATATATGTGATCTAAGGTTGTCAAAAAAAATTATAGTGATTCAATCATGCATATATTTGTTCTAAGGTTGTAAAAAAAAAATCATAGTGACTCAATCATGCATATATGTTCTAACATTGTCAAAAAAATCATAGTGACTCAATCATGCATATACACTCAATCATGCATATACCTTAGAACACATATATACATGATTGAATCACTATGAATTTTTTTTATAGACTTAGAACACACATATGCATGATTGAGTCACCATGGTTTTTTTTTATAGCCTTAGAACACATATATGCATGATTGAATCACAACAATATTTTTTTGACAGCAATAGAACAAATATATGCATGATTGAATCACTATAATTTTTTTTAACAACCTTAGAACAATATATGCAAGATTGAAACACTATAAATTTTTTTGATAGCCTTAGAACAGATATATGCATGATTGAGTTACTATGATTTTTTTTACAGCCTTAGAACACATATATGCATGATTGAATCACCATGGGTTTTTTTTTATATCCTTAGAACACATATATGCATAATTGAATCACTATAAATTTCTTCATGGTAGGCTTTCTATCTTTTCATTGTCGATCATCTTACCCTTATTAGGCATGTCTTATCCTCTATCCCGAAATTTTTTATGTTCATGTTTTTTATGCCCAAGAGTGTGGAGAAGAAGTTCTCCAGTTTGATGACAGATTTTCCTTAGTCTGGTTGCCAACTTCGGACTAAGCGCCACCTGGTTGGATGGAGCTCGTTGGTGTTACCAAGGCGTATGCCTGGTCTGGGGATCTTTGCTCCTAGATTAAGAAGTATTACTCTCGTCGTGAAGCAATGCTGGATGACGCACCGTTCAAGCAATCCGTGTGCTCCTCTGCTCCATGCTAAGTACGGTTCCCTTGAGGCGATCTATTATAGTCGTCGTCCCTGCAGGCTTCATATCTCGCACTTGCATCGCATGTGGCTTAAGGTCATGTCTTTCGTCCTCATGCAAGATGGTGATCCCGGTCCTGGCGTACAATTTTTGCAATAGGCAATTGGGCCTAACATCATTTTTTGCACCAAAACTCTGTATCAGTCTTTTCTTCCACCTGGGGTTGATTGGCTTCATCAGCATCTTTTATGGGCTAATGAACCAACTCCCCGCTCTCGGTTCTTAGCCTGGTTAATTTTACATGTTAGGGTACAGATGAACAACTTTCTTAAGAAGATGGGTTTTCAGTATCCGAGTAGGTGCGTCCTTTGCCAAGCAACGAAAGAATCCACCTACCATCTATTTTGGGCATGCCCAATCTTTGTGGGTCTTTTTAAAAGTACGTCAAATCAGCCTGAAGTCATTGTGAGATAGGAATTCTTCACGCTTGACCTTCTGTGGGGTCTGCTGCGGGTTCGCAGTTGCAAGCGGTGGAGGCTGATCTGGAGAACTTGACTTCTTACTTTCTGGTGGGTTGTGTGGATGACTCGCATCAATGCGATCTTTCATCAAATTTTGGTTGCCTTCAATAAGCTCGTCCATTGCATCTTGGACGATGTGTACACAATTCTGCGCCTCTCTTTCCATGTTATCCATCCCTTTCAGCTGCCTTCTCTTCTTCGATACCTGGTTGATCTTTGTGTTCTTTTATTTTTATGTTTTTCCTTCGTGCTTTCGGCCCTTTGTTTTAAGTCTGTTTTTTTATTTTTTCGCGGGCTCAACTTTTTATTGATCCCTCTCTCTCTCTCTCTCTATATATATATATATATATATATATATATATATATATATATATATATATATATATATATATATAGCTCTCTATGAGACATTTCCGGAGAAGGTTTTGGCTTTTATAAGCTTTTCGAGATTTTATTGAGATGAGCCAAAGACGTTTAAGTCCATTAAGTGCAAGTGAAGCTTTTCCAATTCGGTCCTTTTTTATTTAAATGGTATAGGGTCACCTCTCTCTCTCTCTCTCTCTCTCTCTCTCTCTCTCTCTGGGACATTTCCGGAGAAACTCTTGTTTTATAAGCTTTCCGAGATTTTATCGAAATGAGCCAAAGATGTTTAAGTCCATTTAAATGTGCATTTCAAACATAAAAAGTGTAAAAAGAAAGGTATTTTCCTTAAGATAAAGAATGACGATGCTGTCTATGTATTTTCCTTAAGATAAAGAATAATAATTCTCTATTTCAAGGCGATTCATAAGGTACACTGGCACATGGTACAGCCCTCGATTGTCTGTTCCAATGGCTGAACAAATGAAATATAAATTGGGAAAACAAATAAAATAACGATCATGGATTTTTGGCTTTGATTCTTAACTTTCTTGCTACCACTGAAGCTCTAGGATGAACAGGCCGCTTGTTGGAGTCAGACTGCTCCACCTCCACCCAATTTATAACTTTGAGTATGAGAGATTGTGGGCAGAAGCTACATTTTCTTCCTTCACCATTTGCAGTCCCCCTTGATCTTTTCATGCCCATTTCCAGAGCCTTCTCCAAGAACTCCATGAACCAATTTCCAGCCTCTGTATCTATCTGCTTTCCCAGTTTAATAAGACTGGACAAGCAAGAAGGCTTTGTTTTACAGTCATTTTCAGGTGGTGCTTGATTTTTACTTTCTGCAACTCTCTGATTCAAAATGGACTTCAGAAATTTTCCTTGACTCGTTTCGTTGCCCGGTTTTTCTGAAGCCAGTGAAACTGATTGGGATACAATTGACTTCTTTGCCGAACGCGAGCTTCTTTTCAACAGTCCGCAATGATCAGCAGAATTGTGCTCTATTTCATTTAGAACAGATGATTCCTGATCCTTCGGTTGACTGGTTGTCGAAGTAGCTGCCAGGATTGATTCCATATCCACCATTGCTTGTGTAATTTGTCGATGTAAATTCAGAAAACGATCAAAAGCATCGGCGGGTTCATCGGGTTTAGCTGATGAGCATAAATCAGAAAGCATCCTGTGATAGGAAAGAACAAGTAATTAATCATTCAATACAATAAAAAAGAAGGAAAGAAGTTTTAAAGCATCCTGTGTTTGGGAGTAGCATACTTGAGAACTCGAACAATGGTTTCAGTTGCAGATGCATCTCTTAGTGCTTGAAGTGCAACTCTTTGAGCTGCCTCTTTCTGCTGTATTGCCTCCTGTTATAATTTTGCAGATTTCATGTAAGAGTTCTTGTTGATTGAATTCGTTTGAAACCAATCATTTGACGATAATTAGCGAGGGCAGGGACAAAATTTGCCTTTCCAAGTAAAGAGAGTTTTCCTGGTAACATCAGCTGGTTGTTTGTGTTCTTCGAAGCCGAGCTGCCAATTTTAGATTGTTGTGGAAGAATTGTGCCGGAACTAGACTTATGTGCATCACAAGGAGAACTCAAAGAGGATGATGCTCTTGGTAGCGTCGTTGAAGTCATAGTCTCCTGTCAAATGTTCAATTGCAACCGAACATTAAACTGAAATGTAAGCAGAGAGCAGAATGCAATTTTGCTATCTGTAAAGCAAATGGAAAAATAGTTATCAACTCTGAAGCTGTATCAATAAATTAAGCATAGTAAATCTAAAGGGGGAAAACAGAAAAGAAAATTAGTTTCAAATTTGATTGTTATTGAAAGTAATCATTGTAGAAACACAAAAAGAGAATAAAAAAGAGGGAATAAAAACCATTTCGGAATCACACTTGAAAGAAAACATAGAGGGTAAAACATAAGCACCATGCTCATGTGTCTTTTTTTATGAAAGTCGAGCTGGGTTGAGGCAGACCCCTACCAGTTAAACTATACCATTAGGTTTTGAACCTGCAACGTCCCAACACAAGGTGACGTGCACTAGATACTCATACCGGACAAGCCGAGCCCCCGTTGGTGCTCATGAGACTCTTTATGAAGCTCACTTGATCAAGACCATTTGAGAATCATGGCATTGTGGGATTACTTGAATTTGGACAACTGAAATTAAATTTTCATGGCCCACATGGTGCAATAACATTCTACCATTAGTTAAATTGCTCCAACTGAGAACGTACTGGTTATTAGTCAAATATTCCAGAAAAATATGCAGAACTAACCAAATCTCTCCAACTGTAGTTGAATTACTCCAACTGAGAAAGCACTGGTCATTAGTCAAATATCCCAGCAAAATATGCAGAACTAACCAAATCTCCTCAACAAGGACATGACACTAAAATAGGGGTAATACCAACGGGGGGCTCCGCTTGTTTGGTAGGAGCTGTTAGTGCACGTCACCATGTTGTGTTGGGACGTTGCAAGTTCAAAACGTAATGGTAAGTTGTGTAACTGGTGGGGGTCTGCCAAACCCCAGCTTGCCTATCAAAAAAATAAAAATAAAGGATAAAAAGAAAAAACAAAGGGAAAACTTTTAATTATATGAAACTTCATGTTTATAACAGTGACCATGTAAAGAAAAACCACTATCATGATCAGATTGCAGAAATAAAAAAAATTCACTCGAAAACTATATTGTCAATATGCATGTAAATACGTTCCCCTCTCTCTAGTAACAATAATTTTCTTTTTGGCATAATCTCATTCATTGTCGAACAAATCAAGCTCCATATGCAATCCATATAGTCGCATGTCCAAAAAGAAAGTGAAAAAGAATAAGGGGACACACAAAAGAACTTGCAGGCTCCATTGAGCTGCCAAGAGTAATGTACCTACAGAATTGAGGGGAGATTTCGGTATCCTCGGTTGCCGCTCTCCAATGCTCCTACTCCTCTGAATCCTGGAAGCAGAATCCAACACCACACAATTTTTGAGAACCGGAACAGGGCTCTCCCGCTTCGAATCCCCAATCTTGTCAAACAGAGTACCGCAAACAGACGCCCTGTTCGTCACCGTCCCCGAATTCTCCATCTTCGTTCTTCTCAAAGGTGAAGCTGGATGGCTACCCTTTTCCCTAATCTGTGTCACCTGTTCAAGATCCAAAGCAATCGGCCTGATGCCGACGCAACCCGACGGTTCCCCATCCTGACTCCACGAACCTCGTCGGTGGTGGATCGACCCACCGATCTTCTTGCTCCTGGCATCCACCGACCTCTCCCCCTTCTCTCTCAGACCCATTATCGGCTCAGGCGTTCCGAGCAGAGGGTGCCTTCCGGGGATCGGTTTCGCGCCTTTGAGAAGAGGGACGGGCGATCCGGGCTCCAACCGATCGATGTGGATGAACTGTCCCAGCTGAATTTTGTTGCTGAGAACGAGTTCGTCCTGATCGAGAGGCAGGGTGACGTATATGGAATGCGAGGAGTCGGAGACTTTTATGTAGAACCCGTGCTTGGGCCACAGGTTTTTCTCGTCGAGATCGGCCGGGACGATGTCGGTGACCTGCAAGAGAGCCGATCTGTGCTCCCCTGTGGCCTTGGTGCCCGTGTTCATGGCATTGAGGAGCTTCAGGACGATTCCTGGTGCTAACGTCGCCATCGCCTAAGAAAAAGAAGGAAGAAAGAAGTTGGAAGTGAGAAGTAAGCAGTGAGAAATTGATGAGCGAAGAAGGCTTTCTTTCTCTTTCTCAGGGTTCTTCTTTGCAAACGGTAACCGTGGAGGTGGTGAATGAATGAATTTGAATTTCTGGGGGTCTTTCGGACCGTTGCAGTAACGGTCTGATTTTGGGGGGTGGGGGTGGTAAGACAGGGTTTTATAACAAATCTTCTCCAGTGATGTCCCTATCTTTCAATTAAATGACGGGTAAGTGAGTCTTTAGCTATTATTATTTATTAGGTGAGGACTGAGGAAAAGATTATACATTGATGTGTCTTTTAGAAAAATAAAATCTTTACTGTTACAGCTTTCTCCTGCCACCTGTAAAGATAATTAAACCTCTTACTGACAACATATTCATTAACTTGTTAAGAAGTTTTTTTTTTTAAATAGACTTATTCTTTACTTTATATCTCAAAAAATAAATTTAAAATTTTACAAAAAAGCACCCAACTTTTATCCTACTTACCAACACAGATAATCTTTTGAAATATTACAAATACACTCCTAACTTTTGAGAATTCTATGTAAACTAAGTGAATATTTGTAATATTTAAAAAGATAGATGTGTTTGTAAATAGTCCAAAGGTTAGGCATGTTAATGTTTTGGATTTCAAAAGCGACATATTAAAAGCCAAGTAGCTAAATAGGAAACCAGGTCTTCTTGACATAAGGGTAAACTGCTTCTTTGAAGATAAAGTTGAAATTTGAAAAGAATACCTCTGGTGATTCTTCACCATCAATTCATTAAACTAGCTTTAGCTCTCCCTTCGACTGTTTTGTGAAAAGAAAGAATGGGGCATAGATTTTTTTTTAGACCGTGGGTGTTTATGGAATATAGTAGAAAATGGGTCCTTTTTTTATTTTTCTACACAGAGGGCAACTAGGTTGTTTGGGTTCTATGATGATCAACCAATAGCTCAGACATTCGGGGCTTCCTTGCCCGGTGTCTGAATCGGTGGTTTCACATGGACCATCCAATTAGAAATCGAACATTTCTGTTTTTTAATATTATTATTTTTTTACTTTTTGTTTAGGTAAGGATTTTTTTTTTTGAAGGCAAGCTGGGGTTAGACAGACCTCTACCAGTAATACAATTATTCTACTGGATTTTGAACCTGCAACCTCCCAACATAAGACAAGCTGAGCCCCCATTGGTAAGTAAGGAAAACTTTATCCTAGGCAAGCAGGTCAAATTGTATTTAATCAATTATCAGTTATATTCAATCCCCATCACACGTTAGGGATGGCAGTAGACCGGAGGGAAATGGGGCCTGCCCCTGCTCCATTCCCAATCCTTCTTTTTAGATGACAGTGGACCGAGAGAAAATGGAGCCCCACCTTGCCTCACCCCATTTGAAGAACCGGGGATGAAGGACATGAAACAAGGATGAAGGTTAAAATCAAAACATGTGCGGGGATGGAGGGTAAGATTTTGAGATGGGGTGGGGGTGGAGACCTTTGTTGGCGAATCCTATAAAACAAATACTGACAAGAAGTGTACCTGAATTCGCCATAGTGTGTGTAGGAAATTCGGCATTCTCCTCAGTCGGTCGACGCCCACAATGAGCCCAGGCCTTAGATCGACGGTGAGCAGGACCCTGTTTTGCTGTATCCGAATGCGGAACTGAATTTGGCAAGGTAAATGCTATGAATGTCTCATAATCCTCACAGCCCCTAACCCCTTATGTAATGGGAGATTAGGTAGTTACGTGAATGTGATTTTCTCCACATTTACGTAACTCCCACCCACTATCCTCATTACGTGGCCACTAACGTGACCCACTAATGGGTGTCAAACAGGGTCAGACTTGTGGGTTGGACCCATAACCGATAATGTCCAACATTCTCCCACTTGACCCATTGACACCAAAAGTGTACTAAATCGAGGTATATACTGTTATCTCGATTTAATTCTTCATGTGAGTTCACATGCCACCCTTTATCACAAGGATGAATCGTATGAGTCATGGATATGAACACTCTTTTATAAAATGTCATATTCTCATGTACTACGCTACAATTTACCTTCAGTGCTTAGGCATGTAGAAAATTACCTTTATAAATAGGCTGGTCTCTTACCTATTCTATTGGTCCTTTAATATTGTTATTCTGCTATTCTCTCTAACCCATATGAGAGATTCTTTATGCAAAATCAACAATAACACAAAACCTTAGAGAATCAAAACATAAATATAAATGTGATCACATAATGTATTGTCATACATCAGAAGGAATAAAAAAGACCCATCCCTTTTACATGATGGGAATACAATCCCGGTGCTAGCCCTTTAGTAAGGGGATTTGCAGTCATTTCCTTCGTCCCAATTGTATCAATACATACCAGATGATTCTCAGTCCTTTCTTTAACAACAAAATATTTTAACTCCATGTGACGACACGATGTTGAGCTCTTGTTGTTATTTGAAAATGACACGACTGCTTCATTGTCACAAAAGATCTTTAGTGGTCTCTCAATAGAGTCCACTATACCAAGACCCATAATAAAATTTCTTATCCAAATGGTCTGTGACGAAGTCTCGTATAAAGCAATAAATTTCGCCTCCATGGTATGAGCAGCAGTGGTAGACTGTTTTCCATTTCTCCATGAGACAACACCACCCGCTAGAAGGAAAATGTATCCAGTAGTGGATTTTCTACTGTCAATACACCCTCCTAAGTCCGCATCAGAGTATCCAACGATCTCTAGGTGGTCAACTTTCATATAGGTCAACATATAGTCTTCCGTTTCTTGTAAATAGCGCATGACCTCCTTCGTTGCCTTTCAGTGCGCAATGCCTGGATTTGACTGATATCTACCAAGCATTCCCACAACAAATGTTATATCAGGTCGAGTGCAGGTCTGCGCGTACTGTAAACTCCCAACTGCCAAAGCATATGGGACAACATCTATCTGAGCCTTCACAATATCATCCTGAGGACAGTCTTTTAAGCTCAATTTATCCCTTTTCACTATAGGTGTCGAACAAGGAGAACAATTCTTCATCCCATATCTTTTAAGAACCTTAAGAATATAGGATTTCTGAGATAGGACAAGAACACCCTTAGTTCTGTTACGACAAATCTCGATTCCAAGGACATAAGTGACCTCACCCATGTCTTTCATATCGAAATGAGAGGAAAGAAAATCTTTTGTTTCATGTAAAAGACTCAAATCATTAGTTGCAAAAAGAATATCGTCAACATATAAAACCAAAATTATGAACTTACTTCCACTAGTCTTAATGTAAATACACTGATCAACAATGTTTTTAGTGAATCCAAAGTTCATAATTACCTGATTGAACTTCTTATACCACTAGCGGGACGCTTGTTTAAGTCCATAAATTGACTTATTCAATTTACAAACTAAGTTATTCGAGTCATCTATACAGAAACCAGGAGGTTGTTGCATGTATACCTCCTCATTCAGATCCCCATTTAGGAAGGCAGTTTTCACATCCATCTGATGCAGCTCTAAATCAAAATGAGCTACGAGGGCCATGATTATCCTCAATGATTCCTTAGTTGAGACAGAAGAAAAAGTCTCATTATAATCAATTCCCTCTATCTCTGTAAAACATTTTGCAACAAGCCTAGCCTTGTACCTCTTCATATGACCTTTAGAGTCTGTTTTGGTTTTATAAACCCATTTACAACCAACAGGTCTAACTCCATCAGGTCGAGATACAAGATCCCACACTTGGTTCTTTGCCATAGAGTCAAACTCTTCTTTCATGGCATTAATCCAATGTGTTGATCTTTCACTTTCAATGGCTTCTGCAAATGTGAAGAGATCTTCATCAATGTCTATGAAATCATTTGACTCTTGTAAATACACCACATATTCCGGATGGATAACATATTTCCTAATTTTGGTGGACCTCCATACAGGTACTACAGGTGGTTCAAAATGAGCCTCTGTATCATGTTGTTGTTGTATATCCTCATCAACAACTGGATCTATTTGGTATTGATGTTCATTGACTGAACTTTCTCTTATATTACTCGAAGGAACAATGATAGAGAAAATCGGGTCTTTATCCTTAGCAGGTTTGGAACCTGAATCCTGCATTTCTTCAAAATCAATATTTTGAGACGCATTTATCCCAACAGAACCATTTTCAAGAAATCTTGCTTTATCTGTTTTCACTATATGTGGTATATGAGATGGACAATAAAACCTAAAGCATTTCGATATTTTTGAATAACCAACGAAGAAACACCATAACAAAGCAGTGGACTAGCGGCTACCACATTTCGTCGCTAATCCGTCGCTAACCGGCTTAGTAACGACAAAGCGACGGAAAGCTTACGTCGTGAATTTTTCGATGCTAATTGGCGATGGAATACATCTGTCACAAATTTCGTCGCTAATTGCTACAGAATAACGAACGACGTATTCCGTCGCCAATCTGTCGGTACTAAACGGCGACCTCGATTGTCGTCGCTAGATTTATATGCATAGCGACAGAAAAATCTCACGCAAACACGAAAAAAAATAAAATAAAAATTTATTTGAAAATTAAATATCGAGAACGGTACAATTTATATTTCCTGTACAATTTATATTTCTTGTAAATAAAAAATAAAGTACACATAAAATTTCATATAAAAGGAATCTACAACAATTAATCGTTCCACCTTAAAATTAACAAGTTTAATTATTTACAATTCGACAATTAATATTTCGAAACAAAAAAAATAGAACTTCTTCAACACAGTTCTCTAATCATCGCCAAGATTTTGTGCGTCTTCTTGTTCATTGCCTTAATTTGTCCCTTCAGCTCCGCTACGTTGATTATCGCTAGCAGCCTACACAAGAAAAGAATAGTCAGTATTGATAAACAAAATATTATGAAATAAATTATACACTATATGTGATTCTATCATGTGCTCATATGTGTTCTAAGGCAGTAAAAAAACTTTATATGTGATTCTATCATGTTCATATGTGCTCTAAGGCAGGCAAACAACTCAATATGTGATTCTATCATGAATGATATGTGTTTTAAGGCAGTAAAAAAACTTTATATGTGATTATATCATGCTCATATGTGTTCTAAGGCAGTTAGAAAAACTCTATATGTGATTCTACAATGCTCATTTGTGCTCTAAAGCAGGCAAAAAGCTATATATGTGATTCGATCATGCTCATATGTCTTCTAAGGCAGTCAAAAAAACTTTATATGTGATTCTATCATGCTCATATGTCTTCTAAGGCAGTCAAAAAAACTTTATATGTGATTCTATCATGCTCATATGTGCTCTAAGGCAGGCAAAAAAACTTTATATGTGATTATAGCATGCTCATATGTGCTCTAAGGCAGGCAAAAAACTCTATATGTGATTCTATCATGCTCATATGTACTCTAAGGCAGGCAGAAAGTTATATATGTGATTCAATTATGCTCATATGTGTTCTAATGCAGTCAAAAAACTGAATATGTGATTATACCTGAGAGGGACCTGCAATCGAAGATCACCTGTTCAACAAAAAACTATTGAACTCATCTCGGAGAACGTTGACGACGGTTTCATGGAAGTAGTCACGCAGTGTGTCCATAACGATCTGGCGTATATCTTCACCGGAAAGAATAGCCTGCTGCTTGGAGCTTATGTCGGCGGAAGAAGTCTGTGAGCCGTAACTTGAAGAAGCAATAACAGGTGAAGTGTTCATATTACTCCCAAACCTGAACACACGACCTTTTTTGGGTTCACCTGCTGCAGTCACCCATGCTATATGATCAAATGATGGATGCTGAGTAGCATCATAGACATATCGCTCTACCATCTGTTGATCATATGCCTCCTATAAAATAATGTTTAAAGTATGCATTAATAATTAATGATAACATTATGATAACTTGCATATTGCAATGATTATTAATAGAATAAATACATACCGTTGTCGTTCTCGCCTTCTCTGATACGAAGCCTCCCGTGGTCTTCCGTTTATGTGTTTCAACAAACACATCCTTATATGTTACAATGCCTCTTTTTTTTGCTTCCTGCGAAGTTAAATGATAAAAGACTTAGTTAACAAGTTTGCAACAATACTTATAAAATTAATATTATATATTGACGAGTTACCATTTTCTTCAAGTGGCGCCCAAATGTCTTACATCCACTTGTGTGTAGATGGGCTTCAGGCATTTTCGCTCAATTTTGTGCAGCCTTCGCAGAGCAATTTTGAAATGCATCTCCCGCCCACTTATCGCACATTTTATCCCAATAATCTCTTTGAATAGTAATAGGGCCATGGCCCTTCCACTGTAATGGATCATCTATTCCGTCAGATGCTTTTTTTGTTGCAGTCTTCATATTGTGCAGCGTGTCTGCAAACCGATTGACAGCCACCTTCTGCCACACCTTCCTTGCATCATTTTCTTCCACCGTAGTTGCGAAGCGATTCAGAGCCTACAAATATTTTCAGAAAGTTAGTAGATATGACTAAAAAAATAAATATGAAACACATTAACTATGAGAAACAACAGTATACCGTGAATGAGGACCATAATCTATCTAACACCTCCTTTGGATACTCTTTTCATTGAGCAACCGGTACTGGTAGATGTTGAAGAAGTGAATTCCTAATCTCGCGTACTACTTCTTGTGGCTCAAACCTCGTGTTGCACATGAATTGGTACATAATAAATATCAATATAAAATATTTATAAGATATGCAATAATTGAAAATAAAATACTTACGGTCGACTATCGATATACACTATTCGAATGAGTCTTCTTGTGCCAGACTGAGAAGACCCTGCTTCATGTGTTGGCTCCTGACTTGTGTGATCAACTGGTGTAGGTGGGTCATGTACAGGCGAAACATCATCTGTAAAAAAATAAGTTAGAAATTCTCAGAATGCGCATTTGAACTAATAAAGCATCCAATTAGTTAAATGATATACCTATCACAGGAGCCCATGAAGATGAAGACTGAGCCTGACTACTACTGGATGAGCGACCATTGTAGTCTCCACGAACCATATTCTAACAAATAACATATGTCATACAATACATTCAAATAATTCGCATCAAGTATTACAATACATTAAAGTCATTCACATCAAGTATTACAATAATTCAAATCATTCGCATAAAGTATTGCAATACATTCAAATGATTCGCAACAAGTATTCCAATATATTCAAATCATTCATATCAGGTACTGCAATGCATTCAAATCATTCACATCAAGCATTGCAATGCATTCGAATCATTCACATCAAGTATTACAATGCATTCAAATAATTCAAATCATTCACATCAAGTATTGCAATGCATTAAAATAATTCAAATCATTCATATTAAGTATTGCAATGCATTCAAATCATTTGGATCAAGTATTATAATACATTCAAATAATTCACATCATTCACATCAAGTATTGCAATACAACTTATTCATTCGTATCAAGTATTACAATGCATTCAAATAATTCAAATCATTCACATCAAGTATTGCAATGTATTCAAATCATTCGTATCAAGTATTACAATACATTCAAATAATTCAAATCATTCACATCAAGTATTGCAATGCATTCGAATCATTCGTATCAAGTATTATAATGCATTCAAATCATTCACATCAAGTATTGTAATAGAACTCATTCATTCGCATCAAGTATTACAATACATTCAAATTATTCACATTAAGTATTACAATGCATTCAAATCATTTGTATCAAGTATTACAATATATTCAAATAATTCAAATCATTCACATCAAGTATTGCAATACAACTCATTCATTTGCATCAAGTATTACAAAGTATTACAATAATTCAAATCATTTACATCATTCATTGCAATACATTCAAATCATTCGTATCAAGTATTACAATACATTTAAATAATTCAAATCATTCACATCAAGTATTGCAATACAACTCATTCATTCACATCAAGTATTACAATACATTCAAATAATTCAAATCATTCACATCAAATATTGCAATGCATTTAAATAAACGTTTGTATTACAAGATTTTGCTCACTAGCTTGAGAATTCTTCATCGTCACTTGTTTGACTTTCTTCTTCTTCTTCTTCTTCATTGTTTACCTATCCACTTGGTATATCATTTGGATTACATTCTTCTATGATTGTTTCATCGGCCAATGGAGATATGACATGCATATTATGCGCAACATTGTGACCATAAGAAAAGTCATAGATATCATCTAATTGATAGTAATCGCTGTCTTCAGCTAACTTATCTTCCTGTAACTGATCATACTCAGGGTATAGTTTGTATTTCACCTTGCAAACTACCCACCATTCATTTCTATCTGACTTTTTTATACTCGGATATGAAGTATAATAAACTTGTTGAGCTTGCGAGGCTAATATGAATGGTTCATATGTTCCAGACCTGAATTTATGATTCACCTCCACAATGCCTGAAGCTTTGTCGAGTCTTGTTGCAGTTGGATCAAACCAATGATACTTGAATAAAGTTACCCTGTTATTTATGCATAAGTAAGTCAACTTCATTATTTCCTCTATAACACCGTAGTAATCATGTTCATTTTCACCGTAGATGCTACCCTTGACACACACGCCACTATTCATCGTTGATTTGTTTATACTGTAATCTTTTGTATGAAATCGATAGTCATTTACGATGTACCCGTTGTAGCATTGCACAACTTTGGTCGGACCATTTTCTAAATCACATATTCCTTGATCTTTAACATTACCATGGCGGACCTACCCACAAACATAAACAATGATTGTGATCACGACCAATTAAGTAACTTAGTGTTGTTTACAAGTACAAAATTTATGTTAGCTTCTTTACCAACTGTTTCAACCACTCCACAAACTTAGTTTCATGTTCTTTTTCTACTTCTGCATTAGTGAGATGTGAAACTTCTCTTTGCAACTCCAGATCAAATCGTCTGCAAACCACAAATACTTATATTACCGAGTCATGTATCCACGTATAAAACATAAAAGGATTTATAATTGTGTTGCGTCTACATATACTTACTCGATATATGGGTCGATCGCTGAGCAATTAAAAAGAATATAGATGTGTGTTGTGTCTTGCTCTCGATCTGTCAAGAGCCTTGATCGGCAACTACCAAATGCATGCCCAAGTGGTTGAAATATCGACAGCTTGTCAGCTACAGTTACTTGTTCTCCATCATCGTTACGGGGCAGACATGTGTAACGTGTTGAAATATGAGGTTCGAAGTACATAGATGAGAAATTTGAAATCTCTTCTAAAGTGTACGCCTCACAAATAAAGCCTTCTACTCTTGCTTTATTACGAACCTTTTTTTTTGAGGTCAAACATGCATCTGGCAAAAATATACATTTCAAATTTTAAATATTTGTTATTAAAGAGACAAATATAAAAAAACATATACCTTTCAAATGGGTACATTCATCGATATTGCACAGGGCCACCAACCCTTAGTTCATATGACAAATGTATGATCAAATGTTTCATAACATCGAAAAATGCTGGCGGAAATATCTTTTCTAGCAGATAAACAGTGGTAATGACAGAGTCGTCGAGATTCTTTACATTTGATATTACGACCTCCGATGTGCACAATGTTCTGAAAAATCTACTCAACTCAAACAATACCCACCATATAGGTTTGTCTAACATATCATGGAATGCTAGGGGTATCAATCGTTGCATAAATATATGACAATCATGGCTCTTCAACCCATATAACTGTTCATCGCCAATCTTCATAGCCCGAGCAATGTTAGAGACATATCCATTTGGAAATCTCAATTGTCTCAACCATTGACACACATGTTTTATTTGATTAGGTTCAAACACATACTTTGCCTTTGGTTTCAGTACTTTGACATTATACTCTTTGAATTCCAATTCTGGTCTTTTACATATTACTTTTAAATCCATATGGGCCTTCGGATTATCCTTTGTTTTCCCTTTAACATTCATTATTGTATTGAACACATTATCAAACACATTTTTCTCTACATGCATCACAGCCAAATTATGTCGTATCAATAAGGTCGGCCAATACGACAGTTCCCAAAAAAAAGATTTCTTCGTCCAATTGTGATCCTTCTCAAATCCACGGAAGGGTGTAGGACTGCGGGCATCTGTTAATACATCTGAAAAGTATCACAATCTTCTTATAATCTCTAAGCCAGCCAATCTTGAGGATGGACCTTCTATTTCAGTTGTGTCTGCTTTAAACACATTCTTTTGTCGTCGAAACGGATGGTCGCTGGGTAGAAATCGACGATGGCACTCAAACCAGCAAGGCTTCCTTCCATACGTCAATCTATAAGCTTTGGAATCCTCCATGCAGTACGGACATGCCAACCTCTCATGTGTGATTCAACCAGATAGCATACCATATGCAGGGAAGTCAGTGATTGTCCATAGAATAATGACCTTCATTATAAAATTTTGTTTTTTGTGGGCATCATACGTGGTAACATCGTCATCCCACAATACTTTTAGTTCATCAATCAATGACTTTAAATATACATCAAGATTTTGGCCAGGTGAGGTCGGACCAGGGATCAACAGAGACAAGAAAAGATTTGGATGTTTCATACACAAGCTTAGTGGAAGGTTATATGGAGTTACAAATACTGGCCAACATGAGTATCGAGTTTATCTACCCCCAAATGAATTAAATCCATCTGTACATAGACTGAGTCTAACATTTCGCACTTTCATTGCGAAGTTCTGATGAGTACAATCAAAGTGCTTCCAAGCTTCAGCGTCAACAGGATGCGTGATCTTGTTTTCATTGTGTCAAACTTTATTTGCATGCCATCTCATGTGTTTAGCTGTCCTTGAAGACATATACAATCGCTGCAATTTAGGAGTGATAGGAAAGTAGCGGAGCGACTTGTATGAAACTTCCTTTGATCTCGTGCTACCATTGTCTCTTGTCTTTGGCTTGAACCGAGGATGCCTACATGACGGGCATGATATGTTGTTTTCCTGCTTCTTAAAATACAACATACAGTGATTTAGACAAGCATCAATCTTTTTGTAACCCATACCTAGAGCGTTGACCAAAACTTTCACACAATAGAAATTTTGTGGCAATTTCTCATCTTTGGGCAACATACTCTTCACAATCATTCACAAATGGTCAAAACATGATTGACTCAAATTATACTTGGACTTCAAATTCATTAGTTGAAGAACCGCAGACAAGATAGTGTGACTTATCAAATCCATATATGAATTATCATGCACCACATTCACCCGTGCATCAAACTTGTTTCTAAAATCTTCTACATGAAACGTCCAGTTCTGATAATCACTCACAAAACCCTTCTTGTATAGGTGATGTCTAACGCCATGAGGTTCTACAAATCGATTATTCTTAAAAATCTTGCAGGGACACCTAATCCGACCTGTGGGATCCACTGTACTGACACTTGCCATTGCAAATTCAATAAAACTTTTAACATCATCCATATATTCATGCGATAACTCATTGTCCACTATCCTACGATACATCCATTCACGGTTTGCAGTTATTTTCTTATAATGTTACGAATAATAACCTAACGAATTAAAAGAGAACAATCAGAATGCTACGATGAAGAAAATATCAAATTTATCATGCAATATATGATGTCATACAATAACAAGAATTTTGATGCATGCATTGATAACTTAATATTTTCATGTGCAAACTATTAATGACACGATACAATCATTTGAAGCATGCTTTCATTATACAATTTCACATGGAAGTCATAATCAAATTGAAAGTAACTACTTGCAAGCATGAATACAATTACATCAAACATTGCGATACATCGTAATCATTCATATCAAATAAATAGCAAACATGTACCTACAACAAACACACTTTAATATTTCACTAACTACTACCATGCCTAGCATGGACCCCGTACTCAAAAAATAAGAACACTTCCATATTCATACATTAAAATCATGCTTAGCATGATCTCCGAACTCCAACAAAGCAACCCTAAATATCAATAACTAAGTGAGTGTGTGGACAATAAAGTGTTACATCTAATAAATTAAATAACATGTGATACGCTTGCATCACTTACTCGCCACGGGTATTTACCCGATTTGCATTGTTTTTGTCACTTACTTACCACAGGTGGCTGAGCACAAGCTGGTTCCGTTGAAAAATCTACACAAAAAACACTATTTTAAAATAAAGTCACCACAAAAAAAATGAGGTTGTTCCGACAAGGGATCGACTCCCCTGCTGTTCCGGCAGGGGGTCGACCCCCTGCCGGAACAGGGGGTCGGTTAACCCCCTATGTTCCGTAAGGGGGTCGACCCCCTGTTCCGGCAGGGGTCGACCCCCTGCCTATTCTGGCACGGGGTTGACCCCCAGCCTTTCCGGCAGTGAGTTGACCCCCTGCCGGAAAATGCGTGGGGGCCGACCCCCTCGTTTACCTGTCTCCGAGCGGCGGCGAACGGCGGGGCCTACAGACGGTGGGACCGGAGAACGGCGGGAGCGGGCGAACAACGGGAACGGCGGGAGCGAGAGCAGCGAAAGAAGAAAAGGAAAAGTTGTCTGGGATTAGGGTTATTCGAAAATTCGCGACGGCTTAGCGACAGATTAATTTTGCCGCTAAGCCAATGTAAATCAAATTTACTAAACTAGTGACGAAATATATTTCGTCGCCCATTCCGTCGCTAAGTAGCGACGGAAAATATTTCGTCGCCAAGGCCGTCGCCAAATGTTTCATCCATTATGACAAAACACTATGTCGCAAAATCCATCGCTAAGTAGCGATGGATTGTGCGACGAGATATCTTTCGTTGCTATTTTCGTAAATTTCATTCATTATAGCGACGGGTGGATTTCGCTCATTAATCCGTCGCTAACTAGCGACGGAATACTTCTATCACTAAAGTTTGTCGCTAACAACGTATTTTCTTGTAATGAAACAACTAGTTATCCTAGGATCAAAAGCTTTTATATGTGGGTTATACAATTTAGCTTCTACTAGTCATCCTCATATGTGCATATATGATAAAGAAGGTTTTCTACCTGTCCATAACTCGTAAGGAGTCTTTTAAACAGCCTTCGTAGGAACCTTATTCAGAATATGCACTGTAGTCCTAAGAGCTTCACCCCACAAGGTCAAAGGAAGGTTTGAGTGATTCAACATCGCTCGAACCATTTCTTTAAGCATACGGTTTTCCCATTTAGCTACACCATTCTGGTAATCACTATCAGGCATGGTATACTGTGGTACAATGCCTTCCTCTTTTAGAAACCGCGCTAATGGACCTTTCTTTTGTCCCATCTCAGTGAAACGACCATAATATTCGCCACCTCTATCAGATCTGATAACCTTAATAACTTCACCGGTTTGTTTCTCTGCTGTTTTCTTGAAGTCCTTAAAAAACCTGAAAGATTTCTGATTTTTCAGATAATAAGTAAATATACATATACCGTGAGTAATCGTTTATAAAGGTGATAAACTATTTTTCACCCGTATAACACGATGAAAAAGGGTCACAGACATCCGTATGCACTACTTCTAACTTTCCATTGTTGCATTTGGCATCTTTTTCATATGTGTTAGACTGCTTAGCCTTTATGCAGTCAACACATGGCTCTACATTCGTAAAATCAAGGGATCCAAAGATTCTCTCTTTCACGAGTCTTTGGACTCTCTCTTTCGAGATATGTCCTAACCTCCGATGCCAAAACAAATAGGATTGATCATTCTTTAGGCCACGTTTATTACTAATCATTGTGTTCTCAATGAAATGAGATTCCCGAATTTTAAATTTGGTTCTTAATCGATACAAACCATCACACATATATGCAAAACCTATATTCATTGAATTTTTCAAAATGATAAGTTCAGATTTTTCAAATTTAAATACAAAGTCAAACTTATCAAGTTTTGAAATTGAAATTAGGTTCCGACTATAAGATGAAACATAAAAAGTATCGACCAAATCCAATATAAATCCGGACTCCAACACAATTCTGCAGGTCCCAACGCTCTTGACATGCGAACGCATCTTATTTCCTGAAAAGATGCTTCTATCATGCTTCATTGGTTCTTTTTTGTTCAGAAATGTCTGCAAAGAGTTGGAAATGTGCACCATGGCACCAGAATCAATCCACCAACTATGCAATGGAACATGAATTAGATTGCACTCATGAGAAACGAATGACCTATTACCATTATTTTTGAGCCACTTATTGTACTTCAAACAGTCCACCTTCTTATGCCCTTTCTTTTTGCAGAAGAAACACTTTATAGAAGGGTCTCCTAACTGGGATTTAGCTTTCGCCTGAGAGTTTGAACTCTCCTCAGTGGCTCTCTTATAATTCTTCCTTTTGAATGGGCTTTTCTTTGTTCTCGACCTCTGTTTATCCTTATGAGAGGCCATATGTGCACTTGACACCCTCTCACCCTTCAATCTCTCATCTTCCTCAACGCACTTGGCCAATAGGTCATTAAAAGATCACTCATCATTATGTGTGTTGTAGAAAATTTTAAAGGGTCCATACTGTAATACCCAAAATTTTTAATGATTTATAAATTCTGAAGAAAATTCAAGTTTCAATTTTGATTTATTCTGAATGTGAATTATAGTGTTAAAACCCTAAATTTTATGGTTAGTACTGTTCAAAGTAAAGATCTGAATCTATATTTGAAGTCCTGATAAAATTTTGTTGAGGCTTGTTCAAAAATCAGGATTCAGGGACATTCTAGTCATTAGTCAAATTGTTAAAGGGTGGCTTAGTAATTTGCCAATTCAGTGGCATTTTTCGGTAAAATGCCCAACTATATAAGGTCAAAATAGTAATTTTTCTGTTAGGGATATTTTCAGGGAATTAATAAATTTTTCAGGGACGAAAACGGTAAATTACCATTTTCAATGGCAAGCTATGTAATTTATTGAACTAGAGAAGGACAATCAAGTGATTTTAAATCCCCTTATCGCAGTTCTGAAAGATGGGATTTGAATTAGGGTATAAAAGGTATAAAAAGATTAGCAATCAAATAAAATATAATATTTTATATTAAAATATTCAAGAGACCATGGTTTTGGAAAACCACTGGCCCAAAACCATGGGCAGCCATGGTTTTTCCAAAACCATGAGCTGACAAGTGTCACCTCACAATGAGGAGGTGACACCCATCCCTCTTCTCTCTCTGACACATGTCAAAAAAATTAATAAAATAATTTAGAATTGACAAGTGTCAAAATAAAGTATTATTTTAATTAAAAAAGGTGACAAGTGTCACCAAAATGGGACCCATAGGGGGGGCGACACCTCCTCTCTCTCCTATAAATACCCCTCACCCCCTCTCTCTCTCTACCCAAGTCCAAAACCCTCTCTTTCTCTCTCTAAGCTCTCTCTCTCCTACTTTCTCTCTCTACCTTTGATTTTCTCTCTCTAACTTTTAAACCTAAACCTCCGTAGAATCTCAGATTTTTTCTGGGAAACCTCTTCTAGCCCTTTTCCTCTTTCCTTAAGCGAAGTCCGTTCTTCTGCAAGAAGCTCCGTCAGATCAGAAACAGCCTCGGAAGCGCTGCGTGCAGGAGTTCTGCTAACCTTAGCAGAAAGGTCGGATTTGGAAAGCGGAAGCGCTGCTCAAATCAACTAAACAAGGTTAGTATTTAGAAACCCTCTTCTAAATTTGAATTTATACCTTTTGAGCTTCCCTATTCTCTTTCTGAACCCCGACTCTATTTCTTTTGGATTTAAATTTTGGCAATTTTGCCAAAATTTAATCCAACCCAACCTTTACTTAGGGGAAGCTCTGTTCAAATTTTTCTAAATATTTTTAAGTATTCAGAACTACTTTAGCAGTAGTTCTGGCAAAATTTTCTAAAAGACTTTTGAAAAATTGAGTTTTTATAGTAGAAATTCTGCCAAAATGATTTAAAGATTTTTGGAAAAAGTAGAATTAGTATAGCAGTAATTCTGGCCAAAATTTTAAATGATTTCTAAAAAAATCAATTATTTTAATTAGAATTCTTTCAGATATTTTAGAAATTTTGAGTTTATTTAGTAGAGGTTATATCAAAATTTTTATAACTATTTTAGAAAAAAATCGATTTTTATAAAGGAAATTCTATTAAAATTTTCAAAAATCAGTTTTAATATTTGAATCAATTTTGTTGAAAAAACTTTATAAAAATATTTGTGACGCAAAGTCATGTTCGAATTCTTACAACTCGAATTCAAGTTCAAACCCTTTTTCGAACATTTGAGTTATTACAGAGGGAACTCTGTGAAAATTCTTATAAAAGTTTTAAAGTCGATTAGAAATAAATTTTTAGATTTTTTTATAATTTCTTCAAAAGATATTTCTTTAAATTTATAGGACAAATACTACCCAAAATTCGATAAAAAAATATTAACTGATATAATGAATTCTATCAGATTAAATCAAAGCACGAGCGCTTTATCCTGTTCTCCTTAGTTCTATCAAAATCCAAGTAAGTTATTCTATCAAAATCTTATAATTTTGCATTAAACATGTTTTTGATTCATATTTTTTATTCATGCATGATTATTTAAATTTGATTCATAATCAAATGCATATTTCAATATCTGCAAAATTAAGTACATGTTTTGATTTCAAATATTGTGATTTTAAATCAAATACTATGGTTAAAACATTTATGAAAAGAAGAATTTTGTATAGCATGTTGATTTTCAAAAGATTTTATTGTTGCAGGAGTCATGTCTATACAAACTTAATTCTCGCCTTCATAGGCGAATGCTCGTTATGATAGAGCAAAATTCTGGATGGGCTGGATATATATGAACCGTGTTTATTTGAAAGGAATGATTTGACTATTGAGCCTAGTTTTGAAAAGATGAAAAGTCCTATAAAAGAATCCTTCAAGCCCATCTAGGTTTAGCCTACCCTGGAAGGGGTAGTGGTACAACCAGGAGTGACATTGTGAAGATGATGATTGTTTGGGAGTGATAGATTCCCTGGACCTCCTGTCACTCGGGTTGAGGAGGTCGAGACAACGGGTCTCAAGGCTGCTGCATGCCAGTGGATGCATCCAACTCTCCTTGTTTGCTCTCCATTGCTGAGAATCTTCCTGGTCGTTGACCGCTCGCTTGGGAGCCCGTTTCACTCAGGTATCCGGGTAATCCACAATAGAATAATATACCCCGAAATACTTATTTTGAGATCGGAGTACTCTCCACCGTACCAGGAGGGCGTTAATATCGAAACAATGACCTTTTTCTTTCACAGAATTTGATCTGAGATTATGCATTGTTTTAAATTGTTTTAAATTGCCTTATTTTTAATTGCATAATTGTTCTTGAATGAATGCATTTTGATTTGTAAATTATTGAAATCATGCTTAATATTTGAATTATATGGTTTTGATTAATGACTTACTTGGCTATCATAAGTCTAACCCCGTTTTATGGGGATTTCAGGTTCAGATATGGAATAGGAGATCTTACAGTGGATGTTGGACAAGTGTGGCATCGAAGAATCCAGATTCTCAAGATCCTGAGATTAATTTAGGATTTATTTTAAATTTAATCCTAAATGTTTTCATTTTTGAACCTTGTGAAAAGACTATGTATATAATGTTGATATAAATTATTGTTGTTTTTGTTGTTAATTGGAATGTGACGTGCCTGAGGTTTAGGAAACCGAAAATCAAAAGTTATTTCCGCTGTTTAAAAAAAAAAAACTGCATTTTTAAAGGTTTTAAAACCCCGGGGCGTTACACATACTCAGTAGGTAACTAGGTTAAGATCAGATGGACTAGGAAGGAGTCAGAGATGGTGAACTTCATGTCATTCAGTTGAGTCGCAATATTCCTCATTTCCAAAATGTGCTGTCGGATGTGACTGTCACCAACATATTTCATAGACACTAATTTGGACATGAGCGTACTAGCCCTTGCCTTATTAGAAGTGACGAACTGAACCTCAATGGCTCCCAGAAATTTCTTCACAGTCCTACAATGAGGAATGACGCATCGAATATTCTTAGCCACTCGAGATTGCAAAAGCAACAGGCTAAGTCTGTTCGAGCGCTCCCACTTCTCAGAGTCAACCTTCTGATCGGCTTTACTCTGCTCTGTAAGAGCGGGAGGTTCGTCAATTCTAAGGGTCATATTTAAATTCATATAGCCCAAAGTGAATAACACGATTTCTTTCCAATCAAAAAAATTTGATCCGTCTAAGATAGGGATATTACTAGAACCGTCGATATGGAAGGAACCTGATAAAACAAGGAACGAAAAGACATTACTATTATTGCTCAGACGGGACTCGTGTTGAAAAGGTAAAAGTGAGACCCTTTATTTTCACCTTTTCTGAGACAAGCATAATTGAGCCAATATCGTTCCACTTTGGTGAAAATGATAATACTTATAGTTGCTCCGTCTTTTCAATTCTTAAGGAATTGACTTCAGCTTGTAAAACTAGTAGATCATATATCCAGAGGCAATTTAGCATTGTACATTTGTGTACGAACATGCTTCATGGGCTGAAATACACATCTACTATCACACCCTGTGTAAATTTAGAACACAACAACGTACCTTTGGGTAGAATCGATGTTTCATAAATTCACACACAATCATAATAACGAATCTTAATACGGTTCAAAGAATCCTTAATTAACACGACTCAGATCACTTTGGTGATTACATCAATCGGTCAATCAAGATCTTTTACCGAAAATCCTATTCGTATTATGGAGCACGCCCATGCACACATTTTAATGCATGTATATTCATGACATGATATAAGTTCATGCTTCAACTAATATACATAAACTAATTGTCATGAATTTAGTTACAATTCATGCTTAAAATCATCATGCACAACTTAACCAACGCAAAATACATGAATTAACATGCATAAGTCATGCTTTATTTAAAACAAATACTTTATAAAGCATGAAAAATAACAAAAGCATGTTCATATGGGTAAAACCCAGGGTTCTCAAGTAGGAACCGGTTTAAAAACACTCTGAACCGGTCTGAAACCGCCCCGAACCGGTCATTAAAGGGTCTGAACCAGTTCTAAACCTTATGAACCGATACTAAATATGAACAAAAGTTCATAAAACCCTACAACCGTATGCCAAAATCCCTGTATCTCTTTATATATATAAAAACAGGGTCTCAGCATCTCAGAACCGGTGAAAAACTAAAAAGAACCGGTCAAAAATGGCTCTGAACCGGTTCTGGAAAGGGCTGGGTCAGGTTCTTGTTCCGATTCAGTCTTAATAGTGTTCAGATCCTGCTTAACATGGATTCGACCCAGTTCAAATGGGATTTGGGTCTGACCCGGACCCATACTTGATATGGGTCAGACCCGGCCCGAACAGACCCGGTCCAAAAAGGACCCGAGTTGTACCCGACTCTTAATGAATCCGGATCGGACCCAGTCCTAAATGGACCGCGTCTAACCCGATCCAAGAGAGACCCGATTCTTTCCGGATCAGACCCAGACCCAGAACCATCATGGGTCCGGGTCTGATCCAAGAATAAACCACAGACCCGATCCATCCAAAATGGATTTGGATCGGGTCTGTCATCGGATCACTCCAGACTCGATCCGATCCATTGTTAAAATGAAACAAAAACCCGATTTCAGTTTTCATTTTAACAGGGAAACCGAAAGGGTTTTTGCCCTTTTCGGTTCCACAGCGACCCACATCGATGAATGGCGGCCCACACCGGCTGCCGGCGTTTGATGCCGCCTGCCGGCGACCGACGTCAACCCACAGACGAATGACGTCGCCCCACGACGACGATGCGAGTTTTTGCCGTCCGATGGCTGAAGCGGCACAGGAAGAAAGGGCACGACTGGTGCAGTAGCGCTGGTAAGGTCGTCGACGACCGACGCTCGATCCAGCCGGCACATCGCCCCACGACGATCGTCCGATCCGGCGACAGACCCGACACTGGTTGATCCTGATGCTGTTTACAGATGCCCAAAGATCCTTCGGCAACCCACGTCGCCCTCCCATCGACGAACGACGTCGCCCCACGGTGGCGTGCGATTGCCGACACCGGCTACTGGCTGGAATCGCCCGCAGACGCCCTGGCGACGACGACTTCACTGACAGCCTAATGGAATGCTGAGCAGAGAAAAGGGGGTTTTCGAACCCCAGACGTTGGCCATCTGGCATTTTCAACCCCGACAACTCCTCCGGCATATGCCGACCACCCTGTAACCTGACAGTGCAGGGGAACTCAGGTGACGGCTCCAGCGGCGATCCTGGCAACGACAGATCCTCCCTGTAGCCCGACGGCCACAGGTATACATCAATCATTTTTTTTAATGAGGGTCGCCTGAGCCGACCGCTGCTGGGAAAATGTTGTCGCCCCCGTGGCGACAGTTGCCGATGAAGGTTGTCGCCCCACGACGACAGTCTGCCGGAAAAATGATTTCCATCCTCTGTCGCAAACATTGATGTTTGCGTTTGCCAGGATGTCACCCCACGGTGACATGCTGTCGCAGAATCCAGAATTCAAATAATAGGGCGAAACGCCAAAAGGGCCTACACGGCCACGCGCAGCGGAAATGCGTGGTAGCGTGGGCACATAACCCAATTTTGGTGAATCCTGGAAAACAAATACTGACATGAAGCGTACCTGAATTCGCCATAGTGTGTGTAGGAAATTCGGCGTTCTCCTCATGCGTTCGACGCCCACAATGAGCCCAGGCCTTAGGTCGACAGTGAGAAGGACCATGTTCCGTTGTATCCAAATGCATTACTGAATTTGGCAGGGTAAATGCTATGAATGTCTCATTATCCTCACAGCCCCTAACCCCTTATGTAATGGGAGATTAGGTAGTTACGTGAATGTGATTTTCTCTACATTCACGTAACTCCCAGCCACTATCCTCATTACGTGGCCACTAACGTGACCCACTAATGGGTGTCAAACATGGTCACACTTGTGGGTTGGACCCATAACCAATAATGTCCAACAACCTTGTCCCCCACCCTGGTCCACTGCCATCCCTACGTCTAGTGTCTCACTTAGGAGCGGTCCATCTCACTTGGGATACATGAGGGTAAGGCCCACATAAACATCATTGATGTGTTCACCATCATCAAAATAGTTGAGTATACTGTAAAAATTGTGAATTATCATCCACAGAGTTGTACAATTTCATTTACAAGATCATGTTTAAACTCCTGTCTAGAATAGTTATTATTGTAGGGTTACAGAGGTGGTACATAGTGCAAGAAAAAATTTGAACATCTATGAGATAAGGCTCTACTAAACTGAGTTGCTTAAGGTAATAGAATAATTATATACCTTGGGCAAACGCGAAAAGCAGTCACAATATAATAGCCAACAAAGTTGGACTAAGTGTAAATTGTGACGTGCAAGTTGGACAATTTTCTATGTTACACCTTTTTGGCTGTATATTATTCAATCAAATATCGAATCCACTATCTAATTAGGCTGATGTAGCAATACACAAGTCTAAAAGACCTGTTTACACCATTAGGTTACTAGAAAGTGATAGTGAGAACATAATCATGCGTCAAAAAAGTTTAAAAAGGAAACTAAATATTTAATGACTTCAACATATAAGCAATTAAGGGTAGGGGTGTCAATGGGTTGGGTTTGACCCGGACCAAATCCGTACCAAAACCCTATAGGGTCAGGGTTTGGTGATAAATAAGAAGACCAGATTAGAATCCGGGTTGGACCCAAATGGTCCGATTAATATATGGAGTCGGGTATGGTTTGTGAAATTTCACACTATACCCGGGCTTGACCCGAGTTCTGATTAAGATCTGTAATTTTTTAATGTAAAATGGTAAAAAAAATTATTTTATATATCAAGTATAGTCCAAGTATGGTTCATGTAATCGTTATAGGATTTGGGTATGGTTTCTCTTATCATGGGTCCGATTAGACCTGGGTCTGTACTCTACCATCGTCTCAAATCAAGTTTGGGTATGCTTCCAAAACCGACCAGTTGACACCCCTAATCAAGGGTAACATGGCACGTCTCTTGCTAAAACTTACGGTTTAAAACTTATTATTCAAGTGCATATCAAAATTCACACGAAGCAAATAGAGTAATTTACAAAAAGTTGCCCAACTTATTAAATATTTACAGAAAACCTCTAACCTTACAATTATTGTGTTTAACGACCTTTTGTTTTTATGTATAAGTCGTATTTCAATCATGTGCTTGGTCCTAAATAGGGATGGCAGTGGACCGGGGTGGGGGACAAGGTCTCCACCCCCGCCGCGTCTCAAAATCCTATCCTCCATCCCTGCCTCCATTATGGATTTTAACCTCCATCCCCGCACAGGTATTGATTTTAACCTCCATCCCCGTTTATGTCCTCCATCCCTGGTCCAAACAGGACGAGGTGGGGCCCCATTTTCCCTTGATCCATTGCCATCCTTAAAGAAGGATTGAAGAGGGGGCAGGATGAGGCTGGGCAGGGATTGAAGACGGGGATGAGGCGGGGCGGGGAAAAGCGTAAGTTCATCCCCGCCCGCCTCCATCCCAGCACGGATTTTGATTTTAACCTCCATCCCCCATCCAAACGAACTGAGGTGGGGCGGGGCTCCGTTTTCCCCTGATCCACTGCCATCCCTAATTTTAAAATCAGACAGCTGACCATAATATGCATAGTAAAAAGAAATGAATGGAATGCCTTCATTGCTATTTTGTTCAAGGAAAGACCTTAAGATTTAATAGGATCACTGTTGTAAGAATCGTTGTGAATCGGTGGGTTCATATCCAATCAGCTCAAAATTGATTTTACAAGGGGGCCGATTCAGTTTAATATTTTTCAAGGGACTATTTTTTATTTTTATTTTGTAATGACACGTGTCATCTGATACTAAAAGATCAATTGATTCAGCTTGATTAGGTTCAAGTGCTAATAGACCGATTTCTCTTAATTGTGCTGAAAATTGGTTCAAGCTGGAAATAGATTTTGACAACATTGCATAGGATGTGTTGTTTAGCAAAAAAGAATAAAAAATGTCATTTTATATCTCAATGGAGTTGGCGGTTAAATATAATAACTCAAATGTTCAACGGCTTTTTATAATTAGTCAAAATTTTAGGTGGCTCTTTGTAAATTACTCTAACAATAAATATGTTAAAACAATTTAAAAGATAAAAAGAAGCCATAATGTTTATAGTATCCAATTCTTTCCAAATCATACAGATCGATGTCTACACGAGTGCAAGGAGAGCATGCCAAGCCATTTTGACTGACCCGGTCTTGGTACGACCGGGTCAGTAAAATTCAGGCCAGGTTTAGATCCAGTTCTCATCGAACCCAGTCAAAAGTGAGTTACAATTACCCAATTTTTTACCACTAAACATTATAATCTTCCTAAAAAAGGGTAATCAAGTTGGATCGGGCTAAAACACCACCTAAAGCTGAATTAAAAATAACATTACAAAAACTATTTTAAATTATTTTTCATCTTTTAACGGATTCATTAGCCTCTCTTGGGTCAGACTAGACATAACCCAATTATAAGTGTGTACTATTTTGGTTCAGGTCTTGTCAAACCCCAGCCAAGGTAGTTGGTCCAAAATAAATGGGCTGGTAGTCATGATAAATATTTTATTGTTTTTATAAGTTCTTATAAAATTTAAAGGATATTTTATAGAATCTTAAATATGTTTTTACACTTACCATTGTTGTACAAAAAAAAAAATTATAACAAATAATATATTTTAGAAGAATGCCCAAAAAAATTAACTTGCTTAACCTTTTCCCTAATGGCCTTTTACTATGATGACTAAAGGTTATTCTTTTAATGTTTTTTTTTTTAATTCAATTGATAAAAAAAAGCAATAATTTGCCTTAAAATTTTCAGCAACATGTTTTTCACTTTAAACTTGTGGAAATGGGCGCCCTTGGTGGGGTTTAGACCATAAGGGTCTTAATAAACATGTTAAAATACTCATATGGTGTGGCAGATTGAGTCAAAGTTATCCGATTCATTATCCACATGTGTCTAAGTTGTGCGCACAATGTAAAAATCAAACGCCAGATACAAACACCACAACTTCATGTACAGTCTAAACAAATACTTTATGTAGTACAATTGTGACAAAACAGGCAGAACATGTTGTCTTCTGTTGTTTTGTCCAATCTTAGATAAGCAATCAAACACACCCTAATGATCTGTGACATCCAAGCGGGGGCGAGGCAAGGCGGGGCTGGGCCCCGTTTTCCCCACTGCCATCCCTAGCAAAAGCTCCACTCAAAAGCACATCATTTTTTATAAACTTTGCAAATGAAGAAACAAATGAAGCTCCCTTATTTTTAATAAATTCTGGAAAAAGCTTATCTTCAAAAATATGTTTAGAAAAAATTTGTACTAAAAAAATACTTTTGAAAAAAGTCACTTGTGGATCCAATTCATTGGATCTGTAGTTCAGATCAAACTGATTAGGGAATTTGGTCTCACAGTTTCTTGGTCCAGATCCGATTATGTTATATTTGGGTTTGGTTACTCATATCTAGGCCAAAAATAGGCAGTGGGGCCCAACCTGGTGGATCTAGGTATTGCATTTCATCCACAGGGCTGAAACTAGTGAATTTTGGGTTAAACTCAAGCCTAGATCACCTCAAACCGTGTTTTGGGCCTGAGAATTGGTTTCAAACCCGGTTTGGTGGTTGAACAAGTTCATAGAACTGAGTCTCCGCCTTGGACCATTGTGTGGTACTGCACCCACGATAGATAGGGATCTTGTTGCCCTGCATCATTTGGCAGATGACTGTCCAACAGTGACAACCCTCAGTCCACCTGGTAGCCTCCTGTCCATGGGGATGGCTCTTGCTACTAAGCCAAGTTGGGGAGACAAGTAGAGATGTAAACGGGTCAGACTCGGTTTGGATCCAGACATTCTTGAATTCAAATCTACTAGCGTATTGATTAGTAGTATTCAGATTCAGATTCATGATCAAATACTGAATTAAAATCCAATTAGCCAATCAAATATATTTTATATGAAATCAAGTCAGATTATCTGTCATATTTGGATGCAAAATGCATACAGAATCCAAATCTGATTATTAATCGGATTTCTCCTGCTTTACCAAATCGAATTCGGATTCGATTGGATATTTGACCCAAAAGTGATCTTTTGACATCCTACAGGCTACAGCCAACTGAGCCAAGGCATGAAACAGTGAAACTTCACTTTCTGGGTTCGGGTCACGCATCTCAACCCGAACCAAGCATCCCACCGTCGTTAGGTTAACCATTGATTGCGGGAGCCACCGTAAAGTAATGGCAACATTGAAATTTATCATAAATTATCGGGCAATTATGGAACTGCAGCAGCACGGCGTCCCCAAAACAGTTCCCATCTTCATTCCCGAGCGTCCAGATGGAAGGCGGATATTGGGTAGACAGCGGCCTACCGTCGATATCGTGAGATCGGACGGTCAGGAGGGACGCTCGTCCTCTTTCTTAAACGCGGGTTTTGGTGGTTTCTTCCCTCAACGGAAATCACAATCCCTTCTGCAAAACACTTCCTTTTTTCTTTCTTATTCTTCCTTCTGAGGTAAGATTCCCTAGCCCTAATTCCTCCTTTTCACTCTCTGGTTCGTGTCCTTGATCGATCCGTGGATTTAGGGTTTCAATCTATCTTTCTCTCTCTCAAAAGGTGATCTGGTCTTTATTTTTTCTTGCTTTTTCTTACGATTCTGTTTTCTCCTGATGATAATGTATGTTTACGGTGTTTTCTAATGTTGGCAGTTTTTTCTTCTTTATTTTTGGTGTTTTTTTTGGAGGAATTAATTTTTTCAGATCTGTGTGTTTGGTGGTTGTGTAGTGCTGCTTTGAGATTTAGGGTTTTATTTTTTTTCATTATGGGATCATTTTTTTTTTTGCATTTTAGGCTTTCTGGTTTTGATTGTTAGTTTGATGCGGTCGAGTTTTGTTGGTTTTAGGGATTATCGTCTTTGGATTTTGTTGGGGTCGAGTGAGATAATCGGATGGTTAATCTCGCGCCATCACAAGAGGTCTCGGGTTCGAATCACACGGGAAGTTATCTCCCAGCTTGCCTATCAAAAGTAAAAAACAAAACTTTGGATTTTGTTTGACTTGTTTTTCTAGATTTTGATTCCGTTTAGTTATAGGGTTTTCCTTTTTTTTTTTTCAAAAAATCGGGTGTTTGAGCGGTCGTGTAATTTTTTCTGTGTATTTCTTACAGGATCTGTTGGATATTTGTTGCAATTGTAGGTGATTATTTTTTTATAAGTATTTTGTGTCTGTTATTCATCCGCTACGTGACATATACACGGCTAAAAGGACTTGAGTCGCATGATTTCTGTGTAATTTCCATTAAGAATAGCTTACGAATCAGCATAATACAAGAGTACATTAAGGTCTTCTTGGGACATAGTGACCCAATTGACGGTGTTGCTCATCTCTACGTGATGTAAAATCTGATGGTGTTCGTCGTTTAACTTTCGATTTTGCCTCTGCAACTAGCAGGCTGTCGTGTGTCATTATCATTGTGCGTGCAAATTTTGGCATATTTTAGGCTGTTTGTTTTTCGTTCCTTTTCTTTTGTCTGTCCTTTCAAAAGCATTCTGTCTACTGGTTTCTCTTTGTTCGTGATTCTGGTTGTAAATTCTTTTTTTTATTAGTTTAAGATGTTTCAGTGGCTAAAAACCGAGTGTTTGTTAAATGTTGGTACGTGCTGTTTTTCTAAATTTTTGTGCTTGTGCAGGGTTAGTTACTAACTGGAAATTTTGTTTTCTGCAACTATGTGTTTGATCATGAATTCAGATCTGATAACTCACAATGGCAGAGGCAAAGCCTGGTATGAGGAAACCTGTTTTCACCAAGGTTGAACAGCTTAGGCCTGGGACTAGTGGGCACACACTCACAGGGAAAGTTGTAAGCTCCAAAATGGTGTTGCAAAAGGGGCGTCCTGATGGGCAGCATGCTCGCCAGATGCGTATTGCTGAATGCTTAGTTGGAGATGAGACTGGAATGATTGTCTTCACTGCCAGGAATGAGCAAGGTACATGATCTTCATTGACAGTTGTGCATACCTGAATAAGGGTCTGTATGTTTCCAAATTCCTTGTTCTGATTATCATTGTCCTACATGATCTTTGTCTGATAGATTTGGTCACATGTTTTCTTTGCCCGTTTATCACACTCTCGTGAGATGTTTTTTTGTTATCTCTGATTGTCTGGTGGAAAACATACTGATATTTTGCATTTAAGAGAATGCATCAGTGTCCTGTAGTTTTTGCCTTTTAGGTTTTATTTTTGTTGATATTTGTGCTTTGAGATTTTCATTTTCAAATATAAGATTCTCTCTGCTGTATGCGCTTCATCTGTATCAACCACCTTTTCCTTTTTTTTTTGTGAACTCGCAAACTTTTTTCCCAAATGAGAACATGTAGAATTCCAACAAATAAGTTCATACATGTCAAAAAAGGTGTAAATTTTGTTAAATGTATATACATGCTTCTGCAAGATTCCTGCATTTTCTCGCTTTCTATCCTCCTCATTGAATTGCAGTATTGCTAATATATGTGATAAAATACACCCTGCAAACTGGAAAGAAGGACGTATCACATCATGTTGTAACATAATTGTATGACACATGCTATTAATTTTGGTTGATGTATGATTTTCTCGCTTTCTATCCTCAATAAATTGCAGTGTTGCTAATATATGTGATAAAATACACCCTGCAAACTGGAAAGAATGATGTATCACATCATGTTGTAACATAATTGTATGACACATGCTATATTATTAATTTTGGCTGATGTATGATACATGTCATGATTTTCTACTTCTGTAAATGTTATGTGTTTGATTTTCACCTACATTATCTTAGAGGAGTGTCCAAACCAGAGTTACCAGAAGCGCCTAGGAGTAAGGGGAAGCGCGCTTCCCCGATACGTGCTTCGGAATTTTCTTCTAAGTGGTCCCACGCTTCCCCGCTTCCTAAATTTTTGAAAGTGCCTCGCTTCCTGCTCCCGCTTCCCGCTCCCGCTTCCTCGACTGGTAACTCTGGTCCAAACATCTTGACACTTTTCAATTTATTTGTGTTTTATGAAGGATTCTTCTCAGAAGTGCCTAAAACTCCAAGATATTGTAATAAGAAAATTTTGCAACTCAAAATGTCACATCTTGCTCTTTGATATTCTCATGATATTTTCTTAATAATCATTTTGCAATTTTTATTTTTTGAATAAAATTTCCAAGTTCTTCTTGAAAAATTATTTTGCAATATTTTCATGAAAAGTCCCAAGTTTTTATTCAAAAACCATTTTGCATTTTTTTTAAAAATTTCCATTTTTCTGAGAAATAATAGTTATCTTTAAATTCTTCTGATGTGTCCTTTGTGCGTGCGTGAATATTTTCAATCAGTCATCTCCTTGCTATGTTACAAATATTTTAAGACCCGGTAAATGGAACGAGCAATATGTCCTGTGCCATTGGATAATTTCTATCATTTGCATTCTACTTTTGTGTTATAGCTTCTTCTTTTTTTAAATTATAGTGAGCTGATGTTTTCATCTGCAACCATAAATGCAAACTGATGTTTGTGAATAAGGTAGTTTAACATTGCATTTTTTATTGTTTTAGTCTTCAGCCTTTATTTTGTAAAACATCTGAAGATCCTAAGGTTATTTTAGTGTTTTTGAAGCTTATGTATTGTTTGAGTCTTGACTTTCCTTGCCATATTTTGCTTTTAAGTTATTGCATGTTAACCTTTCTTTTATTTCTGTTTTTCTTCATTCAAATGAACTCTGTAGTATGGGAATTTTATTGTGTCTTCATCTTCACTATAATCTTAGCGTTATCTAACTTATATCTTTGCATTGGCTTTGGATTGTATATTACTTTTGTTGTGTTCTTTACTGCTCTGTGTAGCCATGGTTGATACATGAGGCCATTATAGCTACAAGAGCAACATCTTAGTCTGTTATTGATAACAAAATCCTAGTTTAGTTGAGCTTGCAGAAATTACTGTATGTTGGGATAGTAGTACGTGTTTTACAAAGATGTGCGCCTCTAGAATGTATACATTAGAGGTATTGTTGTGAATCAATTTAAGTATATGAATTCCTGTTTATGGATTTGCATTGCTGCAAATATTTGCAACAAACTATCTGAAGCTTCTGTTACAACTTATTATCTCACTTTTCTGGGCTTGGTCCTGCATTCCTAGGGTTCTGCTTCCCTTGGACATGATGTTTCACACTCTCTATTATAGTTTATGCCAATTCTGTGTGATATTTCCCAATTCATGCTGTTCATCCATAAATGCTAACTTGTAAAGTCATTACTACTATTTTAAAATTTGTTATGGGTGAGCTCTTCTCGTTGATTACTGGATTTGCTTCATCCATGGGAATTATGGTATCTTTTTAGTTTGATTTCAAATGTTGAAGTCACAACGAGAAATTTTATAGCCCTTTTCTCTTTTGGTTTTTTTGGTAGACCCAATGTGTGAGCATGTGTTAGTACTTGGTACTTGTTCCTGAAATCTGACATGCATGTGCATGTGTACTTGGATTGTATAGTGCACTTGATTGGCTTAAAGTAAACCCTCTCAAATGTCACTTAGATTGGGGCCAAAATGTTCCATATTGCTACTTCAAGTTGGGGGCTTAGCATGTTCTTATTATCTGGTTTAGCCTGTGGCTAAAATCTGAACCTGATTTGGTTTGCTCTATGTTTAAAAACTGCACTTGATTCCTGTTGGACAGATGAACCTGATTTGGTTTGTCCTGTAGTTAAAAACTGGACCTAATTCTTGTTGGACAGCTGATTGATCTTAGTCTCACTCCAATATATGGCTTACCAATGCCAATGTTTCATAAGCTTCTTGTGTTCTTTTTTCCCTGTCACAGCTGGTCTATCCTGGGTTTTAACCACAAACCTTACTGTCAAGTAAATCCTGCATATTCTGATAGGTTCATCTGTTTTGTATTGGAACCATATGAAACAACGTTCAAAGTTAAGGCAGCTAGTCGATTGATGCCTCTTTATGTGATGCTTGTGTCCTCTTGTTGTTATCCTCTTCGGATCAGGTCTGGGGTGGTTGGTAGCATAATGCATCTTTAGAATTGGGAATCTCTGAGAAGCTCATTTCTCAAATTTGGGGAAGGCATGATGCCTTGTTCTTGGAACTGTGAATATTTTTAATGTAATTACCTAGACACCAGTATCAACTATGGTGTGTGCATGTATGACACCGACACTTATATGGCAGGCACATAAACAAATTCTAATTTTTTGATTGGGCACTTAGACACTTTTGATTAGTGGGTATCCGATGCTTGCTTTTTGGTGAATGCTGCTTTGACTCTTCCTTTTGCATATTGGATTTCAATGTGCTTTTTGTGATTTTGTTTCTTTTCTAAGTGTTGGACAGGGTAAAAGTAGATTACAAAGGTCTGGGGTGGTGGGAAGCATAATGCATCTTTAGAATTGGGAATCTCTGAGAAGCTCATTTCTCAAATTTGGGGAAGGCATGATGCCTTGTGCTTGGAACTGTGAATATTTTTAATGTAATTACCTAGACACCAGTATCAACTATGGTGTGTGCATGTATGACACCGGCACTTATATGGCAGGCACATAAACAAATTCTAATTTTTTGATTGGGCACTTAGACACTTTTGATTAGTGGGTATCCGATGCTTGCTTTTTGTTGAATGCTGCTTTGACTCTTCCTTTTGCATATTGGATTTCAACGTGCTTTTTGTGATTTTGTTTCTTTTCTAAGTGTTAGAGAGGGTAAAGTAGATTACAAATGTAGTTGGTGCTGCCTTGCTATAGAATTTGGGTGCTAGGTTTCTATTTTATATCTTGTGGTGGGGTGGGAAGGGCCGCAGGGGGTTGTTATATATATTTGAGTTCTTGCAAAATTGCTATTTTGGAATATGTTTAAATAAAACAACTTCCCCCAAGATTTTTCGCCTTTGCTACTTGTGTATGACTTTGAAACATAGTTATAAAAAACACGCCTCAATGCGCAAATAGCAAGCCTCGCCTTGAGGCGAGGCCCTCTGCTCCTCAAGGCACAGGTAAATAGCGCAACAAAGAAAAAAAGAAAAAAAAAGAAAGAAAAGAAAGAAAGAAAGAAATGGAAGGAAAAAAAGAAAGAAAAGGAAAGAAAAGAAAGAAAGAAAGAAAGAAAGAAAGGAAGAACGGAAGAAAGAAAGAAAAAAAAGAGAGAGATAGAGAGACAGAAAAAGAAAGAAAGAAAACTATTTATATTTGCAATTTTCTGTAGAAGAAGAAAAAATGTTAATTTTGTTATTTATTTGTAAAGCGTTTCTATTATTTATGTGTATTTTTAGATATTTTTAAAGGTTTTTTTAAAGTTAAAGAAAAAATTCTGAGGCTTACGCCTCGCTTCAGTTTTTGGTGGATCACTACACTATGCCACAATGCTTTTCACAACATTGCTCTGAAAGCATGTATGATGCATTTATTTTTGGAATCTTAGTGTATAATACACATTCATGGTTGCATGCATGATGTAATGCATGAAAAAACATACTGAAGATACACATATATCTATTAAAAAACCCTGAATTTGCCATCTTTTATTTTATTTTAAATTTATTTTCCTTTTAAAGGTCAGTAGCATGTCTCGATGAATCCTTCACTACCTTAATGTGTGGTTTCCTAGAAATTGCATTTGCACATTTTCATATGTAGTTAACGCCGCAATCATGCTTGAGTATATATCCCTGTGATATGGGGAGCTGCAAATATCCCTCTTGTAGAAGCTGCTTTTTATAATTTTTCATTTTTTGGATATTTGCAATCTTTTATCTTTTGGATAATTTTCAAAATTGGCATATATCTTTTCAGCATAATTTAAAAATGCATCTATGTTTTTTATTTTTTTCAGAAAAACTCCTCACTTTTCTTGCTATGATTGATAAATAAAAAACCAAATACAGTTTTGGCACTAAATTTAAAGTGAAATCTCAAATATGACCTTTAAAATTCATGTCACTTTTCCTTTAATCTTCTCCTATAAAGTTTGAACTTTCTTGCTATAAGTTGAAACAATTTATTGTGGCATCAGGACGATTCATTTTCAGGATGAATAAAAAACATTAAAATAAAGGAAAATATCAAATCAATACCCATCTAATTCACAAGCCTACCAAACCTTTGTCGTGATATAACACCAAGAGTATATTCTAATTGTTGGAGGGTAGAATGACAATATCTTCATATGAATCCAAGATGGGTTAGTAGTAATTGCAGCTAATTTTAAAGAATTTTATTTTTGGTCTACATAAACAAATTATAGGCGCCTTTTTGAGAATTTCCAAATGTTGGTAGAATTTTTGGATTATGTCAAAAATACTATGGCTTAGCTGAAATCATAGTCACCTGTATCAGTCTTGTTAACTTGTCGCCAAGGGGTTTTCCCAGAGAGATTCAAAAGTTAGTTTTTCTTGGAAAATTCTCGTGAGTTTGAAAAATTGAAAAATATAAATAATAATAAAATTTTTAAAAAAAACCTTGAATTATTTTTCTTGCAAAAAAGATATAAAGAAACAAGTTTTAAAATATAAAAGAAACAAAAAATAGAAAATATAAGCTTCAAATATAAAAAGGTTTTACCCCCAAAATATTGTGATATTATTGTGATACGATATTTTTAAAATATCACAATGTATTGCCGAGAATATCAGCTGACCTTAAATCACTGATACTATTGTGATATTTTCATAATATTGTTGATAATCAGTGGCACTGGCTGAATTTAATAAGTTCTTGGATTTGTTGGCATGTTGCGTATGGAAGGGTGTCTATTGATTGCCTTACCATGTTAATGCCATGCCTGAGTTATGGTGATGGGATCTGCATATTTAAGAATAACTGGCATTAGCTTCTTGAAATCTTGACACACCAAACATGTTCACTTTTTTTGGAAACTTGAACCTCAAAAACCTGTTTGTTAGTGATGTGTTCAGCTGTGCCCGAGTCCAGGTAACATAACCATACCCTGTACATATCCTTTTAAAAACTTGTTTATCTTGTCCTTCATGTTCGTGTTGTACCACGCACCCGCACTGTATGTATGTGACAGCTTATTACTTCTGTTTGATTGGCTGTCCTTCCTTTTTTGATTAGTTGCAATGCTCTTTATGATTTTCCAGTGGATCTGATGAAACCAAACACGACGGTGATCCTGAGAAATGCAAAAATTGATATGTTTAAGGGGTCAATGAGGCTTGCTGTTGATAAATGGGGACGTGTTGAAGTCACTGATCCTGCTGATTTCACAGTTAAAGAAGATAACAATCTGTCTCTGGTTGAGTATGAGCTTGTTAACGTGGTAGAAGAGTGATAATTGACTGCTGCTCCCTGTTAACAGCTGAAGAAGGATGAGGCAAATATGATTTTGTGGTTTTCTGATCGTGGTATGTCTGTTCCTGTTTTCCCGGTCCATGGGTCATCCATGTCTACCAATACCCGTGGCATTGAATGCTTCTGGCTGGATTTGCCTGATGAACTGAGCAGATGATTGCACCAGTATACACCAGTAGTAACTTTGATATAACTCGTATAATCTAAAGCTTTTATTATCAATGGTATCTGAGAACTGCTCTTGATATTTGCATTGTCATATGGATATCTTTACCCTACGCAATGCCGTATCTGATGTTCGCCTCTCAGAATTGTGCGATACATCGTGTTTGTCTTCTTTCAGCACACATCCTGATTTCTCCTTGCACGTACATGATCTTATGCAATGTCTTCCTCATTTTCTCTTCTTTTAACAATTTAACACTTGTTCCTTTTGCGTAACTCTTTTGTTTGCGTTTACAGTTTGTTTGGGCGCTGCATATTGTGGAATATTTTTGTATGCAATTCCTTCAACGCGCCAGCCTAAGGCGTGGAAGAAGAAGAAGAATTAATCTCATATATTTTAGTAAGATTTTTTATATTTTATTGCTTGTTGCTTCGTTAATAGAGTATTTTTTTATTTAAAAAATATTTGAGGCTTACTCTTTATGCCAATCTCATATATTTTATTAAGAATTTGTATTTTTTTATTGTTTGTTGCTTCATTAATAAAGCATTTTTTATTTATTTGTATTTTTAGATATTTTTTTTAAGGTTTTTAAGTTTTCAAAAAAAATTTGTTGAGGCTTACGCTTTATAAGCCTCGCCTCAGTTTTTTTGGTGGAGCCCCTTTTTGCTTTACCTTAATTCATTTTCCTCATTAATCCAGAGTTACCTGACCACAGTGCACGAGATATTTTGAATGCGCATAAATTATATGGCAATCATATAAGATCTATGTTCACGTGTTGAGCTTTCGTGATTTGGAATTTTAAGACTGCTATTCAAACCGGCCGATCAGAAACAGTTTAAAAAATATTCAAGTAACCATGACTATACACCCCCACCAGAGGGTTATGGATTGGGGGGGAGGAGTCTAAGAATCTGAGAAATATGGGTATGGGACTCAGATTTGGGATGAAATATTCCCCTGAAGAATTCTCCAGTTCTGCATTGAACTTTATTCGCCTTTTTTTGTTTTTTTGGAAAGGCAAGCTAAGCTGGGGTTAGGTGGACCCCTACCAGAACAACAGCTGCCTCATGTGACCGTGGGATTCGATCCTGGGCCTTCAGCTTGACACAGGACCCAGCTTACCACATGGGTTACCACCTCGGTGATTACTTTATTTGGCTTTACCAAAGGAAAGGTCCGTATGAAGGGCTTATCAAGGTTCACTTTTTTCTCGCATGTAGCTGGTATGGAATGTTAACCCTTCATACGAAGCGTTGCAATGAGGGTTCCCTCCAATGGGTGCTTGCTGCTCAGAATTGTGGTCATACATCGTTGTTGATTGGGATGGTACAACACTATTAACCTGCCAGGCAATCACTAGTATGTCAAAGTCTCCCTCATTCAAGCCCGGTGCAGCATGCTTTGTGAACCTAAAGCCTTAAATCTTGAGTTGGGGGTGTATGGAATGAGGCTCATGTGCTTGATGTGTACATTTCCATCATCCTCTGGAATCATAAAAGCCAGTCTCTCTGTGCCTAGTATTCTGGCTACCACATTTGAGCTCACTAATAGATTTAGCCTGCTTAGTGGAACTTGCTACCCCATTAGTGATATGGCACAATGCGCGATTGAAAAGCATAAATTCAGACTGCAATCAATGTAAAAATGAAGAAAGCCTTGATGACAAATTACTTGTGTTTTTCTTTCTTGACATATACAAACCGTTGTTTTGCATGATCTTCAGAAATGTGGTATAGTGTTTTCACAGCCACTGTTAGAATACTCTTTGAAATATCATTCTCTTGCAGTTTTGGTTAGAGTGTTGACTCTTCGAGAACATGAAAAGAAGGATAGAGAGACAGATTAGAGGGGGATTTTTTTGGAGTCAGTTGTCTTCCACATAGTTTGCTATTGTTGGCTAACAAAGAATGATAAAAGATGTGTTTTTGTCCTATACAGCTTTGAAAATGAAAAAACAAATAAAGCTATGTCTTCTTCTTCAAAACATCAGTTAAAAAGAGACGTTCTTTTGTGTGAAATATTTAGAACATAAAGAATTATTTTAAAAAAATAGTTATAGAAAAAACTCAATTGTGGATTCAATTCATTGGATTTCTAGTTGGGATCACAATGATTCTTGAATTTTAATCTCATAGTTTCTATGCTTAACTTTTTACTTGATTTGATAAAATTAAAACCAGTGGAATTTATTTTTTTTGAAAGGCAAGCCCCCTACCAGTTACACTATATCATTGGATTTTGAACCTGCAACGTCCCAACACAAGGTGACGTGCACTAGCTGTTCCTACCAGACAAGCAGAGCCCCCGATGGTGAAAAGTTTATGTCTACTGTTTGCTGTTTTTTTTTTTAAACTCATTTTTTTGTCCTGTTTTCTTCCCTCCCTTGAGAATTTGCAAAACCTTTTTAAATCATGTATATAATGTTCCATTTCCTTAAAATCTTGACATCTATGAGCCACATTGGCTACACCAACACGGTTGATTCATTAATATTTGTTACCTTACCTAATGAGTTGTCACAAAGATACAGTTATGACCTGACGTATAAGTTTTTTTTTTTGAAAAATAAGTTCTAATTTTAATGAGTAAAAATAATTTTGATATTTTAATATGTAAAATATATTTCTATTAAAACATTATTAAATATTGAATGATGTTCATATGTGCCAAGGTCGCGTGTCATCGTTGCATAGTGTCTCCCGCTTGTGTCACTCACCAAAACAGTGTCACTGTGACATAGGAAGAAAGAAAGAAAGGCCATGGCCCGTGGGCATCATCTTCATTGCCTTCATTATATATTAGTTATAGTTAGCGATATGAATGGTTCGAATTCGGGTGGGATCTAGGCATTACCAAGTCTGACTTAATTGAGTTTGGCTTAATCGGATTCAGATTCAGATGAAAAAAAAAAGATAAAACCAAACCTTGTTTCCGACTAGCTTAAAATTTGGAATTTACATTTTACATTTAATCGGGTCAGATTTTTAGTTGGTTTTGGATGCAAATCTTAATACCAAACTCAGATCTGATTAATAATTGGATCCAGATTTGGCAAACAAACACGCTTAATGGACTCATAATCTGGTTGGGTATCGGGTTGCACCCGAACCGTTTACATCCCTGATTACAGTGGGCAGGAGGGACCCCAAGAGTTTTAGCAATCGGAGGCCAATCAATGTGTGGTTGGTGACTTTTTTTTCCTTGGACTGTCTGAAAAACAAGTTAAAAATTGATTCCTCCTAATAAAATGCCAAAAGTACTCAAATATAACCTGATGTAGCTAAGTTGCATGTTTTTTTTTTGAAAGAGTAGCTAAGTTGCATGTTTTTTTTTGAAAGAGTAGCTAAGTTGCATGTTAACACCTAATATGATACAGATTTAGAGAGGGGCCAGCCGATGGGATTTCATTTTTTAGGTGAGATCGGGAATACTAGATCTGGATCTGAATTGGATATTGATTTACTTGACTGAGACCAACATATCCATTTCCCAATAAGAAGGCATCACAAAATAAGGCTATGTTTGGGAACCTGTGTTAGAGGGATTTGCAAGGAGTTGGAGGTACAACTACTGGACTTCAAGAGAAATGGATTTCAAAGGAGTTGTGGACTTCTTCTATTATTTGAAAGCACAAATAACTCCATCAAGGATTCAGACTTTCAACTACTCTTGATTCTTCATCATGTTTGAAATATGTAGCATGATATTTGAGTAGAAAAGAATATAGAGAAGTTATATCAGATTTAATTGCGTCATTGACATTTAATTTTTTTTTGACAAACAAGTGACATTTAAATTAAACATAAGTATTAATTAAACCCACTCAAATATCAAGTGTTATAATAAATTAAGTCCAAAAATATGAACATAAAAATAGAAGTCTATTACAATCAAGTATAATATAATCACTTTATTCAAAAGTCTATCATTAAAAATATATATCTAATTTAGTCTTTCTTTATTTCCATTTCTCCAAGGATCCATTCACACTTCATGTCTGTGAGACAAGACAAATACATTCGTCAAGTGCTTCTTCTCAGCAAAAAACTTTATAGCATCATAAAACAATGCCTTCTCAAAACTTAATGCGCATAATTCCTTTGTAAAATTTTTTGGCAGAGTAATTTAACATTATTGGCCATTGTCTCTGACAAACTTTGAATTGCCAAAGATAATGAAGTGAACACATCCTTTAGTTTCTCCTTTATATTAAATTATTTTTATTTCTTATTGTTTTACTTTGAGATATTGGCTAAGAAGATCTAGTAGAACATGAGCTATCCTCAATAGGTGTGGATTATCGTGGATACTTTGGTAATCATGGTCCTCTAAATCTTTAGGCATTTTTGAAATATAATAATCATCATTAGAATTTTGCATGGATGACTGATTTAAATTAGTGAAACGATCACGAAGGGATACAACAACTTGAACATATGCCTGGCCATTTTCTATAATGATGCAAAGTTGTATGTAGTTTGCAATACTCTTGCCACAAAAATATTTCAGTTCAGGTTTAATATTTGCATGCAACAAATATAAATCAAATCATACAATTAAATTGAGAATCTCAATAAAGTAATATCAATATACCTTTATATAATCTTCTTATATTTGAAATGATGTGGTAACACGATTAGAGCCAAACCCACTAATGTTCATTAGTTCTTTAATATGATTATAAGTCTTTCTCAATGTTCACAATTAAGAATTCACATTGTCAGTTGCAACGCCTTCTAATCTGAGTGGCCATTTGATTTTTTATTGACTTTTAAAAACTTTTATCGAGGTTGTGACCTCGCTGAACGACTTCATTGCATAAATCCATCAATAGGTTATATGTATCTTTATGATATTCCCAACGAAATTAAGATTTGACATTTTTCTCATTGTCATCCATATTGAAACTACCTTATACTATTGTTTCCATTTCCTTAAATGCAGGGTTATCCATATTTCTTATACAAAATAAACATCAAATATATATAGTACAATGTTTAACAATGTTGTAAACATGTTAGAAAATGCATTCATCACAAAAAGGTATTAAATAAATATCATAACATATATCATTATTCATGTTAATTACATCATAATATTTAAGATTATGATGAATCACATAATCTGACAACTATTAAAATTCATCTTTCTTCAACTACTAAGATGTACATCATCCCATATCTTTTGTGCAAGTTCATCTCTAAATTTATTTCATTCATCTCTTTCATGTTGTGATCATGATAAACCTCAAATCTCAGTATCAGGATCATCTTTATGTACTTTATTATTGTTTATGTCTTCAACAACATTAGCATTTTGTTCATCAAACATGTCACCTCTCATGCTTCTAATAAAATTGTGCAAGCTAACACAATTTTAGTTTGTGTCTTAATAGAGTATTGATGAACTATTTTTATAAACCTAAATCGCCCCTTTAAGACACCAAACACACGTTTAACAATGTAATGATATTGAGAATGATGATGGTTGAAAATTTCATCCACTTCAATTGCAGGGCCACCAATTCTAAATTCTCTAAAATGATAGTGTGCATCACAAAAAGGGATTAAAAATCCTGAAACATTGGCAAAACCACCATTACGACATAATATTTTCCTATATTTCATATTTCATGCATTAATAAGTTTTAAATATGATGTAAATGCAAATGATATATATATATTGCAATGAATTTTATACTTTCCACGAGGAACTATAAGTTTGTATTCTCTACGAAGAGCATCTTCTAAAACCCTACCACCATAAGGAGAGCCTCCCAAACCAGCTAACACATATTGAAATTTCATGTCAAAAGAAATGACTCCAAGAACATTCTGCGTTATATTATGATTTCGGGCACGCCATGTGTGTTGATGATTATGATGTGGAATGAATGTTGGAATATGTGTTTCATCGATTGCTCGAATGCAATCTTATTTGCATTATACACATAATCAATTTAAAATATAATATATAATTTTGTTTAAATAAATTATATAAAAATATACATAATAACAAAATTTACTTAAATTATGGATGAAATTTTAGATTAGACAAAATTTCAGGTGATATTTCTGAAGTAGTCTATCTTACAAAATCATAATATAATTGTGGTACTATATTTAAAACTCTATAAAAATGACAACTAATTGTTTTTCTAGACATGAAAAAATGTCATCCTATAACACAATTGTGAACATTTTGACGAGAGTGTGTAAGAACATCACTACTTGCTCTCTTCCAACATTACACCATTTGAATCAGATAATATTTTTTCTCGCATAATAGATAACATAAGCGACAAAAACCATCCTTGATCATTCTGAGTTTGCTAATACAAGCTATATCAGTTGCACCAATTATTTCATTAATGTAGTATTGTCTGTATATGTCCTTATTTTGTGCTGGCTCTAAACTTATATATGTGTTAATGACATAATTCATGATAGTATATACAACCATTGTCTGTGCTAATCTTAGCAACTATCAGTGGTCTTTGTCAAAATTTAAGGTGAGGCATCTGTAAATTTGCAAAACATAAAGATAAAGTCAAAATATATTATTAGAAAATAAAAACACAAGTGGATAAATTTTGTATTGAAAGGCTTGTTTGTCCTTCAATATGTTGAAAGTCTAAAATTCTTAGTAGAAAATTAAATGAAAAGTTTGATAATTTTTTTTTTATTGAAAAAACTTGTTGAGTATTGCAAATACATGAACATGTTGTGTGTGTCATGCATGTGGGTAAAGATTAGATTCTCATGCAAGGTGCAATATAACAGGTGGCTGCACAAGTATATGCTTATTTCCACTGTTGGCAAAGAGGAACGCCTGATAAGACTTTGGTGGGTAGCCTATTGCAGCTATATGATGTTTGGTGAACTATTGATTATTTGCTATAATGTGACTTATAGGTGCAATGTGACTTATAGCTACATGTTTTAGTTTTTTTTATTTTCAAATCCAAGATAAACCTACTTTTTTTTGTATTTGGATTCAACTTTACCTCATCGAATTCATTCCAAATCGACCAGAATCCAACCTCTATGCCCTAGTGCACGCGTGCATGTGTTCCCTCACACACACATGAGACAAACTTTAGGACTAATTTGGTTATATGGTTCAAAGTAGAAAAATAGTCTATGAGTTAAGCAAGAGAGTATTAGAAATTTTATATGGCCTTGGATAACTTTTGATAAAATCTTTCGATATTCAAATATGACAGTGATTGTGTTCATGAATTGTTGGTCTGGTATTGGATGCAATTATGTCTTATGTAAGATCTTATCATGGTTTCACTAGTTTTGGTTGCAGCATGAGCTCATCTAGACACTTATATAAGTAGTATTAATTGGAAAAGGAGAAAAAAACTTCAATCTCAGATACACTACATTTGATGTCTCACAAATCATGTGAGAGGTATAAGCCTGAGTAAGTTGGGGCGATGTAGTTTTTCTTTTCTTTTCTATAGTAGAGTATCTTGAAGATGAGACCTTCAAGACATAGACCTACTCACAACGCCAATATGGAAAAATTACTCAAGGATACGTTAGAAACCATGTAACATGTGACACACATGCTTGCTGCAGACTCAAGATTGTTTATTTGCAGGTAGGCAATTTAATATGCATGAGAGTAGGTACCTTATTGAGAGACAATGGTTAATAACCACACTCGTTAGTAACCTTCGAGATAGATTTGGCTACTCGAACTTTGGTCTTAGACAATCAATGTGTCCTATATTGGTATCATACATCTATCTCCTGGGTGAGCTAAGATTTTTTGATGCTCAAATGGTAACTAACATGAGCACGTTATATTAAGGTTAGACCTTTTGTACGCCTTTCAATATGATCTTAGATAGTATTTTAGTAAATATGAATATAATACGTAAAAGTTGTGATTTGCTAAACAAGTTTTTTGTAAATCTTGTTTTTGGGACATGTTTATAATTATTATGTTTGTTAAATTTTATTTTTTGTATTCATAAAATCTCTACAACTTTTAGAGTTCTATTTTAATTAAAAATATTATCTAATGAGTGCTGACCTCATCAATTATGAAAGTGTAGTTGAAGGTTGATATCAACTAAGACACATTTTTTAATGGGAGATTAGAGTCCCCATACTCTATAAATAGAGGGAGTGTTCTGAACTCTTTCCTGTTCCGAGTTTGACCATCCAGATCCTCCTAGCTAGGAATTGTGTAGTAGAAAGAAAGAGAGCTTCTCAAGACTCTTCCAAAGTGAAATGCCCCCTGAGACTCTCACCTATTCTAAGACTCTCTAAGAGAGTGTGACGCCTCCCCAAAATCTCATCTAGAGAGGAATTGTGGATGTATGGTTTATTTAAATCTCTCTTTTTGTTTTATAAATAGGTATGTATAGTTCATTTATTTTTCAATGAGATTGATTGAGTTCAACCTTTAATGCTCCCTGAGGAAAAGATTCTGCTCCCTCAATCGCCCTTCCATCTCCATCCATCGTCGGCTAGTTGAAAACAAATTTCTCCCTTCTAATCATACCTTCACTTTCGTCTCGATCCTCATGCTTGTCAAGTGAGGTCCCATCTCTCCTTGCATTTTCTCCCATGGCCGTGTCCCTACCCTGAGACACGACCATGCCTTCTTTTCCCCTGCACTTTCCCTATGGATGTCCTACCAGGCGACATGCCTGGTGCAATGTGTCTAACTCTGACCTAGACATGTCATAGCATTCTATGCTACTATTGCTGCTGCACCCTCGCTTCTACCACCACACCCCTTGTTAGTGCTGCAGCAACCTTATGACAGCTTCAAAACCAACTGTGCCTTAACCACATATATAGGTCCTGCTCCATCTCGGGCTTGGATATGTGCTTCGCTAGGCTGTACTGATAGAACCGATCTATCTAGGAGTCGAGTTCTATCATTTGATATCAGAGTAGGTCCTCTTCGAACTATGAAAACATCGTTCAACTTCTGCAACAAGGGCCCAAGCCCTTTATGTATCCGCTTGTCCGATTTAGTCGCCATCAAAGGTGATCGTTAGCAACCGTGCTTACCAATGTCCAGATCATCCCTCTGAGCGATCTTACGAGATCAATGCTTCATCTAGGAGTGTCAATGGGTCGGGTTTGGTTCAGACCCAGGTGGAACCAGACCTGACGCCCATATTTTTGGATATGGTATTGAGTCTGAACCCGGGTCTAATCGGACCCACCATAAGAGAAATCATACCCGGACCCGATAAGAACTACATGACGAGTAAAATACTATTTTTTATTATTTTTATATTAAAAAATTGTAGGTCTTAATCGGAACTCAGATAGTCACCGAGTCTAGTATAAAATTTCATAAACTATACCCAGATCCATATATTAATCTGAACTTTGGGTTCCATCTATACTTTTGGTAACAAATTCTTCAGACTCTATACTTTTAAATCAAGTATTTATTCATTAGAATCTGATATTTGATCCCCCAATCGGACATGTGAAAGATTGACCTCATTTTTCCTGATCCCAGAAAGGTTCGGCACACCATTTCACTTGGAATCTGAAACTAAACATTGACTTGTAATGCAGGGTTGTACTTTGCTTTGAAACAATTTGATTGATATTAGTTTGTACATGTATATTATACAACAAGAGCCCCATTCTATAAGACAATCTTTAGAAACTGTTCCCCCAGCAGTTGGGATAGCTCATTTGACACAAATGTGTTCCAATCATTGTGATAACACAGTCCAAATATTGGCACGTGTGAAACACTTAATACTATCATCACGTTGTTATGAAACCAAATCACATTAGAAGGACAAACCGTCTTGCTCATAGATGAGAAGAGCCAGTTGAACTGGTTTGACCAAGAACAGAGGAAGTGATTCTCATTTATGAAGCAAATTTTGATTTTAGAACATGATTTGATTTGATGATATATCAATGGTGGTGGTAATGATTATCTACGCACTCATGTGGAACCATTTGCAAGGGAATATTGATGATGGATGACCTCCCATGCAGTAAAAAGAAAAAAAAAAGGTGTTCCAAGTGTCTAAAAACCATTAGAACAACACCTCAGTCTATTGGGTTTCACTCGACACATTGTATGGCCATATTTCACAATAAGCAAGGGCAATCAAAACTTCTTTAAACATGAACTATAAGGAACAGTTCTAGAAGCATATTCACTCACCATTGTCTAAAACTAAATTCCATATGCATATTAACTTATCACTATCTATAACTAAGTTAATCTTCTCAACCAGAGAAAACTTGACATTGACACCAAGGGATGGAGCCACGTTATGGGTATGGCAAGGCGACAGTGCCCACACTAACCCTTGGACAACTCCTTTGAATTCTGAGTCTCCCAAGTCTTAAGATTGGCCTACTCTCTCTACCTCTCGAGTCTCACGAGCCCCTACCATGCCTCCGCAGTCAATAGAACATGGCAACATCTTCCTGCTGGCCACACCATCGGCCCATCAACTGTCTTTCGGTGCATCGGCGCACACAAAGGACATTTTCTTTTTTTTTGGTAATTTTTAATTATTATATAATTAACTTTTTTATTAAGATTTTTTTAATTAGCATATGAAATTATAAATGTTGTTTGATAGGATTAGGATTTAGGCTTTTGATTTATTTTTTCTTAAATAGTGTCATTTCAATAACTAGGGTTTAAGGCATTTTATACTTGTTTTTCCAATTAACATTTAGGTTTTTAATTAAATGAATGTTAATTAGTTAAATCTATATTTGTTTTAGACGACATTAGACATGATTCACATGTTGATTTTAGTTAGAAATTTAGGGATTTTATTATTTTTTTTGTTTCAATTAGCTTATGTATGAAAATTATGAATGATGTTTTCTAGGATTGAGGTTTTTATTTAATTTTTTTTAAATAACATGAATATTTAATTAGGTTTTAAAAGTTGTTATTTTTTTCTCGAATAGCATTTTGATTTTTATTTTTTATTTAAATAATATGAATATTTAATTTAGGTAAATTTATAATTTTAATTAACATTAAACATGATTCTACATTCTTGATTAGCATAAATGCATAATTGATGGTATAAGAATTAAAGTTTCAATTTTGTATTGATTTAAATGACATAAATTTTTTATTATGCTTTTAGGATATTATGTATTTTTTTAATTAATATTAAACATGAATAATGAATACTTGACTTTGGTTAAAACTTAAATTTTTAGTCTTTTTTTTGTTTTAATTAGCATAAATTAGAACTTTAGTTTTTTGTTTTGTTTTAATTAACATGTACTTGTTAATTAAATAACAATAATCATGATTTTATCTTTGATTTTTGGTATGTGTTAGATTAACTATTTGATTTTTTTGAATAATGTTAATATATTTCAGTTTCCCATTAGTTTTATTATCTTTTGTTCATTGGATTAATGCTTTAATTTATTCATTTTATGATGTTCTTCTTCATTTTGAGCGAGTTGATTTTTTTTTTTAATTATTTATAAATTATTTATGATATTTTTTATATTTTTTTTGAAAGATTAGCTAATTAATTGACTATTTATTTGTAGGATGTTTGTGTTCTTTTCTTACATCTGGCTTAATGCATTTCAAGATCAGAACTTAAGCTTAGTCAAACTTTATTATTCATGAAAGGTACTTCTTATGGTCTTTGTATTAAACAAAGCTAACTTTTGAAAGGGGTTTTTAATAAATTTTTTTATTACTGAAAATATGTTTAGTGTCAATTAAGGTCACACCTGTAATCTTTCAATTTTCTTTGCACTTATTAACATAGTTTATTGTTATAGGAATTTTTATTTTTTTTCCAGTGCATTTGTGCCCACTTTAAATTCCTGGCTACTGTCCATTGAAATTGTCTCGGGTTGCTAAACCAACTTGGGCAGCCAAGTAAAGATGTAAACCGGCCAGACTCGACTTGGATCCAGACATTTTTGAATTCGATCCAATCTTGTATTGCCTAATCGAATTCAATGGCAATACTGAATCTGAATCCAAATCCAATTAGCTAATCAAATATATTTTATATGTAATCGAGTCAGATTATTTGCTAGATTCGGATGCAAAACTGCCTAACGAATCCAAATCAGATGGTATCTGATTTACCAAATCAGATTGACGGAATTCGGACTCGATCAGATGTCTGGCCCACATACCTGCAGTGCAGGCGAGGCCTGAAACAGTGAAACTTCAGTTTCTGGGTTCGGGCCATCCGTGTCAACCCGAACCAAGCATCTCAACCACCGTTAGGTCAACCCTGGAATCCGCCAATCCGGGACCCAACCTACAGAAATGGCAACGCTGAAATTTATATCAACTTATCGGACAATTCTAGAATAGTAGCAACACGAGTTCCCCCAAAAGAGTTTTCCATCTTCATTCGCGAGCGTCGAGGTGGACGGCTGGGATTGGGCGGCGAGCGTCGAGGTGGACGGCTGGGATTGGGCGGCGAGCGTTCTACCGTCGAAATCTTAACATCGGACGGTTACGAGGGACGCTCGTCCTCTTCCTTAACGCGGGTTTCGGTGGTCTCCTCCTTCAACGGAAATCACCGATCCCTTCCGCAAAACCCTTCCCCTTCCCTTCTTCTTCCTTCTGAGGTAAGATTCACTAACCCTGATTCTTCCATTTGTTTCCCCCTTCCATCCTCGGGATTTGAGTCATTGATCGATCCGTGGATTTGGTGTTTCAATCTACCTCTATCTCTCTCTAAGGTGATTTGGTTGCTATTTTTTTTGTTACGGTTCATTTTTATCACAATGTAATGTATGTTTATGGTGTTTTCCATTGTAGGAAGTTATTTTTCTTTATTTTTTGTGTTTTTTTGGAGACATTGAATTTTCATGTGTTGTTTTCTGGTGGTTTGATGATGGAAAATGGTGCATTCGTTTAGTTGTGAACTGATGCTCTCAGATTTAGGGTTTTACTTTTCTCCTTTAGGTTTTGTTATGAGTTTCCTTTATTTTTTTTAAGAGGATTTTATGGTTTCGGCCGTCAGGTTGATGTTGTAGATTTTTATTTGTTTTAGGGAGCCTCGAAAGGGATTTCCGGTTGGTTGAGCCGTCAAGAGGGGGGTGTCGGGTTCGAATCCCACGGAGGGTTTATCCCCCCTCCCCCCAAGCTTGTCTTCAAAAGGAAAACAAGTTTTTTCTGTTTTGCTCAGTGTTTGAGCGATTATGTAAATTTTTGTGTATTAATATAGACGATTATTCCTTTGTAAATACTGGGTGTCTGTTATTGATCGGCTATGCTACGTATACACAGCTAATAGGACATGAGAAACTTGATTCCTGTGTATTTTCCATTAAGAATAGGATATGAATCAGGAATGATGCGGGAATACATTGGAATCTTCATGGACATAGCAACCCAGTTGACAGTGTTGCTTATCTCTATGTGATGTGGAATCTGATGGTGTTCGTCGTTTAACTCTCAATTTCGCCTCAGCAACCTGCAGGCTGGCATGTGTGCGAGTTTTGGCATATTTTAAACTGTTGGGTTGCCATTCTTTTTCTTCTGTTTGTCCTTTCAAAAGCGTTCAGTCTACTGGTTTCTCTTTATTTGTGACTCTGGTTGTCAATTCTTTTTTTTTAGTTTAAGATGTTTCAGTGAATAAAAACTAATTGCTTGTAAAATGTTGGTACGTGCTGTTTTACTAAATTTTTGTACTTGTGCTGGGTTAGTTGCTAACTAGTTTTTTTGTTTTGTGCAACTCTGTGCTTTATCATGAATGAAATTAGAAACTAGTAACTCACAATGTCAGAGGCAAAGCCTGGGATGAGGAAACCTGTTTTCACCAAAGTTGATCAGCTTAGGCCTGGGACCAGTGGGCACACACTTACTGTGAAGGTTGTAAGCTCCAAAATGGTATTGCAAAAGGGGCGTCCTGATGGGCAGCACGTTCACCAGATGCGCGTTGCTGAATGCTTGGTTGGAGACGAGACTGGAATGATCGTCTTCACTGCGAGAAATGAGCAAGGTACATGATCTTCATTCACAGTTGTGCAAACCTGCATAAGGGCCTGTAAGTTTCCAAATTCCTTATTCTGTTTATCATTGACCTACATGATTTTCGTCTGATAGATTTAGTCACATGTTTTCTTTGCCCATGCATCACGCAGTTGGCTGTCATTTTCTGCATGAAAATATACTGATATTTTGCATTTAAGAGAATGCATGTGTCCTACGTGTTAAATTTTATTTTCTTTGATATTTGTAAAGGGAAATGCTCATTTTCAAATATTTCTCTGGATTGTAATCCCTTCACCAGTATCAACCATCTTTTGTTGTCCACCAACACACTTTTTTCTCACATGCCAACATAAAGAATTCCAACAAATGGGATTAAGGCTCTCTTTGGGCGTTGGAGTTGGAGAGAGGATGAGAGAGGTTATGGGGGCGTTGGAGTTGAAAAGAGACCTTCTCCAACGTCATGTCCACTCTCATCACCATTCTCATCACCGGTCACATATCCCAAATCCAGATTTATAAGTGAGGGTTGGTGGGATTTATTATATCCCCATCGCCCCTTCCATCTGCAGCCCCCCGACAGAGCCTAAGACATGTCAAAAAAGTTGTAAAATTTATTAAATATATATGTATGTCTCAGCAAGATTAATGCATTGTCTCGCCTTGTCTCCTTCTCTTGCATTTACTGTAGCATTCACTTGGATCCTTGAAGATTGTGCTGAACAATTTTAAGTTCATGCTTTTATACTACATTTGGAGAGAGATGCTGATGTTAAGAAGTCCAGTGATCTCCTGGCGTCCAAGGTGTAATAAAATCATCTTGAAATTCCAGGCTACAGAACCCTAAACTGACCATGACCTGGCCCAAGGAAACATTGGCCGTGTTGAGGAGGAAAAAGGCATTTAACGTTTTATTGGATCAAATGCATTTGCACAGTGAACTTCATTGCGGGAGGGCAAAGAATGCACTGATATCTGCTATAAAACAATGACATTACTTCAAAAGAAATTAGGATGGGGGCATAACCTTGCACCTTAAATTTGTGGATTCCAAAAAGACATGCAACATGCTTGTACCATTAGCAGAACCCATGTAGGTTATACAACTACTAGGCTTATTGTTCATGATGATATAACAACAACAACAACAACAACAACAACTACGCCTTCATCCCAAAACAATTGGGGTCGGCGATATGAACCAAAAAAGAAATTCATTTTGGGTCTTCCACATGAATCCTTTTCCTCCATTCATTTCTATCCAATGCCATGTCCTCGGTGAGGTTCAAAGCATTCATATCCTTTCCTGTCATCTTCATCCAAGTCTTCCTAGGCCTACCTCGACCTCTTTTAACTAATATATTTTCCCATTTCTCGATCCTTCTAACTGGAGCATCATTAGGCCTACGCCGAATATGTCCAAACCACCGTAAACGATTCTCTCTCATCTTATTTTCAATGGGTGCAACGCCTATCTTCTTACGTATCTCCTCGTTTCGAATCTTATCTTTTATTGTATTTCCACACATCCATCTAAGCATCCACATCTCAGCTACACTCATTTTTTGAATATAATGTCTCTTGGCAGCCCAACATTCCGTACCATATAGTAAAGCGGGCCTAATAGTTGTCCTATAAAACTCTCCCTTCAACCGCAATGGCATTCTACGATCGCACAACACTCCAGTTGCACTTTTCCATTTCATCGCACAACCTTTATCCTATGATTTACATCTCCATCAATTTCTCCATACTTTTGAATGATGGATCCCAAATATTTGAAATAATCATCCACCGGTATTTCTTGCTCACCAAGCTTCACTGCACTCTCATCACTACTTCGTTGCTTACTAAACCGACATTCCATATATTCAGTCTTACTTTTACTCAACTTAAAACCTCTTGCTTCCAATGTCTGTCTCCATAATTCTAACTTAGCATTAACCCCAGCTCTAGACTCATCAATCAAAACAATATCATCAGCAAACAACATACACCATAATACATTTTCTTGAATTGATCTCGTAAGCTCATCCATTACTATAGCAAATAGGAAAGGGCTTAAAGCAGATCCTTGATGTAACCCAACCGTTATCGGAAAATTGGTTGTCACCCCTCCACAAGTGCGTACATTGGTTACTACTCCTTCATACATATCTTTAATTATACTAATGTACTTGAGAGAAACACCTTTCTTCATCATTGTCCACCAGAGAACGTCCCTAGGTACTCTATCGTATGCCTTCTACAAATCAATAAAAACCATGTGCAAATCTTTGTTCCTCTCTCTATATCTTTCAATAAGTTGTCTAAGAAGATGTATAGCTTCCATAGTTGATCTTCCAGGCATAAAACCAAATTGATTCTCCGATATCATGACAACCTTCCTCAATCTAGACTCAATCACCCTCTCCCAAAGTTTCATAGTATGACTCATGAGTTTTATACCACGATAGTTTGTGCAATCTTGTATATCACCCTTATTCTTATATAGAGGCACCAAAGTACTTTTCCTCCACTCATTAGGAATCTTGTTTGTTCGCCAAATCTTGTTAAAAAGATTTGTCAACCATTCTAAACCTTTCTCTCCCAAGCATTTCCAAGCCTCGATAGGTATACCATCTGGGCCAACTGCCCTTTTTGATTACATTTTCTTCAAAGCCTATGCAATTTCTTGTTGTTCATGATGATGATGATGGTATATATTCCTGGATCTATCCCTCCCTTCAGGTTCTTGCTTTTATTTTATATGTTTTAGTTAAATTTATAGAACATTCGATTTTCCCTTTATGGCTGATAATGTTTTACTTGCTATCTTTTTTGTAGTTTTCCAAGTCAAAATATTGCAGCTTGCCCTTTGTTATTCTTATGATATTTTCTTGAAAAATCAATTTGCATTTTTTCTTATTTTTTTGAAAATAGTCCCAAGTTTTTCTTGAAAAATAAGTTTGCAATCTTTATTTTTCAAAATGTCCCAAGTTTTTCATGTAAATATTTTTGTTCTTCTCTCAAAAAATATTTTCATATAAAAATTTCCCACTTTAAATTCTTCTGATGCTCTGTGTTTGTGCGTGTGCTGGTATTTTCAATCAGTCATCTCCTTTCTATGTTGCAAATATTTTAAGACATGATAAATGGAAGGACTAAGTGGGTAATGAGCAAGTGGGTTACAAAGTGGTTTGACTATGTCCATGGTGTCGTGTTGTGTCGACAGGGGATACACTTGGTAAGTGAAGTGTTCCGTGACATAGATTGATTCCTGTTGGACTGCTGGGCTTGATTTGGTCTGCCCTGATTTAAAAATACTGGACCAAATTCCTTTTGGATAACTCATTTTTTCTCTGTGTCATTCCCATGCTTTGCCTATGACAACATTTTGTGAGCTTCTTGTGCTATTATTTTCCCTGGCACAGCTGGTCCATCCTGGACTTGAACCAGCGACCTTACTGTGAAGTAAATTACACATATTCTGATAGAGTCATCTGTTCTGTATTGGAACCATATGCGTCAACGTTCTGAGTCAAGGCAGCTGTTAGAATGATTCCTCTCTCGATGTGATGCCTGTGTCCTCTTACTGTTGTTATCCTCATCTGATCAGTTCTGGGGTGGTGGGAAGCATAATGCATCTTTAGAATTGGGATTCGTTGAGAAGCTCATTTCCCATTTTTGGGTAAGGCATGATGCCTTATGCTTGGGATTCTGAATACTTTGAATGTAATTGCCTAGGCACCAGTCTCAACAGTGGTGTGTGCATGTACGACACTGACACTCATTGGGCGCACACATAAGCAAATTCCAGTTTTTTGATATGGGAGTAAGACACTTCTGATTAGTGAGCATCAGACACTTTGTTTTTGGTGAATGTTCTTTTGACTCTTGCTTTTGCATTTTGGATTTAAAAGTACTTTTTGGAGTTGTTTTCTTTCCTGTCATGATAAATGGAGGCGGTGCCACCTTGTTATATAATTTGGACTCTAGCTTTCTTTTTTATATCTTCAGGGTAGGTGGAAAGGGTGTCCAGCAGGGGGGTAGATTATCGACCACAGTAAAATTCTTGGAAAATGCTTGGTGCTCATTATTTTGAAATGTGTTCTAATAGATCTGTTTACCCCCCAAGATCGTTCACCTCTTCTACTTGTGTATGATACCGTAAGCATGTATGATATGTTTATTGTTGGAACCTATTGTGGTCTTTCATGTATAATGTACATGCAAGTTTGCATGATATAATACAGAAAAAACATACAGAAGCTACGTAAATATCGATTACAGAAATCTGAGTTTTGCCATCTTCTAATCTGTTTTAAATTTCTTTTCCTTTCAAAAGTCAGTAGCATGTCTTGTTGATTCCTTTACTGCACTAGCGAGTGGTTTTCCAGAAATTGCATTTGCACATTTGCAGATGCAGTAGGTGTCACAATCATACTTTGAGTAAATATCCCTTGGATATGCAACAACAACAACAACAACAACTACGCCTTCATCCCAAAATAATTGGGGTCGGCGATATGAACCAAAAAAGAAAATCATTATGGGTCTTCCACATGAATCCTTCTCCTCCAATCATTTCTATCCAATGCCATGTCCTCGGTAAGGTTCAAAGCATTCATATCCTTTCCTATCACCTCCATCCATGTCTTCCTAGGCCTACCCCGACCTCTTTTAACTAATATATTTTCCCATTTCTCCATCCTTCTAACTGGAGCATCATTAGGCCTTCGCCGAATATGTCCAAACCACCGTAAACGATTATCTCTCATCTTATTTTCAATGGGTGCAATGCCTACCTTCTTACGTATCTCCTCGTTTCGAATCTTATCTTTTATTGTATTTCCACACATCCATCTCAGCATACGCATCTCAGCTACACTCATTTTTTGAATATGATGTCTCTTGGCAGCCCAACATTCCGTACCATATAGTAAAGCCGGCCTAATAGTCGTCCTATAAAACTTTCCCTTCAACCGCAATGGCATTCTACGATCGCACAACACTCCAGTTGCACTTTTCCATTTCATCCACATGAAAATGTCCGTGTTGTAGAAATCTGATTTTTGCAATCTTCTAACTTGGGTAATTTTCAATTCGTGCCTATTTTTTCAGCATATTTTAGAAATGCATATACCTTTTGATTTTTTTTAGAAAACGCCTCACTATATAGTTAATAAAAAAATGCAAAACAGTTTTGACCTTACATTTGTATCAAAATCTCAAATATGATTTTAAAAAAAATTATTAGTCACTTTTGTTTTTCTCTTCTCCGTCAAACTTCAAAATTCGAATTGTCTTGCTACAAGTTGGAACAATTTGTTTGGCATGGGGGACGGCGATGATGATCTAAATATTGTTACATTTTCATTTTTAGGATGAATAAAAAAAAATACATTCAGAAATTGAGGACAATATCAAATCACGACCCCATCTAGTTCACAATCCTGCCATACCTGGGTTGGCATATAACACCAAGAGTATATTCTAATTGTTGGAGTGCAAAATGTCATATTTTCATAATAAACCAGGATATGTTTGTAGCAATGTTATCAAAAACGCGCCTTGAGGAGCAAAAGGCGTGCCTCAAGGCACAAATTTTTTTACAACAAGACTTCTGAGACATAATAAAAAAGATTTTTGTAGGTTAATCTCATATATTTTCCAGTTATTTCAGTTATGTAATAAGTTTCTTAGTATATTACTATATTTTAACTTTTGTTGGTTAATCTCGTATATTTTTTCAGTTATTTCAGTCATGTAATTAGTTTCTTAATATATTTTAACTTTTGTTGGTTAATTTCATATATTTTTCAGTTATGTAATCAGTTTTTAGTTACTTTTATATGTTAATCTCATATTTTTTAGAATAATCTCATATATTTAAACTTTTGTAGGTTAATCTCATATATTTTTCAGTTATTTCAGTTATGTAATCAGTTTCTTAGTATATTTTAACTTTTGTTGATTAATCTCATATATTTTCCAGTTATGTAATCAGTTTTTAGTTACTTTTATATGTTAATCTCATATTTTTTAGAATAATCTCATATATTTTAACTTTTGTAGGTTAATCTCATATATTTTCCAGTTATTTCAGTTATGTAATCAGTTTCTTAGTATATTTTAACTTTTGTTGGTTAATCTCATGTATTTTCCAGTTATGTAAATGGTTTCTTAGTATATTTTTTCTTACATTGGTTAATTTCATATATTTGCCAGTTATGTAATCAGTTTTTTAGTTACTTTTATATGTTAATCTCATATTTTTTAGAATAATCTTATATAGGTTAACTTTTGTTGGTCAATCTCATATATTTTCCAGTTATGTAATCAGTTTTTAGTTACTTTTATATGTTAATCTCATATTTTTACCATAATCTCATATATTTTAACTTTTGTAGGTTAATCTCATATATTTTCCAGTTATTTCAGTTATGTAATAAGTTTCTTAGTATATTTTAACTTTTTTGGTTAAGCTCATATATTTTTCAATTTATAATCAGTTTTTAGTTGCTTTTATATGTTAATCTCATATTTTTAGTACTTATTTGAGATTTTCTATTTCTTATTGGTTGTTATTTCATCCATAAAGCATTTCTTTATTTATTTGTATTTTTAGATATTTTTTTATAATTTTTTAAAAGTTTTCAAATTTCTTTTTAGGCTTACGCTTTACGCCTTGAGGCTTACGCCTTGCCTCGGTTTTTGGTGGAGCGCCTCGCTACGCCTCAACGCTTTTCACAACACTGGTTTGTAGTAACATCAGTTAATTTTGAAAATGTTTACTTTTTGATCTGCATAAACAATACTTCGGTGCCTTTAAGCTTTCCAAATGTTAGTATAATTGCTGAATTAGGAGAAAAAGACTGGCTTTGGTTGGAAGGAAAAAGTTCTTGGAATTGTTGCCAGATCACATATGGAAAGGTGTCTACTGATTGCACTTCCATGTTAATGCCATGCCTGAACTTCAAACTTAATTGCAGTGGTTATGAAGATGAGATCTGAACATTAACCAAGTTTATAACTGGCATTAGCTTTTTCAAATCCTGAGTATCAGATAATGTGTCTGTGTTTTTGCCTAATCAAGTGATGGCATCAATACAACAAATGCTACATTGTGTGTGTGTGTGTGTGGAATTGATGCAGACCTGAACCTGATGATAGTGTATAACACCTACTTAAATCACCTATAGACTTTTGGGATATAACTGTTAATTAAAGCACGCCTGGACCTTGGGAAGCACCTGTATAGACTTATGGTAAGCATGCTTACGGGTGGTTTCTTAGAAGAGGATATATGAGTCCTTTTATGAGAAGGGCACTTACAAAAGCAACTATTCGTACATTCATCTCCTATTCATCATGCGATAGTTTCATGTGCTGGTTTTATCTAAAAATCAAGACGGTCTTAAACAGGATAAGGTGAATTCTATTGTATTCAATGTATGAAAATCTTTTCCTCTCCTGAAATACCATACTTGTCACACCTCTCCTGATGCTTCCTTCTTGCTTCAATGAGGCAAACACACAGACACAAATGGGACTCTATAGGAGTTTGAGACACCAATATGTAATTTTTTTGATAACGGGGTCATGACTCACGAGGATACAGATTTGTTTATTTTTTAATCTACACGATAATATGTTTTTGATATTTTAATATATAAAAATACATTCTGTTTGAAAATATTATTAAAAACATTGTTGTACATGTCATGGCATGTCAGGTGGCAGCATGTCATGCCGCCTAGATACAGGGCCCTGAATGGCGTGTCCATGTGCCATAGTGCTTGAAAAATGCTTCCATAAAGGTTTTTACCTTTTGCATCTTTAATCTTTTTTCTGTTTTGTTTCTAGTTCTGTCAGGCATCTTACTATGTTTTTCTGCTTAATAGCTTGACGATAAATTCAGCTACCTAAACCATGTAATCAGGATGCATTTCTTCTAGGTTTTTTTGAAGTGATGATTCAAGGGTGCATATTTTAGGACATATGTTCTTGATGCCAAATATGTTCTAGTCATTTATGTCTTGTCTTGTCTTGTATTTTTTCTTGTCTACTTTTTGATCTGGAATATCTGGGTGCACGGTGACGATGGAGATGGGTGCTGTTGGATAATGATGATTTGCTCGTTATCTTTGCAACTTGGGTGCTTCTACTAGTCCCCCGTACTTGTGTTCTTCCTGTACTGGTACTTGGGTACCTCCTGTATGGATCAACTCAATTTCGGACTTGACTTGGTAAAATATAGTTGTGCATTTTTATGTGCACTTGTGTGTGTGTGTGTGTGTGTGTGTGTGTGTATATATATATATATATATATATATATATATAGCCATAATTCTATGCTGGACACTGACACCGTTTGTTGTTGTGGGACATAGGCAGGTCTTGGAAAACTAGACACTTGAAAATGTCTATATATACACGTATAGACATGTATGTTTATGTGTGTATGTATAAAGGGAATATTAAAATCAATTATAAAATGCACTTGTAATATTTTTGGAGTTTGATCATTTGGTGATTTACATGAAATATGAACATGTAATTATTAGATACTTTGTCCAACACGCTGCACACTTCATGCCTAAGACATTGGATAGTTTGTTTCCTAAACTGGACATTTAAAGTGCATGACCCCAAAAGTATCATAAATTGGACACATTGTTCATGTACTACACCTATAAGTGTCATAAACTGGACAATTCATGTCCAAAACCCGTGATACTATCCAAGATTAGACACTTCGTTTCCTAAACCAGACATTTTGCTTGAAAGGTAGACACTTCATGTCCAACAGCAGTGTTTGACATTTAGTGATGTCCAGGGAATGTAACTGTACCCTGTACCTGCACCTCGTACATATCTAATATAGTTCATTATTTATGTTTTTCTGGTTGTCCTTTCTTGTGATTAGTTGCAATGCTCTTTATTGTTTTTCAGTGGATCTGTTGAAACCTGACACGACAGTAATACTGCGAAATGCAAAAATTGACATGTTCAAGGGTTCAATGAGGCTTGCTGTGGATAAATGGGGACGTGTTGAAGTCACTGATCCCGCTGATTTCACAGTTAAGGAAGATAACGATCTGTCTTTGGTTGAGTACGAGCTTGTTAACGTGGTAGAAGAGTGACTGAAGTCTACTAGTCACTGTCAGCGGCTGAAGGAGAAGGATGATCAAATATGATTGTGTTTTTTTTAACGTGGTATGTCTGTTCCTGTTTTCCTGGTCCATCAAGCTGCCCTGGTAAGAAAATATCTTTCCTAAGAAAAAAAGGTCTTCAGTTACAATCTTGAAAAGAGAATTGAAATGTGTTATCCATTCTACCAAACTTCCATGGCTTTGAATGCTTCTTGCTGGATTTGCCGGATGAATAGAGCGTATACACCAGCAGTAACTTTGATATGACTCGTATCATCTAAAGCTTTTGTTATAATGGTACCTGAGAACTGCTCTTGATATTTACATTCTTATATGGTACATCTTTACATTGTGCAATGTGCATCTGACAATGGCCTCTTGGAATTGTGCGAGAAATTGTGTCCTCTTACAGTGCATCCTGCATGTGCTTTTGTGGTACTAATGAAGGTACTGAACTAGATTTATAAATCATAGGAGCAACTTGGATCATCTCAATCTGACCACATAGATATGTTAAACATAGTTTGTTGAGGATCAAACCTTGGATGGTATTTTTTCAATGTAAAAATATGCCTTTTTTGCGTCATGAAATTCTGGTACATTGTGGGCCGTTGATTTTTGAAGCCCACGAAACACCTGCTTATATGCCACGATCACATGACACAGAATCCAGTTACTCCTAAACAAATGTTGTAGATCACACCCATAGGGTCCGTTCTACAAAAATATCTAAATTGTGTGAAAAAGGTGAATAATAATAGTATGAAAAAACAGTGAATGATAATAGTTCCGTGCCTTCATTAGTACCAAATATTTACCCTACATGTTTTTATACATCGACACCCTGATTTTTCTCTTATTTTATAACTTGGTCCTTTTGCCTAAACCTTGTATTTGTGTTTATGCGTCTTCATGGTTATCGACTATGGAATTTTCTTAATGTTTTTTTATTCAATGCCTTCGTAATTTCTCTTCTTTTTATATTTCTGGTCCTTTTATAAACCTCTCTCTCTTATATTTTCAGCCTCCTATATTTATTTAACTTTCCGTACAGCACCAATGCTACAGTGACTAATTGAATGTGCTCAAGCTGATTCTTCTTTGTTTAATATATTTCCTGCCCTCATCTCATGTTCCAGTGATTCACAGGCCTCAAGCCCCTCTCTGTAGCCTTCTTAATGTTGGGACATGTTTGACTTCCTGATTCAACAGGTAATTGGTAGCAATCATGTTTGGATGCTGGCCAGCTTTTAGATAAGGTATTGCCAAATGGGGTGTTTTTCTGCAGTCTGTAGATGGATCATGGATTGCTTTTATCAGTGGTTTACCCAATCGAGTTACCCGATTGTAACCAACAACAGAAGAAGAGACACCTTGACCTAAATTAGACCAGGATCATCATTAGATTCATGTTATATGTTCAGTTTTCGTCATTTGAAATGTGGAAACTGTGCTAACTGCTTAGAAAACAATTTAATATAATTGATGTGATAGGGTTGTGCAACAAGCCAAGCTGGTCATGGCTTGGCTTATGTTTAGCTAGTAAAGAGCTCATTCAAACTGGTAAAATAGGTTCGGCAGGCTGAACATTAACAATAGGTACCTTGCTTGTTTGAGTGCGTCAAATTGTCAAAAAATATAGTTTAGATCTATTGATGTCGTATGGGAATTGTAGAACATATGTTTGAATGGTTTAGTTCGCAATATCGGGTTTATTGGTAAAATCTTGTTATTTCTAGCTCTGTAACAATACATTTTTCTGTAATCCTACTTCTTCCAGCTCTAAAACAATGCATTTTTCTGTTTAACAAGCCAGCTCAAACCCTGCTAATTCAACGCAGGCTCATTATGAACTTGAACTTGGCTTGTGAGCTGCCCTTGAACACTTCAAGCTTGGCTCATTCTGCTTGTTTGCCATCCCTAGTGATGGAGGCTTTACACCCTCGGAAGATCATGGATTTCAGAGTGAATCGATAATCTACAATACCTGGTCATGAGACTCAGGTATCAAATTTTCCTCTGGAAGTTTCCAGATTACTAGGAAGTGGAGGTATTGGGCTTGTATGGCAGGAACAGTTAGTGCACACCTTGTGTTGGGACGTTGCAAGTTCGAATCTCAATGGTATATGGTTGTATAACCAGGAGGGGTCTGCCTAACCCCAGCTTTCTCTGTCGAACAAAATAAGTAGACCTCTCGCCTAGTGATCTACTCCCAGTGAGAAACCCTGTAGTGGACTTTACCCATAAATAACGCCAGCCTATGCACGATGCTTCAAATTAAGACTGTCACGGCAACACAGGTTCCTTCCAATGGTTTTTTTGCTGTCCACGTAGAACTGTGGTTGTCTCAATGGTAAATAACGATGTATGATAGGATCAGCTACGGCACGTCACCTTGCATTGAGACGTTGCAGGTTCAAATCCCAATGGTATAGTTGTATAACTGGTAAGGGTCTGCCTAACCCCAGCTTGCCTTTTCACAAAAAAAAAGGTGTATGATCACAACACATCAAATCCACCAAACAGTTTTTTTGGATAAGCTATAGGAAACTCCCCTCATCACGGACCGCGCATTGGTTGGCCTACGGTTGGTTGGTAAAACCCTTGAAGATCCATTGCCCACGTTTAGTTATGCCCAGGGTAGTATTAGTATGCATCTACCTGGAGCATACTTAAATACAGTTAGAGCACATTAATGGACTCTGTTTGCATAGCTGACAATCGTCATGGTGTATGGCTAGACGTAGAAATTGTTTTTGTTTTTTTGTCCAAAAAAAAAATAAAATCAAATTCACTGCTGCATGGAAAGTAGAAGTCTGCCTTAGTGCTAAAATGCCTAGGTTTTCTTGCTATAATTCATACATCCTCGACTAAATTTTTTTTTTGAGGGCAAGCTTAGGGTTAGGCAGACCCTACCAGTTATACAACTATACCAATGGGATTTGAACTTGCAACGTCCCAACACAAGGTGACTTGCACTAGCTTCTCCTACTAGACAAGCAGAGCCCCCATTGGTACCTCGACTACTTTTTCTTCCCTTTTGACTGGACTTTAATATAGAGTTCAACTGTTCAACATTGCATCACCAGTATCAACATAAGCTTGCTGAGTTTGAAGGCCATAAATGACCAACCTTTTGATGGCATGGTGTCAAGAGATGATCTTGTATTTACATATATATTTTTTCATGAGGAACAGACAAACTGCAACCAGAATTAGAAACTTGGTCGTGCTGGTCTTTGGTTGCTGTACCCAAGGTTGTTGCCTCAGGGCATAAAACCGTGGCACCCCCCTCAACCCCTAGGGGGCCTCCTGCTTTACCTTGCAGAAGCAGCAAGTATTCTTCTAACATCTTATTAATGCGCTCCGTCTGGCCATCTGTCTGCGGATGATCACATGGGGATTTGAACTTGGGGTAGGGGATATCTCTATCCATGAGTTAGAGACCATGTGGACATTTTAAAGTCTGTAATTTATCATATAGTGGTTTTTCAACTGTTTTGGCATATGCGGCAAAACAAACTACTGCATATGTCAATGGCTAAGGGTATCATATGAATGTTAAAGAAGCTCCATCGCATAAATTTCTTCTGGCATGAAACTATAGATATAGGGGTTAGCCTATTCTGTGTGTGTGGTGGTGGGGGGGGGGGTGCCTTGAATTGTTACTGATAAACAATTGCATGCTTATTATCCTTGGCTTCAGGGGCGTAGCTAGGATTCATGTGAGGGGGGGGGGGAAACAGGGTTGTAGAAATTTTTTTTTTGTGCGATAGTCGGGGGTTCGGGGGCAGCGCCCCCGATTTTTTTTTTGAGATAAAATACAAAATGGCTACAATTATTAATAAAAATCTATTTCATATGGACAAATCAAACTATTTGCTGCAGTCAGGGCTGGGCTAGGACTGGGCTGGGCTACAAAAATGGATAAAATTCTTTTTCATATGGAATCAGGGCTGGGCTAGGACTGGGCTTTAAATTTTTTTTTTTAAACTGTTTCGGGAAGAAGGACTGGGCTACAGCCCAGTCCTGCCCCCCCTTATCTACACCTTTGCTTGGCTTCTGTTTCTTTAATATCGGTTACATTGCTGCCATACTCGTGGATGATAGCTACCTACTCAGACAAACTTGTGTTAAATGATTTTAAAAGCATGTGACTTTTTCAACCTTTATTTTCAAGATCAGTGCCCATACAAAAGTCATCCATCTGTCTGCAGTGACCACATGCTTAACAGTTTGCTCTGCCTTTCAATTTCATCTTCAATGCTGCAACGACCAATTTTCAGAATAGACTATCAAAGTAGCCTTGGACATCTGATATGGATTAATCTTTGCAATTAGAAGGCAAATGATTTGAGCCATAAGCTGCTATAGCTCATAGGTAGATCTCATGTGAGTTCCATCTGGGAATTAATGACTTTCTTAACAGTAATTAGGCAAAACTGTTGGCATTTGTAATTGCATTTTGCCCTTGAGTAATATAATGGACATTTATTTTTCACATTAAGGCAAGCTTATTACCGAGTTCTATTGTAATAGTCTAATAGACAAGCAGATGACATGCACAAATATTTACTTTCGGAGGAATTTAACATTTTCACATTTTCAAAGTTACACCATTATTTCATTTGACTGGATTATTAAACAACAATTTTGAATCAGTGGATGCTACAGAATCTTTCATGCATGTACATTGAATTTCACAAGTAGAAAATTAAGTTAAAGAAAAGCCCAATGAATAATGGTATTAAATATGAAAGATGTGCGCTGTACCTTCTTTCAGCCCTTTGTTTTATGATATCTACCAAGCATTGACAAGCTTTCGCTGCCAAGATTTAAGAAGAGTGCATCAATGAAATAAAGGGGCATTCAGTAAATCAATAGAGCAAGTTTACCACAAACCAATTGATCAATAAATCTGACAGTACATGTGATTAGATCTTCAACAATGAATGAAAATTGTTGGTTAATTAATGAGTTCCTTTGTACCATTCTCCAATTAAGAGGATAAACAGTGACAGTCCATATTGAAGGCCGTGTGCTGCAGGAATACCTTGATTGCCTTTATTGTTTTTGGACCCGTCTTTTTCTTTTATGTGAGGACAAGCATTAAGACCTTTCCAAGAATCCCTGGAGTTTGATTGCTGGAGTTAAGGATTGGTGTGACCAAGAACTGACTCAGTACCTAGGCTGCACATGCTGTGTACTGGCATGATATAATTGCCAGGTTGTGGTCTAATCTTTTAAATCAGACCAGGCCACGTCTAAGCCCACAAGGGCAAAGTCATAACGCATTGGCCTGTTGGGCCTGCCCATTTTAGGTCAGATTCTGAACATCTCAACGCCCCTACATTTTGGCATGATGGATCAATGAGGCCTCTCTCTCTCTCTGTATATATAGTGTGTCTAATTCTTACTCTGCCATTGCTTGGATTACAATCATAGCTTTCTCTTGCCTTGGCATGCTCTGAACAATGATTAGCTGAGCATGCCTATCCATTAGGAACTCTCATAGATCTTAACTAATAAAGGAAAACCTTCACTATTCCCTATTCTGCAAAACTTGGCATACCAGAAACCATTCAGAAAAAGCAGAACTCAAACCAACTTCAGTACTGTTCTCCAAAACTTTCTCTGCTAAACTACCCTTTACTAATTATTGCAGCATTAGATTTACCTAGAAGTAGAACTAAATAAAGCATCAAATATGAACAACTAAACTTCTATGTCAGCACCGGATCTCGATAATTGGACTCTTACCAGTTGGAAATTCGAATAACCCTGTTACATTTCTATCTCTGAGTATGGCATGGGTGCATCTAAGTGGAGTTCACCACAAAGGACAAGATATTTTATTTTTTCCATAACAGAGCAGGGGGAAGCCTTTAAGCCAACCCAGACAGACCAGAGGCCTGTTCAAACTGCAAAACAGTTATTCAATCACCTGTATACCAGTGGGGTTCGAACTTGCAATGTCTCATTACATGGTGACTTGAACAAACTGCTCCTACCAGATGGTCGGAGCCCCTCGTTGGTACCACAAAGGACAAGCTTAAAGGGGTGCTTTATCGAACTGTTAGCAGGATAACTTCATGCATGAGCAAAATTGACACTTATTGTAAACAGAAGCATACATGGAAGCAGCATTGTAGCATTAAAAAGCAAGAAATTAAAAATGGAACTTATGTTCATTCTCAAGCAGTAGCGGTACAAGTAGCTTTAGCATCAAAGTGTACAGGGTTATATCACAGTTCCAGCCCAAGCAAGATTTGTTCTACTTCCAACTATCATCTATCTGAAAAAATCTTGCTCATTGGACACAAAGTTACCTTTAAGGGCACATACCGAGGAGTAGGCCCATACCATCACCACTCTGATACATGCATGTGCTGCTATGCATATCATTCAGTAAGTTGTTTGATTAAATGTTTTTATTCATGTACTGGTTTATATCATAAGACCTACATCCACTAAAAAACTATGGCATGCCTATCAGCCATGTCAAACATCACAAAATCTTGTCTTTTGATATGAAAATAAAAAATTCATTTCTTTTAAATGTGCAACATGGCAATTATTTTTTTGTTCATTTTAGTAATAATTCTAAGAGATAACCTCATGAGATTCAAATCTAAGACCCTAGATAGTGTGACCTAACCATTCAGCTATTATATCAATTGACCCCACTTGTCCAGCTTATTCAAATACAACTTGCTGAACCAAGCAAAATTGTTGCAAGTTGTTTTTGTACATGCAATTCGATACCTGTACTGACTCTTTGAGTCAAGAGTAATCAAAACACAACCTCATCATAGAGGCACCACACCCTAGGCTACATTGAAAACATCTGACACAATCAGTCAGTGGTAAAACTTGTCCATTTTGAGAACTCCAAGACCTTGCACGTTCTTCAATGGACACCGAACTTAGGACTTGGTAGTTGGTACCCTCCCTTGTTTTATAATAACCAGTAGTACAAGGTTTTATTAGTGACTTAGACTATACTTTATTCTCTTCTGTTGCATTATTTAATATTTCACCAAAATCCATGCAATTGCAGCTTTGCTAAAGAAAGGATCCATTGCACGCATCTTAAGAATCGAAAGCTATCTTATTCCAATGTTGACCTAGTCTTCCCCAATGAGTAAGAAAAAAGTATATTTAACAAAGGAAGAAATAAAGAAAAGGGCTCAGGATTCCTACTCATGAAGCAAGGAATACTGTTTGGGTCAGGAAGGAGACTTGTCCCATTATATAGTTCAGGCAAACAACTTTGTGGCCAAGATCATGAAATACACAAATCAAAAGCAGTTACAAAAGCATGGGATATCCGCGTCTTCCTTCCTTATCATGAAAAAAAGCACGCCACTAAGTGTTCTATTTCCTTTTTCCTGCAACAAGAAAACCTAACTTTTGTTGGAATAATAAAAACAAGCAGACTTTATACAGCTCATTGGAAGCAGGCAGTCTGTACCTTATCAATTTCCAAGAGTATCTCAGTTCTTGTTCATGATTCCTATGAATGTAAATAGGTTGGGTTCGACTCAGGCATGTGTTACTCTATGTCACATAGATACATCCGATCCTGTAGTGCCCCCCTCTATCCGAGCGAAGCAGGTTATATGTCCCCCCCCCCCAAGCAGGTTATATGTCCCCCCCGGTTAGCTACATCTCGTGTTCGGGGTCTCAATGAGCACCACGTATGTAAGCACGTGTGGCTTGTATCCCCATGTTTGTCAGCATCAGTTAGCGTCTGAGTCTCGTGCGGTTGCAAAGACTTAAGTACCCCAAAGATGGTTATTTAAGACTCAGTCTCTGCACTGCCGGATTATCCGAGAAAGGAATCCCCCCTAAAAAAGGCCATGAACATCAACCCTCTCGCTCTCTCCCTTCTCTTTCTGCCTTTGTGCACATTCAGCAGACGATACTACACTGCTCCATCAAGCACCGACTGACCTGCGCACTGACTGTAGCATGGTTCAACTTGATAAGCTGTAGAGTCTGATTCAGAGTTTTTGCCCTTACAGAAGGGAGGTCCGGGGGCTCCCCCCGATGTGGGTCTCGCTGGGCGGTCAGCGGGCGAGGGTCCAGGGGGGCCGCCCCTGGCAGGGGTTTCTGGGGGGCAGCGCCACCCAAAACAAAAATTTTTTTGGGCCTTGTATAAATTCTTTCTTTTCTTTCCTTCTTGTAACTGTCAAAAAAGATCAATAAAGTGTTTTATTTGATCGTGACACTCATGTGTTTCCTTCGGTTGTTTCTTACTCGAGGTTTTTGTAACAACCCTTCTCGTGATTTTCTGTTTTTTTTTGCTACATGATTTTCGTAAATCGCTACTTGATTTAACAACTTGCCATTTTTTTCGCTATGCGATTTTCGTAAATCGCTACTCGACATAGTGATTTACGAAAATCGCATAGCGATTTGTCATTTTTTTTCTGCTACACGATTTTCATAAATCACTACTCGATTTTGCGATTTGCCATTTTTTTTGCGCTACGCGATTTTCGTAAATCGCTACTCGACATAGTGATTTACGAAAATCGCATAGCGATTTGTCATTTATTTTCGTAAATCGTGATGCCGAACACCGTCCCTTTGAGCACGATCTTCGCAGTGATCAGGCTATAGTCGCCAGCTGTCCCGATGGCAATCTTGTGGTTTGTGATAGGGAAGCTGGAGAGGAACGTGCTATTCTCGACTCCCGTGTTGAGCAATGTCAGGGTGGACTGGAAGGCATAGCCTTGATCAGAAGTATTGCCGATGTAGGGGTAGACGGATTGTACTTTGAAAGACTCCGTTGTAGGTGTACTGGAGGAAGATTCCGTTGTAGGTGTCCCTTGAAGGCGGAGGAGGAGCCGCCACAGTCGATTGCTCGCTGAACGAAGGCAATATTTCAGTCACTGCTAGCAGAAAAAGGATGTCGATCACCATCAGATCGTCGACTCTTTGCCTCCCTTAATTTCTTCTCTCTCTAGAGAGAGAGAGAGAGAGTTTTACAGTGTTTCATGAAAAAGGAAGAAGAAAAAGATGACGATGAAAAGTTCAAACATAAAAGAAAGAGAGAGCGCTTCAGGTTTGTTTCACTATTTAGACTTTGAAGAGTCAACATCATCCTCGACTTTCTAAATGGAGGACATTTTTATCCTTTTTTTGAATGAAGGACATTTTTTATTATTTTTTCGAACCATCATTTCATGGCAAAAATAGCAAGAAAGGGTACTTAAGTCTTTGCAACTGCACTGAACTCCGATGCTAAGTGATGCTGACACACACGGGAATACGAGCCCCATGTGCTTACATACGTGACACTCATTCGGATCCCCGAACATGCATTGTGGCATTCAGTGCGTCTTCGGGGGAGAACACACACCACCCTGTGGGAATGACTAGTGGATGAAAGCATTGAAACAAGTGGAGCAGGGGTGCCCAAGGGGGGTTGGCGTAGTGGGGTGCTAGACTCTCCTCTCGCACGATGATCATAAGTATGGCAGGCTGAGCCAGCGTGACCAGGCCTTCATGCGGGTAGTTTCTTGGGGTTATAAAAAAAAAAAAAAGTGGAGCAGAGTCTGGTTGGACTTGCAGGTTTGATTTTTTTTCTTTCAAAAATCAGACATGAGGACACAATTTGTTAATCAATAAAAAATATTTTTGATATATTAATATTTAAAACGGGTTTTATTTAAATATTATCAAAGAATATTATAAGTTATTAAAAGCATTAAAATAATGGCCATACAAATCCGTGCTGGAATCAGTCTTTCAGAGCACGTCTGCTTGTATCACCAGGGACGTAAAGCCAAAATGACGTGTCCCGATGATATGCATTGCTTAATTTGACCTAATCGGATTCGGGATTGGATGGAAACAGCTGATACTGAAACTGGATCTAACTAGCTAACTAGCTAACTGGATATGATTTATATGTAAACCAGATTGGTATTATCTGTGGGATTCAGATTCGGATCCGGATCTAAGACTGCATTTGTTGTTTGCTCTACTGGAGACTAAATGGATTTGGATTACTGGATATCCAGCACAAATCAAATTTGTTGACATTTCCCAATTATTTCTTACATTCACCATTATGAAGGATCATGTTGTCCTCAGAACTATAAACATTTTTTTTTTGCTGTTGTTGTGCATAAAAAAATAATGTTTCTCTGTCAAAAAGAAAAGAAAAGAAAATAAAAGAAAAGAAAAGAAAAGAATATATTTCATGTGGGGGATGTAAACTGTTTGGATTCAGATAGGATGTAGCCAATACTATATCCTACTAATCAGATGTTGGCTAAACAAATTCGAATTTCTGATAGTGGAAAGCTCATACCAAATCTTGTTTTTAACATGTAAATGGATTAAGATATCTGTCAAGTCCAGATATTCGTCAGATTTGGTAGCAAAAATTCAAAACCATATCCACATCCGATTTTAAATATCAGATATGGCTTTGGCTTACCAAATCCGACTAAATGGAATAGGATTCGGTTGAATATCAGATAAAAACTGATCCAGTGACACCCCTACCTTCATGCAAGTTAGGGCTTCAAACAAGTCACTTAATTATTAGATCAGTTCTGCATGGGTCCTTGCCTGGATTCAAATCCAATAATGGAATATGGGATCTTTTAAGCATGTGTAAGTTAAGATCCCATTGGACACTTGAGCCTCAATGCTAGTCAAGGTGCAGATCCCTTTAGATTCATGTCAGGTAAATGATATCTTTGTTTCACAACCCCTAGCAGGAAACTGGATGGTTAGATTACACTAACATATCCAAGGAGACTCTATCATTAATCAAATCTTACATGTTGGCATTCGGCTCCCTGGAGGCAAGGGGTAAGCCCACGGAATTTTCCGTTGCTAGGACAGTGATCTTAAGTATGGCAGGCAGAGCCAGCAGAGCTAAGTCCCTCTCTTCTCGAGGGCGGTTTCTCCGTATATAAATATATATTGTTGCTTGTCAGCAGGAATAAAAAGTATGGTGTGGTTATTATTAAGCCAGCCATTGATTCTTCATGATTACACGCTCTATTTAGGCGTGCATATGGTAACATGATGCCTGATGAGTACCAGACTGGCCAAACCAACATTATTCTGTGATGCATTTGACAGAAGATGAATTTTTTGAGTACCAACCATGATATGGTTGTGCCATTGATATTCGTTTTTTTTCCCAAGGAAAGAAAAATTTTATTGAAAGAAAAGTGTAGACATGTGGGATACACGGATGCTAGCAACTGGTCAGAGATGATGAAAAAGAAAGGGAGCCCAAACTTCAAAAGTAAACATGTTAGTAGACACCACCGAGGTGGTATCCCATTTGGTAAGTGGTGTTCTGTGTCAAGCTGAAGGCCCAAGATCGAATCCTTTTGCCACATGGGGCGACTGTTGTTCTGGTAGGGGTCTGCCTAACCCCAGCTTGCCTAGTTAACAATAAAACCAATTACTTAGAATTGATGTTTAGCATCTCTACTTCATTTCTCCTTGATCTGTGTTTTTTTTTATCTCTTTGGCATTAGCATGATAGGACACATTAAAGCGGGCGTGCACAGACACACACATATATATATACATCTCTCTCTCTCTCTCTCTCTCTCTATATATATATATATATATATATATATAGAGAGAGAGAGAGAGAGAGAGAGAGAGAGAGAGAGAGAGAGAGAGAGAGAGAGAGAGAGAGAGAGTGGCGGAGCCAGGGGTGGGCATGGGTGGGCGGTCGCCCACCCCAGAATTAGAAACCCAAAAAAAATGGATCTCTCCATCCCCAACTTGATGTTGTCTGGGTTTGTCAAGCAGTCCAATGCAGGAGATTCGTGCAACTTCGAAAAAGACGTGCACCAAGACCTAAAATGTGAAGCACAACTAATATCACAAATCTCAGTATCAGGATTTTCTCGGCAAGGGAACATCTTGAAATAAATTAAAGATTTGCTTTATCCAGAAATCCTAAAAAAAAGGTAAATAAAACATGAAAATAGGGAAAGACCTTTCACTTTTACAATTCTTCAACTGCCTCCGACGCCTACCTCCCAAATACGGAAGAAACCATGCCCAATCTAAACTGTATTTGTCCATAAAACTAGCCAAGCTCTACTTGTGGTGTCTCTGAACTTTCTATTAACGTGAATGTCAGCTATCTTGTCTGGACATCATGGCAACTAGACTCGGCCATTTCACACATTAAGGCTCTGTTTAAGAGCATTTTTTTATGACAAAGGAACCCTCACCAAGAACCAGGTCACTTAATGAGGCCACCTCCCTGCGATGTAAAACTCCAGATTGAGGACACGATCACCCAGCCTTACGTGCCCCAGCTGTGTTAAAGAAACAACAGCAACCGTGTGACAGTCAATAGGAGCTATATTGTGGTTTCCCCCGTGTTCTCATGCTCTCTCTGCTGTTTGGGAGCTGCAGTGTTCCCAAAACACAAAACACTCCATTGGGAATGGACTTGGCAGCCCAACATCACATTTCAAGAACATTCATCAAAAGATGCTTTTGGCAACTCCATCTTCAGATGCCACATTTTGGCAAGACCATATTTTGGTAGCACATGGACATGGTGTTTCCATCTCAGTTCAAGGCTCTCAAACATAGCCTAAATCTACAAAAAACACTGCAAATTTTGGTCCAGGCCCAATCTGAGATTAGTGAAATCAACAAACAAAACACTGTCAAACGACAACAAACAACATCAAAATGCTTATTTAAGTTTTATGTCTGCACGAACAACTGTGCCTCCAGCGAGAAATTATCCCCGAGACCCAAAGTCTGCACACCCAACGAAAAACTTCTGGCTCCGTCACTGGAGAGAGAGAGAGAGAGAGAGAGAGAGAGAGAGAGAGAGAGAGAGAGAGAGAGAGAGAGAGGAAAACCTACTAAATGGTAAACATGCTATTTAATTTTAAGTGTTTTTTCGAAATTCTGATCATGCTTTTATATGAATCACTTCTTGAAACATTTGATTCGGATGCATGGATAGGTTTGTATAAGGTTTCAAAAATCAATGACCTACAATTTTCATAAATTTTCAAAGCTTTAAATATCATTTTTTCCATAAAAAATGCATGATTCAAGTGTCACTTTCTAGTAAATAAAATGCCAGAATTAAGACCCTCACTCGTAAGGCCTATTGATAGTTAATGAGGGGTATATTAATCATGAGTGAATCAAGTCATATTGTATATAATGAATTAGGTCATATTCAATCTCAACCACACATCTCACTTGGAACTGTTCATCCTATTTGAGTACTGTAAACGTGTAGTGTCCACGTACACCTCTATCGAGTGAGATGTGCAGTGAGGCTTGAATATGACTGAAGAATTTTTTATAAAGGATATGATCTGGTTTGCTCTTCATTTGGAGTAAGCCAAGTTGAAGAACTGGGTGGCCAGCCACTAATAGAAACTAATATTGAAAGTTAATTTGACTTTAAACCTTTTATATTAATCTTAGTAGGTTTAGCTGATTGAAATAATCAAAGGACCCTTCAAAAGAGTTATTATTATAACGATATAATTATTTTTAGGGTAAAAATTATTTTTATTTTGCAAAAAAGAAATTAAGATGCTGGTTGTGATTTCTTTCAAAATTTTGCATAACTTTCCTTTTTTTTTTTAAGTTTTCAAAAAAAAGAGCCTTTCAAAATACCACGATTTTTTCAATGTATTTTCAAATTTTGTCATGTTTTATTTTGTTTTTTTTTTTATGAGGAAAAGGGAAAACCTCAGAGGGTCAAAGACCTAGTCACGCTGACTATGCCTGCCATACTTATGGTCACTTTCTCGATCGTGTAAACCCATGGGGCACCCCCTTCCCCCAAGGAAGTCACCTTGCTTCGACGCGAATGACTAACATGACACCTTTGCCGCTGATCGATGGCAGTGGGAATAAAACCCTAACCATCAATCTAGCAGCTAAGGCTCTCTCTCACTACACCAAACCCTTTAAGTCAATGTTTGATTCCCATGGGCATCGCCCCTCTGCCCAAGAGGCAAGGGTCCTAGCGTCAATGTTTTACACTGCCACCACGATGACCATTGGTATGGTAGGCTGAGCCAGCATGAGCAAGTCTTTGTGCGTGGTATGCGGTTTCTTTGGGTTATAAAAAAAAATAAAATAATTGTACTTGTTTGCTGCCTTGTTTTTACTTACACAAAGACATTTTACTTAGTTTTGTTTGGCCCTAAGTGGTTGTCCACATGGCCTCTGACTTGTGGATAAGGAGCTTTCTTGATATATCCCATGTTCGAATCTCAATGTGGGCATCTTGGTTTCCAGGGCTAAGCATGAGTTTCCCTTGGGGATTGATAGGGGCACCCAAAAAGTTTTATGCCACTGAAACAACAACCGAAGGTACAGCAGGCTAAGTCTAGTGCAACTAGGTCTCTAGTTTTGGATGTAGTTAGGGATGGCAGTGGACTGAGGGAAAATAGGCCCCGTTCTGCCTCGCCTCATTTGGATTGGAGATGAAACGGGGAATGGACCAATGATGGAGGTCAAAATCAAAACCCATCTTGTTCTTGCCCCCGACCCACCTCACCCTGCCCCATCCTCGATCCCTGTTAATATATATATATATATATATAGCGTTCCTTAGCCCTCCTTTTTTAGTTAGGTCTCGTTAGGCCCTTTCAAAAATCATAGTTTTAAATATTTTTTTCTAATGTCTAACACCATAGATGTGATATGTATGTTTTGGATCTAAAATCAATGGCTATGAAGTTACCAGTTTTTTTAGGCTCATAAAATCATGTTTTTCGTCAAAAAACATTATCAAAGAGTTCGATTCCCACTAAATAGATCATGTTAAACACATCTAACGGTTCAGATCTATGTTTAAACACTTAAAACCTATAGGGCAGAATGAGAAATGAGGCCTAATAAGTTCAGTTCCCTATCTATCCTTTCTCCAATCTCTCTTCTCTCCTTCCTCTGAGAAGCTGCACGAGGTCTTCCCATTTCTCTCCTCTTCTTTCTCTAACGGCGGAAGGAGGAAAAACGGGGAAAACCAGACCCCTTCCCGCCTTGATCTGTGTGAACTGAGAATGGAGGACATGAAACGAGAAATGAACCGGGGATGAAGGTTAAAATCAAAACCTCTGCAGGAATAAAGGTGGGAATGGAGAACAAAATTTTGAGACGGGTGGGGGGTGGAAACCTTGTCCCCGGCCTCAGTCCACTGCCATCCCTAGATGCAGTTTCTGTGTAAAAAGCAGACAGAAAGTTCTTGTCTTTGCATGGGAGGATCTGTCTTGAAACCCGTGAATCAATTATACCTAATAGACACCAACTTGACAAAAAATGCTCTTGTTTTTTACCCAAGATCTACTCCTGAAAAATGACAAAAGCATCTCATAAGGCATCTTGCAAGAAACTCTGCACCTACTACTGATTAGTTATACCTTTAAAGGCGTTCCACCAAATCTGCCACTGAAACTCTGCTCCTACTGCTGCTGATAAGTGATACCTTTGAAGGGACGTTCAACCAAATCTGCCACTGCATACTCCATGATTTTGCATACACGGGCCGAGAATTATGGGCACCACCGAGATCCATTTTTTTTTGGAAAATAGGATACGTGAACACAGATTATTTTTTAAAATTTTTAATCAATGATTTGAAAATATATTTTATAGAATTATTAAGAAATTATTAAAAACAAATAAAAATATTAAAATAATATCTTTACATGTTTGCATCCGTGTCACACTGCCCTAGCATGACTCGTGTCCCTGTGACATAGCTTATGACACGATGTTGTAGCTGTCTAACTGAATGCATATGCACAGCTTGGATCATAAGTACGAATGGGTGAGAATGCAGACAGCTAAGATCCACATATGATATGCACAACATCAAGTCTAGGGATGTAAACAGTTCTGATTCGGATCAGATGTGGCAAATACCATATTTGGCTAATCAGATGTTGGCTGAACGGATTCAAATTCGAATTTGGATGGTGAAAAAGCTCATACCAGTTTTGCTTTTTAAGTAAACTGAATCGAATTCGGTCAGATATTGGATAAAATCCGTTTTTTATTTGACATCCATAATCAAGTTTTATAGGATTCATGATTTTTTTATGCCAAAAAAAGACTTGTTAAAAACAGAAGCAATAGCAGAAACAGTAGGCTCTTCTAAAAAAAATGTGGTCCTTTCTGCAATACCCAAAAACAAATACTGTCCTTAACAAGAAGTACAAGGTGGAGGATTGCAAAAGCCTAGGCCACTAGGGTTTAAGAACCAATATGACATTTCTTCTTTGGATTCTTGAGCTTTACACTTAGAACACTTTTGGACCATTGGATCCTGACATGAAAGTTATTGTTCCTAATGATTTAATTTAAGCAATGTTCTGCATAGCATGGGAATATTTCACTAGCTTTGCTCTGATTGCATAATCACCAAACAGCAAAGGGATTTCTTTAAATATTCCAAACCTGAGGCATCTAAAGATTAATTCACCATATGTTAGGTGCCAATATGTAAAATTACCCTTGTTTTTTTCCATATTCGCAAATATTGGCCATCTTTTTTAAAATTTCACTATTTTTATCGCAGTTCAAAAACTGATATAATCACCAAGAAAACATGGCATTTTCTTTTTTTTTTTTTCGACAGAGAAAGCTGGGGTTAGGCAGATCCTGCCACTTATACAATCATACCATTTGGGATTCGAACTTGTAACGTCCCAACACAATGTGACGTGCACTAACTGCTCCTGCCTGACAAGCAGACATGATATATTCGGCCTGTCAAGTGGCATAGTTTCTGGTGAGTACGTATTTTTCTTCATCATAAAAAAAAGTATATTTTGAAAACATTAATTTTTTTATACAAGTTTATCTCGTTAGCTTTTGTGATATGTATTTTTATATAATTACAATGTTTTTAGTATATATTTATATACTTTCATATATTCTGAGAATTTAAATATACTGATCTTTTCCCAAGACTTTCTCTTTTGGACGAGAAAAATCCTGATTTGTGACCATGGTCTTTTCATGGGGAGAGAGAGAGAGGGGTTGAGAAGAAAAAAGATCCCTATGCCCCATGTAGCATCAAAATACCGACCTGACCGGATCCGAGTGTTTTATATGCATTTTAAGTAAAAATAAACTTCTGAAATTTTATGGATCCAGGTTTGGGAATTCATTTTCATGACCCGACGAAACCGAGCTCGGACCCAATACTTTGTTATTTAGGCAGGTTTGGGTACACCCTGATGGGTCAGGTACCTAACCCGTCAGACAACCCTAATGCCACAGGGACTTAGGGCTAAAATGTGAAGGATTAGGGCATAATCCAATGTTGTTAAAATAGAACCAAATGAGAACTTGCTGCAGAGGCATCAGGTTCATTTTGGATTCCTTCTTTTTCATGTTTTGGATTTTTGTTTAAATTATATTTTAGATATTGGATCTATATGAGATTCATATCTAACTAAAAAGTTAATTAAGATAGAGACTTATCTGAATTAGAGTTTATCAGTAATTTTGTCTTGATTAGGAATTCTCATCTATAAAAAGATGAGAAATCTAGATGTTTAGGTGGAGTTGATATAAGGATCCTAGTTAATTTCTTTTGTTTAAATTTCTAGTTAATTTTAGTTTTTCCTTTTACTTGCTTTTTCAGCTTTTTCCTATATAGTTGGTAGGGACAATTGTAGTTTGGTAGCTTTCTTCACAAAATCCGGCAACGGATTTACATCACTGCTTATTGAAAAGCGGGCTGTTTGTGATAATTATGGCATTTACTTGCTATTATATTTTTAAGTATTAAATGTGTATTTTAGAATTTGGTTGAACCTCAAACCATAGTGGCAAATATCGAGATTTATGAAAAAACATAAATACCACAATTCAAATGTGATATTTACGTTTTAAATGGCTATTTATCATGAAAAAAAATTGTGTTTTTATTTTTAAATAATTCTGATTAATATTTTATTATAAAAATTATTTTTTATATTTCTTAATTTACTTTTATTTCGAGATTTTGCCAAAAGAACATGAGATTTATGATTTTTTTTCAAATTCTCGCGAGTTTTTGAGAAACAATATTTTGCCGTTTTTAACTTTTGTCACTATGCCTCAAAGTTATCGTTTACTTCAGTTCTGTATTTTCCTTTTTATGGTTATTTTCCTATTTTTTTATGATTTTTCTTAAAAAAAAGTCAATTTGTTTAAATAAGCTGATTCAAAATGATTGTATCATGTTCGACCCAGGCTGAATTTCCGAATCGTTTCGAAAACTGATTCAGATTATATAGAAACCAACTACAACAACATTGGTCAGATCCAAGGACGTGTTCTTGCCTCGGATCGGTTCGGCATCTCGACAATGGGGGATAATCTCCCATCCTGTTTCTCAAAATCTAGTTTCTTAAAGCCATGGTTTGGGATCTAGTGAATCAGATTAAGGTGAATCCGATCTAGATAACAACTCAATCGGAACATGCTAAACCTGGCACATGGTCCAATTTGGTTGCATCTGGATCACGTGTATCATCCAAACGATCGATGGACCCCCCCCCCCCCCCCCCCCCCCCACACACACACACACACACATCTTGGTACCTTCAATAGAATTAAATTAATGTCATTTTTTTTTTGAAAAATCAGAAAGGACAATGTGGTCACTGGAAAAATTTCCATTCCCACCTCTATCATTCTTTTCTTTTTGATTTTTTACTCGAAGAAACCGCCCCAGGCGCAGAGACCTAGCCGCGCTAGCTCAGCCTGCCATACTTATGGTCTCTGTCCATGTCCACGTAAAACTCCAAGCTTCGGCTTGCGCAGGGGGTGATGCCCATGGAATTTTAACCTAGACTGCTCGTCAAACGGTCTAGACCCCATCCCACTACCCCAAACCCCTTGGGTCACCTCTATCATTCTTTAATGAGTGTAAGTTAACCAACTTAGATTAGGTGACAATGACCAAATCTGAAAGGGCACTATGCATTGTCTTTTTCAGCCCATGATCATTCAACTTACTGAGATCCACCTTAGGTTACCAACAAATCAACTGCAGGAAAGATCCAAAGAGTCATGATATGGTTGTCGGTTCCTAATGTATAAACTAGATATGCTGGTCCAGTTTGTGATCGACCATGTGACCTTGATTTAGCACCATATCCAGATCCACTATTAGGGGTCTCTATCATTCCATAAAGCTTTTCTTCCTTCCTTTTGTGCTTCCTTAATGTCAAGCTAGGGTTAGAAAGAACCCTTTGTCCTACTAAATAAGTTTTTCAAACTAAGGTTGAAAAAAAGAGAGAAGCCAAATCAAGAGGCGATATAAGAAGTGGAAAATAAAGGGCTTACAAGTACATGTGAAGTGGGAAATGAGAAGCATACAAGAAATGAATTACACAACATTTCAAAAATTATAAAAGATATATTTCAATTTAGTTAAAAAAGATCAACTGCATTATTGTAATTATAGGAATCATTATTCATTAATTATGTAACTGATTTTTTTTTTATTAAAAGTTCAATTATTTATTGAAGAATCCAATGTCTTGATTTGGCAGCATGCTTCTCATGACAAGGGAGGTAAGTTTGGGAAGCAATTATTTTATAGCTTTCTCAAAAAAGCAAGATTTTAAGCTTCTGATTGCCATGATCCAGACTTGGTCAAGAAGAAGTCAGAACAGTTGAGTCATATTGTATACAAATGATTACCAACAGGAGGCTCCGCTTGTCTGGTAGGAGCAGCTAGTTCACGTCACCTTGTGTTGGAAAGTTGCAAGTTCGAATCACAATGGTTTAGTTGTATAACTGGTAGGGGTCTGCCTAACCCCAGCTTGCCTTTCGAAAAAAAAAAAAAATTATATACGACTGATCGCCAGAGATATGTGAGAGTGTTGGAATTCCAATAATTTGGTTATATACAATATGAGCACAACGGATGTAGGAAGAGATTCTAAAATGGTGCATTAGGCACTTGTGCATTTCTTAACCTGTTTGATGGGCTACCCACAAAAGGATGTAGAGCCCAGTTTAATGGACACAGATAGGGATGGCAGTGGACTGGGGTGGAGGTAGGGGACAAGGTCTCCACCCCCGCCTCAACTCAAAATTCCGCCGTCCATCCCCGCCTTCATTCCCGCATGGGTTTTAATTTTAACCTCCATCTTGTCCCCTGCCCCCGCCCCATCTCAAAATTCTGCCTTCCATCCCTGCCTTCATCCCTGTACGGGTTTTGATTTTAACCTCCATCCCCGTTTCATGTCCTCCATCTTCGGTCCAAACGGGGTGAGGTAGGGCCCGTTTCTTCCCGGTCCACTGCCATCCTTAAAGGCATTCTAGTTATTTTACTAACGGGGATCGGAGACGGAAAAAAGCGTAAGTTCATCCCCATCTCCGTCCCCGTACGGGTTTTGATTTTAACCTTCATTCCCGCTCCAAACAGGGCAGGGCAGGGCCCTGTTTTTCCCAGGTTCACTGCCTTGCCTAAACGCAAAGTGCAAAATACAGGAACATGGGCCAAGTTAGCCATAGGAGTCACTTGTAGGCTACGTTAGACTGGGGGTGCATGCGTTGAACATGATGATGGTAGCCCTCAAAATCTCAACCCATACATCTTAGATTCATCATCATCCTAAGGCTTTAGGAGGGCAATGGAGCTTTTTACTTTGGATACCTACCCAGAGTCCAATAGGAAACCGTTGAAAGATGTATTTAGTTTGTTGTGACTTGTGAGCTGATGCTGCCGTCAAGCAATATTACTAGAAAAATCGCCCATCCATTTGTGTGTATATATATATATATATATATATATATATATATATATATATATATATATATATATATATATATATAGAGAGAGAGAGAGAGAGAGAGAGAGAGAGAGAGAGCCGAAAGTAATTCAACATTACCACTCATGAAGATCAACAAAATGTTGAACCCATGAACTGAACAAGAACAAAAGCCAAAACAAATAAAGAAAGCACAAGAGAAAAGAACATTAGACAGATAAAATGAGCTCACGTCATAGCCGCGTGCCCAGATTGTGACAAAGGATAGGTAGCATCAGCAGGAGGGAGTGGAAGATCACTAAGATGCATACGCAAGATCGCATAAACATCTACCAAAATTTTATGCACCAGGTTTTGAATGTTAACTCGAATATGACGAAAATGAGCATCGTTACGCGCCATCCAAACAAATCACCAAGAGGTAAGCAACCACGTCCGCCAATGAACCTCCACCTCTTGCTGCGCCTAATACAAACCGGCCCCAATATCAGATCTAGCGCAAATGACTCCTCCTTAACAAATACTTCCGGATGCCTCCAGGTTCTACTAAAGATTTCCATAAATATTGGGCAAGACCAGAACAAGTGAAACGTAGATTCTTCTGCAGCTTGACAAAGCACACACCAACTCGGGAGTTGAATGCCCCACTTCTTTAAATTACTGTGGGTCTGGATCCTATCGTGCAAAATTAACCAAGCCAGGACTCGCGAACGGGGGGAAGGACCCTTCGCCCAAAGCACATCCTCGGGCAACCAATCAGCCCCTGGCGGTAGCAACGATCTATAGACTTTTTTGGTGAGAAACTCTCCGCTTGGTGCCAACGCCCACTGCAACCACTGACCAAAATTTCCGGAGACCTCAAAATGGTCTCTAAAGCAGGCTAAAGCCCTCAACCACGATTTACGCAAGTGCGAGAGCGCCAAACCTCGGGTTCCCAGACGAACCGGAATAAGAGTTGGATCCCCATATTTAGCAAGAAGAAAACTAGCACAAGGGTTATCCGGTTGGTGGGCCAACCAACATTGCTTGGCGACAAGAACAATGCTTCGCAGTCTGGGCACCGGGATGCCTAAACCACCCATACGCTGAGGTAGAACCACCGAACGCCAACCAATCAAGTGACGCTTACCTGTGAGTTTACACCCAGACCAAAGAAAGTCTGCCAGCAAGCGCGTCAGCTGCTTCTCTACTCCCACAGGCATCACAAACAGAGACATGAAAAATTCTGGAATAGTTGAAAGAACATGTCTGACTAAGGTTAGACGTCCAGCGCTAGAGAGATAAGACGACTGCCACGAAAGCAATTTGCGCTTCACTTTTTGAAGCGTCGGAGCCCAAGCCGCTGAAGATAGAGGCTTCACTTGTAACGGCAAGCCAAGGTACATAATAGGCAAGTTAGAAGTAGTGCAATTAAAAATTCTCTTTCCAGCTGCAAGCATATTGGCATTAACATTGAACATGGTAATAGAGCATTTGGTCTCATTTAGAGAAAGAGAGCTGACGCGAGAGAGAGAGAGAGAGAGAGAGAGAGAGAGAGAGAGAGAGAGAGAGAGAGAGAGAGAGAGAGAGAGAGAGAGAGAGAGATTTGGTGCCATTCAAATCACTGAACTGTGGAAGCAGAACATGAGTCATGCTGAACATGAGCGTTTTTTTGCTCATGCCGAAATCGTGGCCATCTATTTGTATTTTGGATGAATGCCACGTGGTTTTGTTTGAGCTTTTTAAAACGCAAATCGGATGGCCACGATGTCAGCATGAGCAAAAACGCTCATGTGGCTTCCCTGAACTATTGCTCTGGCTCATGCCTTGCATCACGTTATTTCAATACAAAAATATGAATTTTTGAATCATGAAATTTTAGCCCATTGTAACGTGTTGATTTTTGAAGCCCTTAAAAAACCTACTTATTATATCACAATCACATGATTCAAAACTCATTTTCAATTAAAAAAAAAAAATCTTGTAGGTCAAATTCCTCATGTCCGATATCCAAAAAATATGAGAAGAATATAATTTATACTCAAAAGTTCAATAAAGTCAAATATTAACCCCTTGTGAAAATGAAGTGTGTCCCTTGCAGCAAAACTAAAGCAGCAGGCTTAGACAACAGAGCATCATTCTCCCGAGCCCCACCACTTCTCTCGTGGTTTTCCCATGCTAAATATCAGAAAAAAAGTACCAACGGGGCTCCGCATGGTTGGTAGGAGAAGTCTCCTTGTGGTTGGGGTCTGCCTAACTTCAGCTAGACTTTCAAAAAAAAAAGAAAAAAGTATATATATATATATATATATAGTGTTGAGCTGATATGGTCAGTAAGGCTGTGGAGCACTGAGGCAGTGCAAGGAGGGACAAATCAGTGCCCAATCCCTGCTTCAACAATAGGAAATTTTATCAATTTGGACAATTAGAAGTACCAACTTATCAACGAAAGCGGGATATTTCATTTTGCTCAGAAAGGTAATGTCCTAGCTTATCAGGCTTATCTGGATAAGAGGGGATTGTTCTCTAGAGGGAATTGATGATTTATGATGACAGTATCACCTAACAAAAGCTCTTTTCAAATGATGAGATGCAAATTCCAGCTAATACGACAGAGATAAAGCCATGAACAAGCATCCGATGGCAAATCACCAGTGGTTACTAACCAGGGCTAGCCTTTTTAGCTGCTTTGTCTAATTGGTTTAGACACTGACAACTTCAACCATAGTGGGAAATAGTTTTCTATCTCAGGGAACTTTGAAAGCAAGATAAATTCTGGCAGAATATTTTTTTTTACCTAGAAGTTTTGATATGATAACTTTTTGAAATGAGTAAAATTTTACTTGTTTGTGTAGCATGAGAAAAACAGAATGAAAAATGAGAGAGAGAGAGAGAGAGAGAGAGAGAGAGCCGAAAGAAATTCAACATTACCATTCATGAAGATCAACAAAATGTTGAACCCATGAACTGAACAAGAGCAAAGTCAAAACAGATAAAGAAAGCAGAAGAGAAAAAGAACATTAGATAAAACGGGCTCACGCCGGAGCCGCTTGCTCAGATTGCGGCAAAAGAGAGGTAGCGTTAGCAAGAGGGAGCGAAAGATCACTAAGATGCATACGCAAGATCACATAAATATCTACCAAGATTTTGTGCACCAAGTTTTGAATGTTAACCGGAATTTGATGAAAATGAGCATCGTTTCGTGCTATCCAAACAAACCACCAAGAAGTAAGCAACCACGTTCGCTAGATGAACCTCCACCTCGTGCTGCGCCTAATATAAATCGGGCCCAAGATCAGATCTAGCGCAAAAGATTCCTTGACAAACACTTCCGGATGCCTCCAAGTCCTGCTAAAGAGTTTCACAAATATTGGGCAAGGCCAGAACAAGTGAAACATAGATTCTTCTGCAGCTTGACAAAGCACGCACCAACTCGGGAGCTGAATGCCCCACTTCTTTAAATTACTGTGGGTCTGGATTCTATTGTGCAAAATTAACCAAGCCAGGACTCGAGAACGGGGACCAGGACCCTTCGCCTAAAGTACATCCTCGGGTAACCAATTAGCCCCCGAGGAGAGCAACAATCTATAGACTTTTTTGGTGAGGAACTCTCTGCTTGGCGCCAGCGCCCACTGCAACCACTGACCAAAATTTTCGGAGTCCTCAAAATGGTCTCTAAAGCAGGCTAAAGCCCTCAACCATGAGCCTCAAAATGGTGGTGGGTGGGAGGAAGATGAGGATGAAGGAAGCACTTCTTGTGGCAGCTCATGGGATGAAATGTTTTGTTAGTTTAATGATTGCCCTAAACAAAAAGAATTTTTGATAAGAAAAATTCAAGATTTTTTTTTTATAAAAAATCACATTTTTTAGAAAATTTTTTCTTGTATGTAAGTTGGAAAAATTATCAATTTTCTTTCCTACTTGTAGTTTTTCTACCATTTTCTCGCTTCCAAACATGGCCCGTAGAATGGTTAAAGTTTCTCACTACTGTGGGATAAAATGCAGGCAGAACATGGGACGTTTTCCTACTGTAAAGATTTAGGGTGAAAATGCTAAAGCAGCTCATGACTAAGACAGAAACGGGCAATGCCTGTTGTAGAATTGGCAAAGGCTCCCACATGATTAAGATTTATGATCATATTTTGCTCTAAACAAGAAGAAAAAGTTCCTCGCTCATAATTGTTTCAATAATGGTCACAAATTTTTCAATTTTTTTATTTTATTTTTTATAATCGGTGGTAGTTTCTCTTTTGTTATAAATACCACCGATTACAGTTGCTATCCATCTTCATTTCCCACCTTCTTCAGACCTCCTTGTTCTCCCTTCCTTCTATTCGGCGGTGGCCACTCCTCCTCTGCACGAATATCCTCTGGTCCCATGGTTTGCCCTCCACTTAAAGCATGTTTGGAAGAGAGAAAAACTCTCATAGGAAAAGAAAGTTTTGCCTACGAGAGTTTTTGATACAAAGTTCTCCAAAAGAAAGTTTTTTGCTTGTTTGTGTAGCATGAAAAAAACTAGCTAGGAACTTGAGAGAAATTTTTTGGCTTGTTTGTGTAGCATGAGAAAAACAGGCTTGAAACAAATTTTTTTTTGCTTGTTTGTGTGTGCATGTAAATTTTTTCCGACTAGCTAACAAATGGTAGTTCTTCTCGGGTTGGTTGGTTGGTTAGATCACACTATCATAACTGAGCTTCTCTGGTTCGAATCCCATGGGAGCAATCTTGCAGCATGTCTATCCAAAAAACAAAAAACAAAAAACAAAAAACAAAAAACAAAAAACAAAAGAAAATGCAAGCCATTTGCATATGGTACACTTCAATCTCTCTCTCCCTCTCTTCAATTATCTACCCTTATTCTTTACCCAACTAAAGTTAGTTGAAATTGGTAAACTGTATTCTCTCCCTCTCTGCAAATAGCTTGGTTTCGGATTGAACACGCCGCTTACGATATACTACATAATTTGAATATGGAATCAAATTCAGATTCAAATTAGAGGTCTCTTACCAGATCCAAATCCAACTAGCTTTCTGGCATATTCCAATATTACATGTTGGATTGCATATTTTCAAGGACTAATTGGGTGCAGAAGCCTCAAATCAGACCCAAACATATAACATACCAACCAAGAGGTGGATTTCCTAATCAACACGACCTACAACCACTTGGTTAGATATCCAACCCAGACTTGACCTGGAGCCATCCATAATACATCCTTTCTTGGATCACATCCCTAATATAACCTCAATGCTGCTGCCATGGCCGGTGCTTTCTTTGCAGTATCGTTGGTAATCAGGATGATAGTTTTTGGTTCATAGTGTGCGCAGTGAAGGCAAGCTCTAGGTGATAAATGAGAAGAAAATAGGGTTGAGATTAATGGTTTGCTTTAGGGGAGATTTCTCAATGTAATTATCAAGCTCTCTCTATGCATGCATAAGCAAGGGCCATGATACTTATCCTTCCTTGGATAGCCACTATCCAGCCATAACAATCTCATTGGATCCCCAAACATGCTGGGAATTCAATGTGATATGGGGCCTACCACTATCTTAGTGGTTCATAACTTAATGGCCCAATACGTAAGTGGGTCATTGAATTCCTGACCCACTAATCTAGATCTAATACTTAGATCCATATTTCAAATCTAATACCTGGATTCATCTTTGACTTATGGGTTCTATGTGTGAGACCCAATGGTCACACTAGATATATACCAGGATCCAACATCTCACACTTGACCATATGGGGTGAACACCCAAATTGTATCATAACGGTGCATTATGTATCTTACTCATTTCACATAACTATATAGGTTATGTCATGACATCATGAGGTTTTACGTATGCTAATTGGATTTCTCCTTCATAATATATCCCTATCATGAGGCTATTCACAAACTAGGTTATTTTTTCATCATGTCATAAATTTTATCATAACCTTTAATGTGTAATAATTTATTTCAAGTATTCACCATTCACTGCATACTGAGTCATGCAGTCCATAGTTGTAAAAAAAAAAGTGAATAGATCATAATGTATGTCTCACATAGCCATGGGGTTTTTATGGCTTTTCCATGACCATACCATAGGCATGCATATTAGTGGAGTACTATAGAATTTATTAATTTATAAATTCATGATTTGCCAAACATAGCAAATATTTTCACTATAGTTTATATTCTCACTATCTATGTACATTATCACATGTTAATTACCACCTGATCATTTTAAATCAGTGTATTCAGATCCAAATAGTCATAAATATGACTGACCATGTTGCATTTCATGCAAAATTTTTCAAAGCATGAAAAATATCCTTTCATGCATTCATACATGCATACCGTAAGAAATATTATTTATGATGATTTTTTATTATCATATACAAATAAATATCCACATATGCATGTGCAAAAATTATAATTCAGCTCCCACTATTCCAATGTATTGCATCTAAGCAATATTTGCATTAAGCCATAACATCATAAGGTTTTACATACACTAACTAGACTTTTCCTTCATGATATATCACTATCATGAGGATATTCACATACTAGGTTGATTTTTATTATGAAGTAAAGCATAAATCTCTATATCCAAATCCAATTTAGATATATACTAGATCTATATCTAATGAGAGTTATTCTATTATCATTTGGATATGCCAAAATTGATGAGCCAATTCTAATGCTTTAATCAAACTATAAGCTTGTGAATATATAAGTTCAGATCCATTACCAGATATACTAAATATATATATATATATATATATATATATATATATATATATATATATATATATATATATATATATATATATCCGAATTCATTGAACTTGTATGAGTCTATATCCAAATCTGACTTGAAATATTATCTATCAAGTCTAACACGATCCATATTAAAATGGATCTCCATACAAGCTTAAATAAGAAAGATTGAAAGTTTGTTTTGAGAAAAAGCAATACTAAAACCTTGTCTCAGGTATTTTCCAAAGAACATGCTTTTTCTGAAACTACATGAAAAATAGAGCCCCTATTTTGAAAAATAGAAGGCACATGCGTAATAAAAAAAGAAAAGTAAGGGCAATACTATAAAATTACTAAAAAATAGATCGGTATGATCAACCCTTCTCATTCTCCCTTTTTTCATTTTTTTTCCTTAACCTTTTTTTTCTTCCCCCTTCCCTTTTTTTTCCCCATTTTTCGCCTTTCACCTGTAAAGAGAGGGGGGGGGGGGGTGGGCTTAAAATGGTGGCGTTCAAGATGTGCCTGTGCAATGCCAACAAGGTGGTCATGTTCATCATCGTCGTCCCCCTTTCCCTCCACCATGGATCACCTCTCGATACCCATGACCTTGAGGCCCTTTACGAGGCACTCTGCATAGAAATCGATCGGGCTCATTGTCACCATTCCTGCTAGTGTTCACCGACCGAATAGCGCCAATGGACCACTGGTGGAACCAGCACGGGCTCGATGGGGACAACCTCCAGGGGCTATGCAACCTACATCTGGGGTTAGGTCAGCTTGCTCCATTGGAGTGTGAAGGAGAAGTCACGGGCCCAACTCGATATGCCAACCATCAGTGCCCTCTCGATGCGCTTTGTGCGCCCTATGATCTCTTCCCCCTTTCTTGTAACAACATCCTCTCCAGCGAGGCGCTGTGTCGATCAACGTGGGCTTTCCTCTTCGCTCCCTATGGCCATCATCTCCTTTATTGTTCGTCGATGCTTCGATTGAAAATAGAGAGTCCCACAACTCCTTGTGCAAACGATCAAAGTCTCGCTCCCTTTCTTTCTTTCTTATCGTCAAGCTTCAACGACTGCAAGGGGTCTCCTCTAGTATTGACACTGGCAACAATGTTGCTGCAAGGGGGATTTGCTTTGCTCCATTTTTTTTCTTTATCCTTTGCAAACCCTTTCCAGCAGTAGTAAGGCCATTGGGCTCAAACGATCGTCAAGACTCGTCTGATGAGCCGATTTGTCGATGAGGACTCGATCCACCCTACTCAGTCGGATCAGATCCCATCGCTTCCTCTCACTGGAGGCACAAGGCTCTGTCGATCGACTGAATTGACTCTCGACAATCGCTTCCCTTAGACAACACTACCGGACGAGCCCAACAGTTCATGGGTTTTTCAGTGTTTGCATCTCCACCACCCTGCTCAAAACTGGGATGCCACCTGCACTTTCGTCGCAGTCAAGGCAGAAACAACTCCTCCTCCTCCTACATCCTCTCTTGGATAGCCGTTACCCAACCATAATCGTCTCATTGGATTCTCAAACATGCTGGAAATCTAATGTAACGTGGGATCTATCATTATCTTAGGGTTCATAACTCAATAGCCCACTATGTAAGTGGGTCATCGGATTCCTTGCTCACTAATCTGGATCTAATACCTAGATCCATATTTCAGATCCAATATTTAGATTCATCTTTGATTTATGGGTTCTATGTGTGAGACCCAATGGCCACACTGGATCCGTACTAGGATTTTTTGACAAGCCGATGTCTGCCTTTCCATCTTGAGAGGCATCGGAGATCCTTGCTTTGTCGCCACCCCTCCTCTTTGAGGCCAATATCGACGAGTACGGTCTCATCTCCGCCACCGCTGGTGTCTCCCCTTCAGGAACTCCCTCATCCAGGAGCTCTTCTTGGCTCAACTGCTCGACGGTTGCAAGCCTCCGAACGACTTCACTCTCTCGCTCATCCTCTCGGCTTCGCAGATAGAGAGAGAAAGAGACTGGTGGGGGCACTGATAAAAGGTTTGATAGGAAAGACTCGTCCACCCATCTGAAAGAGTCTTTCTTATCAGGAGTTGAACTTTTTCTTAAAACACTTTTTAGCAAAGTATTATTGCTTGTTCAGAAAAACTGTATGGTTTTCCGACCTCGATTCACCTTTCCTGTATGATTCATGCTTCCAAAAGTGCCCTGAGTGTGAGACTTTAGGCTGGGATAATTGTTTGTTTGGATGCCATCCAGAATCCCGGATTGAATCACGAGCTGTCCCAACCGATAAGGTACATATACTTGGTACAACTACGGGTATCCAATTTTTAGTGTCCAACTTGAATGCTTTAAGCAGAACCCACCTACCCAGATGGCCTGAGCTGGTGTGAGCAACAAAATTTCCCTTAATTATGAAAGCATTAGCGTTCGACGGATTGAATGTGAGAAGTAGGTCATGGATGTCATGAAACTAAAAACAAGAACAAAACCGACCTTTTTCTCTCTCTTTAACAAATTCAGTTAACAACTTTCTGTTTATTTAAATTAAAAAAAGGCAATTTAAAAAATTGAAAATGAAGAAAAAAGGATAAAGAACGCTAAACGTTCCGGGGGGAACATACAACCCCACCCTCCACCCCCTGTTCATCCATACAGAGAGAGAGAGAGAGAGAGAGAGAGAGAGAGAGAGAGAGAGAGAGAGATTGAACAATGGCGGCATCCCTCGTTTGGTGCCTCCTCCTCCCGCTTCTCATGGTGGGTGTTCCAAATTCTGCCATTTCCCCACTTGGGTACCTCTCAATTCCCTTCTCTCACGTAGATTTCTCCCTGTTTTCTCGCAGGCGACCGTCTCGGGAGGTGAGCTCCCCGGCTTCAACCCCTTCACTTCCAAGGCCTCCCTCCTCCGATACTGGAATCTGCGAATCCCCAACTCCCGGATTCCGGCGTTCCTGGTGGAGAAGGCGTCTCCTCTCGACGCCCTCAACTCGTCCCTCCTGCTGAGGTACGCGGAGCAGGGCTCCCTCCCCACCCACCTCCGCTCCTTCTGCGACGCCGCCCACCTCTTCTGCTTCTCCGAACCCTCCCCAAGCCTCGAGAAGCACGGCCCCAACGTCGACTTCGCCTCCTACTCCGGCCTCAACTTCACCAACTACCGATCCGGTACTTCTGGCGGCACCGACTCCTTCAAGAACTACTCTCGAGACGAGAACGTCGTCGCCGACTCGTTCAAGCGCTACAGCCGCGGTTCGGTCTCCCACACCGACTCGTTCTCTTCCTACATGCCCAACGTCAACGTCGGTGACGGCGACTTCTCGAGCTACGGCTTCGAGGCCAACGGCGGCTCGGGCCGGTTCGACAGCTACGCCGATAACATCAACGTCCCGAACCTCCGGTTCTCTACCTACGACACGGGTGGCTTGGATAGGAACCGGGTCTTCCGGTTCTACTCGGGCCAAGGAAACGCCGGGGACCAATCCTTCACTAACTACGGCAAGAAGGGCGCGGGGGTCGCCTCCGGCTTCGAGAGCTACGGCCAGAGCTCCAATGTGATCGGCTCGACCTTCACCAACTACGCCGAGGGAGGGGCTCGGGCAAATGACTCCTTCACCAGCTACGGTGGCGATGGTAATGTGCCGGAGAACAGCTTCAGAAACTATGGTGCTGGTGGATACATTGCTGTTGACACCTTCACTAGCTACAGAGACTCTGCCAATGTTGGTGATGACTCCTTCACCTCATACGGCAAGAAGGGCGTTTCCCCCAAGCTGAATTTCATCAATTATGGGCAATCAGCCAATGTAGGTACTGACAAGTTCAAGGGGTATGGCCAGGGTGCTATCGAGCCCCAAGTTGGGTTCAAAATCTATGGGGTCAATAATACGTTTGGGGACTATGCTGATAAGAAGAAAGTAAGTTTTGCAAGCTATGCTGATGCCAGTGTGAGTCTCAAAGCCACCAACAACAAGTGGGTTGTTGAGCCCGGGAAGTTCTTCAGAGAGAAGATGCTGAAGCCCAGAACCGTGATTCCGATGCCGGACGTTCGCGACCGGATGCCGGCGAGATCGTTCTTGCCACGATCGATCGCCGAGAAACTGCCATTTTCGAGCTCGAAGCTCGAAGAGCTGAAGACGGTATTTCATGCCAGGGTGAATTCCAGCATGGAGAGGCTGATGAAGAACACTCTGGCAGAGTGCGAGAGGGAGGCCAGCAGAGGAGAGACGAAGAGATGCGTGACTTCGATCGAAGACATGATCGATTTCGCTACGTCGGTGCTGGGGAAGAACGTTCAACTGAGGACTACCGATTCAACACAAGGGTGGGGGAAGGATGTGCAGATTGGGGAGGTGAAGGGAATTGATGGTGGAAGGATCACCAGGTCTGTTTCTTGCCACCAGAGTTTGTTCCCTTATTTGGTGTATTACTGTCACTCTGTTCCAATTGTCAGAGTATATGAGACTGATCTATTGGATGTTAAGAGCAAGGAGAAGATCAACCATGGAGTGGCAATCTGTCACCTGGACACCAGTACATGGGGGGCAGGCCATGGAGCCTTCATTGCATTGGGTTCAAAGCCAGGGAAGATTGAGGTTTGTCACTGGATCTTTGAGAATGACATGATCTGGGTAAGGTCAGGTTGAGTTGAGGGGTTTGACTGGGGCCCAGTTTTTTTTTTTTCTTTTTTCAGTTTCTGTGTTTGGTTGCTGAGGAGGAAAGCTGAGAAGAGTGGGGTAGAGGTCTTCTGTTGTCTGTTGGTTGCTCTCTCAGTTATCCCTTTCCTTTTCCTTTTCTTTAATTTGAATGGGTGCTAAGTTGTGGATGATGATGTTGACGTTGTTGCTCCAAAGGGAGTCTGTATTAGATAGCTTGTAATAACGAAGGCTGATGCAAAAACACGCACAGCAGAGGAGGATAACAGTTAACACTCACAAGGAATGTACACACTCAAAGAAAGAACGATACACCTACTTCCACGGATTCCTCACTTCACGCCCTTGAAGACGTGGGAGAGGATAGAGAAAATACAAGAGCGGATATATTGATCACCTTAATCATCATAGGCATGGGTTATACACCAGTTACTATATTTGTTTTACACAAAATCTTCCTGCTCTTGCTCTTGTTTCAACTATGGCTGCAGCCTTCATTAGATATATTTTTCCTTTAGGTTCACAGCCAATGTTATCCGTATCGGTATGGCCCCCAATCTTTTGGCCACTGATTCAGCTGTATCTGGCGATACCCGATACTCAAGTGAATAGTTCTGTATCAATTCAAAAATAATAAAAAAAGATTGTGTGTCAATCATAACGTGACACGTGTTAAAATCATTAAAATAATTTTAAAATAATATTTAAAAAATTATGTTTTGGTATTTTTATGTTTATTAAAAAATAATCGATTCAAACCAGCGGGCATATCAATTTTCTGCCGATACTACCAATATCGATAACATTGCTCATAACTACCCGTGGTTCAGTGAATCAGGACTGGTGTTCTGGATCTGGGGCAGTCTGTTACCTAGGATCTGGATTCCTGTTTGTTCTCTAATAGCAATCTGCAAATTTTAGTTTCTAAAGTCTGATTGTGACGTGCGTATGCATTTTTCATTAGAATATATATATATAGATAGATAGATAGATAGATAGATAGATAGATAGATAGATAGAGAGATAGATAGATAGATAGATACAGAGGGAGAGAGAGCAATGGACCGAGGCTGGGGACAAGGTCTTCACCCTCGCCCCATTTTAAAATTCAAGCCTCCATTCCCTGGAATGGATTTTAACCTCCACCCCCGCCTCTATCCCCGTTTCATGTCCTTCATCCCCGGTCCAAAAGGAGGTGAGGCAAGGCGGGCCCCCGTTTTCCCTCGATTTATTGTCATCTCATAGAAGGATTGAGAATGGGGTGGGGAAAGCGTAAGTCCGTCCCCCGCATGGGGATGTATTTTAACCTTCATCCCCGCCTCAGCTTCATGCCCTTCACCCCCAGTCCAAACGGGGTGAGGCAGGGCGAGCCCTGTTTTCCCCGATTTCACTGCCATCCCTAAGAGAGAGATGTGCTGCACCAGATGCAAGTGAGGCAAAAATTACATTTTTGCACTAAGGAGGAGAATTTTCTCCATTGTGACAAACATACTCTTTTTCATTTCTGAATTCCGAGTATAAAATTATTATCGGGTGTGAGTGTGTCTGTTGTCGGCTAGATAAGAAAATAAATGATTACATGCATTTGATGCTGCAGTCAAGCCAAAATAACTGGAGCTAAATTTGTCAATGTAATTTGTTTATGATGAAGAAACCCTTTACCAAAACGGGGTTTTCGTTTGTTTGGTAGGAGCAACTAGTGCACGTCACCTTGTGTTGGGACATTGCAAGTTCAAAACCTAGTGGAATAGTTGTATAGCTGGTAGGAGTCTGCTTAACCCCAGGTTGCCTTTAAAAAAAAAAAAACATGAACCCTTACCGAAGCTAGCAAAACCCTGAGTGGAGTTGAAAATGGTTTAATGGGTGTGTTTAGGAGGTTGGATCACGTGATATGCCAAAAAAAAGTGTTGATGTCATCTTTACAAAGAATGATAGAAATGAAGGCCACGGGTGGTGGTGATTCCAAAACACAAAAAGAAAAATTTACGTTTTGGTATATCACGTGATCAACCTTTGTGCTAGCTTGCAAAATGGCTTTTATGCTTTGTGTTCAAATTTGCATTGCATATGGGAAATGAGATAAGCTGATCGCGGCTTGACTTAGCTAGGCTCGATGAAAGCTCATTCACAATCATAAAATGGGCTCAATAAGACGAGTTACAAGCAGCTTATGAAGGATTACCAGGCCAAGCATAAGCAAATGATGCTCAGCTCTGCACTGCATTGCATTGCTCGTGCAAGCTCCTTAAATAGATTTAATGTGTAGGTTATGTGTAACGTTAAAATAAAGTTGGTTGAGTTATTCAGTTGTGAAGGAAGTGGTTGCACACTTGATTCTAAGGCTGTGTTTGGAAGTCTTGAATCTCAAATCCAAGGGAGATGTTGCACACTTGATTCTTAGGCTGTGTTTGGAAGTCTTGAATCTCAAATCCAAGGGAGATGAAATCCGAGGATTTGAGAATGGACCTCCTCCTCTGTGTTATCAAATCAGTGTGTCTGCCATTCTTAATTCGAACTTGGGTGAAAAGATCAGGTGCAATATGATTGCACAAATATTTGTGCATTAAGCACCTGATTACCCTCCATCTTGAGGACAGCACCTGTCAGTTGTGCGGCCCAAGGCCGGATGGAGGACAATCAGGTGCTTAATGCACAAATTTTGTGCTATGTGATTGCACCCGATCCGTACTCCTAATTTGGAGCTTTCTTGGCCAAATGTCAACCAAGACTAAGATAACCTAGTTTTAACCTAATCTTGTTGCAATAAAACAAGCAATATTGGATGTTATAGTGATTTTTGTTGGGAATTATCCATTGAGAATTATTATTATTTTTTTATATTCTATAGATTATCTTCCTTTTAGGAAGATCATTGTAAATTGATATTTTGATCAACGAACTGATAGGGGTCTGCTTAACCCCAGCTTGCCTAAAAAGAAATTCCTTGTGTTGGGACAATTATCCCTTTATACTAGAAAATTCTGATCCTTTTATCTGAGGTCCCTAGTCTAAATAGCTTCAGATATTGTCAAGAGGCCTGCCCCACATCAGTATGCCCTCACGCCACTTCATATCTTTGGACGTGAGATATGAGGTTTTGAAACAGCTCTCTGTAATATGAGATACAGGAGTTTCAAAGTCTCATATATGAAATCCATATCAGCCGTTGGATCTCAATGGCTGTTATTTGGGGGTAGGTACTCTGGGTTCATGTTAATTATTTTACAAAAAAAAAACTTTTGGATGCTTTGATATTTCTGAAAATCATAAGCCGTCGATTTTCAAGCTTTAAAAAAACTGTCTTATGCTTCACAATTGGATGATTCAATAGCACGTCCCTTTAAAACCATGCATGTAGATTGCATTTGTCACGTCTATACGATCCCACAAAGAAATTAAAAACAAAAAAAACCATGAAAATCTCAGTTAACACTATATATATACCATTCAAGTTGATCACAGTCGTTGCATCAGATAGCTTGTTCTTGGAGCTCATGACTTGAACAAACCAAAGCGATGGAAGAAAATCTGGAGATGTTGGTTGTTTGCCACTTGGTGGCGTGTTTGGGAAGAAAGGAATAACAGATTGTTCAAAGACCGGAAGAGGGGCCTCAAGTCGGTCATCTTTTCGATTCAATTCGATGTTTTTCTATAGGCTAAAATCTTGTGGCTAAATATGGATTTTTCTTGGATTGGTCGGGATTGATCAGATGCGTCTAGGCCCCTTTTTGCCTACTTGAATGCTGTGGTCTTTTGCTTCATTGTGTCTGATGAGACCTCTTGTCTCTCTCTCTCTCTCTCTCTATATATATATATATATATATATATATATATATAGAGAGAGAGAGAGAGAGAGACGGCCCAATGAAGTCTCGAACCTACCCAATAAAAAAAATTTAGTATTTTTTTCAAAATTCTGACCATACACGTGTTCAACATGATTGATTTACTAGAAATTGACACTTGGATCATGAATTTTGGATAGCAAAAATGGTATTTGGAGCTTAGAAAATGTATGAAAATTGTATGCCATTGGTTTTTGAAACTTATAAAAACCTATCAGAATCAAATGCTCCAAGAACTGATTCCTATAAAAACAAGCATATATATTACCTGTATGATCAAAATTTTGAAAAGAACACTAAAATCCAATAAAATGTGTGTTAGGTTGGTTTGCATGGATTTTCATTTAGTAGGTTTGCATTCCTCTCTCTCTCTTTCTCTATATATATATATAGTCATCAGAATATGAGAACTGAAATATGAAAAAACTAGAATATGAGAACTAAAAATATGGACATTTCCAACACTTTTCTTGCAAATCCAACCATGTGGATATGCTTGGCATGTTGAATTTGCTAAGAATTGTGTATGTTTAATGAAAAAATGCAATTTTTGTATGCTTGAATATTTATGAAGATTATGAGCCATTGATTTTAAAGCTTTAAAAAATCTCATTTATGCATCAAAATAGGCCGATTCAAGAGCAGGTTCTTATAAAAACCAAACATGCATATCACGTGTATGGTTAGATTCAATAGAAAAGAGCAAAAAATCCATGAAAATTATGGTTCACACATTAGTTCTCATATTTTAAGTTCTCACACACATTATATATATATATATAATGAACGAAGATCATGTAGACCCCGGCTGCAAAGGAGAGAGAGAGAGCCCTACCCCCAACTTTTCTTTAACGTGTTCCCCCCACATCCTGATCTTTTTGTAAGAGGGGGGAGGGGTGTTACAAAAACAATACCTTTTTAAGGATGTGGCGGACGCCATTATGAACGTCCACCGCATCCAACATTTATTGAAATCACTGTCCCCGTGTTCATATCCCTTTTTGGGTGGAGGACAGTGATTAAAACATACTCTAGAGGCCGTTTGTGAAGGAAACATCCTTTTCTCATGAGAGGGCATGCACTACTTTATGAAAGCAACCTCTACTAGGATTCCATGGTTTTACTTCTTGGCTTTATACAACTTAATCACCCTAACACTTTTTGGTATATTAATTAGTTGGCTAACATTAGTATCAAAGGAACCACCACGTCTTGAGTTTGAATCCCAAAAGGAGTGACCTAATAAAAGGACTACTTGGACCAGCATGAGAGTTGCCAAGAGATGGAAAAAGTAACCTGCTACAGTTAAAAAGGATATCAGCTTCAGAGCGTGGAGGGTTGTTTGGATCTTGATAGTTTAAGAGCTTGACTTTACTCACATTAATCACCCTAAGGCCCTTTAATGTATTGGTTAGTCACCTTACACCTCGGTGTTAGCTTTCTTATAAAAATTCCTTCACATGGTCCGACTTGTTCACCAAAAATGAATAGAGATGGAAAACACGGTCCCACTTGCATCAGTAAGGATGGCAGTGGATCGGGGCGGGGATGGGGGATAAGGTCTTCACCCCCGCCCTGTCTCAAAATCCTGCTCTCCATCTCCGCATCCATCCCCGGTCCAAACGGGACAGGGCCCCGTTTTCCCTTGGTCCCTAAAGAAGGATCAGGGACAGGGCGAGGTGGGGATTGGAGACGGGGGCAGGGCAGGGAAAAGCGTAAGTCCATCCCCACACGAGTTTTGATTTTAACCTCCGTCCCGGCCTCTATTTTCATTTCATGTCCTACATCCCCGGTCCAAATAGGGCGACGCTGGGCAGGGCCCCATTTTCCCCCAGTTCACTGCCATCCCTACCAACAAGAGCTTTTCTTGTACTAATGTTAGGGTGTTCGTTTCATCCATGGTGGGAAGGGATTGCCATAATGGCACATTGATATGATGGGGGGCTCTACCCCTACACCTGGAGGGGTTTGTGGCGGCTCCATCACTCTACTACCATCATAAAACCTCATTAAAAATTCTCATTGTATGGTCACCAAAATAATTTTGGATTGGATCCAAAATTTAAGACACCTACAATAGTCTCTATAGATATGATTTGATTGCAGATTAACATTTAAATCATCGAAATCTAACTTGTATGTAGGATTTTTTTGGCGTTTCAAAAATCAATGTTTACAAAACACAAAAATGTGATTTAAAAATCATATTTTTTTTCGGCAGAGAAAGCTGGGGTTCCCTACCAGTTTATTAGAAATCAGAAAATTAACTATATATAATATTACAAAGGAGGAACCCAATCTGGGTTCATATCTAACAAAGTCGTAGAATCGACTTCACAAGAACTTTTGGTAACCCAACTGACCCGAATCAGAAACTATAGAAATCACTGGGCTGGGTTGTAATACCCACTCCACGACGGTGTTGAAGGCGAGTAGACCGAGTTGAGGGCATAGACTGTTGAGACTCTCTCTCAGCGGGGTCCGACCACTATCAAAGGCTTCAGACTTGTAGCGCCTTCAAGTTTTTGATTTCTGCAACTCTATAGCAAGAGAAGTCTTTTATGCAGAAACGACATTCTCTTTATCTGAGTGGCTGCATGCATTGAAAATGAGAGAAAGATGATCCTGGTCATTCTAAGATGACCTAACTGTAGACTCAGCTTGTGGCCCTGAATTGGATCCTAAAAAGGGAGGAGAGGGCGTCATACTCCGATGATTTTCCTGGAAGACGTTACTCTGAGATCTCGAAGTTTGTGGCTCCCAAAATGGTTGACATGACAACGCTTGAGTGGCTGGGCCATTATGGGGTGGTTGAAGATGAGTAACCGTCCGAGTCAGAGAAGCTTGGCCAAAAACCACTGGCAGAGTTGAGGATGGCCGGTGAGAAGACAGACTGCAATGCTAGCCACCAGCGGCAAAGATTTCTGATTCTTATGGATAATCGGAGAATTACACTTGTTCACAGTATGAGATTCTTAAAAATGAGGATTGAAGTGACGTTCACTAGATGCTCAACCACCATCATGTCAGCCAGGATCAGATCCTGCATTTTTTCATCTTCATCAGCAAAAGTGGGTTTCGAGAATGAAACTTTTGCCTTCTCATCGCTTATCAAAATCGAGAAGCCGTTAGGAGCAATCTTTTGATTCATTTGCTTTGGCACTGGACGAGGTCGACGATGTAGTCGAACCTGGTACCACTCATCCGCAGAGGACTTGCAGATTATTCTTGAGGAGACGCTCTCTGTTTGGGACAGGTACTCTGCGAATGATTTGTTGATCCACAATGAGGATAGAAGCAGATCTGTTACTCATAAATTATTTCCTGACAGAAAGTTCGCCGATTGAGGATGACAATTTCTATCGTCGATTTGGTTACGAAGTCCAACTGAACCAAAATACAGATACGAGCAAATATGCAGCGTTCCATCACGTGGGTGTGAGCATCAATATATAACGGGGAGCCTTGAAAGTATTCAGTAATTCCTTCGAACACATCCTTCTCCCAACTTTCGATCGAAAGACCCGAAAGTCGTATCCACAGTGAAACTTTATTGGCAGCTTTCAACTTCAATTCCATACCTGGCAGCCATTGATGCACCACCAGAGTTTTTCCAACCACTTTATAGGCCCCACCATGCCATACACTCGTCATATCATCCATACTATTGAACCGGATCAGAAATAACCCTTGGCAAAGTGAAAAAAAAGCTTAATTGGCTATAACCATTTCTACATAGATCTGATCTCTTGAAAAGCGTATGGGTACTAGATATACTTTCGAGGATTACCACATGAAAACTCTGTCAAAAGGGTCTATTTGAATGGCGTCATCATTTCATCATGATCCTCAGAAGTGATCTCCAAACACAGTCATTCTCAACCTGCCCCCCCCCCCCCCCCCCCCCAAGGACACCTTGGGGCGAAACACCAGAGTTCTTGCTTCCCATGATTTGGTAGTATTGCTCGGTTTGGAGGAGGACCTAGGATACGAGAAGCATCATGCTTCTCATCACCCTCAGGAAGGGAACACTGGTTCCGAGCAGAGTTACCAGAAGCTTCTTGGATAGGGGGAAAGCTCGCTTCTCAGCAACTTGCTTCAGAAGTGCGATATTCCTCGATTTCGAAACTTGGTGAGAACTTCGATTCCCCCACGCTTCTGATCATATGCTTTCCACACGCTTTATCTATTCTTCTTATATGTTCTCTTACTCATCTTTTCTTGCTTTTAATGTGTTTTCTCTCACTCTTTATCACTCACTTTCATGTGCTTTCTCTAAATTGGTAGTCATCATTTTCAAATTTTGCTAAAAATTTCATTCTTACAATAAAAAAACATGAAATTTAATGTCACTTTTATATAAATTTTTATTTGTGTTTCATTTTGATTCCCATTCAGTTCTTATATAGATATTTTATTCCTCACTTTTCGCTTCCTATACATTTTAAAATGCATTGCTTCTGCTTCGCGTATCGTTTTCCGCTTCTGCTTCTTAGTCTGACAACCTTGGTTCCGAGGGAGTATGTCAGAAACTGACTCCATCACGAGTGGAACTCAAAATCATATTTATGAAAGCTTTAGGCTATTTACACACATCCACCTTATTTAATTTCATATATTAGCGCTGATCAACTGCTTGCTATCAAAAGTAAAAGACATAAGAGACAATTCTTTTTTTCTAACCTAATATTAAATTTCTCCTTATTATCCCTTTTTTTCATAGTTTGGTTCCATAGAGGTCGTTTGTGAAGGGAACATCCTTTCTCATGAGAGGGCACTACTTTATGAAAACAGCCTCTATCAAGATTCTGGGGGTTTCACTTCTTGGCTTTATACAACTTAATCAACATAACACTTTAAACTCAATATGAAGTTGCCATTCCAGTCCAAAGTAGGAGAGCAGCAAAAAACCATTATCTTTCTCCTCTCCTATCGAAAAAAAAGCTACCTTTCTTCTGCTTTAGACTTTTGAAGTGATGGGACTTCTGCTTCGCCAACTGCAGGATTGAGATCTCTTTCTGTGTAACATTGGTATCAAAGGAACCACCACGTCTTGAGTTTGAATCCCGAAAAGAGTGACCTAATAAAAGGACTACATGGACTAGAATGAGATTTGCCAAGAGATGAAAAGAGTGACCGGCTGGCTGGAGGACTATCTTTTGCAGGCCTTTCTATATTATCACCATCCACTTCATTCAATATAGTAGATCTTAACGAGCGTGAGTTCCGACCCAGCCCACATACGTTTGGTCGTGTGTGACTTTGGAACCTGCATGTGGTATATATTCACACAGTTAACCCACTATAGGATACAACCATATGTGTCATTCGCATGCAGGGTTACGGCAGTGCCGAGATGGGATAACAACCCCCCAGCACACACACCCCGCCCAAAGAAGCAGCAGCCCTCCTTTCCTTAGAGAAAAGGTTATGGGGTTAGGAGCTTTTTCAAGTCTTTTCCTCATCATCGAGACGAAAAAGGTTCGACTGAGAAATGTGAGTCTGTTTTGTCCATTTTATCCATTTCCCTCTATCGAAATGAGAAAAAAAGGAAGGCACTTTGTTTGCTTCTTATTCCCGTGTTCGATCTCTTCCATCCAAACCCGAACCGTGGTGTCTCTCTCCTCGAATGTATCAAGAGATCTTTATCCGCTCCTAACCCCTTCATAGAGCCGTGTATTGTATTTTAGTGATCCAAACCTGCCCGGAGCCAGCCCCCAAAAGAGGCAAGTGAAGTTGGTGAGCCATATGATGGGCAACTATCTCCGTGGGCTATGAGAAGCATCATGCTTCTCATCACCCTCAGGGAGGGGGAGGCTGGTTCCATGGGAGTACGTAAGAAACTGACTCCATCACCAAGTGGAACTCAAAATCATAAATTTTCATTAAAAAAGTACGACGGTCTTGTTAAATCAACCTTGCTGAACTCATCTTTAGGGTCAGATTTGATCAAAACAGCTTGTATCATAAGATTTAACTCTTAAAGAGGGGTATGAAGATGGGTGATGACATAGGGGATGAGTGGAACTGAACTCGGCAGAGAGCAGATCTTCTATTTCTTTGTTCTCTTCAGAAAAGTGCAGTAATATGCTAATGTTATAGCCATGCCTCTGTCTTCAACTGTAATAAACTAAATAAAAAAAAAACTGCTTTATTAGACAAAATTTATGCAGTAAGAGGCCTTCTTGTGATTAAGAAAATCAAGGAAAAACAATTTTCGTTGGAAGTACTTCCATTGCTTGATAGTGCAAGAGATATTCTCCACTGATTGAGGAAATGTACCAGCCTTGTGGGGGCAAGTTGGAGTCCACTTTAAGTGATCAGTAGGTATCCAAACACGAGGAACAATTATGGGACCAGATGGGCGCACCGAAAGGGGTCTGATGGACTGTGGACCTTAACCTCACTATACGTGATTCTACTGAAGCAGATAGGGTAACCGATAAGGTAGAAACAATGGACAAGGACGTAAGGCATTGCACAACTATAACTCATACAATAGTCATCAAGATTCCTCCCAAAAGAAAAAAAAGTCACCACTGTGAATCCAAGAATTCAAATGATTCGCATTTTCAGGTAACCATAAAAGTAGAAAAATGAAAAGGTTTGTATTTCATGCAAGATCGTCCTATTTGATTAAAAATTATTTTGAATCCAAGTATGTAGAAAACGACTTGAATCGAATCAAATAGGTGGTGCCTATTTGATTAAAAATTGACCTGAATCCGGTCTTTTTCTTAATAATTTTGACAATTATGATAGTTTTTTGTTATTGTATTTTTTAAGTAATAAATGTATATTTTAGAACTTGGTTCAACCTCCGAGTAATCATTTATTTCATTTCTATATTTCTTTAAAGATAATTTTCTTGAACTTTTTATTTTTTTATTTTTTATGATTTTTGATAATTTTTTAAATAGACCAACTAAAAAACAATTTGATTCAATCCAGTGCAGGCCTATTTTTTTTTATTTTAAATATAGTTAATTCACATGGCATTTAAGCGGGTCTACCGACATTCGCACAAGTATCTTGCGAACCTATGAAAGATTAGAATCAATCAAAGGAGTTTCACATGATATTTGTGCAGACTTGCCGACATTCACACAAATATCTTGCAAACTTTTGCAAGATTAAAATCAAACTAAGAATATTCACATGAATTTTTTGACATTCACACAAATTATCTTGACGTCTTATAGTCATATAATTTTGTACTCATATAATTACTTACGTGTTTTTTTATGTGACTATGTTGCAAATAATGTCAATAATTTTAACCATATTCGGAGGTTCACAACATATTTGTGCACACACAAGGAGGTCTGCGTAAATATATTGTCAATTTCTTTGGTGATTTTAACTACATTTAGAGGTTCACAACATATTTATATGAACGTGAAGAGGTTCACACAAATATGTTACGAATCTCCTCGATGATTCTAACCATAGTTGAAGGTTCACAACATATTTATGTGAATGTGAGGAGGTTCACCCAAATATGTTGCAAATTTTCTTAGTTTGATTTTAACCATAGTTCACACAAATTTGTTGCAAATCTTGTTAGTTTGATTGTAACCATATTTGGAGGTTCATGACGTATTTGTGCAAACGTGAGAAAATTTGTACAAATATGTTGTGAATCTCCTCAATGATTTTAACTATGCACAAATCTGTTGTGAATCGCTTCGATGATTTTAACCATAGTCAGATGTTTGTAACATATTTGTGTAAATGTGATCATACAATATGTTGTGAATCTTTCGGTGATTTTAATCATATTTGTAGGCTCACAACATATTTGTGTCAATGTGAGGAAGTTCACACAAATATGTTGCCAATCTCTTCGATAATTTTAACCATATCTGGAGGTTCACAACATATTTGGGAATCGCTTTGATGGTTTAAACCATATTTGGAGGTTCACAACATATTTGTGCAAACGTAAGGAGGTCCACACAAATATATTATGAATTTTCTTAATAATTATAAACATATTCAGAGGTTCACACCATATATGTGTGAAAGTGAGGAGGTCCACACACATATATTGTGAATCTCCTCGATGATTTTAATCATATTCATAGTTTTACATCATAGAGGTCTGTGCAAATATGTTGTGAATCTTCTCAATAATTTTAACTATATTTAGATGTTTGCGACATATTTGTGCGAACGTGAAGAGGTCGAGGCAAATATATTGCAAATCTCCTTGGTGATTTTAACCACGTACGGATACGGATGTTTGAAACATATTTGTGTGAATGTCAGGAGGTTCATGCAAATATATTACGAATATATTTGATATTTTTAATTATATTCATAAGGTCATAGCATATTTATGTGAACGTCAGGAGGTCTGTGCAAATATGCTGCAAAGGGTAAAATGATCCTAAATGGTCAAGAATCAATGATTTTGAACATGTAGAGGATTTTAACATATTTGTGGTTTTTTATAAGAACACCATTTTTTATAGGACCATTCAACCATTTTTTTTCATTTACAGCAACATGGCTAAAATCTAGTTATATAGGGTGCATTATTCATTTAGAATAAGTATAGTTGTTCTACTTTATTGAAGGAGGAACAAATATTTTGGTGACATTTTATAGCATGTTGGTTTGGTGTAGTGGGATGGGGCCTAGATCATTTGACGATCAGTCTAGGTTCAAATCCCATGGGCGTCACCCCCGCATTAGCTGAAGCTTGGCGGCTCCCTGGGGTCGAGGGGTAAGCCCTTGTAGTCTTACGCTGACATGGATAGAAACTGTAAGTACGTTCAGCCAAGCCAGCATGGCTAGGTCTCTGCGCCTGGATCAGTTTCTCCATGTAAAAAAAAGTGCAATCTTGCACATATTTTAGCCACTGCCTTTAATAAGTTAAATCAAACAAGCTGCTTTATTATATATTAGACAAAATTTATGCAGTAAGAGAATTTCTTTTGATTAAGGAAATCAAAGAATAAAATTTTCATCGTACATATTTCCATTGTTTGATTGTGCAAGTCGTACCCTCCACTGATTGATGAAATGTGCCACTAGCCTTGTGGGACCAAGTTGGAGTCATCCGTAGGGAGTGTTTGATTGCCAGGACAATCTATATTGTGTTGTCTAGACTAGTGACTAGATGCAGCATTGTTTTCGACAAACCAAATTGTTATACCAGGTGTCCCGCTCCATTTTATTCGTTTATTGATCTAAATTTTAGTTTTTGTTCAAGGTGTTCCAAACACTACTGCTCGAGGGGGAGGGTCGGAGCACTACGGGTACGGGACACCTAAAAAGTGTCTCCTGCATACCATGTTCCAAGCATCTCGCTCATCCACCGTTCGTGTTGGGTACAGACAGTGGCAACAATTTTGTCTTCTCCATATTACCATATCTCTAGAGTTAATAATTTTATATGAGGAACCACTGAACTCAATCACCTGCTGCCGTTACTCTTCAGTTTTCTGTTGAGGTCTATCTCGTAGAGGTACTCAAATTGGATCAGTGATCAATTTTTAGGTTTTGTCGTAAACTTAATTGGTTACTTTCAATTACGTAAAATTGCACCGAAGAAGCTTCACCACCCTTCTCCTCTCTCTCATTTTTCTACAATTTTTCATTTTATTTTTCTCATGCCACCCAAACAAGTGAAAAAAAAATTATTTTAGAAAAATTATCATATCAAAACTTTTCATAGACAATTTTTTTTCCTATAAAAGTTTTTCTTACTTCCAAACGTGTCTGCTTGGATGTCAGGTAAAACTTGGGTTGAGGACACGACCACTGCCTTACCAGTCCCAACCGTGATAAAGCATCGGCAGCCCCCATGTGCCTGTGGGGCCTTTAGTTAATGATAACAAGATTCCAGGAAACTTTTATTATTTGTTTTACGAGAAGAAAAACCTTTAGAAAAAAGAGCCTGTACAGAAATTTTAATAATGTTGAAGAAGAGGAACCCTTGTAAATGCACTTGTTTCTTTCTAACCACACGAGCCACCGGGTGGACTGCAACCCATCTTTTAGATTTCCTGAATTTCAGTGGACCCAGAAGCAAATGATCGATTTTATCTTCAAACACGTCAAAAGAAAAGAGATCCAATTGAAAAGGAAAAGCAGTAATCCATGTTGAAATGATTTCAAAACTCTTCTTCTATGCCACAGTTTTGTTGGACCCAAATATTAGATATGAATATCATCATTGAGTCTCACTATAGAATCCAATAACCACCAAGGTAGTGGACCACTACTGTGATAGTGGGGTTGGTTATTGAAGAGTGGAGTAAGTTATTCACAATTTGTGGTAATTTTCTTACATTTTTTGGGCCTATGATAACACCAAGGGATAATTTTTTTTTCAAAAACAAAAAACTATCTCGGCTCGGATAACCAAGAGCCATATCTTATCCATTTTCTTGTCTCGGATCCAGTTTGAAGGGGTGGTATGTATAATGTGATTTGTGGGTCTCACAATTGACAGCTATCTCGGCTCTCATGCAATTGAATGACCACTTAGATTGCCTCTATGTAATATGTAAATTAAAAGCCCTCATGAAAGGTAGGATGGGGTTCTGTTGATGTCAAAAGTAACTCAAGGCACAAAAAGCTTTATCATCAATAAATTTTTTATTGGAATATAAAAAGAAGTTTCCTATGAATGATCAAAGATAAGTGGGCTGTAAGTTATTTTTGAAGTAATAACCATGGACAAATACTAAAATCTGACTAAAAAACAGAAAATCTACCACCGGGGTGGTTACCCACGTGGTTAGTGGGATCATATGTCAAGTTGAAGGCTCAGGATCAAATCCCGCTGGTGCATGGGGCTACTATTGCTTTATCACAGTTTGAACTTTGATCACATAAAAATGGGTGGTTGTGTCCTCAACTTACCATTGTGTCTTCAACTTCAGATTCAAGTTTTACATTGTAAAAAGGCAGACCAATTAAGTGAACCGATTCTCAGTGAGGGTCTTATTTCGTCATACAAAAACAGAAAAGAAAATCTTGTTCAACTTTTGCTAGAAAAGCACGTAAAGTTTCTTTAATGAAATTATTACACCAAGAGGCCACGTTCCATGAAATCTTGTGTCACAGGTAACGAGGAATATTGGTTCCCTAACAGCCTAGCACCAGAGCAGGTTATATGTTACCCCCCTCCCCCCCAACAGGGCTGGTAGCTCCATCTCATGTTCGGGGGTTCCCAAAGAGCGCCATGTATAAGATGCCGAGCACCACGTATAAGATGCAGACCGGCTAGTATCCCCATGTGTGTCCGCATCAAATAGCATCGTAATTTGGTGCCGTCGCAAAGACTTAAGTACCCTTTACCGTCATTCTCTTCCTCTTCCTGGAACAAACATAAATGCCCTCTATCTAGAAAACTGAGTCAGCGGTTCGTGAAAAAGATAAAACTGCCCTCCATCGTTATCGTGCCAAAATTTTCAACAAAGTTTGCGTATATAGCAAGCTGTATGTTGTAGGATTTAAATAGTTCAAAACAATCCATTATCGCCCTAAGCAGAAAACTCTACCAGAGCATACTTTGCCTTCATTTGTTGTCGCCGAATCATCCGTTGCCTTCTTTTGTTGTCGCCGGAGCATCCTTTCCTTTGCTCTGTTACCGCCAGAGCATCCGTTTCCATCTTACACGCAATCGCAGCATCGTTGCCACCATTTGTTGTGTATACGTTTTTACTGTTTCTTACTCTACAGTTGGAATATCCAAAATCTTATTGTTTCGGTGAGTTTCGCGTAAGGTTTCGTTATGCAATCTTAAGGTTGCTTCTTATACAACGATTTATAAGTTTGAATCGGCGACGATTTATACATTCAAAGCAATAGCGATGTGTGTTTATTAAGATACCTCGATTTGTACATAAGTTTGCTTAATTTTATAACGATGTGTACTTATGAAGCCAAATATTGCGACGATTTATAATCATGATGATCGTTTAATGTGTTGTGAATGTTAGCAATGTTTGTGGCTCAACAAAGAAGAAATTCCCCGTCGTTCTATGGGTTGTGTATTAGAGAAGTGATCCGCCAGTCCCATCTATCTAAGGTTTTTTAAAGGTCCCAAAATATACTTAAGATTGAGAATGATAAAGACATGGAAAAATCATTGGAATTATATTATGCGGAGGATTATCCATCAGATATCGAGGCTGCGGACCAAAGGAAGAATGCTGAAGAACTAAAGATGTAGAAGAAGGATGACCAAGAGAAGGCAAATCAAAGAAATAAGGAGGAGAATGAAAAAAAAGGCAAAGAAAGACGGCAGAGGAGAGGGAAAGGCAAAAAAAGAATGAGGAGGAGAGGAAAAGAGAATTGAACAATCTAAAGGAGGATGCTAAGATGGAAACACAGAAGTTGTTGTTGGAGCATATAACAATGCGAAACATGGTAAAGCTATTAAACAAGGCGGAGGAGAGGCGAAGGCAATTGAATAAGGAGGAAGAGAAGGAACAGAATAAGCTTCAGGATGAGGAAAAAAAGGAAAGGCGAAGGAGGGAGGAGTTTGAAGAAGAAAAAAAATACAAAGGAAGGAGAAGGAGGATGAGGAAAAGAAGGAAATGCAAAGGAAGAAGAAGGAGGGTGAGGAAAAGAAGGAAAGATAAATGAAGGAGAAGGAGGAGGATGAAGAAAAGGAAAGAGAAAGGAAGAAGCAGAAGGATGAAGTGGAGGAAAGACGAAAACAACTTGAGGAAGAGAAAGAAAGGTGACAGAAGGAGAAGGAGGACGAGAAAATAAAGAAAGAGAAAGGAAGGAGAAGGTGGAGAAGGAAGAGAAGAAAATGGAAAGGTAGTGGGAGGCATTGAACCAACCAGAAAGGCCTAGGTTGGAGGGATTGGTTGAACATGAGAAAAGTGCGACCAAGGTAAATAAATCTCTTCTATCTGTGAAGATTTAATAATATGTTTAGCGATTTTGGTATAGCGATTACTGTGTTAGGTATTAATATGTATAACGATTACTGTGATAGTGTGTGTGCAACCAATATTATTTATAGCGATTAGTAGAATATTATTTATAAGTACAAATGATACTAATTTACAATTTGTAGGAATAATATGTTATTGTGTGTTACAGGGAGGTCAGAGGAGAAGTAGAGCACCAGGTGAAAAGCTCGAAGGTCGGTGTTAGTGGCCTGTAGTTCTGTCGTGGTATGGTCAGCTGAGTGCATATCAGAAGGACCGATTATGAAATATGCACTTCGGTGGCCTTTTAGACCAGTAATATTTTGAAACTTGCTGGAATACCGTGACCCACCTGGTAAATAAGTGGAATAATAAGACAAACACATTCCAGTTTGATTCTTTTGAGATCACCATGACTCTAGAAGATGTGACGAGGGTCACTGGCCTTAAGTGCGATGACAATGCTATCCTATTACGACATTCAAACTATAATGCAAGGAAAAAATGCACGGCCCTTCTAGGAATGTCGATTGACGAATAGAGTCAATGTATTTCTGGTGGAATCAATTTCACATCAATGAAAGTCTCATCTTTTTGTAATAAATGGGAAGGTCGCTCCGCTACTTGTGCATCTGAAATAGCTGACCAAGAGTTGCGCGGCTTCCTTCTTTATTTTTTTGTCTCACTTTATTTTCCGATTGCTCTGGTTCGATAATAAGTTACATGTGACTGCAGTACCTGGAAGACTTAGACGAAGTCAACAACTATGCATGGGGTGCCACTATGCTCGCACACTTGTACAGTCAACTCTACTGTGCGAGTAAGGGTACGAAAATAGTCAGGGGATTTTGGCCATTTGTTCAGGTATTTGTTTATTACATACTTAGTAATTGTAGACTAAGCTCATTGAAGGTTGTAGTGTTACTAATATATTGTTTTTGTTAGGCTTGGGCGTGAGAACATATTATCCTATTGCGTCCACATTGTGACCCTGCGATTTGTGGTTTTCCAAATATCGATCGTTGGGCTAGAACAAACGTCACAGTTCATAATGCTAAGTCCATTTTAGATGGGCTGCAACTAAATGAGGTAAACATTCTAAAATTGTTTACAATCGGGTCAACATTTATTATTCAGTATTATAAATCGTTGTAATGTTCAACATTCTTAAGTAATCATCGCTGCAGGATTTTGTCTTTTGTAGTACATATCATTGTCGCTATATCATACTTAAGTAAATTGTAATATATTTGTCACTCGTTATTAAAAAGAATTACCAATGTACAGGTTTTGTGGAGACCTTATGGAGATGGGGAGGACGATGACCAAGACGTTGTTGCAGAGGCTGCTAGATTGTATGACCGCGATTTGTGACTGTTTTGCAATTATGAAGCCGAGTTGCAGCATGGTAGTCGAGTTCTCCTACAATTTGGCTTGGGACAGTCTATCTGAAATAAGCCTTTGGAAGTGAGAAGGAAGATGAATAGTGGTGGGGGCATGAACGTGAATTGGCGCGAACGCTACAGGGATGAATTATTAATTTGGAACATAGATGGTGTCCATGTCATATCGTATGATTATAAAGGACGACAATTTGATCTCTTCTATTTTCAAAGGTATTGGGAATCTATGCAGCGAAATTTGGAGATTGAGAAAATTGGGAACCCATGCCTCCCAACTACCCCCTTTCATGTTGCATCCCAGCATCTACAACCCGTCCATCGTCTCCCTCCGGTTACAACAACGATTCCCTTAGTAACAAATCGCGATGAAGAGCGAATACTTGCTACAAAAGAGAACGTTGTCTCCGTCGCAAGGTTCGAACTGATGGAGAGGAAGAATAAGAAATTAAGGACAAATGTAAGCAATATGGGGAGACAATTGAACTCAGTGGTAGAGATGATGACCGGTTTTTTTAATAAGATGGACGCAACCAAGAGGCCACCCAGGATAGACAGTCCACCAAGAAAAAGAAAGAGACAAGTCTATCATATTTCATTTGATTCGTCAAGTGCCACAGAATAAACCCTAGGTATTTTTTTTATCACGATAGGTATTTGTTGTAATTTTATAAGTAATTATCGTAACGTGACATTCTTTTATTGTTTAATTCTTTTTTATTACATCTAACAAACATGTTTCGTCTATGGATCTCGTAAATAAATAAACTTTAATCGAAAATAGATGTTTGTTGTTCATAAATGGTGGCATTGCCTAACCTCCTTGATTGAATGAAAATTGCAATATAACTCGCAATATAACTCATCGTTTTTTAATGAAAATCGCAATAGATGTTTGATTAGCACGAGTAATATTGTTTCCAAATCACAATATAACTCGTCATTTTTGAATGAAAGTCGCAGAACACATGCGATTTATGCGGTCAACAAGGTCCCGTAATCGACGTTAGGAAATGATTAAGGTCAGCATCGATATAATAGATCATTTCTGTTTAGCAATCGTTGTATTTGTCTCCGTCTTGATAGAACATCGCAAAAAGAATTTGCGATGTATGTCGTGAACAATAATTGAACAAGTTCTGACGTCGTAAATGATAACAACCAACAACGACACAAAAAGTTTGATGCTTAGAAATCACTATAGTTATTTGTTGTAATTCTATAAGTAATTGTCGTAACGTGACATTCTTTTATTGTTTAATTCTTTTTTATTATATCTAGCAAACATGTTTCGTCTATGGATCTCGTAAATAAATAAATTGTAATAAAAAATAGATGTTTGTTGTTCAGAAATCGTGTCATTGCCTAACCTCCTTGATTGAATGAAAATCGCAATATAACTCATCATTTTTTAATAAAAACCGCAATGAAAATCGCAATAGATGTCTGATTGGCATGAATAATATTGTTCACAAATCACAATATAACTCGTCATTTTTGAATAAAAATTGCAGAACACATGCGATTTATGCGGTCAAACAAGGTCCCGTAATCGACATTAGGAAATGATTAAGGTCAACATCGATATAATAAACCATTTCTGTTCAGCAATCGTTGTATTTGTCTCCGCCTTGATAGAAAATCACAAAAAGGATTTACGATGTTTGTCGTGAACAATAATTAAAAAAGTTCTGACATCGTAAATGATAACAGTCAACAACGATAAGAAAAGTTTGATGCTCAGAAATCACTCTTGATGATCATCAGTAAATTCAAACCACGCAATAGGTTGTCGGCCAAAAGCGATACGATATGGTTCCTGCTCAGAAATCGCTCATTTGCAGGGACACCTTAAATGCAAACCGCGAAATAGGATTGCAATTCATGAGGTCAACAACGCCTTATAATATTTGGTTTTCGTAAACGAAGTCATCGATAAGAAGATTTTGTTGATCGCAAATGGCAGTATTACTGAACAACGTGCACAAAGCATTAATCGAGGTCATAAGGTATTCTCATCCAATTGTCGTACTACTAACACACCTCACATGTTATAGAGTACACTAAGTGGAAAGGGATATAGGTCATCAATAGGCTGGCCATGTAGGAAATGAAACGTCTATTGTTTAGAAATCACAATTTTCCTCATCGCCAATGAATAAAAATCGCAAAACTCATACGCGATTAATGGAGCCAAAAATGGCTCCATTAGCTCAACCTCCTTGAATGTGACGTATATTGTCAATAATCGTTGTACACGTTAATTTTAATTATATGCAATTAACAAAGGTGACTAATGTTTGGCCGAGTAATAGGTTAGTGATTCATGCAACCGCCAATGGCTTGTAATAATCGCCCTTTGTAAACAGTGTAAGTCAACATCGATTTGCGATGTATGCGGACAACAAGACAAAACAATTTTGCCGATGTTAAATGATAATAGTCTAAAGCGATAATGAATGTTTGTTGTTAAAAAACCGATAAGGAAAATATGTGGCATGAATATATCGATGTATCCATATATGATAATCAATACAATAATCGTCAAAGATTATACATACCTGGACACCAGGTTTGGTCGGGTCGGGTCAATCTCCCACTCAACTATTGTTATAATATGCAGTCGAAATGACGTTTTTTTATTTATTTAAAACATAATCAATTAATTTGTGGGTGGTTTTCGAAAAAGGGCGGTATGTGAAACGACGTTTCCTTTATATTTGATTGACAACGTCGATTCTGTAGCTGCGTCGCAAAGGTGTCATCAATATCTTCATCCAGGCATGGCACTAAAGAAGAGGACGATGGGAGCAATACGACCAGGCATGACGCCGAAGAAGAAGACAACCACATCCACAGGACCAGCACTAGCGCTTAAGGTGTATATTTTTTGAACCTCGTGACCGGTTTATGCAGCATTTGCCTTTTTATGTCGTATATTCGATTTATATTGTTTACTGTAGAAAATAATTTCGATGTCGAATTCTGAATACTATGCTCATGGTACACTCAGTGTAACATCCACAAACAAGGGTGGGCGACAATGCCCTAAAGAGTTCGAAGAGAACATCAATCAGATGCAAGATGAATTTGCAGACGGGAACACTATTAGTAATTTTGTACGTATGTAACCACTATCATTTTCTAGGTCATCGGTTTGTATGTTTTGAAGTTCGTAAATTTTTGCAACCAGACAATATGTGATTTCGTCAATTATATTCAAAACAACGCAACAAGCAATACTGTACGCATAATCACCCCTTATTTCATGGTATGTTTGTTTTGCTATTGTTTTATTTGCTTTTATGACTTACGTTTCTTGGTGGTTAAACCTTACTATTTCGTACAACAGACATATGTCCGACGAAAGCCATACACCAGTGGATTCGTAGATACACTACCTTGTTGGAATACTGATGATCACTGCGTAGACTTTTCGAATTTTGAAAAAGTAAGTGAACAAACCTCTTCTCCAAGGTTTAGTCCTAACATCCCCATCATGATATGTCTATGGATTTATAAAATATTGTATCGATTCGCAGATTTTACTTCCTACACTCTGGTAAAATCCCAAACATTGGGTCTTATACGAGATGAATTTACGGGAAAAACAACTATGGTGCTACAACTCATTGGACTGCCACAATGGTGTAAAACGTGACACTATGTATTTGGTAAGCTTCTGTCCATAGGCGAATCGTAACTATTTGCGGTGGACCGTATTTTACTATATTCTCCATTTATCACAGGCGGGATTCCTAAACGACCTTTTGGGTGTCGACATTGCCGAGTGGATCTTGCTCTGTGCTGACGATGCTCCTTTACAAACTAATGGGGTCTATTGTGGCATATTCGTAATGAAGCATATTGAAGCAATATACAATGGAGAAGAACCTTGTTTCGACGCTGTATGAGCTTTGTATCCGTTGTTATTGGGGAATCCTTTTATATATTGGTTTCACATTATATATTTTGTTGCAGGAAGATATACCGGAAGTACGCGACGAACTATGTCAAAATTTGATTGAGTTTAAAAAGTCAGCAGACATAAATAATCATCCAACAAGACTACTTATAAAGGAAACGAATGATACGATCCAGAAAAGTTTACAAGGATGTAAATAGATTTCTAACAGATTTTGGAGACTGTCTACACTAATTTCCGTAGGCAAATTTTGTAAGACTACAAATTTTGTAAATCTGTCTCCGTTGAAATATAATTTGAACTTTACTAAACACGCTTGTAAATCGTTGTACTGCTTCATCTACGAAAATTAAATCGTAACAAAAAATAGTTTTGTGTTGTTTGCGGTGAACCAATGCTAGTAATGCTGCTCTTCAGTAATTAAAAATACTGCACAACGAAAGATATTTTGTTGTTGTTCCGAAATCTTTATATAACTCACACTCCGTGAACGAAAATCACGGAAATAGATTTCTGCTTTATGTGGTCCACAAAGGCACATAATGTTCGCTCTTAACAAATGACGAAGTAATTATCGATAAGAAAGGTTTGTTCCTAAAAAATCGTTGTATTGCTGAACTTACGAGAATGAAAATCGTAATATATATGCCCCATCGTGAACGGAAATAGTGCATAGCTAGAAGATATGCTTGATGCTTAGAAATCGTTCTATTGGTCAATGTCATTGAATTAAAATCGCAAATGGTGAACCAGTCTGAACAATGTCTCATTTTCTGTGAAGGGATTAGTTGGGAGAGTGACTCGAGCCGACCCATTGTCGAGGTGTAAGTCCATAATCTACACCTAAGGCGATTTGTTGGAACGAGGGTGGACGAAGTTGTGGATTTATATAAGACCAAAAAATATTTCTAAAATCAAACCCATATGATACGTGCTACCGTGATTTAAACTACTATGTCCAATCGCATTGATTTGTTTTGTATACAGCTGTATGAAATGACATTGTTTAATTTCATTAATGCGGAGTGTATTTTATTTAAGATTTGGTCTGTTTATTAAAATTGTCGTATTTATTTAAAAACTGGCGGAGGGTGATAGGACGTTTCATTTATATATGAATGACATATCACACAGGTTAAGGATATGTTCCACTTTGCTTCGTGAATAAGGAACTGACAAACCGACAATTCCTACATAAACGACTTGTTCTTGAATCGAGTGTATAAGCGGCTTTGACGCAATTGAGGTATCCGTGTAGACTTATTTCAGATGTTTGCAAACTCATAATTAAAGAAAACGCCGTTTCACAGTCCAAAATTTTTCAAATTATTACACAAGATTTCATGGTAGTAGCAGTCAAGATGACGTTAGACGACCATTTCTGAACAGCAAACTTGTCTTATCGCTGTGTACTATTTCTAATTACGAAAACGACATTAATGGCTATTGTTGACCACATTCATCGCAAATCTCTTTTGCGATTTTCATTCTGTGAGTGTCAACAATAAAGCGATGTGTAAACATTAAGCCTTTCCTATCGATGTTGACTATCATCATTTCAAACATTAGAAGCCTTTGTTGATTGCATACATCGCAATCTAATTTTGCGATTGTCAATCATGCGAGTTGAGCGCACATCTTTTTTCAATTAAAAGCTTTCATTACTTGCGCATGCTTACCGTATAAATCTCATATTTCCTTGCGATTTGTATTCAATGACGACGAAGAATATTGCGATTTCATAACAACAAACGTTCCTTATCGCTGTTGAGTATTATTATTTTTGGGCGAACATATACATGTTTTTTTAGAGCATGCATAAATCATGTTTGCTGTAAGATATGTGCTCATGTTAAAGGTCAATAGTGGTAAGATATGTTTGCTGGTCATGAATCACTCTTTTGCTGAGACACTTTAAATGCAAACCTCGAAATAGGATTGTGATTCATGCGGTCAACAACGACTTGTAATATTCGGTCAAAATAGGATAAATTACACACAAGTTGGTTGTACCATCTCTAAAATTTACTTAAAATAGACGAACATGAAATTACTCTGGCGTGGTGGGCACCGTTGTTCGTTTCCTTTTAGATCCTCATGGTGGCTGCGTTGGTTTCTCCTCCACAATTAGAAAGGCCGTCAATTTTTGGCAGAGTTTTTTGCGGAATCCAGGTATATCAATCTGCAAAAAAACTGTAATGTGGAACCAATAGACATGCATTTAATCCCCAATAACAGAGGCCAAGAAATGGCATACAACGTCAAAACAGGGTTCTGCACCATTGTATATCGCTTCAATGTACTTCATTACAAATATGTCGTGATCAATGCCATTATTTTGTAAAGGAGCATGGTATACCATGCGATAGATTCACTCGCTAACGTCGACTCCCAAAATGCCTTTGACGAAACCGATCTGAGAATAATGCGCCGAAAGTAAATTCATGACCCCAATATATGACACGATACTCATATAGATGGAATCTTATGAGATGGGAAATGTCAAGCCGTAAACTACTGTCAACTTCCAACGAATTGTAACACCTTAGTTGTTTTTCATGTAAATCCATCACGTATAAGACCCAATGCTTTTCAGATTGCCAGAGTGTAGGAATCAATATCTGCAAATGGATAGTAAAAATGTTGTTAGCACTGTTATATTGTAATCTTGCACTCTAGGTTTGTTTACTTACTTTTTCACTTGACAAAAGGTCTCTGCAATGATTACCGTTAACCCAGTAAGGTAGCCGTCTTTAAATCCACTGGAGTATGGCAAACGACGTAAGATAGTCTGCAACCGAAACATTGTTAACAACAATGTTAAAATATGAATCAACTGGACTAAATCAATAACCAAAAACAACATAAAATACAACTGATATACCATGAAATACGGGTTGACGATGCTTATAGTTTTGCTTGTTGCGTTGCTTTTAATATAACTGCCGAAATCAGATATAGTCTGTTTGCAGCAAATATGATGTTGTTAACGTACGTACACATGACTTACGTATATAGGCAACTCCTACTAGTTTCATACGAACAAAATTACTGATCATGTTGCATTATGCGAATTCATCGTGCATTCGTTTGATGTCTTCCAGGAGTGATTGACTAAGTTTTCGCCCAACTTCGTCGGTGGATGTTCTACTGAAATAAATAAGGAATTTGCAATGAACGATATTGAAATTACGTTATACAATACACAACACATTATATAATAAGGAATATTCATTTTTTGTCTCGATTTGTACTGTATTATGTTGTACGTACATCAATTTCTGTATTGAAATCGTTACTTTGTTATAAATTTCTCATAAAATCGATGCACATGATTTGAACTACAAATCGTTGTAAATATGTATTAAGCGTATACGAATGACTGTTATAGATTACTCATGCAAATCGCAGTCGAATGACTACACAAATCGCTATACAACGAATATGAAATCGATTCACGCACCACCAAGCACGGACCACAAATCGTCACCGACAAATCAAAATCCAGCGAATACGAAAGACTTCCTTAGCAAGATCAGTGGACGTCTTAGGAGTTCTACTGCGGTCCGAATAAGAAGGGAAACCCAACAATTTCTCAGTAAACGAGCCCTGCTGGAAACCCTAAACTCTTAACAAATCCGACAATGTGGAAATCGGGTCATGCAAAGAGGCATGATAACTTAATTAATAGCTCAAACAAGATTCCTGTGTATTAGTTTTCTCTTGTGAATTCATCAGAGCCTGTCATGAAACATAAAATATACAACACTGCCTTAAGTTTCACAAGAAATACAAACCTCATCCGAACATTGATTACATACCAAAAGACTTGTAAAACTGAAGCTATTGTTGCTGAAAATCTAGTCAGGAGGAATGAAGGTTAGCACGTTGGGTATTACGTCTTTAGGGTATTGGTGCATTTGGACATTACATGAGTTAGATATTCACAAGCTTCACGTAATGGGAAGCAATATAATGTCTTACATACCTATTCATGAGAAGGGCTTTGTTGCTTTTGATTAGAGGTTGGTTGTTTCTTAGACCTTTTCTTGCCAACCAATTCTAGTGCACCCTTTGTTCTCTGACGACTGCGATTAGATGTAGGTTTTCTTTTGATACCCTTCGCTTCATGAATATGTCCATCATAATCAACAATGTTCACTACCGACTTGTTGAAGATGATGTTTAGGCTACGGTGCAACTTCTCAGGAGTGTCAAGCGAAGCATGATTTTCACCTACGTTGTTTGATCCCATTATCTTCGACTGATATTCATTCGCTGCAACAGACTGAAGGTTAATTAACTGCATGTTTTCAAGTAACTCCCTTGACATTTTTCTCATGCATATATAGCCTTCTTCACTTCTCGATGCCAAATCAGCAACATGCATAAATGACCTACACAGTTGTTGGTAACGGAAGGCTATGTGGCACTTCTTGTCGACACCAGATTTACTCACATTGTCCATATCAAGCATTTCAATCTTTGCTTGTCTTCTCCATCTTCGCATTACATAAGACTCCGGTATTTCTTGTATCTTCTCTTGATTAAGTGTCTTTAATGCATGACAGCATAAAATACCTTTGAATTCATTCATTTTGCACAAACATTCAACTCTTCCATTGTTCACATTGTACGTGACATGTGCTTCTTGCCTTTTGTGATGCTTTTTGCCCTCCCATAAAATACGATATTTGCGCATATTCTCGGTTTGCATGGGTTCTTCAATATTGCAATTCATGACATGAAATACCTCTTTCTTGATCCATTCAAATACAGTTAATGTATACAGATCTGCAGATCGCATCAATATTTTCATGCCAAAAGTTGGAGGTCGTGTATTGAAGCATTTCACGTCTTGTTTAAGCTCATTCTGTCTTAGACCGTCTATAAATAATTCATATTGTTCCATGAAGCGAAACATTGTTAAACATGAATACAGGGTTTTCTTCAGCGTGACATGCATAGATTCAGCTCTTTGTGTGCTTATCATACCAGCAAAAAAATATTGTCTTCCATATGCCAATGCCCACTTCTCTTTTTCTGCATATAAATTTTGTAACCACAAACAATCTTCAAGGTCGTATGTCTGAATCATTTCCTCCCAATTAGACATAAAGGTGATCTCGTCTATGCTCTCAAGCACACACCTAGTAAACTTTTTATCAAACCCTGTCTTCTGATTAAATATGTGTCCTATGTTCTTTGCTGCATTTTGAAAGATATGCCACAAACATAGCCGATGAAGTGCATTTGGACACACATGAAGCACTGCAGCCGCAATTGCGTGATCACCATCTGTAAGTACAACTTCAGGTTGCTTCTCGTTCATTGCCTGTGTAAATACTTTGAACAACCACTCAAAGCTTTCCTTGGTCTGGTCATATAAAAACACGCCGCCTAATATACAACTCTGTGAGTGATGGTTCACTCCGACAAACTACGCAAATGACCACTATTCAGTATTAATCTTTACTGTAGTATCAAATACAAGCACATCATTGAAGCATTCATAATCTACTCTTGACTTTGAATTGGCCAAAAACATATTCATAACATATCAATCTTCATCCAGTTGCATTGCACTAAAGAAACCAGAGTCATTGCTTGATTTCTTCTGTAAGTAATCAACCAAAGAACATATTTCTCCATTCTTCATGTTATTTGTCCTCTTCATTTTCAAGTGGTTTCTTAGATCCAAAGGTGTGAATGACACATTATCGCGACCACCGTCTATGTGGGCAAACAAATTGTATGTCTTCCTTGGTGCAATGCTGTCGTTATCGGCTATTTCAGCCATTGCAGCATGTGTTACAGTTACTTTACGATGCGACCTTAACATAGGAGTCATAAATGATGCAGATAAATCATGATTATGATCACTGATTAAAGTACGAACTAGAATTTTTTCATTCGTATGTCTTCTCAAAACCATTCTCGCTTGATATCCACATCTTGATTCTAGCATGCTCCTTGTTGGATTTCTCATTGATTTCTTCCAACCTTGCTTGGAACAAACATATGTCTTTCTTACCACGACACATTGTGCATTTTTTGACCAAGAAAACATTCTCACACTGAACCCAACTTTTAGGGCATAATTATTGTAAAATTTATATGCAACTTCCTCATTATTAAACTGCATTCCTTCTACCGGAACATAGTCAAGTGTACTTCCATGTTCATTCGCAGTGCCTACACTTTTATTATGTGTATTGTCATGATAATCTACCTCATTATTGAATTGCATTTCTTCTACTGGAACATTTAAGTCAAGAGTGGGTCTAATGCATGCACCCTTCTTATCATGTGCATCATTAATGCAGATGTTCAATTCTTCAGTTGCGTCATTCCTATAGATGTTCAATTCTCCATAACTTTCAATTGATTGAGCTACATCGGCTTCATTACAACCTGATGATAAGCTCAACAATGTTATAAGCAATATATCAGTTTGTGTTGCCAACAAAATAACAAATAAATCGATATTAACTAACATAACAATATCTCACAAATCGGTAGTATGTTACTAATACAACGGTTTGAGATACAATGCATATAATGAGTGAATGTAGGATACCTCATGGGGTAGATGCCCTTCCTAGCATTTGTAAACAAATATTCTTGTCAACGGGTCCCAGCGTCTTACAAATATCGATAAGTTTTTAACCATCGTAAGAACAAGATCTACCTGCAGTAACAAAACAATGCCTTAATGGCACACAAGACGACATGCGTTCTTCAATGACAACATGATGAGATGGAAAGCTACTCACGACGCTTTAATGGCACTGGTCGGAATGTTTGTGCGTCATTGCTTTCTTCTGTAATGCCTAACGACAATGCAAAAGAAGAGAAGACACGAGAATGTTTTGTAAGCAATATATCATGTTGCGTTAGCAAGCGCATATGTTTACTATGATTTAATCAGGATGCATATAACAATGGATACCGATAAGGGTTAGCAAGGCAAAGAATCGATTTAATGAATGACAGTATAAAAGCAACTGCGGTTTGATATTTGCTGATACTGAGCATCAAGTTGTCATTTATCATGCCAATAAAAGACACGAAATGTCGTACATGTGTGTTGACGATAACGCTGACAGAACAACGATTTGAATGCGTGTAACAATGTGTTTCTGCATGCACATGTTTTCAAAGTCTGTGTACAAATATCTTATGAATACATATTACAAAACATATAATATCTTACAAATCGATATACATATCAAATAATATATTGAAAATCGATACGACAGTTCAGCATAATAACTTATAAATCGACAATACAAAACCACAATATCTAAAAGGTCGATAAATATATCGCACAATAAATTACAAATCGATACGGAAGAAATTGAGCATCATAGCAAACAAATCGATGTTAACTAACAAAACAATATCTCACAAATCGGTAGTATGTTACTAATACAGCGGTTTGAGATACAATGCATATAATGAGTGAATGTAGGATACCTGATGGGGTGGAGGCCCTTCCTAGCATTTGTAAACAAGCATTCTTGTCAACAGGTCCCAGCGTCTTACAAATATCGATAAGTTTCCAACCATCGTAAGAACAAGATCTACCTGCAGTAACAAAACAATGCCTTAATGGCACACAAGACGACATGCGTTCTTCATCGATAGCATGATGAGATGGAAAGCTACTCACGACGCCTTAATGACACTGGTTGGAATGTTTGTGCATCATTGATTTCTTCCACAATGCCTAACGACAATGAAAATGAAGAGAAGACACATGAATGTTTTGTAACACAAGGCAGGCACGAGAAGGCGACAATGTGTTGTAAAACAGGATACAAAACAAGGCGGAAACCTCGACTGGAGACGAAGGCAAAGTTTGCGTTGACAATGGGAGCTACTGTTACAGCAGATGACACAAGAGTTTAATGAATAGCAAACGTCTACACCTTAAATAGTTAACATCAAACTTTCTGGATGGAGGACTTTTTTGTCCTTTTCTCAAACCGTAGTTTCCCAACTTTTGAATGAAAGATATTTTTGTCATTTTCTCGAACCGTCGTTTCAGGGCAAGAAAAGCAAGGGTGATTAAGTCTTTGCAACAACATCAGAGTCCGATGCAAAGTTATGTCAACATACACGGGAATACGAGCTCCATGTGCGTAAAGACGTGGCGCTCATTCGCCCCCCCCCCCCCCCCCCCCCCCCCGAACACAAACGTGGGATTCAGTGAATCATCGGGGGAGAACATACACCACCCTCCCGCTAGAGAGAGGCCCATATATATTTATTATGTAGGATAAATTGCATTTCTTAATGGGACTTTTGGGTAAGTCCTATTACAATTAGAAATACCATTAGCAACAAACACCTTATTAGAACCTTTCCTTGAAGGACCTTCCATTACAATAAAACATTCTTTGTCAAGGGTTCTTTCTTAAGAGGCAAGTCACTTGGGATTGGAAACACGTTGGAGCTGATTTTCCTTTATCTCGTGTTTAGTTGGACTCTTGTCTACCTTTCTAATAACTTGCATCCATTAGACCACCGAGGTGGTATCCCATGTGGTAATCGGGGTCCTGCCGCATGGGGCAGCTGTTGTTTTGGTAGGGGTCCGCCTAACCCCAGCTTGCCTTTAAAAAAAGAAAAAAAATTGCATCCATTAGGTGACGTGCATCCTTTAAGAGCCTCCCATAAGCTGAACGTCCAATAGGCCACGTTAAGCTTGGCCCTGAACATATTATGCAAAGTAAATGATAATGACTTCTTAAGAATACCCGCTTTTGATCATTAGAAGACAAGTGATGAATACACAACCACTCGCTCCCAAACAAAATACATGTTTATCTCAATGTACTTCTGCCATTAAAGGTAAAATTAGCTGCAGGATAAGTTGCACTTACGCTATCACATCATAAGGTTGGAGTAACATTTGACTTAAAACCTAAGTTCTTCTAAGAGATACTAAACCCACATAACTTCTGCAACTGCATTGACTACTGCTTTGTATTCTGCTTTTGTGTTGGATCTGGAAACATGTTTCTTTGAGCTCCATGAAACTAAATTTGATCCAAAATAGACTGTGAAACCTGTCGTAGATTTACAATCATTTAGGCATATATGGGCTCTAATTAAACTTGGAAGGCCTTAGCAGCAAACCTAACTAATTAAATAGTATGCCGCAAATTGTATAAATTAGGCTTTACAACTGCCCAATGGCCTATGGTATGGTGATGCATAAATTGGTATACAAAATTAACTGAAAAGAGCAAATCTGGTCAAGTCATAATCACATATTATAGGTTACCTACAGTACTCCCGTAGAGAGTAGGATTCTCAAATTAATTCGTTACCATGAACTTTGACAACTTAACTGATGTAGCCGTAGATATAGGCTTGGCATCTAGCATGTTAGCTCTCTTGAGAGGATCAACAATATACTTACATTGTGACAAGTACAAACCTTGAGACGAATATGAAGCTTCAATCTTGAGAAAATAATAGAGTTGTTTAAGATCTTTTAAGGCAAATTACTTGCCAACTGATTAAATAAAATTCTGAATAAAATCTGTTGAGTTTCATGTGACCAGTATATCATCAACATAAACCCATACAAACCTACAACTTATCTTTACATAGTACAATACAAGAAAAATAAGCATTAGCGACGGAAGTTTGTGACAGATTTTTTCCATTGCTACTTTGTGATGAATTAATGAGAGAAACAAATCCGTCGCTAAAATCCATAATATTTACAAAAATAACAACAAAAAACTTTTGTCACCAAATCCGTCGCTAATTAGCGATGACTTAGCGACGTCAGGTTTTGATCGTAATATCTACAATATTTAGCGACAGATTTGGCGACAAAATTTTTTCCGTCGCTACTTAGTGACGACGTTAGCGACAAAAATATTATGCCGCTGCCTAGGCATATAAATTTGCGATGATATTGCGACGGAAGTAGTCCGTCGCCAAATCCGTCGTTAAGTTTCCCGTAAATCCCTAATCAGAACCCTTCTTTCTCTTTCCTGTTTCGTTTATCCCGCCCGACGCAATCCCCTGACTGTCGCCCTCTCCCGCCCGATGCACTCCCTGACCTGACGCCCGTCGCTTCTCGCCCGCCACCCAGCGTCTCCCAGGTAAGTGGGTCCTTTTTTTCAGTAGGGGGTTGCCCCCCTGCCTCGTTATTTTTTTCCGGCAGGGGGAGGGGGGCGCCTGCCTCATTTTTTTTTCTGGCAGGGGGTCGACCGCTGCCTCATTTTTTATTTTCGGCAGGGGGGGTCACCCCCCTGCTTTTCCAACATGGGGGTAGCCCCCCTGCCTCTTTTGTTTTTCCAGTAGGGGGGGGGGGGGGGGGCATCCCCCTGCCTCTTTTTTTTCCGGCAGGGGGTAGCCCCCTGCCTCGTTTTTTATTTTCGACTATTTTTCTTTTTCTGCAGGGGGTCGCCTCCCTTGTCTCATTTTTTTTCGGCAGAGGGTCACCCCCTGCCTCCTTTTTTATTTCCGGCGGGGGGTCTCCCCCATGCCTATATTTTTTTTTTCGGCAGGGGGGGGGGGGGGGGGGGCGACCCCCTGCCTCTTTTTTTTTTGGCAGGGGGTTGCCCCCCTTGCCTCATTTTTTTATTCGGGCAGAGGGTCGCCCCCTGCCTCTCTTTTTTTTCGGGTAGGGGGGCGACCCCCTGCCTCATTTTTTTTTTCGGCAAGGGGTCGCCCCTCCTGCCTCATTTTTTTTTCAGCAAGGGGGGCGATGGGCCGGGGGGCGCCCGACGATTGTCGGGTTCTTAAACCACGGCATCACACTGTGTCTGTCGCTCTGGGGGATGATCACTGCCTCTGGAGACCTTGTGTCGCTGTCGTACATCGTTGGCCTATTGACTAGCCGGCCAAACTCAAAAACTTGTTGGGCCGAACGGAGAGGTGGTCGACGCCTGGGAGGCGTTTTGCCTCGCCAGAATCCCTTCCGATTTTGATATTTATTCTAAATTTTTTTCTTTCAGCAGAGGGTGACTTCATTTTAACACAATGTCTCTTGCAGATTTCTCAATGGATCCCGCTTGTGCCCCGCCACCCGTGGTAAGTAAGTTACAAAATCAATGCAAATTGGGTAAATACTTATGATGAGTAAGTGATGCAAGCGCATCACATGTTATTTAATTTATTGGATGCAAAACTTTACTGTTCACACACTCACTTAGTTGTTGATATCTAGGACTGCTTTGTTGGAGTTTGAAGATCATGTTGAGCATGATTTAAATGTATGCGAATAGAAGTGTTCTTATTTTTGGAGTATGGATTCCATGCTAGGCATGATAGTAGTTAGCGGGATATTGGAGTGTGTTTGTTGCAGGTACATGTTTGACATTTTTTTGATATAAATGCTTTCAATGTATTGCAATGTTTGATGTGATTGTATCCATGCTTGCATGTAGTTAATTTTAATTTGATTATGACTTACATGTGAAATTGTATAATGAAAGCATGCTTCAAATGAATGTATCGTGTTATGAATAGTTTATACATGAAAATATTAAGTTATCAATGCATGCATCATAATTCTCGTGATTGTATGACATCATATATTGCATGATAAATTTGATATTTTCTTCATCATAACATTCTGATGATTCTCTTATAGCTGGTTAGGATACTATTCGTAACATCATACAACAAAATGACTGCAAACCGTGAATGGATGTATCGTAGAATAGTTGACAATGAGTTATCGCATGAATATATGGATGGTGTTGAAAGTTTTATTGAATTTGCAATAGAAAGTGTCAGTACAATAGATCCCACAGATCGAATTATGTGTCCCTGCAAGATTTGTAAGAACAATCGATTTGTAGAACCTCATGGCGTTAGACATCACCTATACAGGAAGGGTTTTGTGAGTGATTATCAGAATTGGATGTTTCATGTTAAAGAATTTAGAAATAATTTTGATGCATGGGTGAATGTGGTGCACGATAATTCATATATGGATTTGATATTTGATGCCGCAAGAACAGAATTGGGTTCTGCTATGGGTCCTAGTGATGTAATAACTGAGTAGATGAAGAATCACCAAATGATGCAGCTAGTAGATTTTATGATTTACTTAGAGATGTTGATGAGCCACTTTGGAACGGTTGCGAGAGTCACACTATCTTGTTTGCAGTTCTTCAACTATTGAATTTGAAGTCTGAGTATAATTTAAATCAATCATGTTTTGACTGCTTGTACATGATTGCGAAGAGTATGTTGCCCAAAGATGAGAAATTGCCACAAAATTTCTATCGTGCAAAGGTTATGGTTAACACTCTAGGTATGGGGTATAAAAAGATAGATGCTTGTTCAAATCACTGCATGTTGTATTTCAAGGATCAGGAAAACAACATATTATGCATGTCATATGGGCATCCTCGGTTCAAGCCAAAGACAAGAGACAATGGTAGCACAAGATCAAAAGATGTTTTATACAAGTTGCTCTGCTACTTTCCTATCACTCCTAGATTACAACGATTGTATATGTCTTCAAGGATAGCTAAACACATGAGATGACATGCAAATAAAGTTCGACATGATGAAGACAAGATCACGCTTCATGTTGACGCGGAAGCTTGAAAGCACTTTGATCATACTCAATAGAACTTCGCAATAAAAGTGAGAAATGTTAGACTCAGTCTATATACAGATGAATTTAATCCATTTGAGGGTAGATCAACTCCACACTCATGTTGGTCAGTATTTGTAACTCCATACAACCTTCCACCAAGCTTGTGTATGAAGTATCCAAATCTTTTATTGTCTCTATTGATCCCTGGTCTGACCTCACCTGGCCAAAATCTTGATGTCTATTTAAGGTCATTGATTGATGAACTAAAAGTATTGTGGGATGACGGTGTTACCACGTATGATGCCCACAAAAAATAAATTTTCAATATAAAGGTCGTTGTTCTATGGACAATCAGTGATTTCCCTGCATATGGTATGTTATCTAGTTGGAGCACACGTGGGAGGTTGGTGTGTCCGTATTGCATGGAGGATACAAAAACTTTTAGATTGACATATGGAAAGAAGTCTTGCTAGTTTGAGTGTCATCGTAGATTTCTACTTAGCGACCATCTGTTTCGACGACAAAGAAATGTGTTTCGAATAGGCACAACTAAAATGGAAGGTTCAACCACAAGATTGTTTGTCGTAGAGATTTTAAGAAGATTGTAATACTTTTTAGATATATTAACAGATGCTCGTAGTCTGACGCCCTTCCTTGGATTTGGGAAGGATCACAATTGGACAAAAAAATCTATTTTTTGGGAACTACCATATTGGTCGACCCTATTGATATGACATAATTTAGATATGATGCATGTGAAGAAAAATGTGTTTGATAATGTGTTCAATACAATAATGAATGTTAAAGGAAAAATAAAAGATAATTTGAAGGCCCGTATGGATTTAAAAGTAATATGTAAAAGATCAGAATTGGAACTCAAAGGGTATAATGGCAAAGTACTGAAACCAAAGGCAAGGTACATGCTTGGACCTGATAAAATAAAGCAGGTATGTCAATGTTTGAGATAGTTAAGATTTTCAGATGGATATGTCTCTAACATTGCTCGGGCTGTGAAGATTGACAATGAACAGTTATATGGGTTGAAGAGCCATGATTGTCATATCTTTATGCAATTATTGATACCCCTAGCATTCCATGATATGTTAGACAAATCTATATGGGGGGTATTGTCTGAGTTGAGTGAATTTTTTAGAACATTGTTGTGAACACCCCAAATTTTTCAAAGTTTTGTAAAAAACGACTCTTTTGCCCCTAACCCCGTTTTCTGAGAAAATCAAGTCATTTCTTCAGATTTTCTGAATTAAAATCCATATTGGTATATTCAAAATTAATTCCGGATCCGAATCCAGTACTTTAAATCCATATTTTCTCAAAATCCGGATCCGAACCCATTTCTAAAGAAATTTTCTCAAAATAGCTCTGAAAAATTCCCTTTTGTAAATATTTTACAAAAACACAAAAAAACTAGTTTTAAATATTTGATTTCTCGTAAAGCTTTAGGATTTTATTCCAAAAAATACAAAAAAAATAGAAAAATAACATTAAAAAAAATTTGAGAAAAGCTACAAAGAAAACGGATGATTTTCAAGCTTTTGAAGCTGTTTTTACCAAAAACCTCATTTCTTAAACATTTTTTTCAAAAATTTCTTAAAAAGGGGAACCACCTTTTTTTTAGGAAAGAGTTACAACGAACTCTCTCCCGCGCTCCCTTCTCCATCGCAGATCTGCAAACGGCCTCCCCCTCCCTCCGCCCTCGATCTTCAACGAAACCACCTTCCGGATCCTTCCTCTTCCCTCAATAAGAAGAGGTGGAGGAGGAGGGATTGGGCATAAAGGAAATCTGGCCTCCATACCCCTGGTGCATTACCCTCGAGCTTCTCTCTCCTGAAAGAAAGAGACCCATCTTTCCTTTCCAGCAGATCATCCATCCCCCTCATCCGCGCTGAAGCATCAAGGATCTATTCACATTTCGTATCCCATCCTTCAAGGAGTCTTCATCGAGAACGATCTTCCCCAAAATGTTTCCTCTATAAGAAGTCACTGTCCTCTTCCATTTCGATCGAGAAGAAGGAATTCTAGGAAGCAGGGAAAGAAGAATTCACTCCTTCAGAACCCTTGCCGTATCCCGGTAAGTCTCCCCTCTCTCATTTTTTTTTTTTTTTTGCCTCATAGGTTTTTCTCTGTGTTAATTCCCTTTTTACGCACTATGGGTGTTGTCGGATTGCCTATGGCATCCTTGACCCACCTTGTGCAACAATAAACAAAATGAATAATTCTAACATCTTGAGCATCCACTTGATTTCAATTATTAATATCCTCTATGAATCATTACATTAGTATCTGTAATTTCATTTTTTTTTCTTTTATGTCGTTCTTTCCCTTCTTGCCTCCATATAGCCTCGTCGGCTGCTTCCATTTTCGATTAGAAATAGCTTCTGCATAGACATCCAGTCCGAGCGGCTTCGCTTAGCAGAAGTTGTTTTCAAAGAATCTCGGATCCTTCCTATGATTTGGTCACGTTTCCTCATTGAGGGATGAATCACTGTGTCTTTGGACATTTCAATTCATCTCATAATCTGTTTCGATTTTCCCTCATCTCAAATCTTCTTTGACGATTGGACTGTTTTTAATCGATATTCGATCGTCGGATTTTTTTTTTACCAGTTCGGCTTAATTTCTCGCCTTGATTATTTTTATCATTACTTTGTTTTGATCTTGTTTGAAAGCCTCATTTCTGTTTCATTTTTTTATTTATTCGTCTATATCCTGCGATCCTTGGGATTTTGTTCCATCATATGAACATCATATTGCAAAAGTTAGCAATCAGAAACTCAGGCTAGAGTCACTGAGAAATCTGGCATTTACCTTATATTTTGTTTCCCATATTAGATTCCACTAATTACCTTATATTTTGCACCGACTGTATTTTTGTTTTAATTCAAGTTTTACTTGTATTTTTTTTTTTTTGCCATTCGTCGTTTGTCTGTTCATCCGCTTTATATCTCCTCTTTCAATATTGGTTTAGGTTTCATTGTGCATTTCAACATTCTCATCCTATTGTTGAATGACTGTAGCTTCATCACCTTTGCAATACATGTGCATTGTATATCTTACTGCCATAGGTCCCCAGCTCACTATCACCCAATGCATCCCCTCATAGCATTGTATATCCCTTTCATTCTCTGTATGGCATCGATCCCTGCAATCCCATTTGATGTATCATCTTTGTTGGTTTACATCATAGTCACCCCCTGTTTATATTTAGTCCAATCAATACATCACATATTCTTTTGTATATGTATTGTTATTCGGTCCAGTCTTAGCATGAGTATGTTTCTTCATTTAGCAGCGCAACTTCAGTAGGCACATCTGCGTCTGTACTCTTTATTTGCAAATACCTATACCACTCACCTATTCATTCCTTTGCCACCAAGGCCAGTCACAGCTGGTGACTGCCATGATGACCAACAATATGAGTATGGTCAGAGAATAAGACATTGCCAACTCCTTTTTAGTAAGAGCGTTTGACATAGCTGAAAGCCATTTGTTAAGTGATTTGCATAATCCAACTCGCAGAAATCTATCTACTGCAAATCGACTTGCCGCTGAGAGTGATCTATTGACTTACCGTGCCATGATAAGCCAAGTGAAGAATTCGATCTGTGGCATGAAATCGAGTGGAGGAATCAATATATTCATCAATCTAAGTTGTGGCTAGTTCTTATTCACTGTTCAACCTCCATAGTAGCCCCTGTACCCCCATTTCCTGTACTAATCACCTCTGTACATTCACACTGCATAACAGTAGCCACTTGATGCAGTTGCTTTTTTTTTTATTTAGCATTGGTATAGTTCATTGCATAACACCTCACCTCATCTTACTAGTACAACCCTTTTGCATTCACCATTAGTTATCAATCATTGTTTACTTGTGCTTCAGATTTGATATCAGTCTATTCGTATATGTGTTGGTTTAACCTCCCAACATTTCAATTTGCATGACTCTCCCAAAAATTTTTGCAACTTGGTGATAATGTTTGCTTAGGTTTTGTGCTGAAAGGGTGTCTAGAAGTAATTCTTTGATGATGACTAAATCAGACTTCAGAACTACTGTAAATCACGTTAGGTCACTGGTTCAAAGGGCTAGATTGTTGGGTTATTGTGAAATGTATTCTTGGCTGGTGTCATGCTCGGGTTGCAGATGACCGACTTACCTTTCTTACTATGCTCAATTTTGGTGATCGAAGTTCACTATGGTTTAACAATATGGTGATTCTTCAGCAGTCTGTTCAAGGGAATGGGTTGTCAATTGTATTTGGTCCACCTGTTATGACTGCCACAATTGTAATATGTGATTCATTTGATTATGCAATTGCAATTGCTGGATAGATAGTTGCATCTTTTGACGTTTCAATACCAGCAGAGAATAAAGGAACTTCTGGTTTCACAAATATCAAGTTCTTCATTAACACCAGAACTCGTGTTAGAAATTTGTCCTAGAGGTTGATTCATGGGAAGTATAAAAAAAAAAATCTATCTGTCATCATTTTTTTTCCTTTTCCAATAAGAATGTTTTGACCATAAACTAAGTAACCAGGAACAAAGCATCCACAGATTTTACTCTCCCAGATCCAGAAGTAGCATCAAATAAGCAGTTCGCTTGGAGGGATATACATCACTGGAGGCCTTCATAATATATCATTGTGCATTCTCGCAGCATTTTACTTGCTTGTTTCATTTTCGTGGCATTTCATTTGCTTAGTTCACTTCATTAAAATTTCATAACATGCCATTGGATATCGGTCATAGTATGTCATTCGATGCTTACAGCATGTTATGAGGCTTCTTAAGCAAGCTTCAATACCTTTCACATTTGTTACACAACACCTCATCTATATTTTTCATGTCACTACTAATCCCATTCACACAATACCCATTGTTGTGACATTTCACCTTCCTCTGCAGTCCTTAATCACAGTTACTTGAGGTTATCTTCACACTTCAAATTCAGTCATATTTGCTTCCAGCATCACTTTTTTTTTTTTACAAAACTCCCCCCACACCTCAGCACATCTCTCCATTGAATATACCCCTATATGTATATATATGTATATATGCCTATACATAGATATGTACATTTATGTGAATATACCTATATATGTATGTATATATATATATGTATATATGTATATAGATATCTTTTCCATCCTTTTTATCATACATATATTTTCATCATTTGATTTCCATATATATATGATTTTCCCTTTTTTTTTTTTACTAACCTGGTTGTTTTGCATGAAATATGGAAAAGATATCATTACTTGGGGTTGTACATTTGATTTTATCCATTGTAATAGTTAGATTGGAATGAGAATTTACATTCCCTGCTTTGGGTAGAATGGATGAGCATTATAGACATCATAAATTGTTTGTTCTCATGCATTTCTTCCTTTATTTTCTCAAATTCTCACAAAGGTAAAACACGGATGGCACGTGCACCTTTTCATAAGAGATAAGTTAATTCTAAGTTGATGATTTACACCAACGGCCATAGTCGGGGTGTAAACAAGACTTAGTATTTTTATCTTTTATGAAATAACACTGGATCCACACTGGATCCATTTTCCAAAATTCATCATATTTTCCTAAGCATTTTCTTCTTTTATCAGAATTTAACCTAAAATTAACCCAAAATATATACCAATGGCCATAGTCAGGGTATATTGAGGGTTAATTTCATTTTAAAATTCTATAAAAGCACCAAAAAGATATTTTATCCTTCATTTGAATCTAGATACGACTATTATATAATATACTCAATGACCATAGTCAGGGGTGTATTATATCATTAGTCTTATTTAAATTCATTTAAAGAATAAAATATGATTTTTTTCAAACCCAATTTCAACTTATTTAAATTCATACATCATATAGGATAGAATTGCATCATATTTTCAAAACTTCTTTTTTTCAAAATTTCAAGTGTTTCTTCTTCTTCATCAGATCTTAATCAAATCCAATTCTATCTCATTTTAAGATTCAAAATTTCAATTTCAAAGTCCAATTTGACTTCGAAACTCCTTTATGTTCAAATTTTAAATTTCCAACTCAATTCAATATCTAATTTCAAAGTCGAATTTAAACTTTGAAGCTTCTGATCCATCTTCTGGTTCAAAATCAAGTTTTCTTCAAGTTTTAAATCAAAGTTGAGATTGACCCTGAATCTCAAAAATCCAAACCTTCCTAAGTTCAATCTGGGTTTTCAAAACCCAGATCCATCTTTAAAAAGTCCTATTCGGACTTTTCACAACCCAAATCCAAAGTAAAATCCTAAATCCCAATTTGGATCCAGATTTCCAAGTATAAAATCCATTCCACTTCGGATCTCCAATGACAGATCCAAACTCCATTTAGGATCCAGATCCTCATTCTTTATTGGATCTTAGACCTTAGATCCAAATCCATTCTAGGATCCAGGACCTAATTCTATCTTGGATCTCAGACTTCAGATCCAATTTCATTTTAGAATCCAGAATCCAACTTCATCTTGGATCTCAAATTAAAGATCCGAATTCCATTTAGGATCTAGAATCCAACTTTACTTTGGATCCCAAACTTCAGATCCAAATTTCATCTTGGATTCCAAATCTCGGATCCAATTTCATTCAAAATTTCAGATCCAATTCCATCTTGGATTCCAAACTTAGAGTCCAATTCCATTCAAGATTCCAGATTCAAATCCCATCTTGAATCCCATGTGCCAAATCAACTTCTCGAACCAATTCCATTTCATTCCAGATTTCAAGATCAAATTCTCACTTTCAGATCTTAAAACTCAAAATTCAACTTTGAATCCTATTCAGAATCCAGATTCAAATTTCCTCTTGAAATTCCATACTTTTAAATCCATTCTATTTCTCAATTTTATCCAAATTTCACAATTCTATCTTTCTTTCTTATTTAATTCCATTTTCATTTCTATTCAAAGTCCATTTGTGACTTGGAAAATTCTTCTCTTCTTCTTTTATCTCAAAACTTTTCCTCAAAATCCAGATTTATTTTCCCAAGCTCATGATTATTCTAAAGACTTAGAACTTTAATTTTAAATTCTAAGTTAGAAATCGTTTCTTCACTTTATCAGACTCACTTGGAAATTCTTCAAAATATTTTCAAAAGGAGCATACATCTTTGCATTCGCACAAGCATGATTCATTGTGCATTTAGACTTAGGATAAATACTTAGATAAATTCTTCGCAAAGCAAAAGGCATAAAATTCGACCCTTGGTTCGATTACCCCTGGTAAAGGCGCCAGGAATGGTCGAACCTCGTACCGACGAGCGAATCCCGTCTCCCAGTTTTCCCGCAAATATTTCAAAAACGGAGGCGAGTTATTTCAAATATTTTTTTTAAAATTAAGGTCAAGTGAGACCCGCAAAAGAGTTCATCTTCTCTTCTCTTCTTTCTTTTCTCTTCTCTCTTTCTTTCCGTCTTTTATCTTTCTCCCTGCAAAAAGGAGGAAAATAAGAGGTTGGAAAAGAAAAAAGAAGGAAGAGAGAGAATATTACGAGAGGAAAAATTTTGCGATGATCACAATGGGCAAACAATGAAGAAGGAGATGAAGATGAAAAAGCTGAAGAAGGCGAAGAAGAAGAAGAAGAATATGAAAGTCAAACAAGTGATGAAGAAGAATTCTCGAGCTAGTGAGCAAAATCTTGTAATACAAACCTCTATTTGAATGTATTTCAATGTTTTGAATATATTGCAATACTTGATGTGAATGATTTGAATTATTTGAATTATTTGAATTATTTGAATGTATAGAAATGTGTGACAATGATTTGAATGTATTGCAATACTTGATTTGAATGTATTGAAATACTTGATGTTAATGATTTGAATCAATTTGAATGTATTGCATGACATTTTTTATTTGTTAGAATATGGTTCGTAGAGCTTATAGTGGTTGTTCATTCAGTAGTAGCCAGTCTCAGCCTTCATCTTCACGAGCTCCTTTGATAGGTATATCATTTAAGTAATTGGATACTTGATTAGTTAAAATGCACATTCTGAGAATTTCTAACATATTTTTTTACAGTTGATGTTTCGCCTGTACATGACCCGCCTACACCAGTTGATCATACAAGTCAGGAGCCAACACATGATGCAGGGTCTTCTCAGTCTAGCACAAGAAGACTCATTCAAAGAGTGTATATCGATAATCGACCATAAGTATTTCATTTTCACTTATTGCATATCTTATAAATATTGTATATTGATATTTAATATATACCAATTCATGTGCAGCACGAGGTTCGAGTCACAAGAAGTAGTATATGATATTAGGAATTCACTACTTCAACATCTACCAGGACCGATCACTCAATGAAAAGAGTATCCAAAAGAGGTGATAGACAGATTGTGGTCCTCATTCACGGTATACAGTTGTTTGTTATAGTTAATATATTTCATATTTAATTATTTGTTATAGTCATGTCTACTAATTTTCTGAAAATATTTAGAGGCTTCGAATCGCTTCGCGACTACGATGGAGAAACATGATGTAAGAAAGGCATGGCAGAAGGTAGTTGTCAATCGATTTGCAGACATGCTGCACAATATGAAGACTGCAACAAGAAAAACATCTGACGGGATAGATGATCCACTGCAGTGGAAAGGCCATGGACCTCCTACTATCAGGTCAGATGTTTGGGATGCAATGTGTGACAAGTGGGTTGGGGATGCATTTCGAAACCGCTCAACGAAGGATGCACAAAATCGAGCAAAAATGTCTGAAGACTATCTACACATAAGTGTATCTAGGACTTTTGGGAGCCACCTGAAGAAAATGGTAACTCATTAATATATAAACAAATCAATTTTATAAGTATTGTTGCTAACCTGTTAACTAAATCTTTTATCATTTTACTTTGCAAGAAACAGAAAAAGGAAGCATTGTGCCATACAAGGATGCGTTTGTTCAAACATATAAATATAAGACCACGAAATAGTTCGTATCGGAGAAGGTGATAATGACAATGATATATATTTATTGTATTAATAATCATTGTAATATACAAGTTATCATAAACATTGTAATTCTTAATTATTAATTCATACTGTAAATATTATTTTGTATGAGTCATATGAGCAATAGATGGTAGAGCGATATGGCAATGACTCTACTCAACATCCATCATTTGATCCTGCAGCATGGGTGACTGCAGCAGGTGAACCCAAAAAGGGTCGTATGTTCGGGTTTGGGAGTAATATGAACACCTCACCAGTCATTGCTTCCTCCAGTCATGGCTCAGAGACTTCTTCCGTCAACATCAGCTCCAAGCATTTGACTGATTCTTGGGATGATGTATGCCAGATCGTTAAGGACGAAATGCGTGACTACTTCCATGAAACAATTGTCGACGTTCTTCAGGATGAGTTCAACAAGTTTTTGCAGAACAGGGGAGCTTCGTTTGCAGATGCCTCTCAGGTATGAACGTTTCATGTGATGTATTGCATGTCGTTAGATTTCATATAACTTTGATTGCCTTAACTTAGGTGCATTGCATATAATTTATTTCAGTATATTTTGTTTATCAACACTAACCTTTTATATGATATTTCAGTATAATAATTTTATTGTCTTAGAACACATATGAGCATGATATAATCACATATATAGTTTTTTTCCTGCCTTAGAACACATATGATCACGATAGAATCATATATACAATTTTTTGACTGCCTTAGAGCATCTCTGAGCATGATAGAATCATAAATACAGCTTTTTTTATTGCCTTAGAACACATGAGCATGATATAATCACATATACAGTTTTTTGCCTACCTTAGAACACATATAAGCATGATATAATCACATATACAGTTTTTTGCATGCCTTAGAACACATATGAGCATGATAGAATCACATATATAATTTTTTTACTGCCTTAGAGCACATATATATGAGCACGATAGAATCACAAAACAGTTTTTTTACTATCTTTAGAACACATATAAGCATGATAGAATCACATATAAAGTTTTTTGATTGCCTTAGAGCACATATGAGCACGATAGAATCACATATAAATTTTTTTGACTGCCTTAAAACACATATGAGCATGATATAATCACATATATAGTTTTTTGTCTGCCTTAGAATACATATGAGCATAATAGAATCACATATACAGTTTTTTGACTGCCTTAGAGCATATATGAGCATGGTAGAATCACATATACAGTTTTTTTGACTGCCTTAAAACATATATGAGTATGATATAATCACATATAAAGTTTTTTGCCTGCCTTAGAACACATATGAGCATGATAGAATCACATATAAAGTTTTTTTGTCTGCCTTAGAACACATATGAGCATGATATAATCACATATAAAGTTTTTTTACTGCCTTAGAACACATATGAGCATGGTAGAATCACATATACAATTTTTTTACTGCCTTAGAGCACATATGAGCATGGTAGAATCCCATATAAAATGTTTTTACTGCCTTTAGAACACATATGAGCATGATTGAATCACATATAAAGTTTTTTAATTGCCTTAGAACACATATGAGCATTATATAATCACATATACAATTTTTTGCCTGCCTTAGAACATATATGAGCATGATAGAATCACATATATAGTTTTTTTACTGCCTTAGAGCACATATATATGAGTATGATAGAATCATAAAAATATTTTTTTTACTATCTTTAGAACACATATGAGCATGATTGAATCACATATAAAGTTTTTTTACTTTCTTAGAACACATATGAGCATGGTAGAATCACATGTACATTTTTTTGACTGCCTTAGAGCACATATGATCATGATTGAATCATAAATAGTTTTTTTTACTGCCTTAAGAATGCATATGAGCATGATAGAATCACATATACAGTTTTTTTACTGCCTTAGAACACATATGAGCATAATAGAATCACATATACAATTTTTTTACTGCCTTAGAACACATATGAGCATGATAGAATCACATATAGAGTATAATTTATTTTAGTATATTTTGTTTATCAATACTGACCTTTCTCTTCTCGTGTAGGTTGCTAGCGATAATCAGCGTAGTGGAGCTGAAGGAACAGATCAAGACAATAAACAAGAGGATGCACAAAATCTTGGCAATGATTAGATTCATATGTTGAATTTATTCTACCTTCTTTTTATTTCAAAAATGTAAATATTGAATTGTAAATAATTAGAACTTGCAAATTTTACAGTGGATCGATTAAATGTTTTAGTTTCCTTTTATATGTATTTTGATGTGTACTTTGTTTTTTATTCACAGAAAATATAAATTATACAGAAAATATAAATTGTATCACGAGAAATTTTTTCTCGATATTTAATTTTCAAATATTTTTTCTTATTTTTTTCCTTGTTTGCGACGGATTAATGACGAATATATCCATCGCTAATTACTATTATCACTGAATGTAGCGATGGATTAGCGACGACTATAATTTTGTCGCAACACCAAAATAGTTGTATAGTAACGACGGTCTTGCGATGGATGTTGGCTTTCGTTATTCCATCGCAACTTATCGACGGAAATGGCGACAGATACATTTCGTCACTACTTAGCGACGAAATGAATGACAGATATATTCCGTCGCTAATTAGCGTCGAAAATTTCGCAATGGAAGCTATCTGTCGCTACTCCGACGCTAATCCATCGCTAAGTTGTTTACCGACAGATTAGCGTTGGAATAGCGACGAATTTAGGTCGTCGCTAATCCACAGGTTTCTTATAGTGGTATAAAAAAGTGAAGGGCCAACTTTTAGAACTAAGAAAGTTGCGCTTCACCAACACATTACTCAACTCTTGTTTCCAGGAATGTGGAGCCTACTTTAACTCATATAAAGCCTTATTTTGCTTGCACACATGATTAAAAAATTCTAACCTTTCAAAACGAGGATGCTGAACCATATAGACATTCTCCACTAACAAGATATTCGAGAAGACAATGTTATCTGCCTTATAGGCCAACCTTTACTCATGGTAGACAACGATGTACGAATGGTAACTAATATCAAGAAAGAGAGAAAGAGAACATGTATATTTTACCACCCAAAGCTCTCAAATTCATGTTGATTGAAAAAAAGACACAAAGCTAGATCAACTTATTTTAAAGTGAATGACCATCAAAAGAGAATCGATATCATGTTTTTGTGTTTACACTTGGTTTAGGAGTACACTTAATGGGGTACAAGACTACCTAGAAAGATTTCTCCATTACTCCTTCCTAGAGTGAGACCCTATATTTATAGAGTTTTAGAACTCTAGTTTTGCAAAAGATCTTACCGCAAAAAAAGAATAAAATACATTAAAACACTTCAATTCACTCAAGCATATACCTTTAACCTGATTTTTGAAATATCAAAGACATTGTATCTAAAGTTTTGAGGTTAAGGTTTTTTCTTGTATCTACATTAACATAACTTATATAAGTTTCTAGATGAACTCATTCTACAACAAAAACTAGTAAAATCATGATAAGATCTTGCATAATTCATAGTTGCATGCATAATTTTCTTTCTTGGTGTCCCTCTGAAAGGGTGAAAAACTTGGATGGCGATCATGAAGGACTATGAGGATATTAAACATTGTATGTATTTGTTGTTCTCAATAACCCGATGTGTGGTTTGTGTTTTCAGCCATGATTGTAGAAAACTTTCAATCACTTTGCCTTAGGATGGTATTGTTGACTAAGCTATAGTGATTGGTATACCAAGAAAGTGGCGTCAATAGATGTAGATTTTCTTAATGTCTCGACATTAGGTGTGGATTCTTAATGTCTTGATTGATGGTGTGGATTCTTGATATTGGTTGGAGAATAAGTGTGAAACTCAATAATTTAAAATACAAATGGTGTGATAAGATATTACTGAGAATTGCCTTTAACTTTGAAAAAATTTGTCTGTTTTGAATATCCATGGGTTGTTAAAAAAGTGAACATTAAATATTGGTGTACATTAAGTAGGGACATGCATGCAAAAAAAAATATTGATTAATGAACTTAAAAGATATTCATCCATGTTGCACTAATTCATGCATATTTAAATGTTTAATTTAGAATGAAATTTTTATTTGCTTAGTGAACTGCAAGTTTGTTCTGATGACATGTTACTTGTGAATCTTCTTAAACTTGTGCTTGATTTATTTTATGTTATTTTCTTACTGTTGAGAATTTAGAAAGTCTCATAAGAGAACTTTGGTACTTACCCAATTTCTAAAAATATTTTTCTGGTACTAAGGCTTCGTGCTGAAAGGATTAATTGGATGGAGTATAAATTGGGCATTTCCAACACTTATTTTGCAAATTCAACCATACGGATGTGTTCTTCGTGGAGAATTTGCTAGGAATCAAATAATGGAATGTATATTTTCAATAAAAAAAATGATTTTTGGGTGTTTGAATATTTATAAAGATTTGCACCAATAATTTTAAAACCTTAAAAAATTTTGGTCATGCTTTATAATTGGATGATTCAAGGGCTGATCATTATAAAACCAAGCATGCTGATCACATCCGGACAATTAGATTTAAGAGAAAAGATAAAAAAAGTTCCTGAAAATAACAGTTCACAAGGCAGTTTTCATATTCTAGTTGGTAGTAGGTTTCTGTCACTTTTCTAGTCCACTGCCATCCTACCAGGTTTTTTCTATTTTTTTCTTAAATCTATCATACACGTGTAAATCTATCAGACACGTGTACTATATGTTTGATTTTATAGGAACCAACTATTAGATTGCTTGTTTTCTATATGCAAGTTAGTTTTTATAAGGTTTAAAAATTGATTGTCTAAGATTTTGATAAATATTCAAGGTCTAAAAATTATATTTTTTATTAAAAACATGATTCGAGTATAGTTTTATAGCAAATGAACCATGCTGAACACATCTAAAGAGTTAGATTTGCAAAAAACTACCTGAAAACATCTATTCACTTGCAGTAAGCTGACAAAATGCTAAAATGGACAGATCACTTATGGATTACTCCAAATTGGTCCAGCATGGCTAGTGGTACATTTAATCAATGAGTGAAGGATATGCATTGCACAACCAAACAAATGAAAAATTATACAATGAAAATTATTTCCCTTGATTTTCTTAATCACAAGGTCTATTACTGTTTTGTCTAATACAATAATAAGCAGCAAGTTTGATTTAATTTATTACAGTTGAAGGCATTGACACCCTGTCCATGGACATGATATGAGCATGACTGTACTTTGTAAAGACGCCAAAATGCCACATAATGATGCCAAAATATGGGCCCCTCTTCAATATATTAGAACAATTGCTAGTAATTATTCCAAGATATATGGATAATCAAATAATTCCCTTCACATAGTTAGATATTAGCCGTACGTTGCCTTGCAGTAAAAAGAATAAAGTTGAACGGTAGAGAAACTTATAACAGACCATTTTTTGAAGGAAAAGAAAGATACCAAATCATTTCAGTTACAACAATTAAAAACCCCAACATTGAAAAAAAAAACACTCATTTGAGGAACTATTAGTTGGATTCGGTAAAGCAAGTAAGAATACATTTGATAACTGGGTCCGGATTTATCCTACAGATTCCTATCTGGTTCTGAATCCCAAAGCAATCAATGGATAATCCACTCAATTTTGTACAAAATATATCCGGTTAGCTAATAGATCTCCATTTGCGTCCATACTTTGTTGTTTTTTTCATCTGACCACTCTAAATACAAATGGTATCCAATTAGAATAGATTCATTTAAGTTGGATTCAGTAACACAGGGATTCATACTGAGATTTACGTTGGGGTTCACAGCTTATCGGATGTATCCCACTGATGGTGGGCGCTCAAGTGCAGCAGCACACTGAAAGTGTACAATCACATTGCACCTGATTGCGATCGAACGAACACATTTGTGTTGGGGGCGCCGTGGAGCCCCTCCCTTAGAGGGGGGCAGGCATGGACGTGGCATGGCATCCAGTGGATCACTGGATCTGCTCTTCACCTTATCCTGTTTTTTTTTTTTTTCTCAACAAGATTTGAGAACTTTATTAATCAACCAGCCAGATATCATTTGGGGACTTTTTTGTGCAATCACATTCACAGCTGAACAGTAGTTTTTCACTCCTTAAATATCACCAAGTTATCTACCGAGAGAGTGAGAGAGAGAGAGACGGAGAGAGAGCTCCAACAATGCCGGCATCACTCATTTGGTGGTTCCTCCTCCCATTTCTCACGGTGGGCTATTCGAATTTCGCCATTTACCACACTTGGTACATCTGAATTCCCTTATCTCACGCAGATTTCTCCCCATTTTCTTGCAGGTAACTGTCTCAGGAGGTGAACTTCCCGGCCCCAACCCTTTCTCTGCAAAGGCCTCCCTCCTCCGATACTGGAACCTGCGAGTCCCCAACTCCCGGATTCCGGCGTTCCTGGCGGAGAAGGCATCCCCTCTCGACGCCCTAAGCTCGTCCCTTCTACAGAGGTACGCGGAACAGGGCTCCCTCCCCACCCACCTCCGCTCCTTCTGCTCGGCCGGCCGTCTCTTCTGCTTCCCTGACCCCGCCACGAGCCTCGAGAAGCACGGCGCCAACGTCAACTTCACCTCCTACTCCGGCCTCAACTTCACCAACTACCGGTCCGGTACGCTGAGCGGCGCTGACTCGTTCAAGAACTACTCGGACGGCGAGAACGTCATCGCCGACTCATTCAAGCGGTACGCCCGCAGCTCGATCGGCCACGGCGAGTTGTTCTCAGCCTACTCTCGGGCTGGCAATGTCGCCGACAATGAATTCGCAGGATACGGGTTTAAAGCCATCGGCGGAAACGGCCGGTTCTCCGCCTACGCCGACGGAGTTAACGTGCCGAACCTCCGGTTCAGTACGTATGACACCAAGTCGGTTGGCCAGATCTCGGTGTTTCAGACCTACTCGGACAAAGGTAATGCCGGAGACCAAGGCTTTGAAAGCTATGGTAGACATGCCACTGCCGAAACTGCTGAGTTTTGGAGCTACGCCAATGATAGCAACGTGATAGGATCGACCTTCGCCAAGTATGGTGACGGTGATCCCATTGGTAATCACACCTTCACTAGCTATGGTTTCAACGGCAATGTGCCAGAGAACAACTTCAGAAGCTACTCTAGTGGTGGTAGAATTAGCTTTGACACATTCACCAGCTACAGGGACTCGGCCAATGTTGGTGATGATTCATTCGTTTCTTATGGGGAAAAACCAGCTTCTTACCATTTGCATTTTACCAACTATGGTCAATCAGCGAACGTGGGTTCAGATAAGTTCAAGGGATATGGACAGCATCGTGGTGGGTCCGAAGTTGACTTTAAGATATATGGGACCAATTACACTTTCTTGGAATATGCTGACAAGAGTTTGAGTGTCGTAAATTTTACTGCCTATAATAGCTCTCATGGTGGTGCTAAGGCAACAAGCAACAAGTGGATCGTTGAGCCTGGTAAGTTCTTTAGGGAGAGGATGCTGAAGCCCGGAACCGTGATTCCGATGCCGGACGTTCGTGACAGGATGCCGGTGAGGTCGTTCCTGCCACGGTCGATCGCCGAGAAATTGCCATTTTCGAACTCGAAGCTCGAAGAGCTGAAGACGGTGTTCCATGCCAGGGAGAATTCTAGCATGGAGAAGCTGATGAGAAACACCTTGGCAGAGTGCGAGAGGGAGCCCAGCAGGGGAGAGACGAAGAAGTGTGCGACTTCGATTGAAGACATGATCGATTTCGCAACGTCGGTGCTGGGGAAGAACGTTCAGGTGAGGACTACTGATTCAACACAAGGGTGGGGGAAGAATGTGGAGATTGGGGAGGTGAAGAGGATTGATGGTGGGAGGATAACCAGGTCTGTTTCTTGCCACCAGAGTTTGTTCCCTTACTTGGTGTACTACTGTCACTCTGTTCCCATTGTTAGAGTGTATGAGGCAGATCTACTGGATGTGAAGAGCAAGGAGAAGATCAACCATGGAGTGGCAATCTGTCATCTGGACACCAGTGCATGGGGAGCAGGCCATGGAGCCTTCGTAGCATTGGGGTCAAAGCCTGGGAAGATTGAGGTTTGCCACTGGATCTTTGAGAATGACATGATTTGGGTAAAAGCTGGTTGAGTCCTAAACCTAGTAGTTGAATCCAACAAGGCTTTGTTCTTAATTAGTTGATTGCAGTGTGTTTGATGCCAAGGTTGGAAGCCAAAACTTGGATAAATAAAAAAGTATGCAGTTAACTATCTAGTTTATTGTGTACATTTTCTTTTTGGATTTTTAACCCCAAGAAACCAGGCACAATGACCAGTTAACTCTGAATCAATCTGTCATACCTATACAGTCGTCGTGAGCGTAAAACTCCGAGGCTAGGACCCCTGCCCCGGAAGCCTACCCTACGCGTAGGCTTGGGCAGAGGGGCGATTAACCGTGACTGCCCATCTAGCAGCTAAGCCCCCACCCCTGCACCGACCCCTTTAGGGCTTAATGTGGTCATTCACTTTGGCATTTTTTAATGGTGCAATATTGGATCCATGGTATGCTTTTTTCTTTTTTCTTTTCTTTTCTTTTTTTTATGACAAGAAACCCTCATCAAGAACCGGGCTACTTAATGAGCCCAACCCTTACCAGGTAAATAATTGGAGGGGGTCACTCAAGCCCTTATGAAACCCACCAGTTATAGGCAACCACACATCTGACTGCAATACATGGTATGGTTTATTGATAATGTTCCCATAAAGTAGAGGTGCACATGGATCTGATATGGACTAGATGGTGCTAGATCTAAATCTAATCCTAAATGCATTTAAGTGTCCAAATCCAAATCTTAATCCGAATTATTATAGACGACGAGGTATAGTTGAATCCCGAGCTGAAATATATATGACAATACATCTACCTAAATCTGATCCAAATCCAAGAATTATTTGATTAAGAAAATCTGAATCAGATCTGAATGCATATTGGCTCTTATTCTAAAACAATGTGTATCCAACAGATAATGTTGATCCATATCCGATATAAATCCAAGAATTATTTGATTAAGAAAATCTAATCTGATGTCAATACGCGTTGGATGGGCTTAATCTAAGGATCCATTTCCGCCTACACCCGATCCATTTTCTCCCTTACCACAAAGATATGTTTACGTCACGAATGACGATAGGTGTTGCTGGCTCATATAATCATATTATTGAGTTTAGAGAGAGAGAGAGTCTTCCAAGCCTTAGGGGTGGCAAAACCTGACACGACCCACCAACCCACCTCTTAGGCGGGTTCGGGTTTGGAAAAAATGAACCCGTTTAATAAACGGGTCGACCCACCTAACCCGTTTATTAAACGGGTTGGGTTCGTGTTAGGGGTATGCCAACCCGGCTGACCCGTTTAATTAACGGGTTAGGCGGGTGGGTCAACCCGCCAACCCGACCTGTCAACCTGCCAACCCGACCCGCCAACCCGTTTACCCGACCCGTCAACCCGTTTACTCGACCCAACCCATTTATTAAATGGGTTGGTGGGTCGTGTCGGGTTACCCGTTTATTAAACGGGCCGGGTTCGTGTTTGCCACAGCCGACCCGTTTAATAAACGGGTCGGGTTCGGGTTGAGGTATGCTGACCCGCCAACCCAACACGATTGCCACCCCTACCAAGCCTGTTGAGAGTAATGTTGTCCGAATTAGTTTCTGATACAAATCGTTTTTCAAAAAGATTCAGAAAACAAACCTGAATGGGATAAGATCGAGTTGCTTTGAATTGGTCTGTTTAAATTTTTTATTTTTAAAAATGTCAAATAATCATAGAAAATCCAAAAAAAAAAGGAAAATACATTACAAAGGAGAGAGACAGAAATGAAGTAAATATGACTTAGAGGATCAATCAAATTCTAAATGATACATACTTTAAAAGATTAACAGCAAATAAATCTCATAATTATCAAAAAAGAAAAACCGATTCAAGCCAATTTTCAATTATATCGATGAAGTGGCGATTCTAATCATTTCGAGTGGGCCGATTCAAACCGTCTTTGATAACACTAGGTGAGAGGCACAGCAAACAATGATGCATTACAAAAATGCCTTTTTTCATTTTCTACTTTTAAAAAGAGAATCAATTGAAAGTCTTGGATTAGCATTGTTATGTAATTTATGAGTTACAGCTCATGTACATAGTCTTTTGTTCCGTCTCCACTTTTTTCGACCTTATTGATTCTCTATCTTTGGGAGGAATGCTCCCTTCCTACTCACCTTTTAATTTGGGGGTGTCAACGGGTCTGGTTTACCCGGACCAAAGCCTATAGGGCCTGGGTATGGTGACAAATTATAAGAAAACTGGATTAAGACTCAAGTCTCGACCCGAAGGTCCAATTAATACATGGACCCGGGTATAGTTTGTGAAATTGTATACCAGACCAACCCGAGTTCTGATGAAGACCAGCAATTTTTCAATGTAAAAATGATAAAAATTATTATTTTACTGGGTATGGACCGGGTCTGGTTGATGTAGTTCTTATGGGGTAATAATTCTTGTGAGAATACCCCGCATGCGGTTCACCATTACCTTCAAAATAATCTTATACAAGAAATTACATAGAGAAATAGGCTGAAAATCCTTCAGTTTGATTTGCCCCTGGGGATTTAGGAATGAGAGTCACAAGGGTAGAATTAATGTTCTTGATCTTTGACAGCAGCCACTATGTCCCAACAGAAAATCCATCCGGCCCACGAGATTTCTTTGCTTGGAAGACTGCACTTTTAATTTCCTCCTCAGATACTGAAGCTAGCAGCATGTCATTCTCATCTTGGGAGACAAATAAATCCCCATGCATTGGCATAGAGTCTACTCTGTCAGCGTCTTCTGATAAAGAGTTCCTGAAAGAATCTAAAACACTCCTCCTCATTATGTTGGTTATCAGTGGCATGCTCGCCATTAATTAATAATGAATTAATGTTGTTATGACTCCCTTTCACCGAGGCCATGAAGAACTGGGCATTCGTGTCACCTTCCCTGAGCCATTGCAGTCTAGATTTTTGTCTCCACTACTACTCTTCTTGGAGAAGGGTCTTCTCCAATTCCTACAACAACAACAACTACGCCTTCATCCAAAAACAATTGGGGTCGGTGATATGAACCAAAAAATAAAATCATTCTCGGTCTTCCACATGAATCCTTCTCCTCCAATCATTTCTATCCAATGCCATGTTCTCGGTGAGGTTGAAAGCATTCATGGCCTTTCCTATCATTTTCATCCAAGTCTTTCTAGGCCTACCCCGACCTCTTTTAACTAATATATTTTTTCATTTCTCTATCCTTCTAACTGGAGCATCATTAGGCCTTCGTCGAATATGTCCAAACCACCATAAACGATTCTCTCTCATCTTATTTTCAGTGGATGCAATGCCTACCTGCTTACTTTTCTCCTCGTTCTGAATCTTATCTTTTATTGTATTTTCACACATTCATCTAAGCATACACATTAAGGTTAAAAGAGAGTGTTATAGAAATCTAAGTAAGAGTCGTGATAATGAGAATTTGAAGAAGTATATGATAGCAAAGAAGGAAGCTAAAAAAGTAGTTCAAAATGCGAGGGATAAGGTATATAAGGAGGTTTATGACAAGTTGGATACCAAAGAAGGCAAGAAGGATATTTATAGGCTTGCAAAGATGAGAGATAGAAAATCGAGGGATCTGAGTATGGTTAGATGTATCAAAGATGAAACGCAAAGGGTTTTAGTCAAAGATGGGGAGTTTAAGGAGAGATGAAAAGATTATTTTGATAAGCTATTTAATGAAAGTCATGCTCAGGAACTTGGAGACTTCTCCATTCCTTTTCATGAGATAAATCTTGACTTTACGCACAAAATTCAAAAGAAAGAAATTGCAGAGGCTTTGAAGAAAATGAAATCAAGAAGGGCAGTTGGCCCAGATGGTATACCTATCGAGGCTTAGAAATGCTTGAAAGAGAAAGGTTTAGAATGATTGATAAATCTTTTTAACAAGATTTGGCGAACAAATAAAATGCCTAATGAGTGGAGGAAGAGTACTTTGGTGCCTCTATATTAGAATAAGGGTGATATACAAGATTGCACAAACTATCGTGGTATAAAACTTTGAGAGAGGGTGATTGAGTCTAGGTTGAGGAAGGTTGCCATGATATCGGAGAATCAATTTGGTTTTATACTTGAAAGATCAACTATGGAAGCTATACATCTTCTTAGACAACTTATTGAGAGATATAGAGAGAGGAACAAAGATTTGCATATGGTTTTTATTGATTTGAAGAAGGCATACGATAGTGTATCACGGATCAGGCACCAGATATCGGTACGAAACTTGTTTAGGAAATCATGACAAAAGTATTGAATGTTAAGCAAACTTGTCTCAATTATTTGTAAAACATGCACATCTTACATAGAAACACATTTCTTTTTGTTTTTTTTTAAGGCAAGCTGGGGTTAGGCCAGTTATATAACTATACCATTAGGTTTTGAATCAACAACTTCCCAACACAAGGTAACATGCACTAGATGCTCCTACCAAACAAGTGGAGCCCCAGTTGGTATAAAAAGCACATTTCTATTATATTACAAATGAGTATTGAACTCGTTTCTATTAATTTTTTTGCATACAAATAACAATTTCATTTTATAGAACACTATTTTTATTTGTAAAAAGTTATAATTATCATATATGTATATTTTCGGCTAATGCTTCAAAGAATGTGCCCACTACAAGTCTGAAGAAAGTAACATGTGTGAGCTTTTAAGGATAAACACAAAAAGAGGTGTGATGCTTAGTGATGGAAAATCCAGGTTATCTATTAATGGAACTCCAGTTAATCACTTCTTAGGCACATCAACATTTAGTGAATACATTGTTGTTCAACAAGGTTGCCTTGCAAAAATCAATCCATTAGCACCATTGGACAAAGTATGTATCGTAAGTTGCGGAATTTCAACAGGTAACTCATGATGGTTCAGTGGATACTCTGATGGCTGAAACTCATGAATTGGAAGGTTCAACAATTGTTCTCTGGGTTTGTTTTTGTAGCTTTTATGTGCATCATATGTTGCTAGTTGCATATGGAATGTAATTTTTTCCTCTTTTTTGAGTTAGTGATGGTCTTTTGAGCTCCCAAGTCATCCACACACATAATTTTCAAGAAGTGGGTGTTACAGCTCTACTTGTTGATCTGGAGCAGAAACTAAAAATACAATCTGGAAGACATTTTAGCCCTCCACTTATATCTGATCTAGACTTTGAGCATCTATTGCAGCCTTCTACAGTTACCACTGCTACAAATATTGCTTCAACTCACTCACATTTGAAAGCAATAATTGCAACTAAGCATGCAAAACTTGGTGCTCATCAAGTCTGGTGAGTTTTTGAATGTTTATTGTTTTTCCTTATTTTTTTAATGTTTATGTTCACATTTCTATTAATTGTGTTCATGTTTATAGTTGAGCATATAGCTGAGGCGCACTGTAGTAAAGAGCAATACTCTCTTCCTTGTCATGGTCTAAATGGTAACATATGTTCTTCTATGAAGATGAATGGTTTGGTGGATCAGAAAAGGACTGTGTGTGTATGAAACATGGATGAGATTCTTATATTACTCATGTCTTTGTTGAATGGGACATATGGAGAGGCTATTAATGGTTCAAAAGACATTAAAAAATGAAGAGAACTTGGTAAATGTTGGGCAATGCACATTCTGCAAGTATGTGATAGTCTTTTCCTTTATCAGCAAGTAAATTGTTTTTTTCTTGTTTATGTAATTATTTCTAATGTAATAAACTCTCTAATAAGCTTGTATTTTGGGCAAATGTTTTAGTTTCATGTTTGATTTATATACATTTTCCTTTTGTTTCCCAGTTTACAGTGCTTGTGATGTGGGGAAGGCTCAATGCTTCTCATGGATCAGAGCTCGTCATGTTTTGTGATGACAGCACACCGGGCTTTCCAATTCTGTAAGCAATACAAGCGAACCACTGAGTTTTGTCAGCTATGTGAAATTATAAGAAATCATTTGGCAAACCTAAACAAGTATAGAGATCAAATGGATAGACCTGATTTGTCAGCTCCCGAGAGCTTACAGCTTTATCAAGCCACCAGGTTTGAGCAGTTAAAAGTTTCCACTGAACTTGAACTCTGGCAGGTTAGTGAAGTAGTTGTCTTATTGGCATGCATTTGCTGGAACCTGACTTTTGAATTAGTTAATTGATGCCTTTATTGATCCTTACAAGAAGCTTTTCGTTCTGTTGAAGGCATTCATGGCCTGATGTGCATGGTAAAAAAAACTCCAAAGTCATCATTGATGGTTGTTTATTATGCCAAGTTGACTAAAATCTTCTAGGTCTCAGAGAGCCATCTTTATCATGCCTATGCTTGGTATACGCTTTATGCCCTTCAAAAAAGCTTTAATAAGAACCTAACCCAAAAGGATTTGCAGCTAATGACATCATCAGTATTGTTGGATGCACTGTCAGTTACCCCCTATGTTCATAAGCATGGTGCAACTCATTTTGAACTTGAAAATGAGAAAGAACGAACTTTGGGGCAGATGTGTGCTTTATAAAATTGCTTATATCAGGGATGCATCTGGTGAGGCTCAAAGACATGCTTAAAATGTGTTGGGGGCTATGCCACAGGTATATGGTTGTGGATACAGAAATACAGCTATTTTTATGAAGTTTTCAATATGACCACTATATAAGGGGATACAATATGAGGGCAACGTGTGACATAGCTTGGGAGCTTCAGTCGTCGTATGTATCTTACAACTTGTGTAAAACCATTTTCTGCATTGGACAATGCTATTGTTTGAGATAAACATCAGTTGGATGTTCTTGGTCATGGACTTGTAGAGAACCAGATGAAAACAAAGTTTATTTCATAGTTGAAAGACTTGCTCCAACTTGAAGCTTGTTTGAAATCTTTGTTTTTCTTCTCTGATTCAACACTTGGCACCTTATCTGAAACAACCTTATGTATTTTTTTTATAAATTTAATAATTTATTAATGCTTTTCTTAGTTAATAACTTATATTCAGTTGAGATCTGGTTGAATCTGAAGTTCCGTCTTAGTGTTGCAGTTACCTACAGAAGCTCTGGCAACACATGTTCTTGAAGCTCCAGGTCTCGTAGATTGGTTCAAGAAAGCAACTAGTAATGAAAACCCAGATGCACTATTTTTATCCTTAAAGTTAAGAGAGAAGATTTTTGCAGATAACCAGATATTGTGCAAATTATTGCCATCACCCTTCACTCCTAGTGACTTGTTTACTCCAGAATATATGTCTCCTCTGGTTCTATGTTTAAAGGTAATCCTCCATTGCACACTCTCCATGAAAATTTTCCCTTTATTTGAAAGCATGAGCTGACATCCGTCCTATTTTTTTGGAAGTGACAAGCATGGATTTTTGGACTAAGAAAGTGCTCTCTCTCTCTCTGATTCATCTTGTGATGGTCATTTGTTAGTTGCTTTCTTTTTCTTTTTTTCTTTTTTCCTTTTTTTCTTTTTTTCTTTTTATACATCAGCGAACTACAGATTGATGAGATTTGAGCCTTGCTTAGAACTTAATCTTCAAATCCATTCTTATAACGGTGTTTATTGGATTTTTTGGATTGCAGGAAACAACCTTTTGTCAGCCTCGAATTCATGGTATTTGGTCTGTATTGATAGACATCCTCTTTGCAGATGTTTTGTTGGACAAAGATGGGGCCTCATGTAATGATTCTACTAAGACTGTTAAGAAAAGTAGGAAACGTAGTTCCACAGAGAAAAACCTTGCCAAGTGTCTTGAGTGTTTTTGTAGCCTTTTAATTGAAGAACCTAAGACTCTTCAAGTTGGTCTTGAGGTGCATTGATCTTGGGTTACAAGCTTTTCCAGAATGGACCTGACAATGTGCTGCCTGGTAGGTGTCTTTAACAAATGCTTTCTGCAACATGCTTAATTAGTCCCAAATGCTCATCGTCTTTGCCATAGGTACTGTTGTCGACACCAAGATCTGCCATCTGAGACACTTTGATTTCTACATGTGTGCTCATGCGAGAATGATAGTAACTAGTAAGCCTTCTCTCGTGGTTCCTACTTTACCCCACAGCTTAGATACAATTGTTTTAATTTTTCTCTCACAGGTCCCACTGCATAATAAGACTCAGTTTCTTATGGATCAGACCCGATTCGTTTAGATTTTTTTTTTCGGTCTTATGTTTGGGACCTGGTTTCTTATGGATCAGACCCGATTCGTTTAAATTTTTTTAATTTTTTTTAAAATTTTGTGATAGATTAGCGACGGATAATATCTGTCACTAATATTTGGCTTTGCGACGGAATGTAATCCATTGCTAAAATAGCGACAAATTACATTCCGCCGCAAAACCAAATTTATGCTTGTTTAGCGATGGATTACATCCGTCGCTAATTATCGATGGATCAATTCTGTCACTATTTAGCGACGAACGCTATCCGTCGCTAAGCCATCGCCAATCCGTCGTTAAACACATTTAGTGATGGATTAGCGATGGATAACATCCGTCGCTAATCTACATTTTTCTTGTAGTGATGGTTCTGCTGGATGGTTAGGATTGAATGTATGATGAAACCCATCCTATTTCAAAGGATGGGATCTGTATTATGAAAAAATTACATTTGAGCAATTGAGGAGAAATTTCCCAAATGGGAGAAACACTCATTTTTCTCTTCTGAATTCTGATTATAGAATTTTATGTGTATAGGTTTGTATGAGTGTAGACGTGTTTGTGTGTATGCATGTGTGAATGCGCTTACGTTGCTTCGCTGGAAAAACACAATTTTGGTGTTATGAAATCGCCCCTATCTACTGATGTCAGTGCCACCATTCATTGTTCAAACTGTGGGGCTCATCAAAAATTGCTCATTTCATCATTACACCAAGAAAAGCATTGAAAGACATAAATGGTAGTGAATTCAAAACACAAAGAAAAAAAGAAAACTTTTTTCTTCAGCGTATCACCTTTGTGCTAGCTTCCACGACAGCCTTATGTTTGTGATCGTACTCATTAGGGCTGGAATACAAGATGTTACTCATGGCCAGATTCAGATTTAAGATCTGATGCATATCTCAAGGAGAGTTTTCCTAAAGATGAGACATTCAAGAGTCTCTGTGAGAACATGAAGCCTAAGCTAGTAGGACTACTAAAAAAGCTCACATCAATTATGAGTCTCATGTGTAAGGACTTTAAAGATATTAAAAATAATGAAATCTTTTTACCTAAATATAATTCATACATGAAAGACTTTATAAATGAAGGGAGTTACACTCCTCTCTGTATGAATTAAGAGTGTTTATTCATGAATGTAGGTCACACGAACCACGTTAAATATGTGTTTATGTATGTACATGTTCTTTATTCCAAATGTGTGAGCCCTTTTTACATTGTACCAGAGACACACACCCTTTAGTGATGTCCCTATCTAATTGATCGTGATCCTATAGCATTCAATTCTGCTTTATCTTTGTGCCTCTCCTTCCTCATGTCAAATATGGTCATCTAGTGAAATGTATTTTTTTTATTAGTGTCAATCAAGCTTGATCGGCACAACTATCTCCTATGAAGATCACGAATTGAGTCAGTTATGTTTTCTCATAATGCGATAAAGTATGTTGATGGATCCTACCCTGCTCCCAATCAATTTATTACAAAACAAGAAGTGAAATTGAATCCACAGTTTATGGTGTGAGATAGGCAGATCAATTGGCTCTTAGCTTGATTCATGCTACTTTCGCATAGCCTGTCTTGGACAATTTATACGTATTTTGCCAGCACATGAGGTCTGAATCATATTGGAATGATCATACGCCTCTCAGTTTAGCGTCTACATTATACAACTGAAGAAGGATCTTCAAGATGATAAGAAAGAAAAAAAGTGTATGGTAAAGTATCTGAACCATATCAAATTTCTTGTTGACTCATTATGTATTGATTGTGAACATGTATCTAATGAAAATTTGGTTCATTATACATTGAATGGTCTCTCGCTTAATTTTCACTCATAGTTCATTGCCCTCTTTTGTAAAAATTTATGAACTCTTGTTAAATCAAGAGAAGAGGTTGCATATGTTAAACAAGCAGTCTTTGCAAGGAGAGCCACCCATCATGACCTTCTTTTTCTAGAGAGGTTGTGAAAGAGGTTGTTCCTTTGGTAGAGGTAGAGGTAGAGGTAGAGGTCACTCCAGAGTAGCTAGAGCAATCTTTTAAAACTTTTCAAAACAATCAAGAAGGTCAATCTCAATCTAGCCAATCCCAACAGAGAGAAGAATAGGTAGTCTATCAATTTTGAGGTCACTGTAATCAAATTGCTCATACATGGTATGATATTCTAAAAGCATTTGTAGCTACGACTCTGAATAATATGCAGAATTCAGTGTAGTACCGAGACACAGGGGCCACACATCATGTCACCTCTAAAGACCAAAGCATGATTGGTAAGAGCGAACATCAAGGCTCAAATGGTGTCATGGTTGGGAGGCACCTACCTATTTCCAGTTCAGGTAACCTCTCATTATTGTTTGAAAATAAAAAGTTTGTGTTAAAAGATGTTTTTCATGTGTCTTCTATTAAGAGAAATCTTTTTTCAGTAACTAGGTCTACAAGAGATAAACATTATTTTTTTTAATTTAATGTTAATAGATTTTGTGTGAAGGATTTTCAGGGTGGGTCTGCTCTCCTAAAATGACCAATTAAGGGAAGATGAAAAAGATAGTTCTCCTAAAACTCTTATACAAAGTTAGTCTTTAATCTTAATTCTTTTGCCTAATCTCATAAATTATCATAAAATTGTGATTCCTAGCCAGAATACTGAAGTGTTCATCGGCCTACCTAATCAAACACCAAGGTCACCTCAGAGTCACATGTCTATGTTGACTCCATCTGAGACTCTTGTCCTTGAACCTGAACCTAAAATCGCCCCTTCTGTCCAGCTTGGTCAACCAAGTGGGTCTAATGAACAAGGACTATGGTCCAAGACCTCATCTTTAGCTCTAAACCTTATAGTTGACCTCGCCTATCAAACTACATCTAAACCGCATCATATGATTACTAGAACCTAGGATGAAACTATTAAACTCAGGTTATTCTTTGGAACAAAATATCCTATTGCTCTCCTAAGTGAGGTGAGCCAAGAAGAGCAAGAACCATACTCATTCACACAGACTATTATTTCCCTTAATTGGTTTCAAGTTATGGAAGAAGGCCTTGCATCAAAATCAAACCTTGACTTTTGTCTCTCTAAAAAAGGCTACCAATCTAGTTGGATGCAAAGGTATGCAGATGGAACCATAGTCAAGTGTAAAGCTCATCTTATTGTTAAGGGATATAGTCAACAGGAGAAAATTGATTATTTTGAAATGTTTAACCTAGTCATTAATCATACATCAATTATATCGGTTCACTCTATTGCAGTTATTTTAGGGTGGTTGATCCATCAGTTTGATGTAAATAATGTGTTCATTGTATACTACAAGAAGAGATCTATATAAGTCAACCTCTTGGCTTTGAAAATAAGAGTCATTCAAACTTTGTGTGCAAGCTTAACATAGCTCTCTATAACTTAAAATAGACTCTCAAGATATGGTTTAAAAGACTACATGTCTACTTAGAAAAACTAGAGTTTACTAATCAAAGGTTAATCCACCACTTTTTATCTATCATAAAAAAGAAATGCATGCAATTATTTTGGTTTATGTTGATGATATTATTATCACAAGCAATTCGTGTAAAACTATTAAGCAGATCATACAGGATTTTGGATGCAAATTTTTTTCTATCAAAGATCTAGGCCCTCTACATTACTTCTTTCGAATAGAAGTTGTTCATGACACCTCTGAAATTGTGATTGATAAACAAGGGCGACAGATTGTAAATCGATTGTCAATCTCGTTGCATCAAATTTAACTTTATCCAAGCATGAAAGAACATTATTGGAAAATGTCACCCATTACAGTAGCATAGTTGGCGCTTTACAGTATGCCAGTTTTATCATGCATGATATTGCACATTCAGTCAGTAAAGTTTGTAAGTTTATGCATGAACCAAATCAGCATTGGGCTCATGTTAAAAGGATCTTGTGTTATCTAAAAGGAACCATTATGTTGACTAGGTAGGATTTTCAGATAATCATGAATATAAATTTGGTTATTTGACCTATATGGAAACCAATTTATTGTTTTGGAGTTTCGCCAAACAACATACAGTTGTCAGGTCCAATACTAAAGCAGGATATAAAGCAATTGTAGGTGTTGTGTCTAAACTTGTCTAGATCAAATAGCTAATAACAGGACTAGATGTTTTTCCTGTGAGGTTCCAGTTATATGGTGTGATATTCTAGGTGCTACATATCTAATTACAAATCTTGTATTTTATGCACAGACCAAACATATAAAAATTGATTATCACTTTATACGAGAAAATGTTTCTAAAGGAGAAATTGAAGTTCAATTTATTGTTTCCTAAGATCAGCTTGCAAACATCCTAACCAAGTCGTTGGCTGGCCGAAAGTTTTTTCACTTCATAAACAAGCTCAACCTCACAGAGATTGGCTTGAGGGAGTGTGTTAAGATAATGGATCTAAGATCATATCCAGATCCAGGTCAGGAACCAATACATATCTCAAGTCAACGCACAAGAGTCCTTCTCAAGAAGGGACATTCAAGAGTCCATGTATGTCTCTACACAAGAATCCTTACAAGAAGCTTCCTCTTGAAGAGGCTTGTGAGAACAAAAAGTTTGAGCTAGGTGAGACTCTTACAAGAAAAAAATTCACCTCAATTATGACTCTCATATGAGTAAAGATTATTAGGATATTGAAAATAATAAATTCTGCTTATCTAAATGTAATCCATACATGAAAGACTATAAATAAAGGGAGTTACACTCCTCTCTATATGAATTAAGAAAAAGAGTGTTTATTCCTGAACGTAAGTCACATTGACCGAACCACGTTAAACCTGTGTTTATATGTTGCATGTTTCTTATTTCAAACATGCAAACCCCCTTTACAAATAAGCTCAGAAAAAGCTCATTGCTATGAGCAGCTTATGAAGGATTGCCAAGTCAAGTATGAACAAGAAAGGCTTAGCTCAGCTTTGTGCAACTTGTATAAGCTCGTTAAATAAATATAACATATAAATTGTACATTCTATTACGTTCAATTTCCATTAAAAAACGCTTAGCTCTCGGTACGTTTTTACTAGAAGGTGATGTGAATCGATGAGTTACTCAAAGTCGTTTTGATCTCTCTCTCTCTCTCTCTCTCTCTCTCTATCTATATATATATATATATATATATATATATATATAGAGAGAGAGAGAGAGAGAGAGAGAGAGAGAGAGAGAGAGAGCACCTATATGAGGTGTACCAAACCCTATAGGGTCAGGGTTTGGTGATAAAGAAGGAGGTCTGATTAGAATCTAGATCAGACTCAAATAGTTCGATTAATATATGGAGCCAGGTATGTATGGTAAATTTTTATACCAGACTGGGCCCAGCCCGGGTTCCAACTAAGATCTACAATTTTTCAATATAAAATAGATTAAAAAAATATTACTTTACTAAGATGGCCTTGGTCTAGTTCATGTGATCCTTATAGGATCTGGGTATGGTTTCTCTTATAGTAGGTCTGACTGGACCCCAGTCCGGACTCAGCACCAGCATCTCAAATCAAATCTGGGTTTAATCCTACCTAGGTCTGAACCAAACCCGAACCGTTGACACCCCTAACCTAACAAAGGTAAGGGACATGAGAAACAGTTCTTTTGTGAATTTTTTAATGTTACATACAGTTCACCCATTATCCCTTTCTTTTGTAGTTTCCCCATGTAGAGGGCATCTGCGTTGGGGGACTAGCCATGGACGCAACTTCTCCAAACCACAAAAGTTGGGACAGCCTACCATGTGCACAAAGTGGTCCACAAGCGGGATTTGTCCCACATTTCAAATATGCCGTTAGGGCATGTTTGCTTTGCGGGACAACAGCTAGGTGAGGACAAAGCGGCCCTGCACAGGTGATGTCTTGTCTGTGAATTACAAGCAGTATCCATAGGGTACGTTTGATGGTTTGTCTTTGGCCAGAAATTCGAGGGCTTTTGTTGTTTGGTTTGATGTCGCAAAGGAGCCGAGGAAAAGCAACCTTATGGGAGTTCTGGATACCCTTGTTGAGGGTGCCGGGTGTGGTGCCATGGCTGTAAAAATTTTGGTGCTTGAAAATTTTGTTAAGGTTTTATGATTTATTTATAAAAAATATGACTATGAATTCTTATTTTTAGTTTTTTGGATTTTGATTTTTGGTTTTTGGTTTTTGGTTTGTATATAAATATATTGCATTTTAGTTCTTGCATTTTGGTTTTTGGTATAAAAATATGAATATGATTTATTTTTTTTGCCCTTTTTGTTTGAATATAAAATGAACATGAATGTGCATTTTAGGGTTTTTTGTTTGTATATAAAAAAATATAAATTCTTATTTTTTACTTAAATTGCCCAAAATTTAAACATTTTTTCGTACTTGGATCCGGTTTGAAATCTATATTTAAAGCTAAAATCCATAATTTTTTATAAACTTTCATAGATCTAATAACGCGCAAATTAAAGTATTTATTTATAAAAAAATTATCAATTCATATTTTTTTTCTAATTACCTAAATTTTAAATATTTTAGTTTTTATATCTAATCCAACATTAAAATCCATAATAAACATGTTAAAACATTCATATGGTTGGATGGATAGAGTCATACAATTCAAAACAAAGTAATCTGACCCATTATTCATGACTGCCCAAGTTATCCGCACATGGTCGTCAAACAATGGGCATTTAAAACACAGCATCAATCCAAACAGACGTTGGACTTGGTACAGTTCTTACCTAACGAACAGAACCAGTGTTATGTCTCTTTTTTGTTCATTTCATCCAATCCTGCATCAAACATACTCATAGAGACGTCCACGTTTAATTTGAAAAGGCACCCCTTAGAGGTCGTTTGGTTCTCTGAAGGACGGGAACGTCAACTTTTCTCATGAAATGACACAACTTTCTAAAAGCACCTATCATGCTTAGGGGTGGCAAAACCTGACACAGCCCGCCAAACCGCCTCTTAGGCGGGTTCGGGTTGGGCTTAAGCCAACCCATTTAATAAACGGGTCGACCCGCGTAACCCGTTTATTAAACAGGTCGGGTTCGGGTTGGGGGTATGCCAACCCGGCTGACCCGTTTAATAAACGGGTTAGGCGGGTGGGTCAACCCGCCAACCCGACCCGCGAACCTGAGAACCTGTTTAGCCGACCCAACCCATTTATTAAATGGGTTGGCGGGTCGGGTTCGTGTTTGCCACAGCCGACCCGTTTAATAAACGGGTCGGGTTCGGGTTGAGGTATGCTGACCCGCCAACCCGTCGGGTCGACCCGCCAACCCGACACGATTGCCACCCCTAATCATGCTAGCTTTCCCGTGAAAACCCCATCATTGGTTGAGGTGAAGGGATTTTTCACGCCAAATGTGGAAGGAGGTGGAAACCTATCGGTCTCACTTGGTCTAATATCGACTTTTTTCGTGCCAGGGTGTTTCACCCATGGTGGAAAGGGAATGCAAGCGTGACACTTTCTCATGAAAACTGCTTGTGACAAACAGGCCCTTAAAGATTCTTCAAACTATTAGAGTACCTGCTCCAGATCCAAAGACCAGTATCAAGAAGAATCCAGAAATTGGCTCAAATGAGAAAAATCCAGAAGACAAGAGTCAAAAGTATTCCTTGAGGATAAGAAGTCGGTTCAACATAGGAATCCAAGATCGACTCCAATCTCACAAAGAGCAGCGATCCAGAGAGTGGCTAAGTGCCATGGCTATTTGCCGCAGGCAATCACATGACAACATTTCATGTGGAGCATGCACTATGTAGCTGTGGGCCCAATGCAATGCTGCCCTCACATAGCCATGGCACTTAGCCGCTCCTTTGATCTCAACTCATCTCACAAAAGATGCAGTTGTATATTACTTCTTTCTTCTATTTTTGGCAATTTTATTTGATGAGGATTTGTATTCCTTTTGTACAAATACATTAATTGAGCAAAAGTGCAAATATTAAGAACATGCATGAAGTTTAGGCAAGATTTACTTCTTAACTAACATTATGATAACTAATAAGAATTAATAACTTATTTTCAATAATATATATGATTACATTCATTACAACTATAAAACTTCTTTCTTAAAAAAACTTCAAAAGTACTACAAAGTTAGTTATATTTTAATATAAATGAGTGCACAGTCAATTTACTTTTAATAAAATTTAAATATCATAAATTAAGTATTTAAATGCAACATATGTTTAGATAAAATCAAGAAATAAGAAAAAATAATGCAGTTACATTACATTTTGAAAATTTGAAATTTCATCCAATTCATTATGTTCACCTTAGTATTAAAAATATAAACAAAAGATAGTTTTAAAAATAAATAATTAAGGTTTTGAATAAAAGATGTATTTAAACATTTTATTAGAAAAATAAAAATCTTTTTTTGAAGAAGAGAGGCAGTTGGAAAAATAAAATTCTTATGTAAGGGAAACGATCAAGAAACCTATAGAAAACATGTTTCCTAAATAAGGAACACAAGTTTCCCATGTTGATGTGAAACAAGTTTCTCAGTTGATGGGAAACAGGTTTCCCGTGCATTTTTCTAAGTTTTCCACAAGTTTCTGAAATGTTAGATTTCTGATTTCATAAATGGTTTCCCATGAAATGAGTTTCCCACATGTGAGTAGAGTTTTCGGTAACCCTAATCTGGATCAAGTCTGGAAAAGGCATACCTAACCAAGAGTCATATATGATCCATTTGCAGGTCTCCGGTCCAATCTAAACAGGTGGCATATATGATGGGATTTGTGTGCCTTACAATTGACAGATATCTCAGCTCTCATGAAATTGAATTGGCACTTAGAATTCATCTTGGTGTTATATAAAACGAAGGTCCCTCATGAAAGCCAGGAAAGGACTTCTCTTTATATCAAAAAATAAAGGAAAATAAAGCTTTATCTTCAATGGCTTTTTATTGGGAATACAGAAAGAAGTTTCCTACTAATCGTCAAAAGATAAGTGGGATATCTGAAAAAAAATTATGTAATAACCATGAAAAAAAAGGTAAAGCAGCAGAAAAATACAGAAAATCTTGTACAACTTTTGCTAGATAAAGCAGTCTTTTTCTTTGATGCAATTATTACTGAGAAGCCACGTTCCATAAAGTTTCATGTCGCAGCTAATGATCAAAGTAGAGAGGAATATTTGTTCCCGGCAAAGAAATCAATGACTTCTTCAAGGTGGAGCCAAAGGTTGGGTCTGGACAGCCTAACACCATTGATGATATGGTACACCAATGAGTGAAATGCTTTCTCACCAAACCGAATCCATAAGATGTTGAGTGCAGATATAGATAATAATTATCAGGCTTTTGCTTCCATAAGAAATAACAGAAGTGTCACATGTGTTGATAATGAAATCCTAAGCCAAGGCATGTAGGTCCACAATAAGTGCACGTTTTGCACCCGCTTCCCCTGAGAAAATTAGTGTCTTTTTTCCTCTAGATGAAGGTTTAAGAGAACTTTCATTTATAGATCTGCATCTTCAAGGGGAAGAGGTCACTTGATACGTTCTTATGCCAATAGGTCCAAGACAATTAACTGAGGGAACCTAAGGTGTTGAACATGGCAAATTTGAACAGCAAGCTACAGTAGATATGTCAAAGAGGGAAGGCCGCAGATAATGAAATACATCAGAAACAGAACGCACTACTGCATATATGCTGTACAAGAGCTCTCCATGAAGCCTATTCCGATAGTCATTTGCATCACAAATAGTCGAAAATAGAAAACTGTCAACATTCAAAAAATACAAAATCTTGATTAGTTAAGAAGGCCAATCTCCTGTTGAATCTTCACATTGAACATGGAGCGTCGTCGGTCACACCTCCTGTAACGAAAATTGTCAACAAAAAGGATTAGAATTTCATTATTCAAGGAATCTATATAAACAGGTTGCAGTAATCGGATCTTAGCCAGCACATTACATGTCATGGAGTCACACCAAACAAAAGAACCGCTGTCACAACCCCTTTGACAGAACTTCAGAAACTAAAACAATCAGGACACCGGTCCAATGGAATTCATAAGTACCATCAATCTTATGTGCCAAATCATGGGTTGTGATAGCTGGTCAATGCCACACATCATAAACTTGAAAAGTAACCAAAAATGAAATTGGTATTGAAGAAAGTTGTAAAGTACTCAATTATGATAAAGTGGGAAAAAAATGACCCATCACACAATTCTAAATAAAGAAATTTGCCAGTTAATTTACAAAAGCATTAACCAAGCAGCCATATTTAGCCAACCTGATGCTAGCTCCGAAGCCTATTCTTCGATTTCATTACACACAAAGTCACCCTGTTCACTGACCTTTCCCTTTTGCCATCAAATGGCTCCCACAGCGTTAGATCAACAATAGGAATAATTTTATGTAGAAAAGCACGTTTATCACAACCTTCATTAAGGATACTTTGTGGCACCAGTTACCAGAAATATTCTGTCTCCAACCCACCAAGTGAACTAATGGTGATGCAAATCCAATACTTGCATCTTATTGTCATCTCATGTATGTTGATCTAAACGACAGTTTTGAAATTTTCTCTTATAAAATCCTGCGTACA